>NC_084621.1:51809477-52474477 GCF_033978795.1 Nerophis ophidion | reverse complement strand
ATATATATATATCAATCAATCAATCAATCAATGTTTATTTATACAGCCCCAAATCACAAATGTCTCAAAGGACTGCACAAATCATTACGACTACAACATCCTCGGAAGAACCCACAAAAGGGCAAGGAAAACTCACACCAAGTGGGCAGGGAGAATTTACATCCAGTGGGACGCCAGTGACAATGCTGACTATGAGAAACCTTGGAGAGGACCTCAGATGTGGGCAACCCCCCCCCCCTCCCCTCTAAGGGACCGAAAGCAATGGATGTCGAGCGGGTCTAACATGATACTGTGAAAGTTCAATCCATAGTGGCTCCAACACAGCCGCGAGAGTTCAGTTCAAGCGGATCCAAGACAGCAGCGAGAGTCCCGTCCACAGGAAACCATCTCAGGCGGAGGCGGATCAGCAGCGTAGAGATGTCCCCAACCGATACAGGCGAGCGGTCCATCCTGGGTCCCGACGAGCGGTCCATCCTGGGTCTCTACTCTGGACAGCCAGTACTTCATCCATGGTCATCGGACCGGACCCCCTCCACAAGGGAGGGGGGGACATAGGAGAAAGAAAAGAAGCGGCAGATCAACTGGTCTAAAAAGGAGGTTTATTTAAAGGCTAGAGTATACAGATGAGTTTTAAGGTGAGACTTAAATGCTTCTACTGAGGTAGCATCTCGAACTGTTACCGGGAGGCCATTCCAGAGTACTGGAGCCCGAACGGAAAACGCTCTATAGCCCGCAGACTTTTTTTGGGCTCTAGGAATCACTAATAAGCCGGAGTCTTTTGAACGCAGATTTCTTGCCGGGACATACGTTACAATACAATCGGCAAGATAGGATGGAGCTAGACCGTGTAGTATTTTATACGTAAGTAGTAAAACCTTAAAGTCACATCTTAAGTGCACAGGAAGCCAGTGCAGGTGAGCCAGTACAGGCGTAATGTGATCAAACTTTCTTGTTCTTGTCAAAAGTCTAGCAGCCTCATTTTGTACCAACTGTAATCTTTTAATGCTAGACATGGGGAGACCCGAAAATAATACGTTACAGTAATCGAGACGAGACGTAACAAACGCATGGATAATGATCTCGGCGTCTTTAGTGGACAAAATGGAGCGAATTTTAGCGATATTGCGGAGATGAAAGAAGGCCGTTTTAGTAACGCTTTTAATGTGTGACTCAAAGGAGAGAGTTGGGTCGAAGATAATACCCAGATTTTTTACAGAGTCACCTTGTTTTATTATTTGGTTGTCAAATGTTAAAGTTGTATTATTAAATAGAGGTCGGTGTCTAGCAGGACCGATAATCAGCATTTCCGTTTTTTTGGCATTAAGTTGCAAAAAGTTAGCGGACATCCATTGTTTAATTTCATTAAGACACGCTTCCAACTGACTACAGTCCGGCGTGTTGGTCAGCTTTAGGGGCATGTAGAGTTGGGTGTCATCAGCATAACAGTGAAAGCTAATACCGTATTTGCGTATGACGTCACCCAGCGGCAGCATGTAGATGCTGAAGAGTACAGGGCCAAGGACCGAACCCTGGGGAACTCCACACGTTACCTTAACATAGTCCGAGGTCACACTGTTATGGGAGACGCACTGCATCCTATCAGTAGCATAAGAGTTAAACCAAGACAGGGCTGAGTCTGACATACCAATTCGTGTTTTGATACGCTCTAATAAAATATTATGATCGACGGTATCGAAAGCAGCGCTAAGATCAAGGAGCAGCAACATAGATGACGCATCAGAGTCCATCGTTAGCAATAGATCATTAGTCAATTTTGCGAGGGCTGTCTCAGTCGAGTGATTTGCCCTGAAACCGGATTGAAAGGTTTCACATAGATTGTTAAACGCTAAGTGTTCATTTAGCTGCTCTGCAACAATTTTTTCGAGGATTTTCGAAATAAAGGGAAGGTGAGACACCGGTCAGTAGTTTACCATGAGGTCAGGATCGAGGTTAGGTCTTTTAAGGAGAGGATGAATAACCGCTTTTTTGAATGCAAGGGGAACAGTGCCTGAGGAAAGTGATAAGTTTATAATATTTAGCACTGATGGACCTAATAATACAAAAAGCTCCTTGATAAGTTTCCCAGGAAGTGGGTCAAGTAAACATGTTGTTTGTTTTATTCCATTTACACGTTGTAACAATCCTTCTAATGTTATTTCATCAAAACGAGAGAAACTATTTTGGATATTTGCAGTATCCGATGTATATACAGTCGTATCTGTGTTACTATAACCCAGTTGTAGCTGGGACGCATTGTCTTTAATCTCCTTTCTAATAATTTCAATTTTCTTATTAAAGAACTTCATAAAGTCATCTGCCGAATGGGTGGAGCTACTGGAAGGAGTCCCTTGCTGGGTTAGCGATGCTACTGTACTAAACAAAAATTTTGGATCGTTTTTATTAATGCGGATGAGATTTGAGTAATAATTAGTTTTAGCTAAGGTAAGCATGCGTTTATAAGTTATTAAACTATCACTTCATGCTTGATGGTGCACCTCAAGTTTAGTCGTGCACCATTTGCGTTCCAGCTTTCTACATAATAATTTCTGAGCTCTAGTTTCTTCAGTAAACCATGGCGTACGCCTTTTTGGAGCCTTTTTTAACTTCAGCGGTGCTATACTATCAATGGTTTCGCGCAGGGTGTTGTTAAAGTTGTTAGTGAGGTTATCAATAGAGCCCACATACTTTGGGAACGGTGCCATTACCGAGGGCAGTAGGTCCGCAAGAGTCGTCGTTGTGGCAGCATTAATGTTGCGGCTGCTATAGCAGTTATTATTATTATTAGCTTGCCGAACATGAGTCTGAACTTCGAATTTTATAAGGTAATGATCGGACATTACTTTAGTATACGGGAGTATCATAACTTTGGAAACAGTGATACCCCTGACAAGCACTAGGTCTATCGTATTACCGCTGCGATGCGTCGGTTCATTTATTATTTGTGTAAGACCACAGCTATCAATTATAGTCTGGAGCGCCACGCACGGTGGGTCCAATGGGGTATTCATATGGATATTAAAGTCCCCCATTATAATTATATTATCGGCGTGCGTCACTAGATCGGCAACAAACTCTGAGAATTCACTAATAAAGTCCGAACAGGGACCTGGGGGGCGGTAGATAACGGCCAGGCACAGAGGCAGAGGTGTGGCAGACTTCATAGAAAGCACCTCAAACGATTTATATTTATTATTTAAGTTAGGACTAAAGTTAAAGTTTTCGTTGTATATTAGTGCGACACCTCCTCCCCTTTTGAGGTGACGGGCAATATGCGCATTCGTATAGTTAGGAGGGGATGCCTCATTTATCGCAAAAAAGTCGTCTGGTTTAAGCCAGGTTTCGCTAAGACCGATGACGTTAAGGTTGTTGTCTCTAATGACCTCATTGACTAATAACGTTTTGGGAGACAAAGATCTGATGTTTAAAAAGCCCATATTATAGGTAGTGGGCTGTTTTAAGGAGTTGTTGATAAAATTATCCGTAGTAGCAATATTAATAATGTTGCGTTTATTATGCGCAGTGTACTTAAAATAATTACGACCATATCTAGGAATTGATATGACGGGAATTTTCAGATTGTCTACTTGGCGCTGCGATAAACTGAACGCATCATAATTTGCCACCTCAGTAAAACGCATATCTAACTCTGACGTAGTCATAGACACAGCAGAAAAAACATTTTGTGAGTTGTGTATTATTCCACGAAAATTGCTATGTGTACAGGGATCATCCAGCCTGGCGCTGGCTAGTTCTAGCTTAACTGACTCCATACCCAGGCTAGCAGGCTCTGTAATTGCCTGTGACCGGGCTTGCTCTAGTGCAGTTAGTCAAATGTGGCTCAATGCGAAATCTATGTTCCGAGACAAGAGGATAGCGCCTTCCTGGTTAGGGTGAAGGCCGTCTCTCCTCAGCAAGCCAGGTTTGCCCCAGAAAGAGGGCCAATTATCAATAAACGTAAATCCCTGTTGTCTGCAGAAGCTATCCAGCCACTTGTTAAGAGAGACTAATCTGCTATATCTCTCATCATTGCCTCTCCCAGGCAGGGGGCCAGAGACAATTACTCGATGCCTGGACATCTTTCTGGCGAGATTACAAGCCCTGGCTGTTTCTCTTTGTAATCTCTGATTGTCTCATCCTAACGTCATTGGAGCCAACGTGTATTACTATATTCGCATAACTAGTGGTGCGGTTAGCCTGCCGTAGGTGTTTACTAGACCTGTTGCGAGTTAGCTCCCTAAGATTAGCTTCAATGTCAGGTGCTCTGCCCCCGGGAATACACTTAATTGTGGCTGGTTTGCTAAGCTTTATGTTTCGGGTGATGGAGTCCCCTATGACTAAAGTGTGGTGCCCGGTAGACTGGGGTGTAGGACTAGCTAAAGGGCTAAATCTATTATGCGTCTCAACCGGTACACCGTATCTTGTAGGCCGGTTAGGGCTGCTACAAGCTGGGCTAGTTAGCTCGCTACAGCTAACGCTAGCAGATGTGTCCGCAACATCTAAAGTTACGAAATTACACTGCTCTAACTGGCGGACACGGCTCTCTAGCAAAGCCAACCTATCCATGAGTAAAGTGCACGAAGCGCAGGAAGCCATACTCACAGAAACTTTCCGTCGCCGAGTGGGGTGCCAGCTGTCTTCGGGAAGTGGTGGTCACGGTGGCGGGGGAGTAGCTTCCTTCAGACCGGCGCTGCCTTTCTCCGCTAGCCTCGTTAGCTTAGCAGCTAGCTAGCTGAGGGCGAAGTGGTGAGACAGAGATCGGGTGATTTGCAAGTTAAATTGAACTATTAAATATGTTCGAGAAGTTGTAAATAAAGCTGCAAAACAGTTAAAATCACACAGATAGAACGATACTTAGCTTTTTTGCAACAAGAGCAGTCAGCGAGCATATATATATATATATATATATATATATATATATATATATATATGTGTATATGTATGTATATATTTGCATATATGTATGTATATATATGTGTATATATGTATATATATATATGTATATATGTATGTATGTATATATATGTGTATATATGTATATATATATATGTATATATATGTATATTTATATGTATGTATATATACATATGTATGTGTGTATATATATATATATATATATATATATATATATATGTATGTATATATATGTGTATGTATATATGTATGTATGAATATGTATATATATGTATATATATACACAGTGTGTATATGTATATATATGTATATTTACATATACGTATATTTGTATGTATTTATATGTATGTGTATATATGTATATATACAGTATGTATGTGTATATGTATGTATTTATATGTATTCGTATATATATATATGCATGTAAGTATATATAATTTGGGCTGTCAGAGTTAAAGCAATAATAACACGTTAACTGTAACATGTCAATAACAACACACATTTTTTTATCGGCCGATTAATGCGAACGCTTCCTTTTTGACACCCGGGGGAACTTGGCTGCAGGTCACCTGCTATTGATACCTTAAGGAAATATCAGATTCAAAGCCATGGCAAGTTGTTCTCCCGACAAGAAGGGACACATTTTTTGCGTGAGAAGAGAAAACATCCCTGGATCAAACGCCTGCTGCACGCATCGAAAGAGGTGGGTGGCGCCTCACTTCCGTGTTCAGATTACGTGCGGTGATAATAAAAGCTCAACAGAAATGAAAGACGGTCGGCAGGATGTCGAAAGAACACTTTTTTTTATTGCAAACAGTCGATCCGACATAAAAAAAAGGTCAAGACACTCTCAAAACAATCACATACTTTTCTGGCTTCAAAATAAAAGCCCTACACTGTACAACTGGTTTCACTACATTTAGAGTTTCTCCTTAATGTTCAACTGCACTACGTATATTAGCCACCACGCCTAACAAAATTAAGTGATACTGTATAATATATTGTAGCGCCCAGGAGAAAACAAACAAAGTCTGACTGTCTTTTTAGCTTTTAGTGACAATTTTATGATAACAACAGGCCCAATTCCAACAAGTATTTTTTCCTCCGTGTACACACTTCTGCCTCTGTGCTTCACTTCAAGACACACAAATATTTTTCATTTTCCGATGACATGGTATGTTCACAGACCATGAGGAAATCACCATCATAACACACTCACAAACACAATAACACCAGCAGGTAGTTACAGTATGAATGGCCATGTATTGTTTATTATTTGTGCACTATTTACTCATGATGCACCGAAAATTTGGCCAGAAATATACATACCTAAATCACCGGAACAGTGCTCCCGAAACAGATGTTGTGATGACGTAAGCTATACGCTCGGGATTGTCAGGAGCGGAGGCGACACATCCGCGCTGTGGACATACCTAAATATATTTGGTAGAGGGACGGAGTGGCGTGGCGATAAGAGCAGCCGTGCCAGAAACTGTCGGGTTTCAGGTTCACTTCCTGCCTCATTGTCGTTGCGTCCTTGGGCAGGACACTTCACCCTTTCCCCAAGAGCCGCTCACACTGGTGAATGAATGATAGGTTGTGGTCGAAGTGGCCATAGGCTCAAATTGGCAGACATGCTTGTGTCAGTCTACCCCAGGGCAGCTGTGGCTACAAATGTAACTTACCTCCACTGAACTGTGAATGCGAGCGCTTTGAGTATCTAGCTGATAGAAAAGCCCTATATAAATGTAATCCATTATTATTATTATTCGAGATATACCTGCGGACAGCGGTCTTCACAATTTAAAATGACACTTGTGACTTTTAATGAAAAAGGCTCTCATCTACACTTTTTGTCATGCACATGGTGTGACAGAATTGAAACAGTCTTTAAAACACGAGCACAGTCACCAATACCACCAAAAATGGATGCTAGATTTGTTGCCAGTCTTTTTTATTAAAAACAAGTGACTAAAAGGATTACATAAAATAACTCTTAACAAAGTAGATGGATAGATAGATGGATAGATAGATAGATAGATAGATAGATAGATAGATAGATAGTTCTATAATGATTCCTTCAGGAGAGTTCCCTCAGAAAAATTTAAATTCCAGCAGCAGTGTACAGAATTGAGATTGAATTTAAAAAGTAAATAATATGGGCATAAATGGAAATAAAATAGAAATGATAGGAATAAAAATAAAAAGCGACAATAAGAATAAAAATACAACAGTAAAAATAAGAATATAACAAGAAAAATTGGCAGTACTGACCGTGTTATGAAAATGTATTGGACTGTTTATTGCACTTAAGTAAGTACATTGTACAATAAGCAACAACATTTTAAAAATAGAACAAAACAATATTATTTAAGAATACATGTATACGTTTATACTATATTTAATAGTAACAGATTTTTTAAAAATATATATTTAAATTTTTGGCCTTTTTAAAGAATATATGCATCATAGCAAATCATGTGATGACGTCATGTCGACAAGCCCCTTACCACACATCCACCACCCCAGGTATTTTGGCAATTTAGGGTCAACTCTGAAACAAAACAAAAATGTCTTACATTATGATCATGCTTTGTCAGAGATGTTTTGTAGTGTTATTGTGTGATATTTGCACCTAAAGAAATGCTAATACATCAGTTTAGGAATATGAGGGTGGAGAAGGGGGGTGCTGGCTGAAATATTGTGTAAAATTATTTTTATAACATGTTGTGGTCGAGTCTTCAATTACATAATGATTAGCAGGCTCAATATTAAATTGTATTAATTAATAGAGCAGGTTAAAACATTTTGATGCAGCGATATGAAGACCATTAACTTGTACAACATGTAATATACAGACTATCAGAAGCATTTATTCAGGTAGAAATATGGATATGCAGCTAGCGCATCCTAAAATCAAACCAAACTATGCAGAACTAAGGCTGAGAGATTCAAAATCCAAAGTACTCCTCACTTGATGACTACTCAACTAAGCTCATCCTTAGGCCCTCAGTCATTCTCTCAAACTGCATGAAGGCAGACAACCCCCCCGACCCCCCCTCACGTTTATGAAATGATCGGGGTTCAGTTACACAGCTCTATAAATGTCAGCTGACATGCTAGCAAAACCCCATTTCAAGCTTGTCACTGAGATTTATCTGCCTATTAAAAAACTTCATATGTGCTGTTTTTTAAAGCTTTCGTGATGTCAAATTTGTCAAAAGCTTCTCATCCATCTTGGGGCAGCATATTTAACACCATGCATGTTCGCTCTTATTTAGTGTGAATTTTAGATGGCTTACCCATCGACGAGAATTATGTTCAGTATAAAAATTGTTTAATACATTTTATACATATTCTGGTGGTACTCGTTTTACAATAATACGTGTTTTCTGAACGCACCCCTATAGATTTTTAATACTGTTTGCAACAAAAACAGAGAACTACTTCCATGGTGTATTAACACATGGCTGCGCTGGCTACACTGAGGAAGGACAATGTCACTATTATTGTTTTTAGTAAACGGTGTAACCTTAACCTCCATTATTGTGATAACTTTGACACCCTTGTTACTTCTCTTTCAACAAACCTTGCTGTGTGCAAGCCAACCACAGTGAAAGGAGTATATTGTAGCGTTTGCTTTAAGGACATAATTCACCACATCTGTTTACTTGACTTTGTCGTCATCATTCACTGTCATTTTGCACATATCAATGGTGTTCTTGTTTACCATTCATATATGGAGTTAAGAGTGAGTAATTCGGTGCAGCCCTTTTAAGCAGAGGTGGGTAGTAACGCGCTACATTTACTCCGTTACATTTACTTGAGTAACTTTTGGGATAAATTGTACTTCTACGAGTAGTTTTTATGCAACATACTTTTACTTGAGTATATTTATAGAGAAGAAACGCTACTTTTACTCCGTTCCATTTATCTACATTCAGGTCGCTACTCGCTACTTTTTTTTAATCAATCTATTAATGTTTGTTTTGGTTAATGATAGAGCTTCAAAGTAGAATCTACGCATGCCTGTGTTTCACCAATCACATGCAGTCACTGGTGACGTTGGACCAATCAAACAGAGCCAGGCGGTCACATGACCCGACTTAAACAAGTTAAAAAACTTATTCGGGTGTTACCATTTAGTGGTCAATTGTACGGAATATGTACTGTACTGTGCAATCTACTAAGAAAAGTTTCAATCAATCAATCAAAAGTGTAAAGTAAAAAAGTCACTTTTTATTTCAACCATATTTCCCGTCAAAAGCCTAAAGACTGATTGCACAGTTCCTGTCTTCACAATAAAAATGCCGCTCCATCGCACTTGCGCTAACAAAATAAGAGTCTCCGAAAGCCAGCGCAAACAAGCTAGCAAGCCACAGAATTTGCCGCCAATGTATTTCTTGTAAAGTGTATAAAAACGAATATGGAAGCTGGACAGATAAGATGCCAAAAACCAACGACTTTCATGTGGTATTAGACAGAAAAGAGGAACTTTTTTTCTCCTCCATTTGAAAATGTGAACGTCTGATTCCAATCATTGCAAGTCATCAGAATCAGGTAATACACCAACTTATATTCTTGTCTTCATGAAATATAGGAATCTATATGTTAAACATGCATGTATATTCATTAAAACACCTTCAACATGTGAACAAAAACGGCAAAATAAATAAATATAAATTATATACTGTATATATAAATGTATGTATAGATATACATATATATATATACATACATATATATATATATATATATATATATATATATATATATGATGTGTGTGTGTTTATATGATATGTGTGTGTATAAATGATATGTGTGTGTATGTATATGTATATATGAGGCAGATCACCTCGACTTGGTCATTTACTAAGTAATTGATAAACGTTGAAAAACTTATTGGGGTGTTACCATTTAGTGGTCAATTGTACGGAATATTTACTGTACTGTGCAATCTACTAATACATGTTTTAATCAATCAATGAATGCCTACTTACGCTATGGTGCTGTTAAGTTATTGTGGCTCAATGTGTCATTTTTTTATTTTATTTTAGTGTACTATTATTTAATATCCATCCATTTTCTATCGCTTATTCCCTTTTGGGGTCGCGGGGGATGCTGGCGCCTATCTCAGCTACAATCGGGCGGAAGGCAGGGTACACCCTGGACAAGTCGCCATCTCATCGCAGGGCCAACACAGATATAATATTGTTTTAGTTGCTTAAGAGATATTCCTGGCTCTGAATTTGCTCATTGCTATTCTTATGTTTTTATGCATTATTTGTTGCCGTAATCAGGTTACTCATCAGTTACTCAGTACTTGAGTAGTTTTTTCACAACATACTTTTTACTTTTACTCAAGTAAATATTTGGGTGACTACTCCTTACTTTTACTTGAGTAATACATCTCTAAAGTAACTGTACTCTTACTTGAGTACAATTTCTGGCTACTCTACCCACCTCTGCTTTTAAGTGACCTTCAGGAGATTTACCCAAAGGTGGGGGTTTGTTGTGACAGCCTTTTTGAATCTCTTTGATGTAAGCAGTCATTCAGTCTCGTCTTTGATGGAATAAACGGCGCACATGTTTTTGTTTGTCGAAGACACTTCAAGATTTCTTGTTTTCAAGTTACAAGCGCAACAATACTCTTTATAAGAGTTTTCTTTTTTCCCACTGTTTTTGATGGTGACCCAAACTGGTGCTAGTGCTGCCATTAGTTGTAGACAAGGGACCACTGGAGAGATACGAGGGATTTATGAAAAATAAATCTGAAGCGTCTAAGGTCAATCAAACGGTTTGTAATTTTTATTTTTATTTTTTCATTTGTGTCGGAATGGCTGACGAAACACAGATCAAACACAGATTGTTGCGGAAATTGACGTGATGTGACTAAAATGCTGTCATTGGGAGGCGGAGGGACCTTTTTTTCAAGAAGCTGTGTTTACGGGCCCCCCTCACCAACACTCAAACACTCTCCCACCTAGGGATGTAATGATAAACGGTAATAATGATAACCGCAGTAAAACTTGCAGTTAACTGGAGGTCAGTATTACCATTTTAAATTGTCAAAAAACTGTGACTGATAACTGCCCTTTGATAAACTCACGGACTGACAGGTGCCAGCTTGCTAGATGTTTACATGCTAACATTAAAACAACAACAATTAAAACAACTTTAACAGCTTTCCCCAATTAAGAAATCATATACCCAAATCTAAACTTATATAAACACATTGCTATCTGAGCAACTAAGTTATTCAATTTGGCACATTAAACCTACAAACAATGCTCTTTTAGAACAGAGTGGTTGTCCTATACCTAGAGAAAAACTAGACGGAAATGTTTTACGGTGTTGTGGCCTCTAAAAATTAAGAATTCAAATGCAGATACATAAAAAAATCTCTATTTAATAACAAAAAAATCACTGAAGAAAATAAGTCAGTTGTAACAAAAAATCATCTCCAGGAAATCCGAGTCAAAAGTCTGTCCTTCACCTGAGGAAATACAAAAAACAGGAATTACAAAAAGTTCAAGGCAAAAGTCAGAGCTCAGGGCAGATTCTACTGCAGGCAACGGATGAACTGGCACCGGCTGAGTGGAGATCCCTGGTTTAAGTCTGATGGTTTATTAGCACAGGTGGCCTTGGATGACTGGAAGCACACCTGCAACTAATGACAGGATAGGAGACTTACAGACACAAGAGGGGAGGGGAGTAGGAAAACAAGAGGAAACAAATCAGGAGAACTGCCCTCATAACATCCGGTGTGTTAAAGGCCCGCTGTATAGAGTAGGATGGCACAGTGCCGACCACAAATAATTATTTATAATTGTATTTGCTGCACACTTTTAATTTAAATAAAACTTAAAGTGATACAGTGCAAACCAATATTTAGTACAATAAATAAAACACTATCAGTGAAGCTTAAAACAAAACATACAAAATAGTGAGTTTTCTAATTTCAGTTATTTAAAAAAAGATTTCAGTGTGTGTACAAGTATTTTTTGATTATCTTCAACAATACTGCGATAATAATGATAACCATGGTGTGAAATGCTTATATTGTTCTGTCCATACTCCCACCAAAACAAAATGTTCCACTTTTCACTCACCTTTTATAGCCGTGACAATATTTTAGCCTGCCACTCTACCGTTTTCTCGGGCGAGCTCCCTGCCTGCTTCCAGGACACTCAGACTATGTGTACACTAGGCCGGATAACCCCTTAAACGAATAATTATTAGGCCTAAGCCTCGTTTCAGCCACACTAAATCAGCGTTTAAGGTACCCCTCCTCGGACAATTTTTTACACAGGTAAGTGCGCCGCGTATTTCTTGTAGGGACTCATTGATCGTTTACAAAGTGAGTTCGGAGAGGAAGTGATGCCAGAAAGACTATCATAAGAAAGAACGCGCCACAGCCAGCTTCATAACAACCCGTTCGGTAACTCGGCGGCAACCCCTGGAAAGATGGAGGCGAGTCATCCAGACATTCCCGTGTTTGTCCTCCCTGTACATATACAGACGCTTTTGGAAATCACACATGAATACATTAAGAGAAGGGAATGGGCGATTGCAACTATTTTGGTTACAACACATCTCAGACGGCAACATAGCAATGTTGAGCGACAGTTTTGGATAAGCCCTGGAAGAATGGTAGCCTGATGGGATATGTTTGTCACCGAGTGTGTTGTGTCAGAGGAATGGCAAGAAAAGTTCGAATGTGCAGGCCGGATTTCTTTTACTTTGAACCATGTAAACTTAAAGCAACTATTGGTACAATATTATTTTACAACATTACTATAGAATAGAATATAATAGAATAGAAAGTACTTTATTGATCCCTGGGGGAAATTCACCACAGTTCGCTCACAATAGACAGTAAATACTAGACAGCATTATTCACATGTGAATAATCCAAACAAATTATACATATATTCTATCAGTTCAATTTTAGGACTAGATAGAACAATCCCATGATACAAAATAACCCGAGTAGAGTGGAAATAATAGGCTACCTCCTTCAGAGCTGCTTGGTTGGGTGGGTTTGCAAGATGGGGGGCAGAGAGGAGGAAGGGGAATGGTTGTCAGCCCAGGTGAGCCCCCCTCTGCTTTTACCGTTTCACACCATCGCTGTAAATTAGGTCTCCCATTCTCTCCAGCTTTCTGATTGCAGTTCCCTTTAGTTGTCCGAGGAGTTTGCTGATGTCTGTGTCAATTGTCTCCCACTCTCTTTTCTCCCAGGATTTTGGCCACATGATTTTTGGCTTTCGTCATGCATCTTAGTCTCTGTTGCAGGCTGTGACAGGTCGGGCACCACTATGCTTTGTTCCTCATCCCCAGCCTAAGCAAGGAGATTGATGTGTTTAAGTACAGTCAAAAAGCAACATATGCATAATACAGTCTGATGGCTGTCGGTATGAAAGACCTCCTGTGTCGTTCCGTGTTACATTTTGGGAGTCTGAGCCTTCCCCTGAATGTGCTCATTCTCTCCATCAGGTCCGAGTGTAGTGGGTGGGAGGTGTTGTCAATAATGGCTAGGAGTTTTGCTAGACTTCTCCTCTCTGACACCACCGCTAGAGTCTTGCTCCACTCCCACCACGTTACTGGCCTTCCTTACCAGCTTGTCCAGTCTGTTTGCATCCCTCGCTCTCAGCACGCTGCCCCAGCAAGCCACGGCATACAAGAAGGCGCCCCTACCACTGACTAGTAGAACATCTTCATCATCTTTGTACAGATGTTGAAGGATCCTAGCCTTCTGAGGAAGTAGAGGCGGCTCTGTCCCTTCTTGTAGAAGACCTCAGGGTGTTTTGACCCATTCAGCTTGTTGTCGATGTGTACTCCGAGGTATTTATAATCCTCAACCATGTCCACATCAACCCCCTTGATGGAAACAGGGGTCGCTCGCCCAAGTGCACAACCAGTTCCTTGGTCTTTGTCACATTAAGCTGGAGGTGGTTCTTTCCACACCATGTGACAGAGTCCACTACCAGTGCCCTGTATTCCTCATCATCACAATCCTCAATACACCCCACTATCGCAGAGTCATCAGAAAACTTCTGAAGGTGGCAGGACTCTGACTGATTGTGGAAATCGGTGGTGTAAATGGTGAGGTAGAGGATGCTTTGATTGGAAACAGTGGGTAAAATTGTCCAGTGATGTGACTTATCAATATGGGTGTCCCAGCTGGTTACAGCAAGCCATGCCCTTTTGTTGGTTTTCTGCGGTGTTTTTGGTTGGTTCCTGTCCTGCGCTTTTATTTTGCTGACTTTTCATGTTGTGTTGGTGTTTTTTTGTTACCACTTCACACATCTTTGTCACAGAGCGTTTCCCCTCACCTGCAATCAGTTCTATTTAAGTTGAGTGTGAGCCACCATTCATCGTCGGGACATTGTTTGTTGATGCGACTATCCTTGATCCTCTGATGACCATAGACAAACCTTTTGGACACTCGAACTGTGTGGACGCCGTCAGCTCCACATTCCCTACGAGTGTTTTGCATTTTGTTTTGTTTCGCCAGAGCACTTCCTCATTGCTCTTTTGTCCGTTTTATTCCCCTTAATTCCCCTTTTTTTACCACACACTCCAACCTCGTTAATCTGCATCCATAAAGTCACAACGACTTCCGGCGTCTCCCAAGAAGCACCACTCATCTACGCATGACAATACGTAAGGATTTTAGAATTTCATTTAAGGATCAGAGCTATCGCAGCCATTATTAAGTTGAATTTTATAATTTCTAATTATAAAATTTCTCTGGATGCAGAGTCTGGGTGAGGCTGGGCCGCAAGAAAAGATTGGTAATGGTGGGTTTTTGCATACTGGCCAACCTCGAGACCTCCGAATTCGGGAGATGTATGGTTGAGGTAGGGAGGGAGTTTGAGGTGGGCGGGGTTCGGTGGTAGCGGAGTTGTATATTGGAGCGTCCCGGGAGAGTTAGTTCTGCAAGGGGTTCTGGGTATTTGTTCTGTTGTGTTTATGCTGTGTTACGGTGCGGATGTTCTCCCAAAATGTGTTTGTCATTTTTGTTTGGTGTGGGTTCACAGTGTGGCGCATGTTTATGACAGTGTTAAAGTTGTTGATACGGCCACCCTCCGTGTGACCTGTATGCCTGTTGATCAAGTATGCATGGCATTCACTTATGTGTGTCGCACATATTATGTGGGTGGGCCGGCACGCTGTTTGTACGGAAGAAAAGCGGACGTGATGGACGCTAAAGGCAGTGCTTTTAAAGCACGCCCCCAATATTGTTGTCCGAGTGGAAATCGGGAGAAATTCAGGACAATGTTCGCCCCGGGAGATTTTCGGGAGGGGCACTGAAATTCGTGAGTCTCCCGGGAAAATGGGAGTATGGGTTATTGGAATGTATTGTATTCTGTGGTGTTAAAAACAACAACAATGTACACAAAACCAAAAACAGTGTCACAAAACAGTAATAAGATCCAAACGGTGGATTTTGTGAACCGTTTCACTACTATTGTATACCGGGGTTTCGTTTGTGACTATTGTACTCTATGGGGGGGTTATGTCCATCAACATCTGCCACCTACTCAGTGGCCTAGTGGTTAGATTGTCCGCCCTGAGATCGGTAGGTTGGGAGTTCAAAGCCGGACCGAGTCACACCAAAGACTATAAAAATGGGACCCAGTACCTCTCTGCTTGGCACTCAGCATCAAAGGTTGGAATTGGGGGTTAAATCACCCAAAATTATTCCTGGGCGCGCCCACCGCTGGTGCTCACTGCTCCCCTCACCTCCCAGGGTGTGATCAAAGGTGATGGGTCAAATGCAGAAAATAATTTCGCCACACCTTGTGTGTGTGTGACAATCATTGGTACTTTAACTTTAACTTTAGATGACTAATGAAATCATCCCTAGCCACTGTTGTAAACGGTCTCCCGCTGCTAACACAGTATGAAAACTACCACATAGGCTGTGTTTACTAATCACAGCACCACTTTGAATGGACTGTGCTTTGGTTCGCTAAGTCTTGCCAAACGATACTATGGCATCACCGGGGACATTTTAACTACAACTCCTAATCACGGATATACTCTGGGGCATGTGTCTTCGGTCATTGCCGCAAGCCGGTACTCGGATTGTCTACTCCAGAGAGGCATGGCTTGCTTTAAGACTGCTGTCTGATACTCTTCCCCCAACGCTCTATTGCTATGGCGTTTAGCTACCAGCGAAAAAGGGTTGAGAGGGGCAGCGTGTGATGCAAAAGACACAAACCTTCTATCATCCTGGGCATTGTGAGGTCCCTGCGTCGTGAAATAGAGGATCTTGGAGCATGTCTTCCAGTAACAGGGCCCTGGCATTATTGAGCTCGCAGAGTTATGACTCTCATCAGGCATCCCTGATCCATTTATTGAAATAGACAACTTTTCCTGCTGTCGAGAGGGCTGTATGGAAACTTCTGGAACGTCCCATCTGTGTTTACATGAGTAGTAACTAGTGTAAATAAATCACTATTAGATAAATTCTTTGCACTCCTGACCGATAATTGACCTCTTTCTATATAGAATTTATGGTTTATGGTTGAAGTTTATTTTAAACATGCATACAGTTACAACATGATGCATCACCATTTCCAGTGTTTCTTTTAAAATACTTTATTTAATCCTATCCCTCCTCCATTTCATATACAGTCGTGGTCAAAAGTTTACATACACTTGTAAAGAACATCATTTAATGGCTCTTTTGAGTTTCCAATCATTTCTACAATTCTTATTTTTCTCGTGATTGAACAGGGGTCTGAAACTCAATTTTCCTGGGGGCCACTGGATTCAGAGTCTGGATAAGGTTGGGCCGCAAGAATAGTTTTCTCGAAAAATATATATTTTCCATCCATCCATCCATCCATTTTCTACCGCTTATTCCCTTTCGGGGTCGCGATGTCTTTATTTTTATTTTCAAAACAAAGTCAAAATATAAATTAACAAAATGAGAATTAAAGTAAATAAATCAGTCATAGGTAATAACAATAGTAATTCGATTTCTCCAGTCAGCAACAATGTATACACATACTTTCTGTGATGTTATGAGCTAGGGCAGGGGTAGGGAACTTATGGTTCTAGAACCAGATGTGCCTCTTTTGATGACTGCACCGCCGGCAATTCAAGGATATACGGTCATTTATTTATTGTTGGTTAGCTTCAGAATAACAATGTTATTAAAAAGATAATAGACTTATTATAGGGCTTCACGGTGGCAGAGTGGTTAGTGCGTCTGCCTCACAATACGAAGGTCCTGTGTTGTCAGGGTTCAATCCCGGGCTCGGGATCTTTCTGTGTGGAGTTTGCATGTCCTCCCCGTGAATGCGTGGGTTCCCTCCGGGTACTCCGGCTTCCTCCCACCTCCAAAGACATGCACCTGGGGATAGGTTGATCGGCAACACTAAATGGTCCCTAGTGTGTGAATGTGAGTGTGACTGTTGTCTGTCTATCTGTGTTGGCCCTGCGATGAGGCGGCGACTTGACCAGGGTGTACCCCGCCTTCCGCCCGATTATAGCTGAGATAGGCACCAGCGCCCCCCGCGAACCCAAAGGGAATAAGCGGTACAAAATGGATGGATGGATGGAGACTTATTATACTCTAAAAATGTTAGTCATACTTAAAAATGCACGCTTTTAGTCTTAAAAAAAAATATTACATGGCTCTCATGGAAATACTTTTTAAAATATTTGGCTCGTATGGCTCTCTCAGCCAAAAAGGTTCCCGACCCCTGAGCTAGGGAATATAAGAACTACACTACCCAGCATGCAACAGTAGTAACGAGCATGCGCGGTAGCCCCGGTGAAGGTTGTATGTCGGCAGCTAGAATCTGGCTATGAGCACACTATGGAGTTTACAGTTACGGCAGCACAATTAGCCCCGAACGGGCTAACATCACGACTAATGTGTTACACGTCCGATTCGCCCAGCGACTCTCTGTCGGAGTATCAACGCTGGGGTCCAGTGCACCACAGTTTTGTATCGTCGCTCGGTCCTTCGGTGGAATGCTTCGGAAGCTACCAGACCGCTTGTCTCCCCGGCCTGGACTGTTACAGAGACGCCGGGGAAGAGATCATGCTCGAGAGAGAGCGAGCGGGCGAGTGAGCGAGCGTGGAAGAGCGCGTGTGGGTCTCGTGGAACAGCGGCAAAACATTTCTCTGCTTGCATCACGCAAGTGACGTCTATGTTCCGCCCTCGAGAGCCATATACCACACCCTGATCGGTATATTCCTTCAACTCCGCACACAACGCTGTTAAGCGCCATTCATATAAAACTTGCGGGCCGCACTAACATTAAAATTTCATATAAGTTGGGGGCCGCAAAATAACGTCTCGCGGGCTGCGTGTCTGAGACCCCTGTGATAGAGTGACTGGAGCACATACTTGTTGGTCACAAAAAACATTTATGAAGTTTGGTTCTTTTATGAATTTATTATGGGTCTACTGAAAATATGACCAAATCTCCTGGGTCAAAAGTATAAATACAGCAATCTTATTATTTGGTAACATGTCCCTTGGCAAGTTTCAGTGTAATTAGGCACTTGTGGTAGCCAACCACAAGCTTCTGGTTGAATTTTTGACCACTCCTCTTGACAAAATTGGTGCAGTTCAGCTAAATTTATTGGTTTTCTGACGTGAATTTGTTTCTTCAATATTGTCCACACGTTTAAGTCAGGACTTTCGGAAGGCCTTTCTATAACCTTAATTGTAGCCTGATGTAGCCATTCCTTTACCACTTACGACATGTGTTTGGGGTCATTGTCCTGTTGGAACACCTAACTGTGCCCAAGAGTAAACCTCCGGGCTGATGATTTTAGGTGGTCCTGAAGAATTTAGAGGTAATCCTCTTTTTTCATTGTCCCGTTTACTCTATGTGAACCAGTTCCATTGGCAGCAAAACAGGCCCAGAGCATAATACTACCACCACCATGCTTGACGGTAGGGTGGTGTTCCTGGGATTAGAGGCCTCACCTTTTCTCCTCCAAACATAATGCTGGGTATTGTGGCCAAACAGCTCAATTTTTGTTTTATCTGACCACAGAACTTTCCTCCAGCTGGTCTTATCTTTGTCCATGTGATCTATTATTACACCCAAATATTTGATTTATTTTACTCTATCAATGTCCACTCCGTCTTTAGGAATACAAAAGTATGTGCTGCTTATACTATGTAGTGATGATAAAATTGCTTCCGATCGACTATCACACCTGTATCGCAATCCAAATGCCCACCTTTTTCTTAATATGGGAAAATGATCAGAAAAAGTCCAGTGCTGAATACATTTTAAGACAATATTAAAGGTGCTTACACTACCAAAACTTTGCCACCACTGTCTAACTCCAATCACTTCACGATTAGTACTAGTATAGATCTGAGCTCAAGTTTAGCAAAGAACAGCAGAAATATTTGCTGTGTTGGTCTGAAAACAGCCTCAGATCTCTCAGGCTCTTTTCTGTGCACTGACTGGAGAGTTTTTTTTCACATTCAGGATGTTGAGGAGGCAACAAACACAATCACAGACTGCATATATTTTTGCACTGACACGGTTTTACCTAGCAAAGTAATATTGCAGTTCGTACATTACAAAGAATAACAAAAACTGTATTAACAAAAATAAACTTGCATTCAAGAACGAGTATGACAGCCAATACAGTTTCAGCTTAAAGGGAGCTCAACATTGTGTTGAAAGAAGTTTCAACTAAAAAAAAATTGGAATAAAGATTTCATGCACAGGACTCAAACAAATTGGCAGACTATAAAACACATCACTCCCATTTGTGACAAAGGACTTTTAAAGGAACAAGTGTGCTCTTATACAACATTAACTGTAACCAGCTCACTGTTGCCCCATTTGACACCTTTTCAGAAAGGCTGGCAATAAGAAATGTATTGGTCCTGAAGGCCTTCCAGCCACTGCTCCTAAATTGTCTGCTGTCCTACAATTCAGAAATGTCTTGACTGTCATACTATTCCATTCTTGTGGGAAAAAAAAAATCCACCATAATTTATGTCCTTATAACATCTTACCCATCTGATAATACTGACCTCAGCCCAAATGCTTGTACATCAGTGATCATAAAAGGTTTTGAAAGGTTTATTCTTAACATGCTTAAAGCTGATGTTTATTTTTCACTTTGACACGCTACAATTTGCTGATAAGCATGGTCGCAACACTCAAGATGTTGCCGCTAGTCTGACATATCATATCTCCAAACATCGAGAAAACCCTAAAGCTTATGCCAGATTTTTATTTGCAGATTTCTCTTCTCTGCAATATTTTTAATAGTCGACTAATCATCAACTATATCTTGACAGTTGTTTTTTTTTTTGTAATTCACTATCAGAAAGGACTTTAAACAATAATATTTTTGCAGTCGAAGACAAAGGGCCTGATATACTAAGATCCAAATATCACTTGGTAAAAAAAATAATGTGTACTATTAGTGGGCGTGTTGCGTGCAATTCACTAAGACTGCATATGCAATTGTAAAGGTGTGCAGACTGCCCTATTTCAATGAGGATTTTGCGTGTACTATACGGGGCATCACCACGGAGACACTCTAATTTACTGCACATTCATGTGATCATGCTCCTACCTGGTGTGTTTTGAAAGGTTTTCAAACATGCATGAGACATGTACTACTTTTTTTGGGCATTTTAGAAGCAGTTCTGCATTGTATAGACAATGAAACCAATGTTTTTTGGGGGGGCTTTTTAAGCTGAAAATTCTGCTCATTGGTGAGAGAATGGGCTTCTCTGCTTAGGCTGTTGCCCCCGCGATTGGAGCTCGAATAAGCGGAAAAAGATGGATGGATGGTGAGAAGCTGCACATTTGACGGAAAAAAAATAATTAAAAACATTTAAGAATACATATAAATATTCTAAGTGAAAAAACTAACGTCATTAGAAAAATGCTAAAGGACACCCTTTAGCATCAATGAATTAGTTTTAATCAGCCCCTTAAATGCTCTAAGAGCTATAAAAAAAAAAAAAATGATGTTTCTGAATAGCTGATTTGCGTAATATTTTTTATTTCTGATTGTCCAAAAGTTGACACACACATGTTGGATGGAGCATTCTTGTCTGTCCATCATCTGTCTATGCAGCGCAAGCACTGATCCTGCAGCCGCGTGAACGGTCAGTATGCACGTCTTTCTGACACGTGCTAGATAAAATACAAAATAGTGCTCCCAAATTGGTGGTGGGTGTTGATTTATCACATTGCATGTGCTAAATAATCATATTTGTATCTTCTCCTCCCAGTATTGTGCTAGTTTGATGATCATGAATTGATTTACGTGGACCCCGACTTAAACAAGTTGAAAAACTTATTCGGGTGTTAGCATTTAGTGGTCAATTGTATGGAATATGTACTGTACTTTGCAATCTACTAATAAAAGTTTTAATCAATCCATCAATATATCAGCATATATTTTACATATTAATGAAGACATGGATGCAAAAATGTCTGCAGGCCTTATTCTGCAGACGCAATACACTTTGCTCACTTTCAGAACACTGAACGTGTAGTTAAAGTTTTAAATCTTTGAGTTCAACTTGTGAAAAATGGAAGCACAAACAAAATTGTTGCGTTTAAATTTTTGTTTATTATTGATCAGCTTTATTTGCGCTATCAGGTTTGCACAAGTTTTTATTACATCCAAACCTTCACAGCCCAAAGTGTTCTGGCAAATGAAAGGTTGTTCTATGGGGGATAACTATAGACAATCATATGCAGGACTTTACTTTGGTAAATGGGAACAGAATTTTATTTTTAATAATATAAAAACAAGTTCTTTAAATGCATATTATGGTGGGGACAGTGCATTGCTGATGTGGGTTTGTTTGAGACAGAATCACAAGAATTTTCAAAATTCATAAATAATATTAATCTTAATATTAAGCATTCACTAAAGCTAGATATAAGGCAGCACGGTGATACAGGGGTTAGTGCGTGTGCCTCACAATACGAAAGTCCTGAGTTCGATCCCGGGCTCGGGATGTTTCTGTGTTCTCCCTGTGACTGCGTGGGTTCCCTCCGGGTACTCCGGCTTCTTCACACCTCCAAAGACATGCACCTGGGGATAGGTTGATTGGCAACACTAAATTGGCCTTAGTGTGTGAATGTGAGTGTGAATGTTGTCTGTCTATCTGTGTTGGCCCTGCGATGAGGTGGCGACTTGTCCATGGTGTACCCCATCTACCGCGCGAATGCAGCTGAGATAGGCCCCAGCACCCCCCGCGACCCCAAACGTGACAAGCGGTAGTAAATGGATGGATGGATGGATAAAGCTAAATATCTTACAAAAGAGAGTCGGAGACTGCATCCCCTAGATGTCCAATATGCCTCAGCTTTAAATGTAACCATTTTAGCTTTAGCTTTATCTATGCTTTAAAATGCAAGCAAACACATGGTTTATGAGCCAGCTTCAGATACCTCCCCACCGCTAATTGCCTTACCGAATACCACTGTAAACCCAGTAAACCGCTGTACCACTGTAAACCGCTCAACACAGCCTTCATAATTGGATAGCTAGACAAATAAAACTTTGTCCTTCCAACCATGGATCAGAAGAAAGTGAGTGTGAATAACAATGCTGAGAATGAATATACACTGTTTCCATATGAGTTGGGAAATTGTGTTAGATGTAAATATAAACGGAATACAGTGATTTGCAAATCATTTTCAACCCATATTCAGTTGAATATGCTACGAAGACAACATATTTGATGTTCGAACTCATAAACTTTATTTTTTTTTTGCAAATAATAATTAACTTAGAATTCCACGGCTGCAACACATGCCAAAGTAGTTGGGAAAGGGCATGTTCACCACTGTGTTACACCACATTTTCTATTAAAAACACTCAATAAACGTTTGGTAACTGAGGAAACTAATTGTTGAAGCTTTGAAAGTGGAATTCTTTACCATTTTTGCTTGATGTACAGATTAAGTTGTTCTACAGTCCAGGGTCTTGTTGTCGTATTTTACGCTTCACAATACCCCACACATTTTCGATGGGAGACATGTCTGGACTGCAGGCAGGCCAGGAAAGTACCCGCACTCTTTTACTACGAACCCACACTGTTGTAACATGTGGCTTGGCATTGTTTTGCAGAAATAAGCAGGGGCAACCATGATAATGTTGCTTGGATGACAACATATGTTGCTCCAAAAGCTGTTTTTACCCTTCAGCATTAATGATGCCTTCACAGATGTGTAAGTTACCCATGCCTTGGGCACTAATACACCCCCATACCATCACAGATGCTGGCTTTTGAACTTTTCGCCTATAACAATCCGGATAGTTATTTTCCTCTTTGTTCCGGAGGACACCACGTCCTCTGTTTCCAAATATAATTTGAAATGTGGACTCGTCAGACCACAGAACACTTTTCCACTTTGCATCAGTCCATCTTAGATGAGCTCAGGCCCAGCGGAGGCGGCAGCGTTCCTAGGTATTGTTGATAAATGGCTTTCGCTTTGCATGGTAGAGTTTTAACTTTCACTTACAGATGTAGCGACCAACTGTAGTTACTGACAGTGGTTTTATGAAGTGTTCCTGAGCCCATGTGGTGATATCCTTTACACACTGATGTCGGTTTTTGATGCAGTACCGCCTGAGGGGTCAAAGGTCCGTAATATAATCGCACTTAGCTTATAAGTGTAGTGATTTCTCCAGATTATCTGAACCTTTTGATGATTTTCCAGAACGTAGATGGTAAAATCCCTAAATTCCTTGCAATAGCTTATTTAGAAATGTTGTTCTAAAACTTTTCGACAATTTGCTTACAAATTGGTGACCCTCGCCCCATCCTTGTTTGTGAATTACTTAACATTTCATGGAAGCTGCTTTTATACCCAATCATGGCACCCACCTTTTCCCAATTAGCCTGCACACCTGTGGGATGTTCCAAATAAGTTTTTGATGATCATTCCTCAACTTAATCGGTATTTATTGCCACCTTTCCCAACTTATTTGTCACGTGTTGTTGGCATCAAATTCTAAAGTTAATGATTATTTGCCCCCCCATCAAATATGTTGTCTTTGTAGCATATTCAACTGAATATGGGTTGAAAATGATTTGCAAATCATTGTATTCCGTTTATATGTACATCAAACACAATTTCCCAACTCATATGGAAATGGGGTTCGTAGATAACATTTTAGATTTAAAACGTTATAACTGAAAAATATGACCGAAATGTGTGTGTAGCCGTTTTGGTGACACAATACAGGCATAACACTGTTACTCTGCATCATACTGAAGCAGGAGTTGATCGTGCCAGCGAAAGACATTAAAATGATATTTGAACAGTGGACATTTATACATAAAAATATGTAGACGCTGCTGAAGATGTGTTGGACGGAGAAGCATTTGCAGGAGATACCATAAAAGTCTGTTCTCCAAAGTAAATGCTGTACATTACTGGTGCATTACTTAATAAACCGACACTGGAGCTGTTTGTAGTACATTCCATTATATTGTTTTTTTTAAACAATATGTGTTATCCAGAAGTTTGCTATTCTTATTAAAAAGTATGTTCATTGTGGCTTTTTTTAGGTGCCAGAGCAGATTAACGACATTACAAACAATTGCAAATGTGGAAGATTGATTTGAGATACAGGCATTTTGAGTTACGACCTTTGTCACTTTATTTGTTATTGTAAGTGCATTGCACTTGCATTTTTTCTTTTGGGACAACAAACTGATTCTGATTACAATTTTTTGTATTTGATATCCTTCATGTATTCTGTGTACAGTGTGAGTGACGTACTGTCAGTGTTCAATTAGATATAATTTAACAATAAATTACGACCTACACTAAAAACATCTAGAAACAGAACTCGGTCGTAACCGGAGGGCCACCTATTAGGGCTGCAACGATTAATTTACATTGTTGACAAATGTCAACAATAACATTTGTCGCCGACAGTTATATTTGTCGACAAGTCGTGACGTCATCACTCGTGTATTTCCGGGCGGAAACGGGTCACTCGCAAAAACATCGGCAGTAATAACATGTAAAGAGTGGGGAAATTTTCTTTTACTGGGCCCCATTCAGCAATAAGTTCCTAATTTTTCCTCTTATATATCTTCCTAAGTTATTTCCTAAGGGGAGTCCATTCATATACATGACATGTTCTTAAACGGCCAAATTGTTCCCACCTGCTGTTCTTAAGTTGCTGAATGCCAAATGGTTAGTGTGTGTCTATCATAATTTGCATATAATCATGTCTTTATTTCCCCAATATGCATATGTAAACACTACGGGTGTAACAGTACACACATATTTCGGTTCGGTACGTACCTCGGTTTGGAGGTCACGGTTCGGTTCATTTTCGGTACAGTAAGAAAACAACAAAAAATGAATTTTTGGGTTATTTATTTACCAAATTTGTTAACAGTGGCTTTATCCTCTTAACATTGGGAACCCTATAGTAATTCTGCCCACGTTAATCCACATTAAACTGCCCCAACATGTTGCTCAGATTAAATAAAATGACAAAACTTTTCTTCTACATATAAAAAGTGCAACATTAAACAGTTTCAAGTCAACTCATCATGCTTAATTTATTACAGCATTTGGGAAGCCTTTAGTTGATTTTTATTATGTAAATGTTATATTTGTATCAACATGTAATAGCAGGGACCCTGCCATTCAAACTAGGCTGCTATATTACTAATGATTAATGTAACTATATCTGAAAAAATAGTACAATAGCAATAGGAGAGACTATTCATCCCTAAACACCATGGAGTTCATGTAGGCTTTATGATGCACTTACATTATTATATACAGTACACTATCAGAGACAGAAACTCTTCATTTAACATAAAGTCCTTTTTTGCTGCTTCCACACACCTCAATCAACACTCTCCGTAACGCACACACACACACACTGCAAAATGAGCTAACGTTATGCTAAAAGCTAATTAGCCTTCACCTTAAGCCAGGACTGCGAGTGAGCTGAGCTGCAGTTTGTTTCTAGAAGATCAACGGGCTCATAGTGATGTTAGTAGTAGTTGACTTGGAAGTGTTTAGTATAATTTGGGGAGAGTCCGCTGCCCACATGCTAAACACCCATCTGCTCGACGCTGAAGCGCTGACTACATGCGCTCTGAATACGCAGTGCTGATTGGCTGTTACCGCTACGGTTGTAACCAATCAGATGGTTGTGTGGGTGGGACAATGCTGGGTGCTGTGTAGGAGACAGAGGCAGAACGTAGCGGAGCAGCTTATTAAGACATTAGCATAGGCGGCTACTTCATATGTTCGTGTGGAACTCGTTCGGTACTCCTCCGCACCGAACCGAAACCACCGTACCGAAACGGTTCAATACAAATACACGTACCCTTACACCCCTAGTAAACACCCTTAATTCTGTAATTTGCATAGGTAAACGCCCTTAATTCCCCGTATAAGGGCACAATTCCGGTGGTAAAGCCGAACATCAGACTCTTGGAGAAAACACAAACAGATTACAGATGATAAATTTGTATTATTCCGAGGGGTAAATACATAATGTCAAAACGTAAGTTCAAGAAAGGGAGCACTGATGAGGTAGCCTAAAGCATTCAAAAAAAATATTCGTCACTTCGGGCAAATAGGTCTACATGGTCGTGAAATATGCGCTCCTTCCACAGGGAACAATCTGCGGCATCTTACAGTAGCAGCAAAAGCATTGCCGTTGTGTGAGTTAAGTTGCAACAGGGTGTGAGAGGCCTGTTGGTCTTTTAAAGAGTCACCAATCACTAAATAAAAGCCCTGGTAATTGATGATAGTGTGTGTGTGTGCGTGCACACACGGTATTATGAAATGTGTATTTATTGCTCATTTTGCTATGTCTGTCTGTTTTATCTATCTATCTATCTATCTATCTATCTATCTATCTATCTATCTATCTATCTATCTACAGTATGATATTAATGTAACATTAGACACACTTAAGAATAAAAATGCCACCCTAATAGTGCTCTGGAGCACTCGTAGATTCGGTTCTTACCTACGAACAAATCCCAGCTAAGAAAACAATTGGTGAATACAAAAATCTCCTTAAAAACTTCATAAGTGGGCCTAAGAACGAAATTTGTTCTTAAGAACGGTTGCTGAATGGGGCCCATTCTCGTTAAATAACATAAATACCTTGCTTATTTTGCAAAGCGGACCTTGCTTTTATGGCAGTACATCTGTGATGCGCGAAAATTTAAAGCGTAGACATCCATCCATCCATTTCCTACCGCTTATCCCCTTCGGGGTTGCGGGAGGCGCTGGAGCCTATCTCAGCTACAATCGGACATGATGTTGGATATTTGGCGGGAGGATGCGGTCTCAGACTCGATAAGAGTCTTAGCTTCTACCTTGCTAGCTCTCTAACAAGAGTGGGAGGAAGTTGTGTGAAAAATAACTTTAACTATCATTTTAGCCGAAGTCAGATTCAGTAGTATCGCGGTACTATACTAATATCGGTATACCGTACATCCCTAGTTTAAACATACAATCTATTAAATGGTAAAATAAATAATAATGACATATAAAATTCTCAACATTGAGTGTATTTGCAATGCCGTCAAAAAAGGCACTTTAACAAACAAAAACTGCGCGTCAACTCCTTCAAGTTCCTCGGCACCTTCATATCTGCTGACCTGTCCTGGACCTAAAATATAACTGCGGTCATCGGGAAGGCCCAGCAGAGACTCCACTTCCTGAGGGTGCTGAGGAAGAGCAGACTGGAGAGACAGCTGATGGTGACCTTCTACCGCTCGGCTGTCGAGAGCCTGCTGACGTACTGCATAACAGTGTGGTACGCCAGCTGCACTGAAGCAGACAAACAGGCGATTCAGAGGGTCATAAAGTCCGCACAAAAAGTCATCGGCTGTCCCCTGCCCTCCCTGAATGATTTACACAACTCCCGTTGCCTCAACAGAGCAAAAAACATTACCAAGGACAGCACATACCCTGGGTTCCACCTGTTCGACTTGCTACCATCAGGCAGGCGCTACAGGTGCATCAGAGCCAGAACAAACAGGCTCAGAGACAGCTTGTTTCCCAGAGCTGTCACCATGTTGAACTCTAACTTACAATAATAATAATAATTCACCCCTATACAATATCGTGCCCTAATACCCTACTGTGCAATACTACCCTTCGAGAGCAATACGTCTGACACTGATTGTTATTTATTACTTCGGTACTCTTGTCTTGTTCTGTATATTGTACAGTATGGTTTATTATTTTTATTGGATAGTAGTCAGTTTATTTCAATTGTTAGTTTTTCCTTTATTACCTCTTGTGTTATTTATTTCACCCCATGTTTGTTCCCACTACCGCACCTTAAATTGGAGTCTTTAATCTCGTTATATGCAAATATAATGACGATAAAGTCCATTCTATTCTATTCTATTCTATTCTATTCTACACGCGCACACACACACACACAAAACACACACACACACAAAAAGAGACAGACATGTACCAATGTGGAGGTATCACAAGATTAAACATACAATCTATTAAATAGCCAACATTTTAAGAATTAACTAAAGATAGAATTTTACACATTGAGTCTATTGGAGTGCTAATGGAGTTAATCAATAGTCAATGTACTAGTGTGCAGCTTTTTAAACATAACAAAATGCTTTATGTCTTAACATAGACAATGTTAATTGTTTTTGTACGACTTTGCTTTTCTTTTCTTTTATATGGACAGCATTTTACTAATCATTTTACATTTTTTAACAGCTGAATAGTGGAGTAATTGTTAAGATAATTGTTGAGTAATCAACTATCAAAATAATCGTTAGTTGCATCCCTACCACCTATCCACAATTGTTGTCCTAAATGTAGCTGAAATGCCAAGGGTTGAGAGCTCTTTGAACCTGCACAGTTATACTTTGTCAGCTGTGCTTACTACTAAACTAAAACAATAATCTGTTGTTTTTATGTTTATCCTGAAAGAATAAGTGGAGTAGTAGCAGCCAGAGATCACGTCTAAAAATAGTCTCACATCTTAAGAACACCAAACCCCAATCTCTCATTCTCATCTAGTATTTATCATGAAATTATGACAGCAGTGTCATTTTTATGGTCTTTGTTCCAGGGCCAAAGCAGACACGACCCAGCCAACTGCTGGGTTTTTGTCGTCATGGCGGCTGCCCTAAGCATCACATAAAAACCTCTAATACACATTCACAAACACACACGCACACACACAACCACCAAGTAGATTTACGGTGTGTGAACAACAGATTCCTCTTTTTTTAAAAGGGGCTTATACAAACAGTGTTTGGAGCCAGTTGATCGTTATGCTGTACATTATCCTATTTGCTGGAACACATTTTCTCTCTGGCTACATCCTGCCAGGATTGCACATGGATTCAGACAAACATAATCAACTCAACACCCATAGAAATATGTTAAAGTATTTTTAAATACACTTGCTCCTCGCCACATAATTATGTATATATTAGTTTAGGTCGCGGGGGGTGCTGGAACCTATCTCAGCCGCATTCGGGCGGAAGGGGGACAAGTCGCCACCTCATCGCAGGGCCAACACAGATAGACTGACGATATTCACACTTACATTCACAAAATATTATTTATAGTTCTACTTTGGGCGCAATAAAGGAGGGACATTTGTGTTTTGTGTTTCATAAAATATAATGAATACATAGAAATAACTTAGTTAAAAGTATTGAGAAGAATAATTTTTTAGCAAGATTATTGAAAACAATACGTTACTGATTTCCAGAAATATTACTGATAGGGCCGCAAATACACGGAGAAAAAAAACAAATTAAGAGCGCGATAAAAGTGAGGCTACAAAACGTTTTAATTCAAGCCATCCATAAGTCCATCCATTTTCTACCGGTTGTCCTATTCAGGGTTGCGGGGGGTAATGGAGCCTATCTCAGCTGCATTTGGGCGGAAAGTGGTGTACACCCTGGACAAGTCGTACTGTAATTCAAGCCATATCTACACATCCATTCATCCATTTTCTACCGCTTATTCCCTTTGGGGTCGCGGGGGGCGCCGGTGCCTATCTCAGCTACAATCGGGCAGGCGGTACACCCATGAACAAGTCGCCACCTCATCACAGGGCCAACACAGATAGACAGACAACATTCACTCTCACATTCACACACTAGGGCTAATTTAGTGTTGCCAATCAACCTATCCCCCAGGTGCATGTCTTTGGCAGTGGGAGAAAGCCAGAATACCCGGAGGGAACCCACGCAGTCACGGGGAGGACATGTAAACTCCACACAGAAAGATCCCGAGCCCAGGATTGAACCCATGACTACTCAGGACCTTCGTATTGTGAGGCAGACGCACTAACCCCTTGGCCAATGTCGTTGGAAGTGGGAGAAAACAGGAGTACCCGGAGGGAACCCACGCATTCACGGGGAGGACATGCAAACTCCACATAAAAAGATCCCGAGCCCGGGATTGAACCCATGAGTACTCAGGACCTTCGTATTGTGAGGCAGATGCACTAACCCTTCTCCCACCGTGAAGCCCCATATCTACACAAATAAAGATATCTTGAAAACACATTTTTACATAAGTTTTGGCATCTCCTCCACATGCAAACATAGGTTTTTGTTCTTAAAAGTGAACTACAGCCAGAGTTGTAGTTTTGAAAAAATATATACATGGCTTGTTGTGTGTGGACGGGATTCTTGTTTTTTGTGAAGAAATGTATGACCTTATTTAACAATAGCACATACTGTACATGCACTTTGGAAAATGTAAGGTTGATTAAAAAAACCAAACCTGTTCCATTACCCCTTGCTCTTTGTAAGGGTGTGCTGTATTTAAAGATCATGAATGAGTCATCGTACATCTAATAACTAGCCGTTGAATGTGTTTCTATGTGGATTTTTTTTTCAAACTCCACTCGTGTGGACTCGATGAGATGAAAATAGCCGCAATCAATCAATGTTTATTTATATAGCCCCAAATCACAAATGTCTCAAAGGACTGCACAAATCATTACGACTACAACATCCTCGGAAGAACCCACAATCTTGTGGACATGGCCATAGCTTTTTGAGGTACGATATTGTAGGATTTTTCAGCAGTGCTGAAATGCAATAGGGAGAATTCACTTTGACTTTTCCAGACACTTAAGTGGAATATATTTGTATTGCGCTTTTCTACCCTCAAGGTACTTAAAAGTGCTTTAACACTATTTCCACATTCACCCATTCACACACTGATGGCGGAAAGTTGCCATTCAAGGCACTAATCAGTACCCATCAGGAGCAAGGGTCAAGTGTCTTGCCCAAGGACAGGTAAACACATCTGTGTGATGTTGCATTACGTTATCTTCCATAAACCCGAAAGCGACCTCACATAATATAATAATAGTAATAGTAATAATCTTGGTGAATGTGCGCAATTTTTTTCAGTATTGTTATGATTCTGTTGTCCACCAATTGCTTTATGAATAAAGACTGGACAAGGTATCTACACAAACTAGGGCTGGGCAATATTGCCTTTTTTTAATATCGCAATATTTTTTGGCCATATTGCGATATACGATACATATTACGATATTTTGCCTTGGCCTTGATGCATATAATCACAGCAGTATGATGATTCTATGTGTATACAAACCCCGTTTCCATATGAGTTGGGAAATTGTGTTAGATGTAATTATAAACGGAATACAATGATTTGCAAATCCTTTTCAACCCATATTCAATTGAATGCACTACAAAGACAAGATATTTGATGTTCAAACTCATAAACTTAATTTTTTTTGCAAATAATAATAAACTTAGAATTTCATGGCTGCAACATGTGCCAAAGTAGTTGGGAAAGGCATGTTCACCACTGTGTTACATCACCTTTTCTTTTAACAACACTCAATAAACGTTTGGGAACTGAGGAAACTAATTGTTAAAGCTTTGAAAGTGGAATTATTTCCCATTCTTGTTTTATGTAGAGCTTCAGTCGTTCAACAGTCCAGGGTCTCCGCTGTTGTATTTTAAGCTTCATAATGCACCACACATTGTCGATGGGAGACATGTCTGGACTGTAGGCGGGCCAGGAAAGTACCCGCACTCTTTTTTTATTTTTTTTAACGAACCCATGCTGTTGTAACACTTCTCTTGCTGAAATTAGCAGGGGCGTCCATGCTTGGATGACAACATATGTTGCTCCAAAACCTGTATGGACCTTTTAGCATTGATGGTGCCTTCACAGATGTGTAAGTTACCCATGCCTTGGGCACTAATACACCCCCATACCATCACAGATGCTGGCTTTCGAACTTTGCGCTTATAACAATCCGAATGGTTATTTTCCTCTTTGTTCTGGAGGACACCACGTCCTCTGTTTCCAAATATAATTTGAAATGTGGACTCGTCAGACCACAGAACACCTTTCCACTTTGCTTCAGTCCATCTTAGGTGAGCTTTTTTTGAGGGGCGGGGGGGTGGAAGCGGCGATGACCAAGAAAAACGCGGAGTTGGAATATAATTACAACACTTGATGTACATATTTATATACATATTTATATAATATTTACATATTTATATAATATGTAACCACAAGCTCCATTCACATGAGCGGTCGAGCGAGTCAAAAGCCGAAAAAAAATAAATAAAAATAAAATTATATATTTTTTTAATTTGTGGCGGCCGTAATTCTTTCGTGGCGGGCCGCCACAAATAAATGAATGTGTGGGAAAGCCTGTGTTGTCCTTGTAGCATATTCAACTGAATATGGGTTGAAAATGATTTGCAAATCATTGTATTCCGTTTATATTTACATCTAACACAATTTCCCAACTCATATGGAAACAGGGTTTTTACAGTAAAACATTTTTCTTCATACTGCATTCATATGTGCTACTTTTAAACTTTCCTGCGGAGAGGGAAATCCCAACTAAGTCAATTGACCAAAAGTGTATTTATTAAAGTTATTAAGCAATGGCACAAACATTCAAGTCATTTCCAAAACTTAAAGTGCAAGATTGTCAGAAACATTTTAAGTGTGAAATAAAAATTACCTGCATAATAGGAAATCAAATAGTGTTCCTCCTTCACTATGTTGTAGGTTACTACGGACGTTATTAAATTATCTTCATTCTCTAGTGAGTGACTTTTCAAATGATGCTACATATTAGCAGTAATGCTACTTTTTATAGCAACGCTTTTTCCCTCCCACACTTGCCAAATTACGGTTGTCTGTTCGACATATTCCCACCTGAAGCCGAACCACCGCCAGACGATGGAAACCCTGCTGCTTTTATTGGGAATTAAGTCTTCCTTCATTTGTTACCAGATCCGCACCTTCTTTCTCTCGTACGGCTACGTTAGCAGCTAACGTAGCCCAGTATGCTACCTCTCTGCTCTGCGATGGCGGACACGTATGTGACGTATGAAAGAATGTGCGCCTGCTTGTCTGTGGAGAAGGAAAGACAGGAAAGAGTGAGAAGAGCCTGAAGTGTACGCCCGCAGCTAAAAACAACTGCATGAGAACGTATACCCGAATATTACGATATAGTCATTTTCTATATCGCACAGAGACCTACCTACCTTCACAAATTAGAATCCATGCAAAAGAAAATTATACAGGCCCTGTCATGGTCCAAGTTTAATGCCCCCACTTGTCATCTATTTCATAAATATCATCTCTTAAGACTGACAGAGTTCAATATTTATCAAAATGCTTGTTTAACCTATCAAGTCATTTACAGGCTGAATCTTAGGCTCTGTAGCTTGGTTCCTCTCTACCATCCCCAGCATGCCCACAACACTCGTAACTTAGATCTGATAACAGGTAAACATCGTGTACTGGCTTGTACCGCTCGCAGTGTCGTATGCAGGGGACCAAAGATTTGGAACCAGCTCAATGAGAGCCTCAAGATGCTGTATCCATTCTCCAACTTCAAAAAGAAACTGAAAACTTACTTATTAACCACATATCTTTAATGCCTCATGTGGGGTAGACTACTGTTGGGTTTTTGCATGGTTGAATGAATGTATGTATGTATGTATGTGTATGCTTGCTTTAGTACTATTATCTTGTGTTTATCAAATAGCGTTGTTGTTGTTTTGTTTTTGTTTTTTGTTGTTGTGCTTGCTACCATGTTTAATCTTTCCATGTATATATTGTCCTTTGGACCCCCTGGTAAAAGCTTCTTCTAGCTTATTTGGGGGACCCTTTCACGTACCAACATCTTTAAATGATGATATTCACCATTATTGTAATTGTTATATGGTATTGTGAATAAACTTGGAAACAAACCCGCGATATATTGTATAATTCGATATATCGCCCAGCCCTTAAAAAAAAAAAACCCAACTGAATTACACAGTTACTGAACAAAAACATACTATTTACATATTACATGTTCTCATAGTCATCATTGTCACCGATGTCCCACTGGGTGTGAGTTTTCCTTGCCCTTATGTGGGCCTACCGAGGATGTCGTAGTGGTTTGTGCAGCCCTTTGAGACACTAGTGATTTAGGGCTATATAAGTAAACATTGATTGATTGATTGATATACAGCATCCATATGTAGTGGGAAAGCAAATCTGACTGCTGCACAGCTGTTAATAGATCTATGCCTCCTCTAAGATCGAATTTGTGTTTATGTTTGTATGGCTGTTTAATTTTTCTGCAGAAAACTTCCTAAAAAAAAAAGAATATATATATATATATATATATAAAACAGAAAATTGCAAATACAAACTTAGCACACAAGTGCTGCAGCATGCTAATGAGTCTCCAAACCTAAAACTGCAGTGCTTTACTGCCTTCAATCTGCAATGGAAGCAATACAACAGAAGATTTTCTTTCAGACTTGAAGGAAGCAGTATAAAATTGACATTGCCAAAGAGTTTTGTTTGTTATTGTCTTACACTGAGAGACGTTTCTGAAACAGCCTTTGAGATGTATTTTTTTTTTTGTTCACATTTTTTTTAGAAGACGTATCCTGTGTCCTCGATTGTCAGCAAGATAATGTAAAGAGTACCAGGCTGTTTTTAAAACCCATTGGAGAGCTGCAGCACAGGCCCGTGAAAGAAGCATCAACGTTGGCGCTAGATCTGTTAAACAGAGGAGAAAGCACATTTTGTTTAGCATTGGCCTCGGCACAGGCATGTACTCAGCACTGTGGCCTTCCAATGGAAATGTAGTTTTCATCAAGTAAACGCCTAGCGCCATGATTCCCCTGGCACTGGGTGAATGGTATTCCAGCTGTGATGGTTTTTGTTCCATTCTCTGCATGGTTCTAGACCTCAACGCAAAGACTTTAGAAGTGGACTGTTTTGTCTGCTGAGTATGGCCTGCCAGGCAGACACATGGCCCTGGTACAAAATCCCCATTTACCCCTCCACCCTTGGACACTTATAGTGGGTACATGCAATAAAATGTGTGGGCACCTGGCAGCATTTCTAATTCAACTGTGTGTTTATGTTTGCACGGCTGTGTGTGTGCGTCTGTTTTCGAAGTGATTGATATGCAGGGCATGACAATTAATTTACCAGAGAGAGTTCCAACTTGTCCTTCTTTGAAGCGGCTGAATACACAATAGCGGAGTGTTAAGCAAAGTTAACATAAACCACTTATGACTGCTCCATCAATTCCCCATGAATATGGATTGTGTTGGTTTAGCTCCTGTTTTTTCAAAAAGGGTAACCTTAATGAATGTTCTTTTTCAAACAGCACCTTGCAGCCAAAGCAGTCAACATTGTTTATGCGCAAATTCAGGGCATGTAAAAAGATTTTGACATAAACAGAGATGGACAGGCAGCTCGGATAGAGGCCTTGGGTTATGCCTCTCAATTGACATTTGTCAGTACCAAACCACTAAATAAATGTTGTGTATACATGCCAGGTAAGGAAAAAAGAAGCTGAAATAATCCATCAAACAATATTTTACTATGTTATGTTTAAGAAATGAATGCCCTGGAGGCAAAGTTAAAAATAGTTTCACCTGCAATTGTTCAACAGCTCAGACATCACACAAGCCATTGGGTTCAAACACATGCGCAGGGTTTCCTAACAGCAGTCCAGAAATCAAGTCAATTTGCAGAGTAACAACTAAAAATTTGCTCTGGCAACTGGCAACACCCATCCATTTTCAAAGCTACTTATCCCGTTAAGGTCTGATAGAAAGCTGTTGTTGATCCAAGCTGACTTTGGCCGAGAGGCAGGGCACATCCTGGACTGGTCACCAGTCATTTGCAGGGCACGTATACGTAATACACAGACAATCATTCACACTCGCACTTTGTAAATGTAACCTCTGGTGGGTCCTTAGGATAAGGATGAGTTTGATATACTCACGAAAAGCTCTAAGCACTATTATTGAAAAAATTCAGTCCATCTTTACATTGCCCCTGTTTTTCCAGGCACTGGAACACAACCAGTGTCTGTCAGCCATAGAGAATTTTTCACTCTGAGATAAATCACTTGTCTTTTCTTCTTCAAATTACTTGCACGTTGTCACAGGGCATCGATGGTCTGTGACAAATGAAGGATGTTGTTTGTTGTGCTTCTGGAAAAGAAAACCAGCTATTATTCAATGTGGTTTAAACTTGGAAAAAATGTGTTTAACAAGTTAGAATATATATCCAACCCCCATTTGCCCTTTGTGATGACTATTTATAAAATCATCCGATTCTGTGTAAGGAAACAAGGAGTAAATCACAGTAAGATATGGCTTTTTTAAAATAAGTGTGGCCTGATCCTCGATTTATGAACTTTGTTGGTTCTTTAACAGAGTTTGCCAATAGAAAAGTTTGCATACTGAAGAAAATTTCTCTAAAAGACACAATGTAAATTTGAATAAGGGTTTCCAGCCAGGACTAAAGTCCATATTTTGGTAAAGGTTTGTACACAATATAAGGGGCTATACAGTACTGTATATGAAACAGACATAACAAGAGGGTGATGGATTAATTTTTCTCCTTATTTAAATAGTCCAACAACAACTTGCTTAAAATTCCACATTTCCTAACAAACACACACACTTTCACTAGCTCTAAACTTAAAATCACAAAACTCCCTAACTCTTACAGCCAAGTCGCTGCTATCCAACAACGTAAATTAATTTGATGAAACATGATTGTATGCATGAATGTATGTTAGTATTTGTGCATGTGTATGTACAGTAAGTATGCGTGTGGTTGTATGTACTGAGTGTGTATATATGATATATATATATATATATATATATATATATATATATATATATATATAAAACAGAAAATTGCAAATATAAACTTAAGCACACAAGTGCAGCATGCTAATGAGTCTCCAAACCTAAAACTGCAGCGCTTTAGTGCCTTCAATCTGCAATGGGAGCAATACAACAGAAGATTTTCTTTCAGACTTGAAGGAGGCAGTATAAAATTGACATTGCCAAAGAGTTTTGTTTGTTATTGTCTTACACTGAGAGACGTTTCAGAAACAGCCTTTGAGATATATATATATTTTTTTGTTCACATTTTTTAGAAGACGTATTCTGTGTGTGTATGTATGTATGTATGTATGTATGTATGAATGAATATATGACCGTATGTATATATGTATTTGTGTATTTATGTGCATATGTATGTTCGAATGTATGTATGAGCGTGTGTATGTATGTATGCACAGTATAATTTTCTCCTAGTAAGTGTGAACCCAGAAAGCACAACAGGGAACATGGGACCATAGGCCAAAACTTTTTCATAAAACAAACACAAATATTTCAGGATTTCCTCTAGATTGCCAAGATACATGTGGCGGTGGGGGCATGGCCAGGGGTGTAGTCAATATAATTTTCAATATAATAATTGCTATTATGCATACTTTTTCTTTAAAAAGCCAAAACAATGTTTGAAAAAAATGTTATTATTAATTATACTATTAACATATGTTTTCTTTCACAATATTGTTTTGCTCTATTTTTCAATTGTTGCTGCTTGTTGTACAATTTACTTTGTTTAGAATTGTTTTTCTAGGGATTTCCCCAATCCTTTTAAAAACGACTAGCAACAACTCTAGCATCTATTTATGGTGTTATTAAGACTGCACTTGTGTTTAGAGACTCTTTACTTCTGTCGCTCTATGTCTGCAACGTCACACTTGGTTCGCACTGCTGCAAGCATTCCTCTCCTTAAAAGCCTCCACTGTAATCTTAGATTTTGTAGATCACTGTCTGCAGCTATAGATTGGATACATTAAAATATGTCCACAAAGCAGACATGCTGCCTTTGCTCCAGACTTGCGTAAGTAATCACAATATCCAATTTAGGAAGCGCTGTTCCGGTGATCAAAGTACATCTGCATAACTAGTCAATAGTGCACAAAAAAACCCCGATATATATCCATTCATACTGTATCTACCTGCGGGTCTTAAAGTGTATGTTCATGTGTTATAGGCCTGGGCGATATGGCCTGAGAATAAAATGTAAGATTTTTTTCACCAAAAAATCGATTGACGATTTTTTTTCCCCTCACTTTTTAAAGAACAAATGAATACAAATGACAGATGATTTAAAACATGTTTTTCTTTTATTTGATCGAAAACTAGTATTTTAAAATAACACTGCATACACTGTATTTTACCATCATCTTCTTCCGCTTATCCGAGGTCGGGTCGCGGGGGCCACATCCTAAGCAGGGAAACCCAGACTTCCCTTTCCCCAGCCACTTCGTCTAGCTCCTCCCGGGGGATCCCGAGGCGTTCCCAGGCCAGCCGGGAGACATAGTCTTCCCAACGTGTCCTGGGTCTTCCCCGTGGCCTCCTACCGGTTGGACATGCCCTAAACACCTCCCTAGGGAGGCGTTCGAGTGGCATCCTGACCAGATGCCCGAACCACCTCATCTGGCTCCTCTCGATGTGAAGAAGCAGCGGCTTTACTTTGAGCTCCTCCCGGATGGCAGAGCTTCTCACCCTATCTCTAAGGGAGAGCCCCGCCACACGGCGGAGGAAACTCATTTCGGCCGCTGGTACCCGTGATCTTATCCTTTCGGTCATGACCCAACGCTCATGACCATAGGTGAGGATGGGAACGTAGATCGACCGGTAAATTGAGAGCTTTGCCTTCCGGCTCAGCTCCTTCTTCACCACAACGGATCGGTACAACGTCCGCATTACTGAAGACGCCGCACCGATCCGCCTGTCGATCTCACGATCCACTCTTCCCTCACTCGTGAACAAGACTCCTAGGTACTTGAACTCCTCCACTTGGGTAGTGTCTCCTCCCCAACCCGGAGATGGCATTCCACCCTTTTCCGGGCGAGAACCATGGACTCGGACTTGGAGGTGCTGATTCTCATTCCGGTCGCTTCACACTCGGCTGCGAACCGATCCAGTAAGAGCTGAAGATCCCGGTCAGATGAAGCCATCAGGACCACATCATCCGCAAAAAGCAGAGACCTAATCCCGTGGCCACCAAACCGGAACCCCTCAACGCCTTGACTGCGCCTAGAAATTCTGTCCATAAAAGTTATGAACAGAATCGGTGACAAAGGACAGCCTTGGCGGAGTCCAACCTTCACTGGAAACGTGTCCGACTTACTGCCAGCAATGCGGACCAAGCTCTGGCACTGATCGTACAGGGACCGTACCGCCACAATAAGACAGTCCGATACCCCATACTCTCTGAGCACTCCCCACAGGACTTCCCGAGGGACACGGTCGAATGCCTTCTCCAAGTCCACAAAGCACATGTAGACTGGTTGGGCAAACTCCCATGCACCCTCAAGAACCCTGCCGAGAGTATAGAGCTGGTCCACAGTTCCACGACCAGGACGAAAACCACACTGTTCCTCCTGAATCCGAGGTTCGACTATCCGGCGTAGCCTCCTCTCCAGTACACCTGAATAAACCTTACCGGCTACGCTGAGGAGTTTGATCCCACGATAGTTGGAACACACCCTCCGGTCCCCCTTCTTAAAGAGAGGAACCACCACCCCGGTCTGCCAATCCAGAGGTACCGCCCCCGATGTCCACGCGATGCTGCAGAGTCTTGTCAACCAAGACAGCCCCACAGCATCCAGAGCCTTAAGGAACTCCGGGCGGATCTCGTCCACCCCCGGGGCCTTGCCACCAAGGAGCTTTTTAACTACCTCAGCGACCTCAGCCCCAGAAATAGGAGAGTCCACCACAGATTTCCCAGGCACTGCTTCCTCATAGGAAGACGTGTTGGTGGGATTGAGGAGGTCTTCGAAGTATTCCTTCCACCTATCCACAACATCCGCAGTTGAGGTCATCAGAACACCATCCGCACCATACACGGTGTTGATAGTGCACTGCTTCTCCTTCCTGAGGCGGCGGACGGTGTTCCAGAATCGCTTCGAAGCCGTCCGGAAGTTGTTTTCCATGGCTTCCCCGAACTCCTCCCATGTCCGAGTTTTTGCCTCAGCGACCGCTGAAGCCGCACACCACTTGGCCTGTCGGTACCTTTCCACTGCCTCCGGAGTCCAATGAGCCAAAAGGACCCGATAGGACTCCTTCTTCAGCTTGACGGCATCCCTCACCGCTGGTGTCCACCAAGGGGGTTTAGGATTGCCGCCTCGACAGGCACCAACTACCTTGCGGCCACAGCTCCGATCAGCCGCCTCGGCAATAGAGGTGCGGTACATGGTCCACTCGGACTCAATGTCCAGCACCTCCCTCGTGACATGTTCGAAGTTCTTCCGGAGGTGGGAATTGAAACTTTCTCTGACAGGAGACTCTGCCAGACGTTCCCAGCAGACCCTCACAATGCGTTTGGGCCTGCCAGGTCTGTCCGGCATCCTCCCCCACCATTGCAGCCAACTCACCACCAGGTGATGATCGGTAGAAAGCTCCGCCCCTCTCTTCACCCGAGTGTCCAAAACATAAGGCCGCAAATCCGATGACACAACTACAAAGTCGATCATGGAACTGCGGCCTAGGGTGTCCTGGTGCCAAGTGCACATATGGACACCCTTATGTTTGAACATGGTGTTTGTAATGGACAAACTGTGACGAGCACAAAAGTCCAATAACAAAACACCATTCGCGATCCGGGTGGCCATTCTTCCCAATCACGCCTCTCCAGGTTTCACTGTCGTTGCCAACATGAGCGTTGAAGTCCCCCAGTAGGACAAGGGAACCACCCGGGGGAGCACTTTCCAGCACTCCCTCGAGTGTACCCAAAAAGGGTGGGTACTCTGAACTGCTGTTTGGTGCGTAAGCACAAACAACAGTCAGGACCCGTCCCCCGCCCGAAGGCGGGGGGAGGCTACCCTTTCGTCCACTGGGTTGAACTCCAACGTGCAGACTTTAAGCCGGGGGGGCAACCAGAATTGCCACCCCAGCCCGTCGCCTCTCACTGTCGGCAACGCCAGAGTGGAAGAGGGTCCAGTCCCTCTCGAAAGAAGTGGTTCCAGAGCCCTTGCTGTGCGTCGAAGTGAGTCCGACTATATCCAGCCGGAACTTCTCCACTTCGCGCACTAGTTCAGGCTCTTTCCCCCCCAGTGAGGTGACGTTCCACGTCCCAAGAGCTAGCTTCTGTAGCCGAGGATCGGACCGCCAAGTGCCCTGCCTTCGGCTGCCGCCCAGCTCACATTGCACCCGACCTCTATGGCCCCTGCTATGGGTGGTGAGCCCATTGGAGGGGTGACCCACGTTGCCTCTTCGGGCTGTGCCCGGCCGGACCCCATGGGAACAGGCCCGGCCACCAGGCGCTCGCCTTCGTGCCCCACCTCCGGGCCTGGCTCCATAAGGGGGCCCCGGTGACCCGCGTCCGGGCGAGGGAAATCTGGGTCCATGTTTTGTCTTCTTCATAGAGGTCTTCGAGCTGCTCTTTGTCTGATCCCTCACCTAGAACCTGTTTGCCTTGGGAGACCCTACCAGGAGCAAACAACATAGGAGCTATGTTGTCCGGGGGCAACATAGCTCCTAGGATCATTGGGACACGCAAACTCCTCTACCACGATAAGGTGGCAGCTCAGAGAGGAGACTGTATTTTACTTGTAGCAAAATTCAAATTTGAATGTTTTTTTTTGACCAGATATGAATGTGTAATTTTTATGCAATACTTTTTAAAATCACTACAAACCCAGTTTCCATATGAGTTGGGAAATTGTGTTAGATGTGAATATAAACGGAATACAATGATTTGCAAATCATTTTCAACCCATATTCAGTTGAATATGCTACAAAGACAACATATTTGATGTTCAAACTGATAAAACATTTTTTTTTGCAAATAATCATAACATTTTAGAATTTGATGCCAGCAACACATGACAAATAAGTTGGGAAAGGTGGCAATACATACTGATAAAGTTGAGGAATGCTCATCAAACACTTATATGGAACATCCCACAGGTGTGCAGGCTAATTGGGAACAGGTGGGTGCCATGATTGGGTATAAAACACAGCTTCCATGAAATGTTAAGTAATTCACAAACAAGGATGTAAGCAAATTGTTGAACAGTTTTAGAACAACATTTCTCAACGAGCTATTGCTAGGGATTTTACATTCCACGGTCCGTAAAATCATCAAAAGATTCAGAGAATCTGGAGAAATCACTGCACGTAAGCGATGACATTACAGACTTTTGATCCATCAGGCGGAACTGCATCAAAAACCGACATCAGTGTGTAAAGGACATCACCACATGGGCTCAGGAACACTTCATAAAACCACTGTCAGTAACTGCAGTAAAGTGCAAGTAAAACTTTACTATGCAAAGCCAAACCCATTTATCAACAATATCCTGAAACGCCGCCGGCTTCGCTGGGCCTGAGCTCACCTAAGATGGACTGATGCAAAGTGGAAAGGTGTTCTGTGGTCTGACAGGTCCTCATTTCAAATTATAGTTGGAAACAGAAGACTTGGTGTCCTCCAGAACAAAGAGGAAAATAACCATTCAAATTGTTATAGGCACAAAGTTCAAAAGCCAGCATCTGTGATGGTATGGGGGTGTATTAGTGCCCAAGGCCTGGGTAACTTACTCATCTGTGAAGGCACCATTAATGCTGAAAGGTCCATACAGGTTTTGGAGCAACAAATGTTGTCATCCAAGCAACGTTATCATGGAAGCCCCTGCTTATTTCAGCAAGACAAGTGTTACAACAGCGTGGCTTCGTAAAAAAAGAGTGCGGGTACTTTTCTGGCCCGCCTGCAGTCCAAACCTGTGTCCCATCGAAAATGTGTGGCGCATTATGAAGCGTAAAATACGACAGCGGAGACCTGTTGAACGACTGAAGCTCTACATAAAACAAAATGTGAAACAATTCAACTTTTAAAACTTTAACAATTATTTTCTTCAGTTCCCAAACGTTTATTGAGTGTTGTTAAAAGAAAAGGTGATGTAACACAGTGGTGAACATGTCCTTTCCCAACTACTTTGGCACGTGTTGTAGCCATGAAATTCTAAGTTAATTATTCTTTGCAAAAAACAATAAAGTTTATGAGTTTGAACATCAATTATCTTGTCTTTGTAGTGCATTCAATCGAATATGGGTTGAAAAGGATTTGCAAATAATTGTTTTCGGTTTATATTTACATTTAACACAATTTCCCAACTCATATGGAAACAGGGTTTGTAAATAAGAGTCCTGTGGGAAGCACTACAATACATCCATCCATCCATTTTCTACCGCTTATTCCCTTTTGGGGTCGCGGGGGGCGCTGGCGCCTATCTCAGCTACAATCGGGCGGAAGGCGGGGTACACCCTGGACAAGTCGCCACCTCATCGCAGCACTACAATACAAATAGTAGCATTGCAAATTGCATGCAAAAAATAATATGCTCCAACATTGAGATTAATAATGTTAAAACCTAAAACTTCTGTCTTTAATATACTTTTTGTAAATAAAAATGTAGTATTATACTGTATTTTGTATGCAAAAAAAATTAAAAATATGTTAAACATTGAGAAGACTTTATAATAGTTTTTGTAAGTGGATAATAAAGGCAGAGTTTTCTTTCACACGTCTTGGCGGTGTGCGGAGCGAATGCTTTGGCGATTGTTCTCCATTGTGCTTCTCTCTTATCATACATGGTATCGTCATACGTACCTACTGTAAATGATTCCACCAAGGTGAATTGCCTGTTAACCGAAGTTTGTTTGTTTTTGCAGTCGAATTAGCCTTGTAGAGTTGCATTTCCCGCACTCGACTGGAGTCTTTGACTTAAGATGCAGGAATACGTTTGTGCAAGCGCCAGTTGCCGCTCCCAAAGTACTGACAACGCTTTTCTTTTCTTTGGAAAAGAGGTCTCGCTCTCGTTAGCGTTAGTATTAGCAATGTTCTGAATCTCTGACAAGGGAGTAAGGAGGCGGGCGAGGTCTACAGAAGCTCATGGGGTCAAAAACCATGCTAGAACAAGAGGAAAAAAAATCTATATTTTATTTTTAAATCGTCTGCAATAAAAACATAGAATGTATTAATAAAACAGATACATCTCCCAGGCCTAGTATGTGATTATGTTTATTTTTCCTATGGTTTTGAACACACCGGAGAATGAGCAAGTGTTGCTTTATGTCTGGGAGTGAAACAAGGAGACTGTTGTGTGTGAACTGATGAATTACTTGTTGAATTACACTGTTTCAATGTCCATTTCTCTGTTGATGCAATTGTTGATGACTGAAGTACTGATGTCAACCAAAGCTCCTCATCCTACCCCCCGGATTGTAAATATTGTAATTAATTCAATGTATATAGTATGATGATTAACCTGTGTGATGACTGTATTATGCTGATAGTATATATTTGTACCATGAATTGATTAACGTGGACCCCGACTTAAACAAGTTGAAAAACTTATTCGGGTGTTACCATTTAGTGGTCAGTTGTAAGGAATGAGTACTGAACTGTACAATCTACTAATAAAAGTATCAATCAATCAATGGAATTGGGTCCGTTGTTAGCATTAGATTGGCAATCAAAGCTAAAAATGTTTGTGCCATTGCTTTGTGTGTCTTCTTATGGACACTACAATACATTCAATTACTTTACTTAGTTTTTATGTAAAAAAAAATATATCTTGCCGTGGCGCACCAACACTTTTAAACATATTAGGAGGAAATCCTTTATTTACAATATATTTTTTTACTGTAATCAATTACAACAAAAAGTCACTGATTTTATCAGGATAATCAACCCGTTTTAGACTTGACCCTTTACTTAATAAGTTAACAAAAGATAGGGTAAAGACATTTTCCAAGTAATTTAAAGACAACCATTTGAAGAAAAACAAACACTAACTCTTAGTTTTCAGTATTTGCAAGTGCTTTTCTATTTGCCCGCAATAGATCACATCTAATAAATGAAGTGCTTACACATTATCGAACTGAATAAGAGCCACACGTTGCTCACAATGTTTGTTTGGTCTGTTGCCATTTCACTCAAAGCCTGAAGGTGTTTGTTGCGTGCATTTGTGCACATTAAGCATTGTCTATGGTATAAATAAATCAACACGTTTCAGCCGTCTCCAAATACTTAGAATGAAAAAAAAGCATTATGCTTTCCTTGCTAGTCCTGCTTTGATCTGTACTCAAAGAAAGCAACCCAGTTTCATACAATCCACAAGCCTTCATAACATCATTTGTACACATTCTTCATCCACCTTTTGCAGTGAGGAAAAAAAGGTTCAGAAGGGTGAAAATCTATTCCTAACTGTGCAAGATTACTGTCGCACCCGAAGAAATGCATTCACTGTCGTTTGGGAACTTCCAATCATTGCTCATTCCCCCTGCACATTACACAACGGACGACACTTGATGAGTTGAAATCAACCCTGAATCCTGAGTGATTCCTGAGTACACTGACTCACAATCAAGCTTGAGCTCATAAATCTAATGTTTGCTTTTCATTAGATTAGCCAATTATACATGCTAATATGTCATTAAAGTTGCATTCTACATCAATAAGTTGTATCCTAAACTGCCGTTACCTCTCAAACTTGATTCTGAAAAGTCAATTATAATAACACAATACATATGCCGTATCTACAGTACACAACAGGCAGGTGATAAAAGTTGCTTTTAATTCTAGATTAAATTGTATTGGTAGTTATGTTGCGTGCAAAGTTATTCATCCATCCATATTCTACCGCTTATTCTCTTTGAGGTCGCGGAGGGCGCTGGTGCCTATCCATCTATCCATCCATTTACTACCGCTTATTCCCTTTTGGGGTTACAACTTATTCCCTTTTAGGGTCTTGGGGGACGCTGGCGCCCATCTCAGCTACAATCTGGCGGAAGGCGGGGTACACCCTAGACAAGTCTCCACCTCATCACTGGGCCAACACATATAGACAGACAACATTCACACTCACATTCACACAAGGGCCAATTTAGTGTTGCCAATCAACCTATCCCCAGGGTTAGGGTTAGGGTTAGGGTTAACCCTAACCCGCCTGTTACTCTCGGTGTCTCCTAGCTACTCAGGCAAATTACATTGTCTAAAAATGTATTTTCCCATCAATAACTTGACACATATATATATATATATATATATATATATATATATATATATATATATATATATATATATATATATATATATATATATATACATAGGGCTTCACGGTGGAAGAGGGGTTAGTGCGTCTGCCTCACAATACGAAGTTCCTGTAGTCCTGGGTTCAAATCCAGGCTCGGGATCTTTCTGTGTGGAGTTTGCATGTTCTCCCCGTGAATGCGTGGGTTCCCTCCGGGTACTCCGGCTTCCTCCCACCTCCAAAGACATGCACCTGGGGATAGGTTGATTGGCAACACTAAATTGGCCCTAGTGTGTGAATGTGAGTGTGAATGTTGTCTGTCTATCTGTGTCGGCCCTGCGATGAGGTGGCCACTTGTCCAGGGTGTACCCCGCCTTCCGCCCGATTGAAGCTGAGATAGGCGCCAGCGCCCCCCGCGACCCCGTAAAGGACAAGCGGTAGAAAATTGATGGATATATATATATATATATATATATATATATATATATACACACACACATATATAAATATGTATATATATATATACATATATATTTCTGTCGAGGTTTCTGTGGTTTATCCGTTATACAGTGCTCAATACCAGGGTAGAGCAGAATATACGCTAGGTCAGGAAAAATATAAAGGCTACAGTATATCATCCCTTCAAACCTGTTTCGCAGGTTTCCCTGACATGATGATACAGCCTCCGTGTTTTTTGTTGACCTAAATTATATACATATATATATATATATATATATATATATATATATATACAAACCCCGTTTCCATATGAGTTTGGAAATTGTGTTAGATGTAAATATAAACGGAATACAATGATTTGGAAATAATTTTCAACCCATATTCAATTAAATATACTACAAAGACAATATATTTGATGTTCAAACTCATAAACTTAATTTTTATTTTTTTGCAAATAATAATTTACCTAGACTGCGATGAGGTGGCGACTTGTCCAGGGTGTCCTCGCCTTCCGCCCAATTGTAGCTGAGATAGGCACCAGCGCCCCCCACGATCCCAAAGGGAATAAGCGGTAGGAAATGGATGGATGGGGATGGAATTTACTTAGAATTTCATGGCTGCAACACGTGCCAAAGTAGTTGGGAAAGGACATGTTCACCAAAGTGTCACATCACATTTTCTTTTGACAACACTCAATAAACATTTGGGAACTGAGGAAACTAATTGTTGAAGCTTTGAAATTGGAATTCTTTCCCATTCTTTTTTTACGTAGAGCTTCAGTCGTTCAACAGTCCGGGGTCCCCGCTGTCGTATTTTACGCTTCATAATGTGCCACACATTTTCGATGGGAGACAGGTCTGGACTGCAGGCGGGCCAGGAAAGAAACATATGTTTAATGTACCCTAAGATTTTTTGTTAAAATAAAGCCAATAAAGCAATTTTTTTATAGTCCCCTTCATTTAGAAAAATACCGAAATAATTTTAGTACCGGTACCAAAATATTGGTATCGTTACAACACTACCTGGGACATTTAGATAATTTTCAGACAGCAGAGCTGTGTGGTAGCGTGATCGATCCCGGGCAGTCGTGGATCAAAGTCAATATGAACTGGCTGTGCTTTTTATTGGAGGTACTGGTCATTAGGAAGCTGACTGGGAGCGATGGGGAAATATAGAGGAAAATTGAACACAATCGCATCTTTGGTGCAAGAAGATGTCGAAAGGAATGCAGAAACCATTGCATGGAAAAGTCATGCCATGCATCTATTAGAAGTAACATCCTTACATCACAACCTGACCTGCTTTCACTTATGTGCACCACTGGCTTTACTGAGCTATTATTTTCTTTATTGTTGCTGCCATCTCTTTTAAATTTGAGTTTTCACAGAAATGGGGAGTGTGTCTTTCAACTAATGGCCCTTGCATACAGCAGAGTAGGCTAGGCTGTATGTGAAGGCACAACCTGTGTGGGTGTATGCATTATGGAGGACTAATTTTGTATAATGGAATCATACACAGTCATTTTTGTACGTGGGTGTGTTAGAATTACAATGAGCCTGGTTTACAAATGTTTGTTTTTACAAACTGGTTCAAGAAATGTTCAACGTACACATCTACATTAGATTGAAACGTTTCTTTTGCTGTACCTGTTATGCAGATCCCAAATACATATCAGAACGTAAGAAAAGTTTGTTTTGCATAATATTGCAAAACAAAACAGCAGCTAATATGTCTGCTAGTAGGTGCCATTTTGCGGCCCTTATGCACGCACCATATTAATACCGTATGTTGAAAGACAAATCGTCTGACTACGATAGTCGTAATACTCTGACAATCCATCAAAGCCGTGCGGATTCATAATTTACTATAGTTGCACTGAAACATTTTGACAGATTTTTGAGCGCCTTGTATAATGTTCTGTATTCTCAGTGGAACATTTCAAGTTTTGGTGTTGCTTGCTGGCGTCATCTTGCAGTCTACATGTATGTGTGACTGCCATCCACTGGTCACAGTTATCATCACACCATGTACCAAATATAATAGTTTCAAGGTCGGTAAGCACAACCAGAATTATTCCGTACACCAGGCGCACAGGGTTATAAGGCGCGATGTCGATTTTTGAAAAAATGTAAGGATTTTAAGTCCATCCCATCCATCCATTTCTACCGCTTATTCCCTTTTGGGGTCGCGGGGGGCGCTGGCGCCTATCTCAGCTACAATCGGGCGGAAGGCGGGGTACTCCCTGGACAAGTCGCCACCTCATCGCAGGGCCAACACGGATAGACAGACAACATTCACACTCACATTCACACACTAGGGCCAATTTAGTGTTGCCAATCAACCTATCCCCTGGTGCATGTCTTTGGAGGTGGGAGGAAGCCGGATTACCCGGAGGGAACCCACGCATTCATGGGGAGAACATGCAAACTCCACACAGAAAGATCCTCAGCCTGGAATTGAACCCAGGACTGCAGGACCTTCGTATTTTAAATGTGCCTTATATATACATATCTATATATAGACACACACACATCTCTCTCTATATATATATATATATATATGTATATATTAGGGCTGCAACAACTAATCGATTATATCGATTAAAATCAATTAGAAAAATAGTTGGCGATTGAGCTAGTCATCTATTCTTTGGATGTATGCAATGCGCATGCGCTGAGGCTCTTTTTTTTTCTCCCCCTAAACCTTTATTTATAAACTGCAAAATGTACAAACAGCCGAGAAACAATAATCAAAATAAGTAAAAAAATAAAAAACAGTACAAAACAGCGCCTGGGCTGCGCTGAGGCTACGTCTCATGAGGTGGCAGTAAGCCAGCCAATGATGTGTCCTGTGCAGCTCACGTGACCACGCCGTTTCCTTTGCTAGAAACGTTCGAAAAATGGCGGAGGAAAACAGGAGCGATAGTTCAGCGGAGAAACATCTTGAGGTTAATGCTTCAATGGAGAAAAGTGTACGACTTAAGTCGTCCAAAGTGTCGGAACACTTTACTTTAAAGACTTCAAAGAAGACAGTTTCCTGCAAAATGGACATCGCGTGGCACGGAAGGACAACATTGCTTCGGCAGCACCTGATGTGGAGACATGTGGGAGCCATGGATGAAGGGATGAACTCACGATACGTAACTTTAAGTCCAGAGTCCGGATAAATTTATCCGTTGTGTCAAATATTTTTTTTGCGGCAGCGCTGCAGCAACTGATGTGTATTAACTTTCAGAGTGTTAGGAACGTGTTGGAGAGTCGACGACTGCATTTTCTGTGTTGTTATGAGTGGCAACAGGCATTCATGAGTTAAGCGTGGCAGCTCTTTTTTGTGAGTAACGTTAACATTATCCCTTTCTTGCAAAGCGGGGCTGATAATGTGTCACCGGCACATTTGACTCCGTTTTGAGAGCGAAAACGCACGGTTAACAATTTCGAAATAAACATAATGGACAGAAATATCTCAGGTTTGTTTCATAATGGATCGATGTAGCCCCAAAAAGCCATATAAATCTATTTAGACTTGAATGACGCCTTAGTGACGGCGTGGCGCAGTGGAAGAGTGGCCGTGCGCAACCCGAGGGTCACTGGTTCAAATCCCACCCAGAACCAACCTCGTCACGTCCGTTGTGTCCTGAGCAAGACACTTCACCCTTGCTCCTGATAGGTGCTGGTTGGCGCCTTGCATGGCAGCTCCCTCCATCAGTGTGTGAATGTGTGTGTGAGTGGGTAAATGTGGAAGTAGTGTCAAAGCGCTTTGAGTACCTTGAAGGTAGAAAAGCGCTATACAAGTACAATCCATTTATCATTTAGTATAACTAAAGGTTACGAAAGTGCTGGAATATTTCATGCTAATATTCAAAGGCAGCCGAAAATGAATCCTTTATTATTCACAACAGAAAGGTGTACATTATCTGACCCAGTTCTTATCTGATGAGTTACATTTCTGTGTTATTATTAGTGTATTCTGCAACTCCAAAGTCCATTTATGTAATTTAGCTGTTTTTTTTAATGTGGTGGCGTATTTGCCTTTTAGGTCAGAAATTTTTAATGAAATCAACTTACATGTAAATGATGCGACTATGTACGTTCATTATATGGTTTCTCTCATTTCAGAAAGAAACAAGCCAGCATTAGCGACTTGGTACAAAGGAAGGTGTGCACACCACAGCAAGTGGCTGCATTGACTGATGCTACCTGAATATGTTGCTAACTGACATGAGGCCTCTATCAATGATAGAGGATGAAGGTTTTAGACAAATGATTCACATCCTCAACCCTGGTTTGTCTCTTACCTCGAGGACCCATTTTACCATAATGATGGAGAAGAAGTACGAGCGGACATTCCATGCAGTGTAGACTGACATAAAAGCCACCCAGAGCAAATTGCTCTCAGTACTGATGTGTGGACAAGTGTAGCCTACCTTTGCAATACATGCCATTATACTGGAGACGAATGGAACATGACGTCAATCTGCCTTATGACCACGCCACTAGAGGAAAGACATTCAGCATCCAACATCGCAGAATGGTTGGAATAGGTAATAGCCGAGTTTGAAATTCCCCTAAGTAAAATTATTGCTATTGTGCACGACAATGGTGCACTTTATAAAAAAAACTACCGTATTTTTCGGACTATAAATCGCAGTTTTTTTTTGTAGTTTGGCCGGGGGTGAGACTTGGCCAAACTGTGGAGAAGACTGCGACTTATAGTCCGAAAAATACGGTCAACATTTTTGTAACACTTGCCTTCTTTGGCAAGTCGAAAGGACATGGTGCCAGTATGCTGTTTTTTAAAATAAAGTATGGGAAAGGATAGAAATGTAGTTTGTCTCTTTTATCCGATTATTAATCGATTAATTGACGTAATAATCGACAGATTAATCGATTATCAAATTATCCATATATATATATATATATATATAAATATATATATATATATATATATACATGGTACATGGGTAGTACTTGTATAGCGCTTTTCTACCCCTTTTTAAGGAGCCCAAAACGCTTTGACAGTATTTCCACATTCGCCCATTCACACACACATTCACACACTGACGGCGGGAGCTGACTTGCAAGGCGCTCACCAGGACCCATCAGGAGCAAGGGTGAAGTATCTCCCCCAAAGACACAACGAACGTGACTAGGATGGTAGAAGGTGGGGATTGAACCAGTAACCCTCAGATTGCTGGCACAGCCACTCTACCAACTTCGCCGCGCCGTCCCAAAGCACTAGTTGTCGCATGCAGGAAACGTTATTTGATGTTGGATGGTAGAAGATGTCCGATACCTCGCAACAATCAGCCGTAATGCAATGTTGCAATGGATGATTTTCGTGCACGTCAAGCGGGTGACGTGTGTTGCCGTGCTCGGGGGGGTGTGGCTGCAATGTCGAAAGCGACAGGATGTGAGGCTGAAAAGAGAGAGGCGAGTCCGTGCGGGCGTGTTCAGGGGTTAAAATGCGTGTCTGTTGGTGGGTATGTTCGGCACTCAATGGGTGGGGTTGTCACTGATGTCATATTAATAAATATATACTGTATATATCTTTCTAATATTTTGCAATTGACCGTTGGGAGCCCAAAGATCCACAGGTTGGCGACCCCTGATGTACACAATCTATTGTTAAATCGCAACCCATTTAAGTGTGTATAAAGATTCTGTGGAGCATTCCATCACAAAAACTAAACCATACATTTTTACTGTAAATGCAACATTATTTTTAAAAAGTACATATGCAGAACTAGACAATGAATTTGTGTTAAAAGATTGGTACGCAAATGAGGCACAATGCTTGAAATGGAATAATAAGTCTCTCATAAATACAGAAATATGCTATTGGTATATTCTCTTTTTCCTCTGGTTTAGCTGTTCACTTAAGTGAAGCGTATGTACCATAAGCACACGGGGAGGTGTTCTGATGAATTTGAATGAGCGTTTCCATTTATTTTTCATGTTTTATTTATTTTTCCGGGGTTTGCGGAGTAAATTGAATCAACAGCGCTGATACGTGCGCTAGTCAGGAGCAGTATGAGGACCTGCTGTTTTGATTAAGTTCCTGTTATGGAGCCGTTCATTATTGATTTCGCTTCGCTCTACTCCCTCTCCCATTCTCATACGCTTCATATCTCTTTTCTCTGCAGGGATCCCCGGTTCATTGTCAATTGTCATTTAGATGCACCAAGAAGTCTTACATTTGAGTTTACTTTTGTTTCAATTCAGTGAGATCAAAGGTAAGACTTCTTGGTGCGTTTAAATGAAAATTGACAGCAAACGAGGGAGCGAGAAAATGGACGCTCTGTTTCTGTATGTGAACAACTACACACCTAATAGCCTACTGGCTAACTTTTGCAATGTACTATTCTCTTAAATCTTGCAGTAACTTCTGCAAGAGGCCTGCAGCTTTGCTGAGAGAAGACATGGGTTGGAGAGCAAACTGAAGTCCTTCCTCTTTGGTTGTTTTTATGACTGATTTGCCACCGTCCGACCTCCACGATTTAGGTGCCAATTCAGAGGGAAAGGAATGCAATGACGGGTCCTTAGCTTGCAATAATGATGTGGGCAGTCCATATTAATGCCCAGGCTTTTTAACTTGCTGGCTGTTACTGCCATGGTGGGCTTGCAGGTTGAAAAACAGGCAGCACCACCAAAGTATGTTGGCATATTGCCGCCCCTGGCAAATATTCTCACTTGCTTGGCACTTTGTAGTCCAATAAAGAATAGCTGCGTGGCACATTACATGCCAACACATGAGGACTGAGAATGTATAGTTTAATTGTAAAGGTAAAAAAAAAAAATTAAGTCTGTGCAGAGAGCTAATATTTCTCGTCACATCTATCAATTTAAACTTAAATGTAAGGCCCCTATTCAAACAAGGTTTCAAATTAGTTTTGCTCTACTGGTCTCTCACAGTCTTTCATAGAACTGGCTGTTATATTTAAAGATTGAGTGCGGCCTGCTGGAACATCAGTGGACTTGGCTGTGAATGAATGACTGTGGATCGACTTGGATTAAGAATCCTCAAGACGGTTCGGGGGATTGGGTATGTTCAAGAGGACACGAGAAAGCTAAGAATTAGTCGTAAGTGGACACGCTGTACTGAGTTGGCTGTGAAGGATACAACTCAAAATCAAGCCTAAAAAATTCTGAGCACCAAAATGTCTTACAAGTGTTTAGTTGTTTAGTTTTGGGGGTTTTTCACTCGTACAGCCAATATTTGCATATGCACCCATAAACGTGGGTGCATACGCAAAAGTGCTATGTATTTATCTGTACAGTAATCTATTTATTTATATAACGAGGTAATGCAACTAAATTTGTTTTTTATCTGTACTGTAAAGTTCAAATTTGAATGACAATAAAAGGAAGTCTAAGTCTAACACAGGTTGTAATTGACTTGTACTTGTACTGGATCAGGGTAGACTGTTTCTATCATTAAAACCTTTATTGATCCGCAGACAATTTTTTGAACCATTGTCTATCTGTGTTGGCCCTGCAATGAGGTGGCAACTTGTCCAGGGTGTATGCCGCCTTCCGCCCGAATGCAGCTGAGATCGGCTCCAGCACCCTCTACGACCCCAAAAAAGACAAGCGGTAGAAAATGGATGGATGTAACATGTTTAGAAAATTGATTCAAAATTATTTTTTTTATACTATGCCACTTTTTAATATTGTTTGTTACCTTTTGACATGTTACGGTTCTGTGTGAAAGGCACTGATGGCGCCCCCCCGTGGCTGACGTCTTTGTGTCGTCCTCCCGACAACATTTACGTTTTTTATTTATTTTAGTACTAATTTGCATCCTAAATTTAATGCAAAGTTTTTGCACGCAACAATGAGATATAACAGAGATGCACTTCTGGACATCGGAAAAGCTCACCATGAGCTCACTTATAGTCTGACGGACTTCAACTTTCTTCTACGACGAGAGCCAGCTAACCACAAAACAACAACAACAAGACGGCGGGGCAAATGAGCGGGGCTACATGCTAGGCTAAAGGCTAGAGCTATACGACCACCACTACCTAGCCTACTGCTAGCTAACGTGCGCTCGCTCGACAATAAGCTGGATGAGCTGAGAACCAGGTTTACATCCCAGCGTGAAATGAGAGAATGCTGTGCTCTTATTTTCACGGAAACCTGGCTTTCGGACAGTATCCCAGACTCTGCTATCCAGCTACCAACGCACTCAGTCTACATGGGAGACCGGACAAAGGCTTCAAGAAAGGCGAGAGGCGGCGGCGTCTGTGTTTACGTGAGTAACAGCTGGTGCACGGACGTACAAGTGGTTGAAAGACACTGCTCGGACAACATTGAGTTTTTGATGGTGAAATGCAGACCTTTTTACCTGCCAAGGGAGTTCAGTGCAGTGTTTTTACTGCCTGTGTACATCCCGCCATGGGCGGACTCCACAACAGCACGAAAGCTGCTGCATGACGTCATCAGGACACAAGAGACCGCGCACCCCAATGCTGCGTTCATGGTAGCTGGGGATTTTAACCACCGCAACCTAGAGTGTCCTCCCAAAATACCATCAATATGTGAACTTTCCTACGAGGGAAAAAAACTCTCTGGACCAAGTATACAGCAACGTAAGGGGAGCCTACAATGCTGTACCCAGACCACACTTTGGACTATCTGATCACATCTCAGCTTTTCTATATCCAGCGTACAGACAGCGCATCAAGCAAGCCCCCCCAGTGAGAAAAACTGTTCAAGTGTGGAATGAAGACACTGAACTAGTGCTTCAGGACTGATTTGGGAGTACAAACTGGGACATGTTCAAAACTGCTGCTCAGAGGAATGATGGTACTGTGGAAATAGAGGAATATGCTTCCAGTGTAACTGGCTACATCAACACATGTGTGGAAAACATTGTTCCCACAAAACAATACAAGATATACCCAAACCAAAAATCCTGGATCAACTGTGATGTTCAGTCCAAGCTTCATGCCCGCTCCACTGCATTTGTCTCGGGCAACGCTGAGGACTACAATCGGGCCAGAAATGACCTGCGTAAATCCATCAGCGAGGCCAAGGGACAATACAGACAAAAGCTGGAGGGATTCTACTCCACCACAGATTCCCGGCGCATGTGGCAAGGCCTGCAACACATCACAGACTACAACTAGGGGGGAAAGGGGTTAACAAACAGCCAACGATCACTGCCAGATGAACTGAATGAGTTCTACGCCCGCTTCGAGGTCCTCAACACCAACCAACAGAGTGGGGTTCCGACCACGGAGCGCATGCAGGACCCACCACTCACTGTGACAACAGCAGAGGTACGTACAGTTCTGAGGAGAGCAAACCCACGGAAGGCAGCCGGCCCAGACAACATCCCTGGCCAGGCCCTCAGGGTGTGTTCATCAGAGCTGGCTGATGTACCTGCTGACATATACAACTTGTCACTAGCACAAGTTGTTGTGCCCACCTGCTTCAAGACCACCACCATCGTGCCCCTGCCAATGAAAAATTCTGTGACCTGTCTGAATGACTATTGCCCTGTTGCACTCACCCGTATAGTGATGAAATGCATTGAGAGGATAGTCATGTCACACATCAAGAAGACCATCCCAGACACACTGGACCCTCTACAGTTCGCCTACCGGCAGAACCGGTCCACTGAGGATGCAGTCAACACCGTCATCCACACTACCCTCACCCACTTAGAGGGCAAGGACACCTATGCCTTTTCAACCCATATTCAGTTGAATATGCTACAAAGACAACATATTTGATGTTCAAACTGATAAACAATTTTTGTGTGCAAATAATCATTAACTTTGGAATTTGATGCCAGCAACACGTGACAAAGAAGTTGGGAAAGGTGGCAATAAATACTGATAAAGTTGAGAAATGCTCATCAAACACTTATTTGGAACATCCCACATGTGTGCAGGTTAATTGGGAACAGATGGGTACCATGATTTGGTATGAAAGCAGCTTCCATGAAATGCTAAGTAATTCACAAACAAGGATGGGGTGAGGGTCACCAATTTGTAAGCAAATTGTCGAACAGTTTTAGAACAACATTTCTCAACGAGCTATTGCAAGGAATTTGGGGATTTTACCATCTACGGTCTGTAAAATGATCAAAAGGTTCTGAGAATTTGGAGAAATCACTGGACGTAAGCGATGATATTACGGACCTTTGATCCCTCAGGCGGTACTGCATCAAAAACCGACATCAGTTTGTAAAGGATATCACCACATGGGCTCAGGAACACTTCATAAAACCACTACTACAGTTGGTTTTTACATCTGTATGTGTAAGTTAAAACTCTGTTATGGAAAGCAAACAACATCAACATCAACAACACCAAGGAACGCCGCTGGCTTCGCTGGGCCCGAGCTCATCTAAAATGGACTGATGCAAAGTGGAAAAGTGTTCCGTGGTTTGACGAGTCCACATTTCAAATTATATTTGGAAACTGTGGACGTGGTGTCCTCCGGAACTAAGAGGAAAATAACCATCCGGATTTTTATAAGCGCAAAGTTCAAAAGCCAGCATTTGTGATGGTATGGGGGTGTATTAGTGCCCAAGGCATGGGTAACTTACGCATCTGTGAAGGCACCATTAATGCTGAATGGTCCATACAGGTTTTGGAGCAACATATGTTGTCATCCAAGCAACGTTATCATGGACGCCCCTGCTTATTTCTGCAAGACAATGCCAAGCCGCGTGTTACAACAGCGTGGTTTCATAGTAAAAGAGTGCGGGTACTTTTCTGGCCCGCCTGCAGTCCAGACCAGTGTCCCATCAAAAATGTGTGGCGCATTATGAAGCGTAAAATACGACAGCAGAGACCCCGGTCTGTTGAACGACTAAAGCTCTACATAAAACAAGAATGAGAAAGAATTCCAGTTTCAAAGCTTCAACAATTAGTTTCCTCAGTTCCCAAACGTTTATTGAGTGTTGTTAAAAGAAAACGTGATGTAACACAGTGGTGAACATGCCCTTTTCCAACTACTTTGGCATGATGCAGCCATGAAATTCTAAGTTAATTATTATTTGCAAAAAAAATTAAGTTTATGAGTTTGAACATCAAATATCTTGTCTTTGTAGTGCATTCAACTGAATATGGGTTGAAAAGGATTTGCAAATCATTGTATTCCGTTTATATTTACATCTAACACAATTTCCCAACTCAGATGGAAACAAGGTTTGTACAATATTTTAATGTGTCTTATGATTGACTGGCAACCAGTTCAGGGTGTAGTCTGGCCTTTCACCTGATGCCAAATGGGATTAGCTAAAGCTTACCCAACTTTGGACAGGATAAGCAGCAGAAAATGGACGGCTGGATGATAATTTAATGTTAATTGAATGGAGGCTTGGTGGTGGTTGATATGTACATTAGGATCGCTGTAGAGCCTCATCGAGAAAGTGTGCATAGAGCAACTCTTTGAGTTAAAGCTGTATTGAATAAGTAGATTACCCTAAAAATAAAACACAAAGGATCTTGGACTGGGCCAGATCTTTTGAGGATGAAGCCAACACCACTCTCACGTTCTGGCCAAAACTAAGACTGAGTTGGGATGAGGGCCATTTGATGCTACTTTGGCTTTTTCAGTCAGGGTTGGTTATGTCTCCATCACTTGTTCCCTCTCGCTTTCACACACACTCTGTACACACACATGGACATGCAGATGCTGCTTTGATAAGCAGTCATTTATGCATCCCACTCTGGAGGGACTTTGTGGGGGATGATTTTACCGATTATACACAGAACAACCCAGTTCAGCCGCAGAAATCCCAGAAAACAACTTTGGTTGGCTGAATACATGAATACATTGAGTGTGGCTGTAAGTGGAAAAAAATAAGGAATAATGAAAGCCAAAACAGTGAAGACTGATGCTTTCTGAGAGTGAATTGCCATTAGTTAAATATTTAGGTTGTCATTATTGATTCATTAGCAGGACACAATTGGCAGCTGAGAGCAAATCCTATTTGATGTTAATTTCCAGGACTGCACATTGAAGAAAAAGCAGATGACTATCATGGAAATATTCTAATCAGATATATATATATGCTGAAAAAATGTGGCTGTAAATATGGCCTTAAAGAGGTTTTGCAATAAGGACTGAAAGCCAAGAGAAACATTAGCATGAATGAATATTTGATCACCTATCAAGACTGTGAGTAGCTGCCAGCAACTGATGAGAATCATCTGCACCTCAGGCTTGAGGAGTTTATTAGGAATGCACCTGTTTGTACTGTATGATTTATATATTTCATTATCCTGCATTCTAAGGCCCGAGAACTATCTGCAAGGTTGCTGAGGTTGCAATACATGGTAATGGATTGGGCCATTTTGTCAAGCTTTAAATATGGACTATGGAACAATAATCAATGTTGGAACAATGCCAAACACGAATGGAATGATTTAAAAACTTTCGGCTCTCGCAACCTATGTGCACACTCGCTATGCGGGAGGTGACATTGACAAACATTGGACATACAGAAACTGTTAAAACGTGGATTTGGATTCAAAACAGCTGACACACAAAATATTCTCCGCTTGGAAAACGTGTTAATTCTGTGATCGCTGTCTTTGTTCATTAAAACAATGTGGTTGAGGGCAGGGCTCTTAAGTTCTTTCACATCAAAATCATCCAACAATGCCCTTATGGTAGAGCAGGGGTCTCAAACACGCGGCCCGCAATTGGCCCGCGAGACGTTATTTTGCGGCCCGCACCTTAATATGAAAAGTTAATGTTGGTGCGGCCCGCGAGGTTAATACGAATGGCGCTTTACAACGTTATATTTGTATACCTTTGATTTTCCCAGGAGACTCCAAATTTTCAGTGCCCTTCCAGGGGTAATCATTCCCCCGAATTTTACCCATACAACGTTATTATGGTGGTACCGTGGAGGCACTGCCTTGAAAGCCCTCTACAACCTGTACAAACTGCGTTCTAGCCCAGCTGTAAATGGCTGCAGTAGACACAATAAGACATAGTTGATCAACAGCCACACAAGTCACACTGAGGTTGGCCGTATAAACCACTTCGACACTGTTACAAATATGCGCCACACTGTGAACCCACACCAAACAAGAATGACAAACACGTTTTGGGAGAACTTCCGCACCGTAAAACAAAATAAACACAACAGAACAAATACCCAGAATCCCATGCAGCCCAAACTCTTCTGGGCTACGATATACACCCCCCCCCCCCCCCCCCCCCCCAGTGTCGAAGATGTCAAAAATGTGACTGGGCCGGCACGCTGGAGAGGCAAACGAGACGGCAGGTTATAGAGGACGCTAAAGGCAGTGCCATCTCAGCATGCCCTAATTGTTATTGTCCGGGTGAAAACCGGGAGAATGATTGCCCCGGGAAATTACCGGTAGGGGCACTGATATTCGGGTGTTTTCCGGAAAGACCGCGAGAGTTGGCAAGTATGTTGTTAGGGCGGGAAAGCCATTCAAAGAAGGTGAAGTAATTAAAAAGTGTGTGTTGGATTTTTTAAAGAAATCTTTTCTTGCGGCCCAGCCTCACCCAGTTTCTGCATCCAGTGGCCCCCAGGTAAATTGAGTTTGAGATCCCTGTGGTAGAGCATAAAATGACTGTAGCGTTAAAAGCCACTGTAAATCCAGAATTCTCGAATACAATTCCAATGCATACACATATCTAGCGTCGATAATAGAGGTGTAACCAATAATCGATATGTATTAGATTCAACGACATCGATCTGTGCTGCGCAAGTTTGCTTTCCGGAATATAAGTATCAATCCAAGATTGTTTTACAAGGGAATCAATGGATTTTATTGATACTAGAAAGAGATAAAACATTGGATTTAAGAACGACCGACTTTATATTAAATTTAGCGCTTCTAATGAAAATGACTTTAAATACCTCTTATGGCCCAAGCTGGTTTTTTTACATGCTTTTTTAAATTTCTCTTTGATATTTGGGCTTATTGGACCCTAATTACATTAAAAACTAAAAATCATCTTTTGATTTGATGTACTTATTCAATAAGTACACAAACTTGTACTTCATGTGTAGTGACATGTTAATTTTAATTTTACACTTTTTTTTTCCAAATTACATTGTATGTTATACTCTTCTGACACTACCAGATAGCACTAAAAGTGTCCATATGTCGGCATAAGACCCCAACTCAGTAGTGTACACAATTTTGGAAATAAGAACTAAAAGGTGCTGTCCATGCATGTGGCCACTAAGGCCTTTAGAGGTGTCTGTCTGCCCGTCTGTGGCGTAATCAAAACAAAAATGGGGCATATACGTTGGTGAAGAAAGCTCATATTAAAGGCAAACACCATCTGACTATGTAGTAAATTTCAACACAAAAACATTTAGCTACAGCATGATTGCAAAAGCTACAACAAAGACAAACGACACAACACAATAGAATAAAGACACAACACAACTTTAAGCCAAAAAGGACGATCCCGACACAATAAATTAAAGTTAAAGTATTAATGATAGTCACACACAAACTAGGTGTGGTGAAATTATCTTCTGCATTCGACCGCCAGGATCACCCCCTGGGAGGTAAGGGGAGCAGTGAGCAGCAGTGGTGGCCGCACCCAGGAACCATTTTGCTGATTTAACCCCCATTTCCACCCCTTGATGCTGAGTGTCAAGAATGGAGGTAATGGGTCCCATTTTTATAGTCTTTGGTATGACTCGGCCAGGGTTTGAACTTACGGACTACCGATCTCCGATAACCACAGGGCCACTGAGCAAGTTTCAGCGACAGACCGACTTTTGGAACACAACACAACAACTGTCAGCCAAATAAAAGTAATTTCAATGAGGGAGGCCATGGAAATTAGGAAACAACGGGCCAACACCAACAACAGGGATGAGGTTGCATAAATGCTTACACACACCTGGGGCGCTGTCTGTCATCGGCGCCGTCAGGACAGAGAACAGATACTGTATGGCCGGGTCGGGGAATTTTACTATTTATTATTTATTTATTATTGAAGGGGTTTGCGGTGAAAATGAAATTGTCGTTGTACTCGTGCAATGACAATAAAGAGCATACCATACCACCATCTGACCAATGCAGGTCTATGAGCATGAACTGAGGAAGCCTGCTCGGATCAGGGGCAAAACATCTTCTAAGACAAACTGAACAGTCCAGCTGTGATCGATTAAATGCCCTGAGATTGCCATAACCTGGATGCATGAGAACATCCATGTAGACACATGTACACTTACAGTTGTGATCAAAATTATTCAACCCCAACACAATTTTGGTTTGGAGATTTATTCCGTATTTTGCTTATAGTCATATCAAATAAAGATGTGTCAAATAGACAAATGCAACTTAAATTGTAACACTATTTTACAAAATACCAAAAAAGGACATTTTTCTTAATATCTCATTGACAAAATTATTCAACCCCTTGAAGATCATAACTCTTAAGAACAGAATTTGAATAAGGTCTTTTCAATCAGGTGTTGAAAACACCTGTAGAAGTGATTAGAACCATAACGAGCAACAATTAAACTGATTGAAAAAGACTGTGACGCTCAGCTTCTTGTAGATGGTCAATGGTGTATTTGCAACATGATGAAGTCCAGGGAGTGGTCAAAGAAGTCAAGAGAGGAGGTAATTTCTCTTCATAAGAAAGGATATGGATATAAGAAAATAGCAAAGACATTACACATTCCAAGAGACACAGTTGGGAGCATAATTCGCAAGTTTAAAGCTTAAGGCACAGTGGAAACACTACCTGGGCGTGGTAGAAAGAGGATGCTGTGTGCGTACAGTGGTGAAAAACCCCTGGGTAGCAGCTGAGGAACTACAACAGGACATTGCAGAGAGGGAAAACGCAGGTTTCGTCCCAGACAATAAGGCGCGCACTACGAGATGAAGGCCTCCATGCCAGAACTCCCAGGCGCACCCCACTTCTGACTACCAGGCACAAGAAAAAAAAGACTCCAGTATGCCAAAAATCATCTGGACAAACCCCAAAGGTTTAGGGAAACTGTTCTATGGAGTGATGAGACAAAACTGGAACTCTTTGGGCCTATGAATCAACGTTATGTCTGGAGGAGAAAAAATGAAGCTTACAAAGAGAAGAACACCTTGCCTACTGTTAAGCATGGTGGGGTGTCAATCATGCTCTGGGGCTGTTTCTCTGCCTCAGGTACCGGGAATCTCCAGCGTGTTCAAGGCATTATGAATTCTATTTCCTACCAGGATATATTAGCTGCAAATGTCATGAAGTCAGTGACGAAGCTGAGGCTTGGGAGACGTTGGACCTTCTAACAGGACAACGATCCCAAGCATACCTCCAAATCAACATCAGAGTGGTTGCAGAAGAAGGGCTGGAAGACTCTGGAGTGGCCTTCACAGTCGCCAGACCTAAATCCTATAAAAAAAACCTGTGATGGGACTTGAAGAAGGCAGTTGCAGCACGCAAGCCCAAGAATATGAATGAACTGGAGGCCTTTGCCCAAGAGGAATGGGCTAAAATACCTGTAGATGGTTGCAAGAAGCTTGTGTCCGGTTATGTATCACGTTTGAAGGATGTAATTACTGCCAAAGGGTGTTCTACTAAGTACTAAAGATGCATGTAACTAGGGGGTTGAATAATTTTGTCAATGAGATATTAAGAAAAATGTCCTTTTTTGGTATTTTGTAAAATACAGTGTTACAATTTAAGTTGCGGTTGTCTATTTGACACATCTTTATTTGATATGACTATAAACAAAATACGGAATAAATGTCCAACTTGCTAAAACACCAAAATTGTGTGGGGGTTGAATAATTTTGATCACAACTGTATATTCTTGTCTGCTTGTAGAGTTACAGTAAAGCGCTGACTCATCCTTGTCCCTTCCAAACCTTTTCATTGTTACAGTGACCTTGAGCGGCTTGGGGTGGAGCGAGTGAACGACTAAGGAGGTCAAGAGCACAGTGAGGGAGTAGGTAAGAGAGACACCCTCCAACGTGCTTCTTGCCAAACTCAAGGTACATGCACCACACACACATTACTTAGCTGCCGCCGAAAGCAGAGCTGAATTTCTCACAAGAAAAATCACACATGCTTACCTCCCACCATTTTCAACTACATCCATCACACTCAGACACACTTTTTTTTCCACAACTTGTATTCTCTTTCACACGTTATCTCTATTCTCTTTCACAACCGTCCCGTCTCCTCCTAAATTCTGCACGGCCCCGGTATGTTCCAACCCGTTCTTTGTGTATCGTGTCTTTTATTTGTCCTCAAGTGTTGACTGGAGGGATGCAGAAACGTTAACCACTATCAATCTACAAAGCCCGTTTCCATATGAGTTGGGAAATTGTGTTAGAGGTAAAAAAACCCGAAAACAATGATTTGCAAATCCTTTTCAACCCATATTCAATTGAATGCACTACAAAGACAAGATATTTGATGTTCAAACTCATAAACTTTTTTTTTTTTTGCAAATAATAATTAACTTAATTAACTCCTGCCCAAGTAGTTGGGAAAGGGCATGTTCACCACTGTGTTACATCATATTTTCTTTTAACAACGCTCAATAAATGTTTAGGAACTGAGGAAACTTTACCATTTAGCATTTTTGCTTGACGTACAGCTTAAGTTGTTCAACAGTCCGGGGTCTTGTTGTCGTATTTTACGCTTCATAATGCGCCACACATTTTCGATGGGAGACATGTCTGGACTGCAGGCGGGCCAGAAAAGTACCCGCACTCTTTTACTACGAAACCACGCTGTTGTAACACGTGGCTTGGTATTGTTTTGCTGAAATAAGCAGGGGCGTCCATGATAACGTTGCTTGGATGACAACATATGTTGCTCCAAAACCTGTATGGACCATTCAGCATTAATGGTGCCTTCACAGATGTGTAAGTTACCCATGCCTTGGGCACTAATACACCCCCATACCATCACAGATGCTGGCTTTTGAACTTTGCGTCTAACTACACAAAATTCAGGCACGAAAACCAACAATCAAGCAATGAAGAGCTACAGAAACGTTCTTCTTTAAAATAACCTTAATTAATATCATAGCTAAGCCAGATTGTGTATTTGTATTTGTATACATTCCTACACAAGTGTACGAATTACTAACTGGTGTTGATCTTGCTATACTGTTTGTTGTTAATATACTGTACATTCTGTTTTTTGTTTCTTTCTACAGTGCCTGGGGAAAAATGTGTTTTAAACCCTTTCTGATGTTGTAAGTCTACCCGCTTACAAGTATATGAACAGTCCAGAAGAGAGACACAATATTAAAAAACAGCAATAATGCTGACCATCCCTCCAGCTCCACTCCTCCGCACACATAAAGCACACAAACCAGTCCTGTCTTTTTTCCACCTGTTTGTCAATATTAAGTAAACGGAAGAAATACAAGGCTTGGGAGAAAGTAACATGACCAGGTGAGACCAACGTTGAGCTCTGTGGCATCAACTTCACTGGAGACAAAGAAATTCTGAATATACAAACACGACCCTTGCTGTCAAACCCGTAGGTGGAAACATTCCGCTTTGATTCAAAGAACTTTATTGTTATACATGAGACAGCGTGAAATTTAGGTCCCAAAAATAGCCCAATGAGTAACAGATTCCGGGGATAGGTTGATTGACAACACAAAAAAATTGGCCCTAGTGTGTGAATGTGAGTGTGAATCTTGTCTGTATATGTGTTGGCCCTGCGATGAGGTGGCAGCTTGTCCAGGGTGTACGCCGCCTTCCGCCCGATTGTAGCTGAGATAGGCAACAGTGCCCCCCGCGACCCCATAGGGACTAAGCGGTAGAAAATGGATGGATGGATTATATGAATAATGTAGGTTATAAATAGCATAGGTGATATTAATAGATTATACAGAGAATAGAAATAATATATTGTGATCCCGTAGTCCAAAAAAAAGTTAAAGTTTAAGTACCAATGATTGTCACACACACTGTGTGGTGAAATTTGTCTTCTGCATTTGAACCATGCCCTTGTTCACCTACTGAAAGTTGAGGAAAGCAGTGAGCAGCAGCGGTGGCTGCGCCCGGGAATCATTTTTGGTAATTTGATCCCCCAATTCCAACCCTTAATGCTAAGTGCCAAGCAGGGACGTCATGGGTCCCATTTTTATAGTCTTTGGTATGACTCGGCCAGGGTTTGAACTCACGACCTACTGATCTCAGGGCTGATCCTCGAACCACTAGGCCACTGAGAAGGTAATAGCAAAGACAGCAAACCAAATAAAAGCAGAGTTTGAAGTTTTTTGGCTGATAAAGGTCATACATAGTCACAACAGTGACCCAAAACATACAGCCAAAGTAACAAACCTCAAGCTGTTTTAGTTTTCAGTGGTGCAGAACCATTTACCTCAAACTGACGAGTGTTTCTAGTATTTTGGTTGCATTACTTCATCTTAATGAGAGGGGAAATAATAAATCCTCAGAGTTGGACCTCATTGTGGTGGCCAGTGCTCACAATTGTGTGTAAATGTGTGGCCGCGCACAAAGGTTGAAGGAATGTCTTACAGCTCAAACAGTACTAAACAATTTAAGCGTACAACCATAAAGGTTAAGTATAGAACTTAAATTTGCTGACTCGTCCTGTGAAAGTTTATTTATAGCGGGAGGTTACATTCAGGGTGCACTTACACAAGGCCATTTGAACTTTGCCAGTAGGGATGGGTACAGAATTTGGTACTTTTAGAGGCACTGAACGAATGTCGTCAGTACTACCAAGTATCTATTCAATGAAAATGCCATATTTCAATACCTTAATTGAATGTGACGTCCTACCCCATTGCAGACTGGGCACTTTTTTCAATGCCAACGATGTAAGTATGCTTACGTTTCCTTCAACGTCTGCTCCGAAGAGCATGTGGGTGAGATGTCGGAGACAGGAGTGGTGGGATATTGACGTGAGCTTCTAAAACATATTATTTTTTGCCTGTTTTCAGCTAATTTCTTGACTATTTATTTCGCAGCCGTCTATTTTGCCAAATACTTCTGATGCTAATCGATTTTTGGTGACATACCCTTGTGGTGCAGGTTTTGTACGTTCTCAACATTTGAAAAGACACATGAGAATACACACCGGAGAAAACACATACAGTATTCTTGTTTAAGCTGCAACAAAAGCTTTTGTTGCAACTGAGTGTTCAGTTGCAATGTGTGCAATGAAAGATTATTTTATAAGTACCAGATTAACAATCACAAGTGTTCTCATGAGAACAGCAGGCGTAAATGAAATATATTTTGATAACAATTGTAATATTTTTGATGTGCGTATATAATACTGCAACTGTTGTTCATTTGCTTGTAACATTTACATGTCTGACAAAAGTGTTATTTTTTTCATCATGAAAGGCCAATTTAAATTTTTTCGAGTGGCCGTGACAGCAACTTGAGGGTTCCAGGTTCGTTCCCTGCTTCCGCCATTCTAGTCACTGCCGTTGTGTCCTTGGGCAAGACACTTTACCCACCTGCTCCCAGTGCCACCCACACTGGTTTAAATGTAATTGAAATATTGGGTTTGCCTATGTAAAAGTGGTTTGAGTCACTAGAGAAAAGCGCTATATAAATATAATTCACTTCACGTGTTCGGCGGATGAACACAACGTGATTGTTCAGACTGCAGTCACATCGGATACATCAGAATCATAATAAGAATCATAAATACTTAATTAATCCCTGAGGGGTAATTAGGATATTCAGCACAATCCCATTCAAAATCAGACAAACATTACAGGGAGACAGAACAGGATCGCTGACGGCTCTGTCGACTTCCGGCGGCCCTTACAAAAAAGGTGACAAACAGGTAAATGGTGAGGAGGGTGAGAAAAAAAAAATCAGTCTAAGCCTGGGACCCTGGAGAGGAGGTCCATACTGACGCCAAGGGGAAAACAACTTATAGCCATAGCACACATAAGTATGTGTTTAAGAGGGAAACATCAAACAACAAAGAACACAAAGGACATTAAAGACATTAAAAGAGCAGAGTTGATGCAACCAGCTACTTCTACATACAGCTACAAAAGTAAAAACATACAAAAAAAAAGATATACCGTATTTTTCGGATTATAAATCGCTCCGGAGTATAAATCGCACCGGCCGAAAATGCATAATAAAGAAGGAAAAAAACATATATACGTCACACTTGAGTATAAGTCGCATTTTTGAGGGAAATGTTTTTGATAAAATCCAACACTAACAATAGACATTTGAAAGGCAATTTAAAATAAATAAAGAATAGTGAACAAAAGGCTGAATACGTGTACGTTATATGACGCATAAATAACCAACTGAGAAGGTGCCTGGTATGTTAACGTAACATATTATGGTAAAAGTCATTCAAATAACTATAACATATAGAACATGTTATACGTTTACCAAACAATCTGTCACTCCTAATCGATAAATCCGATGAAATCTTCTTCCTCGATGTCGCTTCTAAACAACTCTGCCAACTCCAAAGGTATGCGTCGCTTCCTCTTGTCGTTTTCTGCTACATATTTCACTACGTCCAGCTTGTAATCTGCAGTACATAATTTCCTTTTCAGTGCCATTTTTGTTCAGCCTACTCAGTGTTTATAAGTTACCGTCAACGATGAAATTATCCATTTTAATAGCTACAGCAGTAGCATATAGCATATAGCAGTTAGCATTCCATGACCCACAATGCACTTCTGCCATGACCCTCCCCCGCCAAATTATTTTTGGTTGACGTGTATGTGACGATTGCTGACGTGTGTGTGACGATTGCTGACATTTTCTTCGTCTCTTCCGCGAATGAGATAAATAATATTATTTAATATTTTACAGTAATGTGTTAATAATTTCACACATAAGTCGCTCCGGAGTATATGTCGCACCCCCGGCCAAACTATGAAAAAAACTGTGACTTATAGTCCGAAAAATACGGTACACTATGGTGGCCTCTGTGGTGTTTCACGCCATCATCTGTTGGAGCAGACCCAACAAAGCAACAAAGCGGCTGCCCACTAACTCTCGGCCAGTGTCGAGTCGGCATGGATGAGCCTGGATGCGTCTAAGGAGACCGATGTGTCCGATACACGCTTATTCAACCAAGACACTGTGAAGCTTGTCCGTCCCGGCACTCGGCGCCAGCTCCGCAGGCCTGTCTCTTCATGTGCATCTCCTCCAATCTCTCCAAACGGACTCTGGTGTGGCAGAGACCCACCAGCTGGTCTCCATGGCCAAAAGGCTCCAGGGAGGCAGATCCAGAAGTTCACAAAACAGCACTGCAGGAGTCACGAAAGTGCCACCCCTTGTCTCACAGTCCCAAAGGGTCCTGAACCAAAAGGCAAAAAAAACCTACATGAAAACAAAAGGGTAACACAAAAAGATGACACAAGAGCACAGAACTCCTGCCAACAGCAGCCACTACAGCAGCGGCATCTTGGAAAAAAACAAAAACATCTGATTTATATCTATATACGAAAGAGGCCGGCGCCAGATTAAAAAAATTGGGAATTTCACTGTTTAAATTGACATGAAAAAATCAGATACAGGTCCCATATAGGCAAAAAAAATGTAATTGACCTGCAGTGTGAACATATCCTTGATGGCAAAGACTACTCCATGCGTAAGCAACACACATTAGTCAATGCACTACTGACATCTAACATCTTACAATTGCAACGGCATGCAAAATATCTTATACAATACTTGCAAATGACTCAGAAATATATAGTAAGTAATCAAGTTATAACAACTCCACACCATTGTTATCCTTATCAGCTCAGTTTTAAATATTAAATACAAATTATTATATGACGCTGAGATCATTATCCATACATTTGTTACGTCTCGTCTCGATTACTGTAACGTATTATTTTCGGGTCTCCCCATGTCTTGGCTTTTGACAAGAACAAGAAAGTTTGATCATATTACGCCTATACTGGCTCACCTGCACTGGCTTCCTGTGCACTTAAGATGTGACTTTAAGGTTTTACTACTTATGTATAAAATACTCCAGCCTATCTTGCCGATTGTGTTGTACCATATGTCCCGGCAAGAAATATGCGTTCAAAGGACTACGGCTTATTAGTGATTCCTAGAGCCCAAAAAAAGTCTGCGGGCTATAGAGCATTTTCCATTCGGACTCCAGTACTCTGGAATGCCCTCCCGGTAACAGTTCGAGATGCTACCTCAGTAGAAGCATTTAAGTCTCATCTTAAAACTCATTTGTATACTCTACCCTTTAAATAGACACCCTTTTTAGACCAGTTGATCTGCCGTTTCTTTTCTTTTTCTCCTCTATTTCCCCCTCCCTTGTGGAGGGGGTCCGGTCCAGTGGCCATGGATGAAGTACTGGATTTCCAGAGTCGGGACCCAGGATGGACCGCTCGCCTGTGTATCGGTTGCGGACATCTCTGCGCTGCTGATCCGCCTCCGCTTTTCGATGGTTTCCTGCTGGCCCCACTTTGGATTTGACTCTCGCTACTATATTGGACCCACTTTGGACTTGATTCTCACGGTTACGTTAGATTTACTATAAATTGGACTTTCACAATATCATGTTAGATCCGCTCGACATCCATTGCTTTCGGTCCCCTAGGGGGGGGGGGTTGCCAACATATGCGGTCCCTTGGAGAGGACCGTATTGGGGCAGTATAGCTCGGTTGGTAGAGCGGCCGTGCCAGCAACTTGTGGGTTGCAGGTTCGATCCCCGCTTCCACCATCCTAGTCACTGCCGTTGTGTCATTAGGCAAGACACTTTACCTACCTGCTCCCAGTGCCGCCCACACTGGTTTGAATGTAAAAATTAGATATTTGGTTTCACTATGTAAAGCGCTTTGAATCACCAGAGAAAAAGCGCTATATAAATATAATTCACTTCACTTCATGTATTAGGCGGATGAACACAACGGGGTGAGTTTTTCCTTGCCCTGAGGTGGGCCCTACCGAGGATGTCGTTGTGGTTTGTGCAGCCCTTTGAGGCACTTTTGATTTAGGGCTATATAAATAAACATTGATTGATTGATTGATTGATTGATTGATATTACTAAACAATCGCATATATTACCACAATCAGAAGTACCAAAAATGGATACCGGTATCAATTCCCAGGTGATCAATTGCGTCGTGCACTGGCCCAACTCTTGTGTGGTGAAGGGGAGGCGTACCCAACTTGAGTGAATCAGTGCGCTCACAGGAGCCAAACATGTCAGACTTTTGGTGTTTAAGGGACCAAAGCAGGGTGCAATTACGCTAATGTGAGTACACCCTAGGCTTGTCTTTTTTTTTTTGCTTTTTTGTCCCTGAGTGAGAAGAGAGCAGAATGAGTCAGTAGGCTGGCATTATGTACCCCCCTTTCAAAAAAGTGCATATACTGTATGTGCTGTAAAGACTGTGTGAGTCAGGCGCCACGTCAAACATTTTGACTGAGTCACTGAGATGCAATAAACTAATTTTTAGGGACGGCGTGGCGCAGTGGGAGAGTGGCCGTGCGCAACCCGAGGGTCCCTGGTTCAATTCCCACCTAGTACCAACCTCGTCATGTCCGTTGTGTCCTGAGCAAGACACTTCACCCTTGCTCCTGATGGGTGCTGGTTGGCGCCTTGCATGGCAGCTCCCTCCATCAGTGTGTGAATGTGTGTGGGAATGGGTAAATGTGGAAGTAGTGTCAAAGCGCTTTGAGTACCTTGAAGGTAAAAAAGCGCTATACAAGTACAACCCCTTATTTGAATGGTTTTACACAGGACTAAGAACCTGCCTGGGCCTTAAGACAAAAATGGACAATGGAGGTCATGTGCGGTGAGTCAGAGAAAGAGTGATTTATCTTCATATTTGTGTTTGTTGAGTTCCAAAGCACTTTGGCTTGCCTTGTTCAGAAATAATGTGCTGTATGAAATCATTCGCTCTCCTTTGGCAAATATGAGACAGACAGATTTACAATGCGGCGTGTCTGATGCCTCCCCCGCCATGTGTTACAGATTACACCATTACCAGTTGGACTGTTTGCTTTTTAACATCTTTACAACTTTCTTGTCCATCTGTCTGCCAACTTGACTTCACTGCAATGTGCCGGTTAGATTTATTAACGCGTCCTCCCTTTGAGCCCTCACGGCAGATGGAGGAGCACAGATGTAATGAAGGACTGTACAGAGTCCAAGAAGCACATTAGCATTGTTGGTATGGGCCAAAAGCCGTGAGAATGGAAGGGTGTGTGGAGTTGGTCAGGAGGAATTCAAACTTTTGGGATGTTGTAATGTTGATGGGATATCATGAGAAATCCCAGTTGTTGGTGCTCATCTTGGAAATGAATAATCAGGTAATGAATCACATGACTCCCACTTGTATTTGTACTTTGTGTTTAACAGAACATTCAGTCTCAGTCTATCAAATTATTCAAAGCCAAGAGCTAAAGATCGATTAATTCATCGAAGATGGGTGGATTGGATTATTTTACAGAAATGTATCCTGGTTAGGACCGACAGCAGGTGATTTTCATCAGTTAGCATGTTGGCTGCACAGTTGGAGATCTGTTTTGGATCCAAACCTTTCTTTTGCATGTTCTCCTGGTTTGCATGTTCTCCAGGTACTTGTGTGAGGGTTTTCTTCAAGTAATCTGGCTTCCTTCCACATTCCAAAAATATGCAAGTTAGGCTAATTGGCGACTCTAAATTGTCAACCTTTTACCCACAACCATTGTCAAATAATGTCTGAATTGTGTTATGATCTCACATAACAGTTTATTCATAACACAACAAAAAGTCCATTGGTTTTTTTACTGTCTAAAAATTAAAAAATAATGAACAATACGGTATGTGTTCAAATTTAGTAATTTAGGAAAGGCAAGGCAATTATATTTATAAAGCACAATTCGTACACAAGGCAATTTAAAGTGCTTTACAAAAATGTTTACATTTTTTAAAAATAATTCTAATTAAAATCATAAAATACAATCATCATTTGTTAAACATCAATCAAATACTGGAGATGTAATACTTCCAGTTGTCATATGCACAATTAAATACAATTATTTTCATTCTGGATTTGAATATTGCCATTGTTGAGGCCCGTCTCCCATCTTTAGGAAGACTATTCCAGATTTTAGGAGCATTAACATTAAACACAGTGTCGCCTTGTTTGGTACTACCTCAGGTCACCAGCGGGAGACCAGTCCCTGAGGTTCTCAGAGCTGGAGATGTTTCATATGTCTCTAACATGTCAGAGATGTAATTTGGCACAAGACCATGAAAAATCTTGTACACAAGGAAAGCTGTTTTAAAGTCCATTTACTAAGCAACAGGAAGCCAGTGCATTGACCTAAGCACTGGACTAATACGGTCATATTTCTTGGTTCGAGTCAGGATTCGAGCAGCAGTATTTTGAATGTACTACAGCTGCTGTACAGCTTGTTTAGAGACCCCAATGAGAAGGCCATTAGAGTAGTCTCGCCTGCTGGAGATAAAGGCATAGGTTAGTCTTTCTAAGTCTGATTTAGACATTATTCCTCTGATTTTAACAATGTTTTTCTGGTGGTAAAAAGCTGCTGATGTAATTGACCTAAAGTGGCCATTAAAGTTCAAGTCTGAGTCCATTATTACCCCTTACATTTCTAACCTGATTATTAGGTTTCAGGTAGAGGGCCTTAATGTGACTAATAATAGTTTTGTTTTGCTTCTGTGTGCCAAAGACAAAGATTTCAGTTTTTTTATGCATCCACACACTGATCTGTTCCATGCAGGGACAAATTGAATCAACAGGCCGACGTTTACCTAACATCAGTAATACATATATCAGAGTGTGATCTGCATTGTTGTGGTAGGACTCGAAACTACGTATCAGCTGACCTAGAGGCAGCATGTATAAGTTAAACAATAGGGGTCTCAAAATCGAGCTATGAGTAGCCCCCCAGGCCTTTCGGTCAAAGACACAGTTACTGTACCAATTTCAACAAAGTATGTTCTACTATCGAAATAGGACTTGGTGAGTTAAACGCAAAACCAGATATTCCAACCCGGTTTGCTAACCTCTGTATTAAGATTGTTTGGTCAACTGTGTCAAAGGCAGCGCTCAGGTCCAACAGAGCCAAGACAAAGACTTTTCCTGCATCTGTGTTCAGGTAGACATCATTTGTCGCCTTGATCAGCCATTTCAGTGCTGTGGTGGGACCTGAAGCCTGATTGCAAAGTATCAAACACATTGTTAAGCAGGAAAAAGTCACAAATATGTTGGTAAACCACTTATTTTTTACTCTTAATCCTGTGAAAAAAGCAAAGTTTAGGAGTCATTACACATAATGAAGTTTGATGGTACTTAAAATACAAATCCCGTTTCCATATAAGTTGGGAAATTGTGTTAGATGTAAATATAAACGGAATACAATAATTTGCAAATCATTTTCAACCCATATTCAGTTGAATATGCTACAAAGACAACATATTTGATGTTCAAACTGATAAACATTTTTTTTTTGTGCAAATAATCATTAACTTTAGAATTTGATGCCAGCAACACGTGACAAAGAAGTTGGGAAAGGTGGCAATACATACTGATAAAGTTGAGGAATGTTCATCAAACACTTATTTGGAACATCCCACAGGTGTGCAGGCTAATTGGGAACAGGTGGGTGCCATGATTTGGTATAAAAACAGCTTCCCAAAAAATGCTCAGTCTTTCACAAAAAAGGATGGGGTGAGGTACACCCCTTTCCACAACTGCGTGAGCAAATAGTCAAACAGTTTAAGAACAATGTTTCTCAAAGTGCAATTGCAAATAATTTAGGAATTTCAACATCTAAGGTCCCTAATATCATCAAAAGGTTCAGAGAATCCGGAGAAATCACTCCCCGTAAGCTGCATAGGGAAACCAACATTGAATGACCGTGACCTTCGATCCCTCAGATGGCACTGTATCAAAAACAGATATCAGTCTCTAAAGGATATCACCACATGGGCTCAGGAACACTTCAGAAAACCACTGTCACTAAATACAGTTCGTCGCTACATCTGTAAGTGCAAGTTAAAGCTCTACTATGCAAAGCGAAAGCCATTTATCAACAACATCTAAAAACGCCGCCAGCTTCTCTGGGGCCGAGATCATCTAAGATGGACTGATGCAAAGTGGAAAAGTGTTCTGTGGTCTGTCGAGTCCACATTTAAAATTGTTTTTGGTAATATTCGACATCGTCTCATCCGGACCAAAGGGGAAGCGAACCATCCAGACTGTTATCGACGCAAAGTTCAAAAGCCAGCATCAGTGATGGTATGGAGGTGCATTAGTGCCCAAGGCATGGATAACTTACACATCTGTGAAGGCACCATTAATGCTGAAAGGTACATAAAGGTTTTGGAACAACATATGCTGACATCTAAGCGCCGTCTTTTTCATGGATGCCCCTGCTTATTTCAGCAAGACAATGCCAAGCCACATTCAGCACGTGTAACAACAATGTGGCTTCGTAAAAAAAAAAAAAAAAAAAGAGTGCGGGTACTTTCCTGGCCCGCCTGCAGTCCAGACCTGTCTCCCATCGAAAATGTGTGGTGCATTATGAAGCGTAAAATACGACAGCGGTGACCCCGGACTGTTGAACGACTGAAGCTCTACATAAAACAAGAATAGGAAAGAATTCCACTTTCAAAGCTTCAACAATAAATTTCCTCAGTTCCCAAACGTTTATTGAGTGTTGTTAAAAGAAAAGGTGAAGTAACACAGTGGTGAACATGCCCTTTCCCAACTACTTTGGCACGTGTTGCAGCCATGAAATTATTATTTGCAAAAAAATAAAAATAAAGTTCATGAGTTTGAACATCAAAAATGTCATCTTTGTAGTGCATTCAATTGAATATGGGTTGAAAAGGATTTGCAAATCATTGTATTCCGTTTATATTTACATCCAACACAAGTTCCCAACTCATATGGAAACGGGGTTTGTAATACAAACTCAATACAGCGGTACCGAGGACTATGTGTTGAATTGGATCTGTGACAGAGTTCAAAACCCAAAACGCTTGCATCTCAAATCAATATTTACCCATTTAAATTAATTAAAATAAAGTTATTCCATGCTTGGTCCCCAAAAACAGCACAGTTGTGGCATGCCTTTTAAAAAGAAAAACTAAACTTTTAGATATTAACGAAAAGGACAAACCTTTTGTGTGGGCTAGGACCGCACAAACCTGGCTTTCAAGTCCTCCATGAATTGTGCTGTCCAGAGCGTCGGCTGTGCATCGCCGACAGGAGTTCTCGCGAGGTAACAACAGTCCAGCTCGAAGAGACTGTCCGGAAAACGCATGGCTGCCGTTTTGTTACCCCAAGATGCAAGAACCAGGAGAGCTGAGAGCAGGTAAGATGACTTTAATTATAATCAAACAAAAACACGAAGCAGTCTTGCAAATAGAAGTTCCAAACAGAGAATTATCTTCGAGCACTGAGGAGTGCTCGAGTGAAAACATAAATAGACATATGTTGAACTGCTGCAAATCAACAGCAGGTGAGCAGAAAACAGTGCTCTGCAGAACCAACAGGAAATTTAACAAAATAAGAGCACTGACGGGAAGTAAATACAAAAACAAGGAAAACCAACAGAAATGAAATGACAGATCGTCACACGATGGTGTTCTTGTCATATATTTTTCTTTGAAAAATGTGAGGAAGTTACAAATAGCACTTTTAAGTTATTGAAAATTTTAATGCAACGAGAGAAGATCATGAGCATGGTTTTAAATAGTGGGCCCTGAAGCAGTGCCACAGTTTCGGAAATGTTCTGGTAATAAGACATTTTTGTACTATGATGATGATACACTATATTACCAAAAGTATTTGGCCACCTGCATTGACTCACATATGAACTTGAAGTGCTATCCCATTCTTAATCCATAGGGTTCAATATGATGTCTGTCCACCTTTTGCATCTATTACAGCTTCAACTTTTCTGGGAAGGCTGTCCACAAGGTTGCGGACTGTGTTTTCGGAATTTTCGACCATTCTTCCAAAAGCGCATTGGTGAGGTCACGCACTGATGTTGGTCGAGAAGGCCTGGCTCTCAGTCTCTGTTCTAATTCATCCCAAAGGTGTTCTATCAGGTCTAGGTCGGGTGCAGGCCACCAAACAAGTTCATTCACAGCAGACTTTGTCATCCATATCTTTATGGAGCTTTCTTTGTGATCTGGTGCACAGTCATGTTGGAAGAGGAAGGGGCCCGCTCCAAACTATTCCCACAAAGTTGGGAGCATGGAATTGTCCAAAATGTTTGATATCCTGGAGAATTCAAAGTTCCTTTCGCTGGAACTAAGGGGCCAAGCCCAACTCCTGAAAAAAATAAACCCTTACCATAAATCCTCCTCCATCAAATCTCACACTCAGCACAATCCTGTCCGAAATGTACCATTCTCCTGGCAACCTCCAAACCTAGACTCGTCCATCAGATTGCCGGATGGAAAAGCATGATTAATTACTCCAGAGAACGCGTCTCCACTGCTCTAGAGTCCAGTGGCGACGTGCGGTACACCACTTCATCCGACACTTTGCATTGGTGATGTATGGTTTAGATAAATCTAATGGCCATGAAAACCCATTCCATGAAGCTCTCTGCGTACTGTACGTGGGCTAATTGGAAGGTCACATGGCGTTTGGAGCTCTGTAACAACTGACTGTGCAGAAAGTCAGCGACTTATTTGCACTATACACTTAAGCATCCGCTGACCCATCTCTGTCAGTTAATGTGGCCTACCACTTTGTGGCTGAGTTGCTGTTGTTCCCAAACTCTTCCATTTTATTATAAGAAAGCCAACAGTTGACTTTGGAATATTCAGGAGCGAGGAAATTTCACGACTGGATTTGTTGCACAGGTGGCATCCTCTGAAAGGTCCACGCTGGAAATCACTGAGCACGGCCCATTCTTTCACAAATGTTTGTAGAAACAGTCTCTATGCCTAAGTGCTTGATTTTATACACCTGTGGTCAGGCCAAGTGATTAGGACACCTGATTCTGATCATTTGGATGGGTGGCCAAATACTTTTGGCAATATGGTATATGTGTGTGTGTGTGTGTGTGTGTGTGTGTGTGTGTGTGTGTGTGTGTAATGTGATGTTCCATGCATGGAGCAAAGATAATTGAAAGTAAGTGGTCCCTATTTCTCTATTTTCTCTGTTGTACTGAACAACCCAGAGAGATTTGAGAAGTAATTTAGCTTTGCCACTTCAAAGAAAAAGATGTGTGTGAAAATGATGATAGCAATGTGGACACCCACACACAAATGTTTTTTTTTTAAACTCCTACGGTATGTTATTGCAGCATTAAGGGAACAAAAGACTGAAATCAGCATAATGAAAATGACTTATAGGCACTTTTTCGCCATTGTGTGCGTCGTGCTCATCAGTTTGTCCATTGTGTCTTACTTAGCCTGCTACTATTAAATGCTGACTGTTCCTTTGCTTAATTTGACCACAACATCACTGCAAAAGTGCTGCCAGGTGTTTGAGGTCTGTTAACTTACAGTAGTTTCAAATAATCATACGTATTAAAAAAAAGTTAAAAATAAATAAATAAAAATAAATAAATATATATATATATATATATATATATAAATATATATATATATATAAATATATATATATATATATATATATATATATATATATATATATATTCAGTATACACATAGATAGATATACAGTGGGGCAAAAAAGTATTTAGTCAGCCACCGATTGTGCAAGTTCTCCCCCATTTAAAATGATGACAGAGGTCTGTAATTTTCATCATAGGTACACATTCTCTCAATCCTCTGCTGTATCATCCATGTATCCATTTTGGTATAAACTCAACTCGTCGTGTTTGGAGGAAGAAGAATACTGAGTTGCATCCCAAGAACACCACACCTACTGTAAAGCATGGGGGTGGAAACATCATGCTTTGGGGCTGTTTTTCTTCTAAGGGGACAGGACGATTGAGCCGTGTTAAGGAAACAATGAATGGAGCCATGTATCGTGAGATTTTGAGCCAAAACCTTTCCATCAGTGAGAGCTTTGAATGGTTGACCAAATACTTATTTTCCACCATAATTTACTAATAAATTCTTTAAAATTCCTACAATGTGAATTCCTGGATTTTTTTTCACATTCTGTCTCTCACAGTTGAAGTGTACCTATGATGAAAATTACAGACCTCCGTCATCATTTTAAGTGGGAGAACTTGCACAATCGGTGGCTGACTAAATACGTTTTTGCCCCACTGTATATGTGTAAAAAATATATATATCCATCCATCTTCTTCCGCTTATCTGAGGTCGGGTTGCGGGGGCCGCAACCTAAGCAGGGAACCCCAGACTTCCCTCTCCCCACCCACCTCGTCCAGGTCTTCCCGAGGGATCCCGAGGCCTTCCCAGGCCAGCCGGGAGACATAGTCTTCCCAACATGTCCTGAGTCTTCCCTGTGCAATTCATTATAGTGTAATTAAAATAATTGAACGGTTTGTAAACAATGTGTCAATAAATGACAGAACAGCTACATAATGAGCAGGACAAAGTGTAGTACTAGTTAGTACTCCAGTGTTGAAGTATTTCCAACATGCTAGCAAATGTAAAAAGGGGTTTAAAGCAAATTTTCTTCTTGTATTATTGTCGAAAACAGGTTTCGCTGTCTTTCTCAGGGCATTCATCGATCCCAACTGGACTGTTTGGTTTTGATTAACCAATGTAAGTCTTTGAGCATGAACTAATGATGACTCGGACGAGAGGCGAAACGTCTTCTAAGACAAACCAAACAGTCCAGTTGCGATCGATTGAATGCCCGGAGAAAAAGAGCTTAACAATGTTTTTTTCTTCAGCTCTCACTAGATCGGTTCGCAGCCGAGTGTGAAGCGACCGGAATGAGAATCAGCACCTCCAAGTCTGAGTCCATGGTTCTCGCCCGGAAAAGGGTGGAGTGCCATCTCCGGGTTGGGGAGGAGACCCTGCCCTAAGTAGATGAGTTCAAGTACCTAGGAGTCTTGTTCATGAGTGAGGGAAGAGTGGATCGTGAGATCGACAGGCGGATCGGTGCGGCGTCTTCAGTAATGCGGACGCTGTACCGATCCGTTGTGGTGAAGAAGGAGCTGAGCCAGAAGGCAAAGCTCTCAATTTACCGGTCGATCTACATTCCCATCCTCACCTATGGAAAGGATAAGATCACGGGCACAAGCGGCCGAAATTAGTTTCCTGCGCCGGGTGGCGGGGCTCTCCCTTAGAGATAGGGTGAGAAGCTCTGCCATCCTAGAGGAGCTCAAAGTAATGAGGTGGCTCGGGCATCTGGTCAGGATGCCACGCGAACGTCTCCCTAGGGAGGTTTTTAAGGCATGTCCAACCGGTAGGAGGCCACGGGGAAGACCCAGGACACGTTGGGAAGACTATGTCTCCCGGATGGCCTGGGAACGCCTCGGGATCCCCCGGGAAGAGCTAGACAAAGTGGCTGGGGAGAGGGAAGTCTGGGCTTCCCTGCTTAGGCTGCTGCCTCCGCGACCCGACCTTGGATACGCGGAAGAGGATGGATGGATGGATGGCATTTTTTTCCCCCAATACAAATACAAGAACAAGAGTTGCTTTCAACCCCCTTTTTACACTTGCTCGCATATTGGAAATACCCACTCGGGTACTAAATAGTATTAGCATTAGTATTAGTAGAAGAGAAACGTATTTTAAGACAAACCAAACAGTCCGGTTGCCATTATTTGAACGCCCTGAGATGACGATGACCTGGATGAATAAGAACATCCAAGGACATACAGCTGTTTTTATCTTACCTGTCATTTAAAATCTGGGCTATTATTCACATAATATCGCATTAATAATGTGTAAATGTGGGCTATCAAACTATTCAAATATTTAATCATGATTAATGAGCGCGCAAAACTAGAAAAATGTTGTAAAAAGGCTAAAAACATCTCAAAAGTACACAAAGTTGTGACGACAGTTGTTTTTCAGTGTAGGCTCTGGCATAGTGGCACGTCTTGTTTGCAGACATGTGTTTGTAGGTGTGTCAAGTTATATGGACAAACTACCGGAACCTACTGACGCCATTGTTTTTTTTTGCTTTGTTATGGGGACAGAAAAGCAAGCCCGAATAGACCACAAAGTGTTCAAATAATAGCCCAAAAAACGAACTGCAGGTCAGTGCAAAGATGAGTGAAGAGACTCCGACTGTTGTGTTCAGGGTCAAACGTCACGTTGAAATACTCGATGGGACTGCATATTATTCGGTTAACAAGTTTTGAGCAAAAAATAATTATGTGCATTCAAGTAAAACATTTAAAAATGTTCGTGTATCACAACCTCACAATAAAATGTATCTAAATATTGGGGTATTTTTTCTAGTTAATTTGAATAATGCAAGCATGTAAATTAGTAATTATTCCAAATTCTAAAGTGTAATTAGTTTGGTTTAAAAAATAATTGAAGCAATAAAATAAGCCAGAAATTCTAAATCAATTATGAGACTTCTTCTTCTTCTGGATGTTTATTCCATCAAAGTCTAAAAGCTAATTATATTTTAGCTTATTAGCTGAAAGAACCTTTATAATTAAAGTTGGAAGGATTATATTGTTTAATGTTGTCTTGATGGAAGTGGCTGTAGGGGGAAACCTACTCTGCCTAATTAAACAAAGGACTCGTTTCATTAAATGCAATTAAATATTTATGTGTAAGATAGACATTATCCATTTTTTACCTGAGACTCAGCTGAAAAACACTTTTTCCTTTTATTCGTGTGGATTTTTCCTATAAAAGGCGCACAGTTTTTTTAAATGGTGTTTTATTGAAGAAGCAGACATCTTTTATTAGTGACCAAGAGGGCAAATGTATTTTTGTTTTTTAAACTAATAGCTGGGCAATAAGGCTATCACACATTTTCACAATGACTTGCTGATGCAATCAATAATTGCTGGCGCAGTACGAGATTTGCACTTTATGTGTGGAAGGTAATTTTCTTAGTTGCATATTAAAACTGCGATTAAGTGCCCCAGTGGGACAAGAACCGTATAAGTTAATGGCTCCTGTTTTACTGCACTTGTCAGGTCCCTTTCACTGCCCCTCTGTACGTTCCTCCAAGAAAGCAATACTGTGGTATTTCTCAGCGGGGATAGCAGAGGAGCTAAAAAATATTGTTTTTCACAGATTTGTCTTTAAAAGTTAACAAGGGCAATGCATGACATATTTTGTGTTAACAAGGGAGATGCTGTCCCCTACCAGTGAAATTGCCCCACTCGCATTAAAAGCCACCGGGGTATGAAGCAGGAGCCGTCGCTGTGAGGGATGAAGGCCATTGAGTTGAGCTTGTTGAGTTTAATGGAGCAGGGAGGGTATAGTAGAAGTAATGGCTGATTGTGAGCTTAGCGAGGCCTGTCAGGTACCACAGGGACATGAGAGGAAGGTTAGGCTGTATCCTGACACTTCCTGATAGCTCTGTCACAACGTAGCAAAAACACTACATCTACATTAGTTGTCTTTTTCACTCTCTTTGCTATTTGTAACCAAAACAAAGGCTGGAAAAAGGATTGCTTTCCATGTTGCTTTAGAGCGACATTCAAAGTAACCCAAACTTTGCTGATTACCTGTGTTGACAGTGTCATACATTAAGTACAACCTCAATTTAGAAACTTAATTGTTATTTTTAAAAGGCTTTTGAATAGAAAAGTTGCTATATTGAAGCAAGCATTTCCATTAGAAACTATGTAAACATGAATAAAGGGTACCAGCTATGGCTGGGCGATATATCGATATACAATAGTGCAGGGGTCGGGAATCTTTTTGGGTGAGAGAGCCATGAAAGCCAAATATTTCAAAATGTATTTCTGTGAGAGCCATATAATATTTTTTAACACTGAATACAACTAAATGTGTGCATTTTTAAGACCAACATTTTTAGAGTACCGTATTTTTCGGAGTATAAGTCGCTCCGGAGTATAAATCGCGCCAGCCGAAAATGCATAACAAAGAAGGAAAAAAACATATATAAGTCGCACTGGAGTATAAGTCGCATTTTTTGGGGGACATTTATTTGATAAAACCCAACACCAAGAATAGACGTTTGAAAGGCAATTTAAAATAAATAAAGAATAGTGAACAACAGGCTGAATAAGTGTATGTTATATGACGCATAAATAACCAACTGAGAAGGTGCCTGGTATGTTAACGTAACATATTATGGTAAGAGTCATTCAAATAACTATAACATATAGAACATGCTATACGTTTACCAAACAATCTGTCACTCCTAATCGATAAATCCCATGAAATGTTATACGTCTAGTCTCTTACGTGAATGAGCTAAATAATGTTATTTGATATTTTACGGTAATGTGTTAATAATTTCACACATGAATCACTCCTGAGTATAAGTCGCACCCCTAGGCAAACTATGAAAAAAACTGTGACTTATAGTCCAAAAAATACGGTATAATAAGTCTCTTATTCTTTTTAATAACATTGTTCTTAAAGCTAATCAATAATAAATATATATCACTTCTTACCAATAATGCGACTTCTTGAACAGGTGCGAAAGAAAATAGATGGTTGGATTAAAATCCATGGGAATGTTTTTTAATTTGAACGTTATTTTTAACACTGTGATTACCAGCGAAATCATTTATTACTTATCGTGTTAAGCAATGTCAGCTAAGATTATTCTGAGAGCCAGATGCAATCATCAAAAGAGCCGGATCTGGCTCTAGAGCCATAGGTTCCCTACCCCTGCACTAGTGGTTCTCAAATGGGGGTACGCGTACCCCTGGGGGTACTTGAAGGTATGCCAAAAGGGACGTGAGATTTTTTTACAAATATTCTAAAAATAGCAACAATTCCAAAATCCTTTATAAATATATTTATTGAATGATAATTCAACAAAATATGAATGTAAGTTCATAAACTGTAAAAAGAAATGCAACAATGCAATATTAATTTTTGTGGACATGTTCCATAAATATTGATGTTAAAGATTTCTGTTTTTGTGAGCAAATGTTTAGAATTAAGTTAATGAATCCAGATGGATGTCTACTACAATCTCCTAAGAGGGCACTTTAAGTTGATGATTACTTCTATGTGTAGAAATCTTTATTTATAATTGAATCACTTGTTTATTTTTCAACAAGTTTTTAGTTTTTTTTATATCTTTTTTTCCAAATAGTTCAAGAAAGACCACTATTAATTTGCACTGTAATGCAATTTAATAAATCCGAAACTGAAGACATAGTGCTGTATTTTACTTCTTTATCTCTTTTTTTCAACCAAAAATGCTTTGCTCTGATTAGGAGGTACTTGAATAAAAAAACATTTTCACAGGGGGTACATCACTGAAAACAGGTTGAGAACCACTGATATACGCGATATATCGCGGGTTTGTGCGGGTGTGCGATATAAGAAATGACTATATCGTGATATTCGAATAAACGTTCTCACGCAGTTGCTTTTAGCTGTGGGCATTAGATTCCAGGCTTTTCTCGCTCTTTCCTGTCTCTCCTTCTCACAGATAGCAAGCACACATACGTCACATACTGTCACATTATACGTCACATACTGCAGGGACGTGTGGTGAGGTTCAGGGCTGGCGAGGCACTGACTTCATCACAGTCAGATTTATAAACATATGAACCCTATAGAGCAGGGGTAGGGAACCTATGGCTCGCGAGCCAGATGTGGCTCTTTTGATGACTGCATCTGGCTCTCGGATAAATCTGACCTGACATTGCTTGACATGAGAAGTAATGAATAATTCCACTTGTAATAAGTGTTAAAAATAATGTTCAACACATAAAACATTCTCATGCATTTTTAGTCCAATCATCCGTTTACTACCGCACCTGTTCTAGAAGTTGCGTTAAGAAGTTATTTATTCATTATTGGTTAGTGTGGGGCTTTTCCTCCTGGGGCTTCTTCAGACCACCAAGCACCGACATGAGAGCCCGTTTCAGGGTTACACTATTGTTTTATTTTTCAATAAGTCTCTCAGTTGCTTTCCAGCAATTGTATTTTTCTCTTTCGTTCTCGCTCGCGCTCTGGCTCCAGCCCCAACCCTGTCTCTCCTCCTGGCTGCTGCTTATAACAGATCGACAGGTGATTAGATAACAAGGCTCAGGTGGGCCATCTACGCAGCTCTTGCTGATTTCGAGGCTGGTCCTGGCACACCCCGGTTGCTGCAGGCCGGTGGGCCACGCCCCCTCCATAGTTAGCTTCAGAATAACAATGTTATTACAAAGAATACGAGACCTATTATACTCTAGAAATGTTGGTCTTACTTAAAAATGCACGTGTTTAGTTGTGTTCAGTGTTAAAACAAAATATTATATGGCTCTTACGGAAATACATTTTAAAATATTTGGCTTTTTGGCTCTCTCAGCCAAAAAGGTTCCCGACCCCTGCTATAGAGTATCTTATTCACCATTTGATTGGCAGCAGTTAACGGGTTATGTTTAAAAGCTCATACCAGCATTCTTCCCTGCTTGGCACTCAGTATCAAGGGTTGGAATCGGGGGTTGAATCACCATAAATGATTCCCGGCCGCTGCTGCTCACTGCTCCCCTCACCTCCCAGGGGGTGAACAAGGGGATGGGTCAAATGCAGAGGACAAATTTTACCACACCTAGTGTGTGTGTGACAATCATTGTTACTTTAACTTAATGTAGCAGGTAATTTAGCTAGTATACTGTTGTATAGTATAAATAAATTATACTTATTATTATCATTATTAGCGATAATACTGCTAACATTAACAATATCAAATAATCACATGTATGTAGAAAATAACAAACACGACAGTACACAGTGTTGTCACTATGACAGGTGGAAATGCAGATGGCCTTAAAACGCCACAATACTCAGTCACGATATTTAACTACTCAAAATAAAGACTCGACATAAATATAAATTCATTCGGATCAGAAACATTGGAGGAAACGGGATTAAAACCCGACGCAAACCGCCCATAGAAAACACATGGGTACGGCTAGTAGCTACTATTAGCAAACAAATTCACTTACCAACTCGGCTTAATATCTCAACATCGACACACTATTTTGTCGCAACTCGGCCCTGATGGTCGGCACCTAAAAGTTAACAATTAATTGTAAAATATTGGACGGTTGTTTTTACGATATGCAGGCAAACGACAACTTTAAAACATACCGGCTTCGGCCTAGCCGAGTAGTGCAAGAATGATCTCTGGGATCACTAGCGCCCTCTACCACCAGGAGACCGGAGAACAGGAGCCTCACATTGTACGTCTTCGCAGCAGTTTTATGATTGCCCAGCACAAGAAATACGTTACACACATACAGTTGTTGACAAAATACACTGTACATTATATGCCTCAGCTAACTAAACTATGGAAATGTATAATATAATTCATATAGCAATACGGTCTCACTGCACAGCAGCAAGCAGTTAGCCGAGTCATTGCCCAATCCATAGTGACGGGGAGGCTCAGTTGGCTTTGACTCACCGCAAGTCTCTTTTCAGTATTTGAACGGCAAATGTGAAAATTAAGTGATTTTGAATAAAAATAATTTAAACTGGTGAAGTTAAATGGAAAATAACTTTATAGTGTAATCACTGGATACATATAACAATATATTTATTTATTTTTATTTTTAGATTTTTTTCTTTCTATAATGGCACTGCACGTTTTCCTGATTGCACGTCACATACTGTCACATCATACGTCACATACGTATACGCCCTCGCGAAGAAGCGAGGTAGCAGCATAGGTAAAGTTAGCTGTAATGCTAGCAGAGCCGTGCGAGTGGTAATACAAAAGAGAGAAGGTGCGAATGATGAAAGAAGTAATTCCCAAGAAAAACAGCAGGGGTTCCATCTTCTGGCGGTGGTTTGGCTTCAAGTGGGAATATGTCGAACAGACAACCCTAATAAGTCAAGCATGCAGCTAACGTTGCTATAAAAAGTAGCATAACTGCTAATATGTTGCATCATTTGAAAAGTAACCTGCTAGAGATTGAAGAGTTCTTGATACTCCGTATGTCAACATCTCGGTTCGGTGCCACACGCCCACACCATCAAAATGTTGAGGCAAACATTTCCAGATCAACGGCGTATAAAAAAAATTGTCAACAACATAATTTAATGACGTCCGTGGTAACCTACCACATAGCGAAGGACGAACACTATTTGATTTCCTATTATGCAGCTCATTTTTATTTGACACTTAAAATGTCTCAATCTTGCACTTGCTGTTTTGGAAATGGCATGAATGTTTGTGCCACTGCTTAATAACTGTTTAATAAATACAGTTATGGTCAATTTAATTAGTTGTGTTTTCCTTCTCTGGATGAAAGTTTAAAATGAGCATATATTAATGCAATATGAAGAAGAATGTTTTAATGTAGACACATAAAATCATCATACTGCTGTGATTATATGAATCAAGTGTTCATTCAAGGCCAACGCCAAATATGGAGATGTATATTGTGTATCGCAATATGACCTAAAAATATCGAGATATTAAAAAAAGGCCATATCGCCCAGCCCTAGTTCCAGCCTTGACAAAATTCCATATTTTAGTAAAGGTGTGTACACTTTGAACACAATATTGTCATGGCGCAGCGGTTGTTAATCTGCAATCTGCACACCTGATGCAGATGAGGCACCATGTTTCTTAAACCAGCGCAACATGCGTTCCAGCGCCAAAACCTAGCTAGCTGTTCCCGTACAGTAAGCCCACACATCTCTAGCTCTATGTGCATTTGTGCTGTGTTTCCCCTCCTCTCTGCTCATCGTCTTGTGTCCTGTGTCGTCATCCAGCAGCGTTCCTCCATTTCCTGGTTTCAAGCTGTGTGTTTCGTCTTCGTGAATTCCCTCTGGTTCCCTGGCTCCCTTCCTGGATCTCGACCTCTCACCTGGACACGGACCTTGACGCCTTGCTCCTGACCCTGACCTCCTGCCTGTTCCTGGACCTCTGAGCTTGCCTTGCCCTCCCTGGACTTCCGCACTTCGCTCAACACGCACCTTCAACAACTCCTGGTAACACTCCTCGTCTAATCCCTTTACATAGTCTCACCACACATATTTTGAATTAGTTACACGCCTCATTCCTTTGTTATTATAAATAGAGCTAAACGACATCCCTGCCTCTGTGCCGTCTCCTTCCCCCACTGTACCGTAACAAATACATCGCGCTATATAGTACTGTAAAATAAACAAGCAAAACAATGAGGTGATGGATAGGGATGTATATCGTTAAGATTTTATCTATGCAGATACTAATATCAATATTCCTTATCGATACCAGTATGAAAATTATTGTTTTTTTACACAGATTTATTATTATTGTCTCCTTATTTGTGATTATTCCAAGCTGATGATCAAATCTTAAGGCTGGGTGATATTCCTCCATCCATCCATTTTCTACCGGTTGTCCTGTTTGGGTTCATTCGATCGCGATTAACCATTTTAACCTGCCATTTTTACGCATCTGTACTAGAAAAATAAACAAGGGGATTAGTTGAACACGTTATTAACATTCTAAGTAAATAAAGATAGAAAACGTATTACGTGCAGTGGAGAAGGAGAAGGCACTGTGTGTTTATTACAATAATAGAATGAAGTGTGCAAGTAATCCAAAAATGTATGGTGTGACTATGTGTTGAGTTTAGCTGAGTGTTGTTGAAGGTGCGTGTTGAGGAAGGTGCAGAAGTCCAGAAGGAACAAGGCAGGTTCGAAGGTCTGTGGTCAAGCAAGAGGTCAAGGGCAGGAAGGCAGGAAGAAGACAAGAGGGAATCCGGGGAGACGAGACACACAGCTCGAATCCAGGAAACGAAGAGTAGTGTACGAGACAAGTAGCTATGTTTTGGCACTGGAACGAAGGATCCGCTGGCTTATAAAGGACGTGGAGCTCTCATCAGCGGCAAGTGTGTTGATTGTGGAGGTGCAGCGGCAGCAGGAGAGGAACGCCCATGGGCGAGTCTAGAGGCGCGCTGAGAGGAGTGCACAGCAGGCTGTGTGGTAGCAGAAGCTTGAGCCGTAACAAGACTAAATAAAAAAAATAAATAAAAATAGCTTAATATTGTACCAATAAATTCATGGTGACATGATTTCAAGTAAAAGCAAGCACACACAAGGATGCAACAGGTATTTTGACACTGGTACTCCAAATAGAGTATTAGAAGCTGTCGAGTTATCATTAATTTACCAATGAAGATCGGCGGTCGCTTCCACAACAGCCTCGCATTGGCAATAGTAGCAGGTGTTTTGTTTTTTTACACCGCGTTATGGCAACAAATAGTCATCAAATTTGCAAAAGAAACATATCACCACAGAGAAGTCATTTGGGAACTGTTCAACTATGTAGTCTGGAGTAGGTTTCCGGAGCCAGGCTCTATGGAGGTGAGGGTTTGTCAAGTGGACGGTCCTTGTGAAACATGATCTTCCCTTTTCCTCTCAGTCAGCATCTCAGTCGCATTAAGCCAATGAAACATACATTTCTTATTCTGTTTACCTCTGGTTACCTTGTAACCGGAAGTGGGGCGGTAAAAGATGGACTCTGATTGTCTGTTCCTTCGTGTCTTTTGTATACTTTACAGTGGCACCTAAATGAATGTAACAACGGGCGCGTGTCATAATTACGACGATCAGCTGGTTTAAAAAAAGTACCGATAGTCGTATCATTGGTCCAGAATTTTAACGGTCCTCTTGAACCGACCCAATTACTAACCTAACTAAAACCTACCCTCAGTGATGCATCAACATTCCATTTATTAACAAACTCAAAACAACAACTGGCTGAAATGTCCTCATTTGTCGCCGCCCTGCTGACACACACACACACACATGCACGCACGCACACACACACACACACACACACACACACACACACACACACACACACACACACACGCACACACACACACACACACACACACTGCCACTAGCCCCGTGGTGAACTTACAGTTTAAAAACACAAAACTATTTAACTATTTAACTTTAATAGCCAGTAGCTACATCATTAGGAATAGAAAATTAAAATTGACTCATTTTCTTGGCGTGCTGTGGAAGGGAGTGGGGGATTTTTCCTTCTTGAATGCTTCAAACCACACATCGCTTGCCTATTGCTTTATGTGGACTCACATTGAGTTGGCCAATCATGTTAAAAAAGGCTAAGCGAAACACTTAAAACGCGCACAAAGTTGCAAATAGCACTGATGCTAACCTCAACACTTTGCCTTGCTGACTAATGAGCACCGGAGATCGATCAGTCCACCCAAAATGATTGAATGAAACGTTCGTACACTCAGAAAAGGTACATATTTTTATTTGTTCTGAGATTCGTAAATTGAAAAATTCATGCAATTAGGGGTTCTAAATTCAAGGTTCCACTGTCCATTTTTTCCCTATCACATGCTAAATCCACATTAAACCGATTCTTATAGCTAGTCCGTATTGTTCTGAGTGTATTTTAATTGAAAAAAACTTCACTTTTCATCAATCGTAATATTTGTAATGGCTTATTGATACAAGCAAACGTGCAGGCGGATTAAAAGCAGGTTTAACAAAATGAAGTACATCCCAATTCTGTTTGCTTTGTGGCTCAGATAAATGTTAGCCACCAATATTTGATGTGTGCCCATGATGGTAATACGGTGCAGGTGTTGTGATTGTTAATGGGCTGTTTTATGTCCATTTTAGTTAGTCCTCATGGTTAAACTGCTGATTGATCGTTGTGTGTTCCTGCCTGTGTTGCCATAACGATACCGATTAAAGGTTTAATTTTGTGTATTAAAGTGGAGATTACTGCTCCCTTTTTTTTTTTTTTTACCTTCTCTTCCCTTGATTTTCCCTGATGGTTTTGTCTTAATCATATTTGTGTACCTCAGAGAGGTAAACACATAATGTGTTCTGATTGCACTCACATAGTCAAGCATACTGTGTGTGCCTGGGGCTACAAGAGCATGTATGTATGTTTAGGTGTATGAAATACATGAACAAGGCAGTGGGTAGGTTAGGCATGCAATTAAAGGGGAACATTATCACAATTTCTGAAGGGTTGAAACCAATAAAAATCAGTTCCCTGTGGCTTATTTTATTTTCCGAAGTTTTTCTCAAAATTTTACCCATCACGCAGTATCCCGAAAAATCGGCTTCAAAGTGCCTGATTTAACCGTCGTTATATCCACCCGTCCATTATCCTGTGACGTCACAGGGTGACAACACAGAAACAAACGTGGGGGATAGCACAGAAAGGTATAGCGATATTAGCTCGGATTCAGACTCGTATTTCAGCGCCGTAAGCGATTCAACAGATTACGCATGTATTGAAACGGATGGTTGGAGTGTGGAGGCAGGTACCGAAAACGAATTTAAAGAAGAAACAGAAGCTTTTGAGCCATATCACGACAGACAACGGCACGGGAGGAAGCGCGGACGAATTTGGCGATTGCCTTCCAACCAACGATTGGTATGTGTTTGTTTGGAATTAAATGTGGTCTAAATATAGCTACAAATGAGGCATAATGATGCAATATGTACATACAGCTAGGCTAAATAGCATGTTAGCATCGATTAGCTTGCAGTCATACCGTGACCAAATATGTCTGATAAGCACACTCCACATAAGTCAATAACATCAACAAAACTCATTTTTGTGATTTCGTTGACTTTATCGTAGAAAATGCATCTGCTTTGAGTGTCGCAGGATATCCACACATTCTTGCCATCTCTGTGCCATCTCTGTCGTAGCATAGCTGTCGGTACAGTGTGCAGAACAAACGAGGGACGTAAGCATCTTTTGACCACTGTTGCAACTTGAATCCGTCTCTGTTCGTCTTGTTACACCATCCGACAACACACCGACGAGGCATGATGTCTCCAAGGTACCAGAAAACAGTCGAAAAAAACGGAAAATAACAGCTGATTTTACTTGGTGTGTGTAATGTGTTTGAGAAAATGGCGGGTCGCTTCACGGTGTGACGTCACGGGTGAAAGGTCATTGCTCCGACAGGCGAACAATTGAAAGGCGTTTAAATCGCCAAATTCATCTTTTTAGAGATCGGAAATCGGTTAAAAAAACATATGGTCTTTTTTCTGCAACATCACGCTTGCATAGGCCTGGTGATAATGTTCCCCTTTAAGAGTCCGTGCAGGTGGCTCTCCTCTCCTGCACTCTCAATATTAAAGGAGTGCAGAAAAGATACCAATATTTTAGTTCCGGTACCGGTACCAAAATGTATTATAAATGTATTTTGGTACTTTTCTAAATAAGGGGGACCACAAAAAATTGCATTATTGACTTTATTTTAAAAATAAATCTTAGGGTACATTAAACATATGTTTTTTATTGCAAGTTTGTCCTTAGATGAAATAGTGGGAATACTAGACAATTTGTCTCTTAGTAACAAGGAAACAAATAAAGACTCCTAATTTGTCTGCTGACATATGCAGTAACATATTGTGTCCTTTCTCATTCTATTTTGTCAAAATGATGAGGGACAAGCTGTATGAATTGATTATTAATCCATTCTTCCGTTCCATCCATACTTTCTGTTTTAACTTGTTCTATCTACACATCTGTTTAAATGTAATAATCACTTATTCTTCTGTTGTTTGATACTTTACATTAGTTGTGGATGATACCACAAGTTTAGGTATCGATCCGATACCAAGTAGTTACAGGATTATACATTGATCATATTCAAAGTCCTCTTGTGTCCAGGGACATATTTCCTGAGTTTATGAACATAATATGAATTTTTTAAAAAAGGAAAAAAAGATTTTGTGACGATAATAAATATTGATGTAATTATATTAGTATTGATTACATACGATATTGTACTTGGTATCATTACAGTGGATGTCAGGTGTAGATCCACCCATAGCATTTATGGTGCGAGTTTGTTGTTAGCGGTCAGCTATTGTATCCTCCTAAGGTGCGTAGTGAAGCATGTTTAGCTATTCCTTGTCCTGCAGGGATGATCTTTGTAAGAAACATATCATATTTTTTGGACTATAAGTCGCAGTTTTTTTCATAGTTTGGCCAGGGGTGCGACTTATACTCAGGAGCGACTTATGTGTGAAATTATTAACACATTACCGTAAAATATCAAATAATGTTATTTAGCCCATTCACGTAAGAGACTAGACGTATAAGATTTCATGGGATTTAGCGATTAGGAGTGACAGATTGTTTGGTAAACGTATAGCATGTTTTATATCTTATAGTTATTTGAATGACTCTTACCATAATATGTTACATTAACATACCAGGCACCTTCTCAGTTGGTTATTTATGCGTCATATAACGTACACTTATTCAGCCTGTTGTTCACTATTCTTTATTTATTTTAAATTGCTTTTCTTTTTTTTGTCCTGTCCAGTTTGTCAGGCAAATTGTATAGTTGATGTAGATGCCCATATCGGCTGTTCAAATTTACTTTACAAAAAAAGAAGTGTAGGATACTTCTCTTTTTGCCTTGTTTGAATTGGACTTTATTAAATGTATTTATATTATCATTTAGTGCATTCGGGCCGGAGCTGGAGGAGATAAAAAGAGAAAAAAAGGAAGACAGAGGGGAAAATTGTGGCGATAAGAAGGGGATTAGACAGAGAGACAAAAACAACAACAGCAAACACAACAATAACAACAACAACAATAGAACAACACCAGCACATACAATATGTACAAATATGATCGTAAAAGTGATAGCAAAGAAACAGTTAGTGAAATAAATAATAATATAGAAATGACAATGAGCATTTTTACACTACCACTGGAGCAATACAAATACCAACAGAAAAAGCGCTATTGATTATGAACAATACCAATAGTTTACCTCTATTATCAACAATACAGTTGTTCAAATGCAACAATACGTATACAAAATGATAACTAGAAAGATAAAAAAAAAACTAAAAATTTTACAAAAAGGAATACCGAAAGATGGAGGGGAAGAGAGAGAGGCAACCTATATTACCGTATTTTTCGGAATATAAGTCGCTCCGGAGTATCAGTCGCACCTGCCGAGAATGCATAAGAAAGAAGGAAAAAGACATACATAAGTCGCACTGGAGTATAAGTCGCATTTTTGGGGGAAATTTATTTGATAAAACCCAACACCAAGAATAGACATTTGAAAAGCAATTTAAAATAAATAAAGAATAGTGAACAATAGGCTGAATAAGTGTACGTTATATGACGCATAAATAACCAACTGAGAAGGTGCCTGGTATGTTAACGTAACATATTATGGTAAGAGACATTCAAATAACTATAACATATAGAACATGCTATACATTTACCAAACAATCTGTCACTCCTAATCGCTGAATCCCATGAAATCTTATACATCTAGACACTTACGTGAATGAGCTAAATAATATTGTTTGATATTTTACGGTAATGCGTTAATAATTTCACACATAAGTCGCTCCTGAGTATAAGTCGCATCCCCGGGCAAACTATGAAAAAAACTGCGACTTATAGTCCGAAAAATACGGTAACCTTGTAGATTGTTATAGTAACAATAGGTTAAGCATTGTCAGTATGCCATGTGTTACCCAGTTTACTTATCTTGCTTTTCAAATGTCTATTCTAGGTGTTGAGTTTTATCAAATACATTTCCCCAAAAAATGTGACTTATACTCCAGTGCGACTTATATATGTTTTTTTCCTTCATTTTCGTCAGGTGCGACTTACACTCCGAAAAATACTGTACTTTATTTGTCGCCATGGGGGCAAAGATTAATGATTTAGAAGTATCTAAAACACTGACAACTGCGAATGGACGTTCGCCGCGAGCTAGCTAGCCATGTCTTAAAGCACCTCTTCCTGAGCGCGTTTCAGTGTTATAACTTAACCTTTATCTTTATTTTTTAGACCAAAATGCGTTCCTTCTCCCTTATCTATCTACACACTGTGTCTGTTTGTAAATACTCTGTGATTGTGGGCTGTCGAACATGGTTTTCTGCTTGCAATACCAGCAATGTCAAGATGTGACGGCGGTACTTTTCAAACAGAGTACAGTACTGTTTTTGATTCATCGGTACCGCGATACTATACCAGTACTGGTATACCGTACAACCCGACTCATCATACATAGACAATTAATCTTTATCTTAGATTAAACTAATGCTTTGGCCCAGTATAGCTTTGGAAACACTTGTCGCAGGCTCCTAATGCACACGTTCGTGTAGGATAGTTAGCGGTGCCACAGTATGGCCCGGCTGACGGCTGTCACGTACTCCAGCAAAAGCCATAAAGGCTGCTGTCATGCAATGGAGCCGTCGGGGCCTGATGTCACAGCGTAGTGCATGTCTCGCTCTGAGAACACTGACTCCGAGGCGGCCCGTAGATCTGGCTGTGGGGGGAGGAACAAAACAAGAGTCGAGCTGCAGCACTAATAGTCTGGCAAGCTGCGAGCGTTGGAGGCAAACAGAAAGGTTTTCACAGGCCTGCGCTGACCGCACACAGAGCGCCTGTGGTACAGCTCTGCAATTCCTGGCCTTTGGAAAATCTGAGAGTAGTAAGTGGGAATGTTTCACGCTGCGGGGTTAAGATAACAGTCTTAAACTGAACAAACTTCAGTTGATTGAGTGCTGCTGACCTTACATAGGACAGACCATAAATTCAAAGTTGTTAAAGATTGAGGTTATTAATGATTGCCATGTTTCAGCTAATTACAGTTGATCGATGTTTTATGGAGAACTGCAGTGGACTGTTTGATCCTTTTCACTGTAAGTCCGCCTCAAGGCATGATGTCTTCATCTTGTTTTCGTCCTAAGAGCACAAATGTTGTTTGTGATTGTAGGAACAATGTAGTTTGTACTTAATGGAGTTGCTATGGTTTCTTGTTATGGTTCATACTGTATAAGGCCTTGTGAACATAAAAACAAACCTTAGGCATGGTTTTCGATGTGTTCTTGTCTTTATACAAGGGCTGTCAAAGTAAACGCAGTAACGCATGCGATTATAAACAAAGCATAAACATTTTCCGGACTATAGAGCGCACCTGTATATCAGCCGCACCCACTATTTTTTTTTTTTTATATATTCCCGGACTATAAGCCGCATATAAATACTTTGTGAAATTAGTTATTTACACCACAATATTTAGTAAATTTTTATTTTCATACATTAAAGGCCTACTGAAACCCACTACTACCCAACACGCAGTCTGATAGTTTATATATCAATGATGAAATATTAACATTGCAACACATGCCAATATGGCCTTTTTAGTTTACTAAATCACAATTTTAAATTTCCCGGGAGTTTCGTCTTGAAAACGTCATGTAATGATGACGTGTACACAAGACGTCACGGACTGTCAGGAAATATGAGCGCTGTACACACACACAGCTAAAAGTCGTCTGCTTTAACGGCATAATTACACCGTATTTTGGAGATATGTGTGGCTGAATCTTTTGCAATTTGTTCAATTAATATTGGAGAAGTCACAGTAGAAAAATGGAGTTGGGAAGCTTTAGCCTTTAACCACACAAACACACGGTGATTCCTTGTTTAAAATTCCTGGTGGTGAAGCTTTACTATGGATCAGAGCGCGGTCAAGCAAACATGAATCACGACGGAATGTCAACCAGCAGGTTTCGGTGAGAAAATTGTGGTAAAAAGTCGCTTCTTACCGGAGAAAAGCTGGGCTTGTGCCGTCAATAAAGCTGCCGTTGACTCCCCTGAGACTCTGCGCGTCCACACACCAGTGGACGTGTTTGAGTGTTTTCTATCAGGCATACTTTCTGGGTTAGCATGGAAAATTGTAACATTACCTAGAAGCTGTTTGGCTGAATACGCTCTGAGTGCTCATTTCATTTCCATGTGTTTAAGCCGGTGTTTAGTCTATAATTGGACTGGATGTAACAAACGTATTTAATTATGGCAAAATCTGGTAGTACAAAGGAAGGATATGTTGAATCAAACGGACTCGTTGAAGCGCATGCAATAACATTAGCAGGATTTAAAGGCCTACTGAAACCCACCACTACCGACCACGCAGTCTGATAGTTTATATATCAATGATGAAATATTAACATTGCAACACATGCCAATACGGCCTTTTTAGTTTACTAAATTGCAATTTTAAATTTCCCGGGACTTTTTTCTTGAAATTGTCGCGTAATGATGACGTGTACACGTGACGTCACGGGCTGTTATGAATATGAGCGCTGCGTACACACACAGCTAAAAGTCGTCTGCTTTAACGGCATAATTACACAGTATTTTGGACATCTGTGTTGCTGAATCTTTTGCAATTTGTTCAATTAATATTGAAGAAGTCAAAGTAGAAAGACGGAGTTGGGAAGCTTTAGCCTTTAGCCACACAAGCACACGGTGATTCCTCGTTTAAAATTCACAGAGTTGAAACTTCAGTATGGATCACAGCGGACATGGATCCCGACCACTTGTCAACCAGCAGGTTTCGGTGAGAAAATTGTGGTTAAAAAGTCCTCTTACCGGAGAAAAACTGAGCTTGTGCCCTCCATACAGCTGCTGTCGACTTCCCTGAAACCCTGCGCATCAACACCCGGCCGTGGAGACACCCTTCCGACTATCAGGTACTATTTAACTCACTAAAACACTAGCAACACAATAGAAAGGTAAGGGATTTCCCTGAATCATCCTAGTAAATGTCTCTAAAAACATCGGAATCCGTCCCAATGCAATCAGGGTTTATTTTTTTTTACTTTTTTTTTTTAATCGATTTTTTTTTACTGATCCGTCGCTATCAATATCCTCAAGCACAAATCTTTCATCCTCGCTCAAATTAATGGGGAAATTGTAGTTTTCTCGGTCCGGATAGCACTTTTTGTTGGAGGCTCCCATTAAAAACAATGTGAATATGTGAGGAGCCCCCACACGTGTGACGTCATCGTTTGCGACTTCGGGTAGAGGCAGGGCTTTTCTCTTAGCACCGAAAGTTGCGAACTTTATCGTGGATGTTCTCTACTAAATCCTTTCAGCAAAAATATGGCAATATCGCGAAATGATCAAGTATGACACATAGAATGGACCTGCTATGCCCTTTTAAATAAGAAAATCTAATTTCAGTAGTTCTTTAATTGTTACCAAATTATTCCTGTAACGTGGCAGTAAAATGGCTGATCAAACAAAACAGTGGTCCTCATCATGGACCCACTAGCTGCGGAAGCTAGCTCTCCAATCAGCCAAATAGACTCAATAATTTCACGGTGACGTTTTGGTAAATTTACTGAGGAATTTGTGACGCTGAAACTGCAGTACTTTGGAGAAGGAGACGGAACTATGACAGGGGCGTTGATAGTATGTGACGTGTTTATTAAACTCAAGAAAGTGGAGTGTGTAATTAATCGAAAATAAGTTTGGTGTGACAATGTGTTGTATTTAAAGGCCTACTGAAATGAGATTTTCTTATTTAAACGGGGATAGCAGGTCCATTCTATGTGTCATACTTGATCATTTCGCGATATTGACATATTTTTGCTGAAAGGATTTAGTAGAGAACATCGACAATAAAGTTCGCAACTTTTGGTTGCTAATAAAAAAGCATTGCCTTTACCGGAAGTCGCAGACGATGACGTCACAAGGGTCAGGGCTCCTCGTGTTCTCACATTGTTTTTACGGGGGGCCTCCAGCAGCAAGAGCTATTCGGACCGAGAAAACGACAATTTCCCCATTAATTTGAGCGACGATGAAAGATTTGTGGATGATGATATTGATAGCGAAGGACTACAAAAAAAAAAATTGGGACAGATTCAGATGTTTTTAGACACATTACTACGACAATTCTGGCAAATCCCTTAACTTTCTATTGTGTTGCTAGTATTTTAGTGAGTTAAATAGTACCTGATAGTCTGAGGGGTGTGTCCACGGGTGTCTTGACGCCAGTCTCTAAGGGAAGTCGACGGCAGCTGCATGGACGGCGCAAGCTCAGCTAATCTCCGGTAAGAGGCGACTTTTTACCACAATTTTCTCACCAAAACCTGCCGGTTGACAAGTGGTCGGGATCCATGTTCGCTTGACCGCTCTGATCCATAGTAAAGCTTCACCTCCGGGAAGTTTAAACAAAGAATCACCGTGTGTTTGTGTGGCTAAAGGCTAAAGCTTACCAACTCCATCTTTCGAATTTGACTTCCCCATTATTAATTGAACAAATTGCAAAAGATTCAGCAACACAGATGTCCAGAATACTGATTAATTGCGCGATGAAAAGAGACGACTTTTAGCCGCAAATGGTGCTGCACTAATATGTCCTCTAAAGTCCATGACATCAAGCGCACGCGTCATCATTCCGCGACTTTTTCAACAAGAAACTCAGCGGGAAATTTAAAATTGCAATTTAGTAAACTAAACCGGCCGTATTGGCATGTGTTGCAATGTTAATATTTCATCATTGATATATAAACTTTAGACTGCGTGGTCGGTAGTAATGGGTTTCAGTAGGCCTTTAACTGAGTGTTACCAGCTAAGCAGACAGTGTATGAAATTGTAATAGCCTGACGTGCTGCGTGTATCATGATCAATATAAAGTGTGACTCACTTGATGGACAGTCGTCTAAAACAAGTATTACATTATATTGTAGACTTTGTGTCATGTCCTGCTGGACATTTTAGTTTTGAGTTCATGTTTTTCTCATTGGTGTTTTAGTTTCGGTCTACCGCTCTTATTTTGGTTGACCTTCCTGTTTCTTTGGTGTTTTTCTGCAGCAACTTCTTGCCTGCCTAAAGCACCTGGATTCTATGAAGAATTAGTCTATTTAAGTTGAGCTCATGCTTCTCGGTTTTTTTAGAACATTGTGTGTCTGTGGACGCCTTCCTCGTAAGTCTTTGCAGTGTTCCAGCATTCTATTTTTGGCATTTTATAGCCTGTTTAGTTTCAATATTGCATAGCCTTCCCTGTGCTTCAATGCCCTTCCAAGCAGCACTATTATTTTCCTTTTGTTTTTTTCCCCCCGGAATAATTACTTTTTACATGTACGGGGGGCGGCGTCGCGCAGTGGGAGAGCGGCCATCCGCAACCCGAGGGTCCCTGGTTCAAATCCCACCTAGTACCAACCCCGTCACGTCCGTTGTGTCTTGAGCAAGACACTTCACCCTTGCTCCTGATGGGTGCTGGTTAGCGCCTTGCATGGCAGCTCCCTCCATCAGTGTGTGAATGTGTGTGTGAATGGGTAAATGTGGAAGTAGTGTCAAAGCGCTTTGAGTACCTTGAAGGTAGAAAAGCGCTATACAAGTACAACCCATTTATCATTTATCATTTATTATTTACCTGGCTCTCTTTGGCATATTGGCTTTAGGCCATTTATCACTGCAATGCAACCAGAGCATTACACTTTGTATGCATTTACAATTCCAATATGTCAGATGGCAGTAGTGTATAGGCTACGATGTGTTGTCTAGGTAGGAGGTAGTCTTTGCCGTGAAACTGAATTTGCCAGTCTATATTTGTGGTTTTATAGTATTTATACTATTGTACTTAATACAATTATTAAAATCAATCAAACAATCAAAGTTTATTTATACTGCCCTAAATCACAAATGTCTCAAAGGGGTGCACAAGCCACAACGACATCCGCGGATCAGTGCCCACATCAGGGAAAGAAAAAACTCAACCCAATGGGATAGAATGAGAAACCTTGGATGGACCGCAGATGTGGGGACCTCCCCACCCCGTGGGCGACCGGTGCAATGGACGTTGAGTGGATCTAGTTAATAGCCTGAGAGTCCAGTCCATAATGGGTCCAGCAGGGGATCATCTTGAGTGGAGACAAGTCAAAGACGTGGAGACGTCCCCAACTGATGCACAGATGAGTGGTCTACCCCGGGTCCCGACTTTGAACAGCTACTGCATCATCTGTGGTCACCTAATAACCTCTCCACAAAGGAAAAGGGGGCAAAGCAGAAAAGAGATGGCAGATCAACTGGTCTAAAATGGGGGTAAATTTAAAGGCTAGCGTATACAAATGAGTATTAAGATGGGACTTAAATGCTTTTACTGAAATCAAATCTATCTAGTTGTAGTTTTTGCCACATATGATGGTGCTGAAATCGCCATGTAAAATCGATAATGCTAATTAGTAGCATGTATAGGGCAAAGCCATTTAGCAAAAAATAGCATCAAGCTAGTGCATTTTGAAAAGTGGAGCCTTACTTTATGTTTGAGTGTTTTCTATCAGGCATACTTTCTGGGTTAGCATGGAAAATTGTAACATTACCTAGAAGCTGTTTGACTGAAAACGCTCTGAATGCTTATGTCCTTTCCAGGTGTTTAGTCTTTAATTGGACCTGATGTAACAAAGGTATTGAATTATGGCACAATCTGTTTTTTTGTGAATCAATACCTGGGAGTACTTACGGAAGTCGGCCAGTGCCTATAAAGGTACCGAACATGTTACCTAATCCTATATCATACTTGCCAACCCTGAGACCTCTGATTTCGGGAGGTGGGGGGTGGGGCGGTTGGGGGGGTGGTTGGGGCGGGGGTCGTGGTTAAGAGGGGTGGCGTATAATAGTATTTCATATATATATATATATATATATATATGTATATATATATATATGTATATATAAATACATGTATATATATGTATGAAATACTTGACTTTAAGTGAATTCTAGCTATATGTATTTATTTTATTATATATATAGATAAAATAAATAGTTGAATTTCAGACGGCACATATCAAATACACAGTAATAAAAACACAGTTGTTCTACTAATGCTAGAAAAAACAACAACACTTACCTTTCACTATTTGAGTAACCTTTGTTCTGCCATTTGCGTACTGGCGAGCGATCTCTGAATCCGGGAACATCCTTCACGGATTTGTTGTAGACATCCGCAAATGAGAACGGGATGTTGCTTCCAGCTATCAGCATAGCCATCTTTGTCTCAGCATAAGATACACCATTGGTTCTCCATTTTGCAAGGTGGGCCATAATACTGGGTTGTGAACGATGCTGCGGAAGCTTTGTGCTTTGCTGACTGACCGTTCATGGCTGAGTATATCCGTTCACCGTGTTCAATGGAGAAGTCTGTTCTACAAAATGTACAGGCAACATACGCCTTCGCCTTTGAACTCTCCTGGATAAACTGAAATTCTTGTTTCCAATCGTTCTGGAACTTGCAAGCGTATTTCTTCATTTTGCTCGTCGACGGTGTAATATATTGGGTTGGAGTCAATAACCAGGCGACGTGATGAAGTTACGTCTCTTTTCTGTGGGATTCAGAACAGACATTCTATTCTATTTACAGTAGATGGCAGTATTGTCCTGTTTAAGAGGGTCACAACAATGAGTCAGGTTCTCATGGAGCTGGAGTGGGCGTGGCATCCAGCTCTGTCTGAATTTCGGGAGATTTTCGGGAGAAAATTTGTCCCGGGAGGTTTTCGGGAGAGGCGCTGAATTTCGGGAGTCTCCTGGAAAATCCGGGAGGGTTGGCAAGTATGCCCTTTATACAACTCTCTCAAAGATGCAAATACACTTTGTTTTTTATACGAGAACGTTTTTGTGTGAACCCAATCATAATCATTCCTCTTATACAGACATTGCATGGTGCCAAAGGAAGGATATGTTGAATCCAATGGACTCGTTGAAGCGCATGCAATAACATTTGCAGGATTTAAATTGGGTGCTCACATGTGCTCTGTCGCCAGAACTTAATGGAGAGTGGATTTTGCAGATACGAAATGAAGTCTGGATCAAGAGAGAAAGCATTGGGTTTTTGTACAACGACAATGCGCAACATCATTTGCTGTGATGATATTGGCATTCCATGTAGCCTGATGAGATAAAATCTTTCATGCGCTGTAATTTTTTTTTTGTGTGATGAGCAACAGTGGAGGCGGATGGAGAATTAACGCCATGAATATGGATGCTTAGTGAGCATCATGAGAGTAAATGTGCTTACTCTATTGATTGAATCTCTCATCAGTCACCATGCTGCGTGGTCCCTGTCGCCTCTCTGCCTCCAACCCTCCATCCCTCCCTTTCCCTACTCATCTCTGTCAAGGCAGGCTCAGTGGAGTGGTTAAATTGTCCATAGAGTGTAAATGCTCGTTTATAAAAACCGACAGACGTGGCGGCCGTTTGCTAAAATTAATTACTCCTCTGAGCCACAGCTAGAATGGGCGCTCGTCAGTCAGTCATGGTCCACCACCTCCAAGGCCCTGGACCTTCAGAGGCAGCCACAGAGTAGCAAGCTTACTCTTACATTAATTTAGAAGAGTTTATTACAAACACGAATGCACTGTACTTAAAAGCACATTTATTATTATTTTGTGCCAAAAACAAGCACCTCAGTCGACCTGGAAACTAGGTTGCCTAAATGTTTAAATGTGCTTTTTAACTGTTGTTTGTCTCTAGGGTCCTGTGTAGCCTACCTTTTTCTCATTTACATTTTATTTTGAAATCAGCGTAATCATAGTTTGATAGCAAATTGAGTCTCTTAATTTCAACCAGCATTCATTAAAGGGCACCTCTATTGCTGAAAACATTGGCACTTACAGTCACAATCAAAAGTTTACATGCACTTGAAAAGAACATAATGTCATGGCTGTCTTGAGTTTCCAATAATTTCTACAAATCCTATGTTTTTGGGATAGAGTGATTGGAGCACATACTTGTTGGTCACAAAAAACATTCATGAAGTTTGGGTCTTTTATGAATTTATTATGGGTCTACTGAAAATGTGACCAAATCTGCTGGGTCAAAAGTATATGTACAGCAATGTTATTATTTGGTTCCAAGTCCCTTGGCATGTTTCACTGCAATAAGGTGCCTTTGGACATAACTTTCATCCAGAAGGTCTAATCTTTGTCCATGTGGTGTCAGATGAAACAAAAATTGAGCTGTTTGGCCACAATACCCAGCAATATGTTTGTAGGAGAAAAGGTGAGGCCTTTAATTCCAGGAACACGACACCTACCATCAAGCATGGTGGCCCTGTTTTGTTGCCAATGGAACTGGTGCTTTACAGTGAGTAAATGGGACAATGAAAAAGGAGGGTTACCTCCAAATTATTCAGGACAACCTAAAATCAAGAGGCTGGTTGCATTAGTTCTTCTCCTTTAATGTCTTTAATGTCCTTTTGTGTTCTTTGATGTAACCTGTAACCTCACATGTTTTGTAAGAGCCGCCAGAAGTTGGCAGACCCGTCAGCGATCCTTTTCTGTCTCCCTGTAATGTTTGTCTGATCTTGAAAGGGATTGTGCTGAAAATTTTCATTTCTCTTTGGGGATTAATAAGGTATTTTTGATTCTGATTAATTTATATTTATTTATTGCTCATATTATTAACCATATCTATTTAAAATAAATCATGGAAAAGGGCGACAAAAACATACAATTAAGTGATCAAAATAATAGTTTTAAATACCTTTATCCACAATTTCTATGCAGGGAAATGGGCTCCAGTTCTGTAGATTGTGTCACACCAATTGGGAGAGGCATTTCATACCAAGTACGATTACTCAAGAACTTAGTGATATTATGGGAAATGACTGCCTGAGCAAAAATAGATTATATAACTTCCATCCATCCATTTTCTACCGCTATTCCCTTTGGGGTCGCGGTGGGCGCTGGTGCCTATCTCAGCTACAATTGGACGGAAGGCGGCGTACACCCTGGCTGGACAAGTCGCCACCTCATCGCAGGGCCAACACAGATAGACAGACAACATTCACACTCACATTCACACACTAGGGACAATTTAGTGTTGCCAAGCAACCTATCCCCAGGTGCATGTCTTTGAAAGTGGGAGGAAGCCGGAGTACCCAGACGGAACCCACGCATTCACGGGGAGAACATGCAAACTCCACACAGAAAGATCCCGAGCCCTGGATTGAACCCAGGACTACTCAGGACCTTCGTATTGTGAGGCAGATGCACTAACCCCTCTTGTTAGTGAAATTTGGTTAATCCGCGGCTCTGTAGCTTTTTCAAAAATATATGAAAATGAAAAAAGATGAGGGAAAAAAAAACATATTTTTTCTTTAAATGTGGTTTCTGGAGGAGGACAAAAACAAACCATCCTAATTGTTATAAAACACACTGTTTATATTAAACATGCTTCAATGATACGAGTATTTGGTGAGCGCCGTTTTGTCTTACTAATTTTGGCGGTCCTTGAACTCACCGTAGTTTGTTAACATGTATGATTTTCTCCACTTCTTTTTCTTTCTTGTTTTGTCCACCAAACTTTTAATGTTGTGCATGAATGCACAAAGGTGAGTTTTGTTGATGTTATTGACTTACGTGGAGTGCTAATCAGTAGGGGTGTAATGGTACACAAAAATTTCGGTTCGGTGCGTACCTCGGTTTAGAGGTCACGGTTCGGTTCATTTTCGGTACAGTAGGAAAACAACCAACTATACATTTTTTGGTTATTTATTTACCAAATTTGTAAACAATGGCTTTATCCTTTTAACATTGGCAACACTATTGTAATTCTGCCCACGTTAATCCACATTAAACTGCCTCAAGTTGTTGCTTTGATTAAATAAAATGACAAAACCTTTTTTCTACATATAAAAAGTGCAACATTAAACAGTTTCAAGTCAACTCATCATGCTTAATTTATTACAGCATTTGGGAAGCCTGTAGTTGACTTTTATTATGTCAATCAATCAATCAATCAATCAATGTTCATTTATATAGCCCTAAATATCAAATGTCTCAAAGGACTGTACAAACTATTACGACTACGACATCCTCGGAAGATATAACATATAAAATATAACATGTAAATGTTATATTTTTGTCAAAATGTGGTTGCAGGCACCCTGCCATTCAAAACTAGGCTGCTACATTACTGATTAATGTAACTATAGCTGAAAAATAGTACAATTACAATAGGAGAGACTACTCATCCCTGAAATCGATGGAGTTCATGTTAGTTCATGTTTCATGTGAAATAACAGACAGACAGGGCTTTGCTGCCCCTAACACACACACACACACACACACACACCCACAGCAAAATGAGCTAACGTAACGCTAAAAGATAATTAGCCTTCACATCACCTCAAGCCAGAACTGTGAGCGAGCTGAGCTGCAGTTTAAGTTTCTAGAATGTCAACGGGCTCATAGTGATGTTTGTAATAGTTGTGTCTGGAAAGTGTTTTTTATAATTTGGGGAGGGTACGATGTCCGCTGCTAAACACACTTATCTGCTCGACAATGAAGCATTTACAACATGCGTTCGGAATACGCACTGCTGATTGGCTGTTATATAGCTTTCAATACGCTCTGCTGATTGGCTTTGTATGTAACCAATCAGATGGTTGTGTGGGCGGGACAATGATGGGTGCTCAATGCTCGGACAGAGGCAAAAAGCAGAGCAGCTTGTTAAGACTTTAAAATGCAAACTCGTTCGATACACCCTCGTACCGAACCGAAACGGTTCAATACAAATACACGTACCGTTACACCCCTACTAATCAGACATATTTGGTCACTGCATGACTTCAAGCTAATCGATGCTTACATGCTATTCAGGCTAGCTGTACGTACATATTGCATCATTATGCCTCATTTGTAGGTCAATTTGAGCTCATTTGGTTTTCTTTAAGTCCTCATAATTAAATGTATATCTCATGACACACTATCTGTATGCAATATAGCTTTTAAATTTGTGCGGCTCCAGACGGATTTGTTTTTGTATTTTTGGTACAATATGGCTCTTTCAACATTTTGGGTTGCCGACTCCTGATCTAGACGCTCTTTAAAGGATCAAAGTAAACTTGGTTCATTGTAAACACATAATATCTTGATCATAACGTGGTTCTTCATTGTCAGATGTTGTCAACACAGCTATCAGAGACAATAAAGGAGGTGTGATCTGAAATAAGATAAGTTGTTTAAAAGAAAGTTGAATTGAATTTGATTAATGGTTAAATGTTGACATACTTAGACATCAGATAATCAACTGTTTCAATTGAACGGTGAGGATACAGTACTTACCTGTTCATTACCCCTTCTTTGTCTTGAGGGAACTCGATGCAACTTAGCAATGCAGAGATAATTGGACAAATCTGAAGCATTGAGCATTTCATTTGAACTCCTCAGTAAGGACAGAGTGATGATTCAATCTGTTCTTTTACTGATCCACCACCAGATAAGTGCAATAACAATTAAGTTGAAGAAAAGCTATCAATCTATTTTGGTCATTAGCTGAAATACATGCATCATTATGTGAAATGGCACCGTGTCTATTTTCTGCCAGAGTGAAATATCCATACAAGTGTACATATTGTAAGAACACACGCAGATACAGAGCACTGTGACATGATAGAATATTCAATTTTAACCAACACGACTAATGAACTTGAGCAGTGTCTGATGTCACAGCGCTCTAACATTAATAAAAGCTTCATCGCCACTGTAATTTGCATAATTCTTCTAATAAAACCACAGTTCTCCTTCTCTCTCTCTTTTTTAATAAAGGGTGGATTTGTGTAAAAGTGAGCTGCGGTATGCAGCTGTGCGGATAGGGGCGCTGGAATTGGCAGAGAGCTTCAAATTGATTTGTCACCGTTTTGATACAGTCGTGTAATGAAAGCATGCCGTGCTGAACAAGACTTATTGGATTGAGGTGACTTTATGACTACAACTTTGTCATGTTGTGCAACGTATTATGTATCTCTTCTTGTGGTGTTGGCTCCTTGACCCACATATCAATGCGTTCACTCCTGACCCATCCATCTATCTTACACATGGTTGTACAAAATAATACATTAGGAGACATGATAACACAGTCAAGTGCGATACAGTAATTGTAACTACAGCAAAGCATGCGGGGACACCACTTTCTCCTTTACAGTATTTCCTTAAAGGGGAACATTATCACAATTTCAGAATAAAAATCGGTTCCCAGTGGCTTATTTTATTTTTCGAAGTTTTTTTCAAAATTTTACCCGTCCCGGAATATCCCTTAAAAAGCTTTAAAGTGCTTGATTTTCGCTATTTGCGAACCACTGTCCATTTCCCTGTGACGTTATATAGCGATTTCAATACAAACAATGGCGAATAGCACGGCAAGATATAGCGACATTAGCTCGGATTCAGACTCGGATTTCAGCGGTTTAAGCGATTCAACAGATTACGCATGTATTGAAACAGATGGTTGGAGTATGGAGGCAGATAGCGAAAACGAAATTGAAGAAGAAACTGAAGCTATTAAGCGAATAGCTATTGACGCTATTCGGCCATGCATGTCTGCGTTAGCATCGCCGGTAAAATGTGCAGACCAACCGATCAGGACTTTCGCATTGACACTGGATTAACTTAAATCCGTCGATTAGTAAGTGTTTGTTTCGCATTAAATGTGGGTGGAAGGAAACGCTGGATGCAAATACAAGTACAATAGTACATACAGGTAGCCTAAATAGCATGTTAGCATCGATTAGCTGGTAGTCATGCTGCGACAATATTTGTCTGATTAGCACATAAGTCAATAACATCAACAACACTCACCTTTGTAATTTCGTTGACTTTATCGTTGGGAATGCATCTGCTTTGAGTGTCGCAGGATATCCACACATTTTTGTCATCTCTGTGCCATCTCTGTCGTAGCATCGCCGGTAAAAACCAAACGAGGGACTTTCGCATCTCTTAACACTGGAGGAACTTAAATCCGTCGATTGCTAAGTGTTTGTTTGGCATTGCTAAGTGTTTGTTTGGCATCAAATGTGGATGGAGGGAAAGGCTGGATGCAAATATATCTACAAATGAGGCATAATGCTGCAATATGTACACACAGCTAGCCTAAATAGCATGTTAGCATCTATTAGCATGCCGTGCTAATCGATGCACATTCTACGTGTGCATCGACGTTGTTACACCCTCCGACAACACACCGAGGAGGCATGATGTCTCCAAGGTACCAGAAAACAGTCGAAAAAACGAAAAATAACAGAGCTGATTTGACTTGATGCGTGTGATGTGGTAGGGAAAAATGGCTTTGAGTACCTAGGTGACGTCACCTTCGGACGTCATCGCTCAGAGAGCGATAAACAGAAAGGCGTTTAATTTGCCAAAATTCACCCATTTAGAGTTTGGAAATCGGTTAAAAAAATATATGGTCTTTTTTCTGCAACATCAAGGTATGTATTGACGCTTACATAGGTCTGGTGATAATGTTTCCCTTTAACATGCCACAATTGCACCATGTAAAGCGCAGATGACACACAAATCCTATAATGCAGTGTAACAGCAGCCTTAGCAAGACAAGTAACCTGTGTCATTCCCTCGTCAATTATGTCACTTAACTCCGAACATAACTGAAAGTGTTGAAAAGAAAAGCTGTTAAAGGGAAACTGCCCTTTTTTTGGGAGTTTTGAACATCATTCACAAATATTACGTGAGCCAAGAACACATGTCTTTACCTTTTCTGTGAGTTTTAAATAGTAAAACAAAAACTAGAATAAGAAGCAGCTAATGCAGGTAATGAGGATACAAATGATTCCACTGATGAAGCACAGTAAAACCATCCAAAAACCTCAGACATTGTTTTAAGTATGTACAATAAATAATGTACAAGTAACAGGCACGTTTATGATAACACGTCAAATTGACTATATTTTGGTGATTTTAATTATTAATGTAACTTCTTTCCTGGGTGCATTAATCTCACAATCAAGCTTTAGGCCCTACCACAGCACTGACAACGCTATGATCAAGGTGATAAATGATATCTGCCTGAACACAGACACAGGAAATGTCTCAGTTTTGGTTCAGCTGGACCTGAGCACTGCCTTTGACACAGTTGACCATAATATCTGTAGGTTAAAAAACTGGGTAGGAATATTCGGTTCTGCTTTTAATTCATCAAGTCCTATCTTAATCACTTCTTCCTCATGAAGATCATCTTAATGGAGGTTGGTACTCGTCAAGTCCTATCTCGGTCATAGGACATACTTTGTTGAAATTGATAACTGGGTCTCACCAAATGGCTGTGACATGGCTCAATACTGGGAGCCCTAATGTTCAACTTGAACATGCTTGCACTAGGTCAGCTAATACGCAGCTTCAATGGGATGGCAGGTGAATGTTGTCCTGTTGAATGACTTTGTCGCTGCATCGAACAGATTAGTGTGTGAGTGCAAAATTTTTTTCTTCAGCTAAACCGCTGAGATAGGCTCCAGCGTCCCCCATGACCCTGAGAGGGACAAGTGGTAAAAACCGGACGGATGGATGGATAAACTCAAGACAAAACTGAAATTGTTGTCTGTGGCCCGTGGAACTATTATTTGTCACTTGAAACCCTATCACTGAAACCCTATCACTGAAACCTAACAATCAGGTTGGAAATCTAGAGGTAATAATGGACTCAGACTTGAACTTCAACTGTCACATTCTTCAATAATATCGGCAGCATTTTACCACCTGAAAAACATTGCCAAAATGAGAGGAATAATGTCTAAATTAGACTTAAAAAGACTAATCCATACCTTTGTCTCCAGAAGGTTAGAATACTGAACAAGTTATGAAGCAGCTGCAATACATCCATAATGCTGCTGCTTGAGTCCTGACTAAAACCAGGACATAAGACAATATTAGTCCAGGTCACTGCACTGACTTCCTGTTGTTTGGACAATAGACTTTGAAAGAGCTCTGCTTGTGTACAAACCTCGTCCTTCTCTTGTGTCAAAGTACAAATCCCGTTTCCGTAAGATTCTCTGAACCTTTTGATGATTTTACGGACCGTAGATGGTTAAATCCCTAAATTCCTTGCAATAAATCGTTGAGAAATGTTGTTCTAAAACTGTTCGACAATTTGCGTACAAATTGGTGACCCTCGCCCCATCCTTGTTTGTGAATTACTTAGCATTTCATGGAAGCTGCTTTTATACCTATACCCAATCATGGCACCCACCTGTTCCCAATTAGCCTGCACACCTGTGGGATGTTCAAAATAAGGGTTTGATGAGCATTTCTCAACTCTATCAGTATTTATTGCCACCTTTCCCAATTTCTTTGTCACATGTTGCTGGCATCAAATTATAAAGTTAATGATTATTTGCAAAAAAAAAAAAAAAAAAAAAAAAATATCAGTTTGAACATCAAATATGTTATTTTTGTAGCATATTCAACTGAATATGGGTTGAAAATAATTTGCAAATCATAGTATTTTGTTTATATTTACATCAAATACAATTTCCCCAACTCATATGAAAACGGGGTTTGTACATGTCTGACATGTTAGAGCCATATGAACCATCTCCAGATCTAAGAACCTCAGAGAGTGGTCTCCTGCTGGTGCCCAGAGTCAGAACCAAACATTGTGAGCCTGCGTTTCAGTTTTATTCCCCTAAAATCTGAAGTCTTCCAGAAGATGTGAGATAGGCCTCAAAAATGGCAATGTTCAAATCCAGGCTGAAAACACTTTTGTTTACTCGTGCAGATGACAGTTGAAAATATTCTACACTAAATTTGAATAAGAATAGTTGTATTTAATGTTTTTAATTTAAATTATGCAGTTCATGACATATAAATGGTGTATTTTTTCATAATTTTTTAGAGCGGTTTGTAGCAGACTAGCTAGCTACCTCGTACTAGGAGTTTTGCACGATTCATAATGCACACAAAAGGGAAATGTGTCGTTATTTCACATAGGGATTGCGATTGATGAACAACATTCCAAAAAAGTACATAGCTCTGACAAAATAGCATAAAACCAAAGACAATTTAAAGTTTAGGTTTGGTATTATTTCAACATTCACAGAAAAAGTGGTTAAATTTTCAGGATTGTTTACATCATGTTAATTATTTGAATTCATATACTTTTGACAGAATACTTTTAAATGTAGAGAAAAAAAAATACATTTCAGTTTTATTCATTTTTTGAATAATGCACTGTAATTGAATCCTGTCATTTTTCAATTGATATTTACGCAAAAAAAATTTCAGTTTTAGTCTGTTCAATAAATGCTTCTCCTGTTTGAACCATGCTGTCTACACAAAAGTGCAGTTTCAGGGGAGTTCAACATTGGCAGAAAGTCTAGGCCAGGGATGGCCACAATTTTTCTGCAGGAGAGCTACTTTTCAATCGACCAAGTTGTTTAATGGTTATACAAGCATGTTTAACACATATAGATTCCTTTCTTTTCTAAAAACAGGAATATACATAATTCGGTGTATTGCCTCATTCTGATGATGTGCATTGATTGGAATCAGACAGTAGTCCTGATAACCTCCACATTTTCAAATGGACGAGAAAAAAAGTCCTGCTTTCGTTGGTTCTGAACAGCATGACCAGTGTATGGAACTCCAACCTCCCCCGCCAAATCAAACTCAGCTTCTTCTACGCGACCGTTGAGTCCGTTCTCCTCTATGGCAGCGAATGCTGGACCCTGAAGCCAACCCTGGAGAGGTCCCTGGATGGTTGCTACACCAGGATGCTACACCAGTGCATAACATCAACATGAGTGCGCACATAACCAACAGAATACTCTACAAGGGAATACCAAGGGTGAGCGGGAAGATTGCTGTAAGGAGAATGAGACTAGCAGGACACGGCCAAAGACATCAGGAGCTGCCAGCCAGCGAATTGGTGCTGTGGGAACCAACACATGGGCATCGGTCAAGAGGACGTCCCACACTAACATACGTGGGCATACTCAAGAAGAATGCAGGAGCTCAGAGTACCAAGGAACTGGCCAAATGTATGGAGAATCGGGATGACTGGAAGCAACGATGGAAGGCTCGTCTGAGGACGACCTAGAGAGAAATAAAAAGTGTTTCTCGCCATCCTGTCCGTCATTTTTTCTTGATAATAATCTGGCAGCAGCCAGCACAATTTCACAAGATCCTCGGGTGCTGTGAATGTCAATCAAGCGACAAAAGTGATGTCTTAGTGAATATTGATGATGGCTATTTTTTATGTCTATTTTTTTTTTAATACCTTCCTGGGATCAGTGGCACACCCTCCACGATCGACTGGTAGCTCGCATTCGACGTAATAAGCACCCCTGGTCTAGGCTATCTTGGACTCACGGGACACACTCAAGGACACATTCAAATCAGCAGATTCAAACTTGGAACCACCTCGAGTTTGAGCCGAAATGCAAGAGCATCGTAAGGTTTGTCGTGTATTGGCAAAAATCCCATAGGATTGTACTTCGCTATCATAACATCTGGTTGTCTGTCTAATTTCAAGGTGGTTGGAAGGCATGCTGCTGTCAAAACACATGCATTAGCTCAGTTCCGAAGTACTTTGGATTTGGGATCTGAGGGTCAATGTTTGAATCTTGCTGCAAACAAAGATAAATTGCAAATACTGTAATTAAGGGAGGGATGATAGTTTGGTTTTCTGTGTGGTTCTGGTTTTCTGTGTGATGGGGTCTGAATTCACCTCAGTCTATGCAGCTGAATAAATACAGGTGAAACTCGGCTAATTAGCATATCATGCAATTTCTATTTGTCAGCAATTAAAACTTCCAATATAAACTAATACGTGATTTTAACTCAATACATGCAAAGTGAGATTTGTGAAGCATTTTATCTGTCATAATTTTGATGATCATGGCTTAGAGTTTTTGAAAACCAAATTTCCTGAGATTTTCAATTTTAAGTTTTCATAAACTGTAAACCACAATCACCAAATTTTATCAAAAGAAAGCTTGAAATATTTTGAGTAGAGATGTCCGATAAAGGCTTTTTTTGCAGATATCCGATATTCCGATATTGTCCAACTCTTAATTACCGATTCCGATATCAACCAATACCGATATATACAGTCGTGGAATTAACACTGTATTATGCCTAATTTTGTTGTGATGCCCTTGCTGGATGCATTAAACAATGTAACAAGATTTTCCAAAATAAGAGAGCAACTTTAACTCAAGTTATGGAAAAAAGTGCCAACATTGCACTGCCATATTCTTTATTGAAGTCACAGAGTGCATTATTTTTTTAACATGCCTCAAAACAGCAGCTCGGAATTTGGGACATGCTCTCCCTGAGATAATCATGATAGCCACTACAACTATGGGAAATACTATTCTTTGACTTTCACAAAGGGCTTTTTTTTTTAAACATGCCTCAAAACAACAGCTACAAAAACAATCAAGGCACACAGCTTCAGTCAAGAGTATACTAGAGTAATAATGTAAACATTAACATAGTCCTCCTGGGGCGGTATAGTTCGGTTGGTAGAGTGGCCGTGCCAGCAATTTGAGGGTTCCAGGTTCGATTCCCGCTTCAGCCATCCTAGTGACTGCCGTTGTGTCCTTGGGCAAGACACTTTACCCAGTGCCACCCACACTGATTTAAATGTAACTTAGACATTAGTTTTTCACAATGTAAAGCGCTTTGAGTCACTAGAAAAAAGCGCTATATAAATATAATCCACTTCCCTTTAGAGCAAGAATGCCTGGTATACCGTATAACAGGAAAATATCAACTGGATTCAATCTGCTCTGCTCTAACGTATTTGTATGAGTAACAAAAATGTGCTGCAAGCTGGTGGTGAGTGCTTGAAGTGGCCTAGCAGTCAGTCAGAGTTTCTGAAATGCTGCGTTGACACAGGGCATCTCTGTTCACTGCAAGCTGCAAAGTGTGCGCCATGCAAGGCAGACTAGCCACAGCAAAATCCACCATAGTTATTGTTATATTGCATTCGTTGTCCCTGACCACAACGTGAGCTTTCGCCTTGGGGTGGTTTTTGTTGTATTTTTGTTTTTTCTCGGCGGAGTCTTTAAGCGACAACTGTGTGAGACTACTTTTTTTCGGTGTTTGCTTTTCATCCGTCTTCCGCTTGTATTCATCGTGTATTTCCTTATGATTCTTGAAGAGGTGGGAGATCAAATTGCTCATAAATAAGGAAGACATCTTAGTGTGTTTGCACTCATTGCAAATTCCCAGTTTTTTATCTATCAGACACACTTTGAAATAATCCCAAACCATAGACATGGTGTCGTTAGTCAGTCACCGAGTGAGCTGGCTTGTTAGCCACGGCTACAGCACCGGCAACAACACACTCTTGTTGTTATTATTCTGCGCTCGCGGCGGTTTGATGGGGTCATCAAGCGTCGCCAGTGAACCTCTCATGCAGCAGTCATCAACTCCTGTGTTGTGTGTGGGAGAGGGGAGAGGGGAGGGGCTGATGACTAGTTCTTCCTACGTCTGTGTTTTACCGGATATGTACCCATGTATAGCGGCATTTTAAAAAGTCATTAATTTTACTTTTTGAAACCCTTCCATCCATCCATTTTCTACCGCTTATTCCCTTTCGGGGTGGCGGGGGGCACTGGCGCCTATCTCAGCTACAATCGGGCGGAAGGCAGGGTACACCCTGGACAAGTCGCCACCTCATCGCAGGGCCAACACAGATAGACAGACAACATTCACACTCACATTCACACAATAGGGCCAATTTAGTGTTGCCAATTAACCTATCCCCAGGTGCATGTCTTTGGAAGTGGGAGGAAGCCGGAGTACCCGGAGGGAACCCACGCATTCACGGGGAGAACATGCAAACTCCACACAGAAAGATCCCGAGCCTGGATTTTGAACCCAGGACTACAGGAACTTCGTATTGTGAGGCAGACGCACTAACCCCTCTGCCACCGTGAAGCCCATCCATCCATTTTGTACCGCTTGTTCCTTTTGGGGTAGCGGGGGGTTACTGGAGCCTATCTCAGCTGCATTCGGGCGGAAGGCGGTGTACACCCTGGACACTTCATTGCAGGGCTTTTTGAAACCGATACCAATAATTTCCCGTATTACATTTTAAAGCATTTATCGGCTGAAAAATCGAACATCTCTAATTTTGAGTTGCATGTTATGAGCTAATGTCACATTTTAGTTTCACCTTGTAAATCTAATTGCTGGAATAAGCGAACCTTTGGACAACATTTTTTTTTTTTTTAGTTGCACCTGTGATTTCACAGGTTATTTTAGGGTCATACCTAATGTGTTCATTTGTCACTGAGATCAAAGGCTGGATCACTTTTTCAGAGTTCCACATCAGGAATGCATAACTGCAAGCCCATTGCATATTTACTGAGAAGACTTACCAGTAGGTTTAATGCGTATCGCTTAACTAAGTGCGATGCAAATACCTTACCTCATGGAAATATGACGAGCGTCTGGCCAAAATGTTCCCTAAAAAAGTGACCACAGGAGCTTCTTGAGAAAACTCCTTGCGTCCCTATTGACCTTTTCCGTTTTGTCAGCTGTCGCTGCAGAGTTTTGAGGTTTGTTGGTCTTGTTTCTTCCGCCTCGCTGTTTGTGTATGTGGTGTTCAGGGTTATGTAGAGCCCATCCTTCAGTCACAGCATGGCCTTTCCTACTCGCTTTGAAAGCAGCTTTCAAGACCAGAGGATTTCAGAACACACAGAGGCAATGAAAACACTTCAGGTTTTTGCAGCAGCTGTTGTCTGGTTTTGTCAAGCAATGTTGTCTGGCTTTGCAGGGTGCCTTCCAAAAAGAGTAAAATGGGTAGATGTTTAGTCTTTAGAAGTCTTCAGAAAGTAAAATATAGGTTTCAATATAAAAGCGGTTCAATATAAAAGAGACTGTATAATGGTGTTTATCTTTTATTGTAACAAAGATAGTTTCCATTGGAAACAAAATATAGAAACGTGTGGTTTGAGTAGTTTGGGAATCAATTTGGATGTTCATTCATATAATGCTCATATCAGCAATTGTTTTTTACAGTATTTGCAAATTTGACACTTCTGCTTTAGTGCAAAAGAGTTTAAGTTAAAGAAGTCAGCACAAATGTGAGATAAATGTGAATTGTAATATAAAAGTGATTTCTTAAAGTGGTCATAATACATATTTTTCCCATGTGGTCCACATAACATGTAATGGTGGTTATTTTGCCAATATTTCGCATATATTGTTTTGCAGACCGTCTTCAAGCCACTTTTTGACGTGCCGTTTTGTGGGTGGTCTTATGTGAGTGCCTCCACTCAACTGTAGGCCTGGTCTACTTAAGGTGTGCAGACATTAAAACACGTGCAGCATATGCAAAACTGATCTACTAAACTGATGCGTAGAGGATTGTGTCTCTTAAAGGGTAACTGCACTTTTTTTGGGAATGTTGTCTATTATTCACAATCTTTATGAGAGACGAGAAGAAAAAAGTAACATTTTTTGCATTCTCATTTTAAAAATCAGCTCGTTCTTGCTGGCTAGTAATGCAGCTAATTGGAGCAATCCATTCTGCTTCTAAGTCACTTAAAAAATGCATCCAAAAACAACCAAAAATCATTTAAAGGCCTACTGAAACCCACTACTACCCACCATGCAGTCTGATAGTTTATATATCAATGATGAAATATTAACATTGCAACACATGCCAATATGGCCTTTTTAGTTTACTAAATTACAATTTTAAATTTCCCGGGAGTTTCGTCTTCGAAACGTCATGTAATGATGACGTGTACGCAAGACGTCACGGGTTTTTAGGAAGTATGAGCGCTGCGCACACACATAGCTAAATGTCATCTGCTTTAACCGCATAATTACACAGTTTTTTGGACATCTGTGTTGCTGAATCTTTTCCAATGTGTTCATTTAATATTGGAGAAGTCACAGAAGAAAGATGGAGTTGGGAAGCTTTAGCATTTAGCCACACAAACACACGGGGATTCCTTGTTTAAAATTCCTGGAGGTGAAACTTTCCTATGGATCAAAGCGCGGTCAAGAGAACATGGATCCCGACCACTTGTCAACCAGCAGGTTTCGGTGAGAAAATTGTGGTTAAAAAGTCAGTTCTTACCGGAGAAAAGCTGAGCTTGTGCCGTCCATAGCTGCCGTTGACTCCCCTGAGACACTGCGCGTCAAGACACCCGTGGAGACCCGTACTCGCTTCTATAAACAGCAGTTCATCCTACGTATATTCAGGTTCCAAAAGATAAGATTGTAAATCCTACATTTGTCCAAACTAGCCATCTTTGTTGCGTGTTATCAAGTCTGACATGATAAGAAGACATTTGTTGCCGGAAGTTGAAAGTGCGTTGCTATAGGTAAACGGAAACCAATAGGCTCAGGAAATAGGTGAGGCATAAAATGACCAAAATTCGATAAATATTGTATATATGAAATATTGTTAAGAATGTGTCTGTTACTACGTTATATATCGACATGCAGTGTGTATATACAACGTTGATGGAGGGTTTTGAAGTTGGTTCAGAGGGCTTTTGTTGGCTACAACGGTGACTCCATTTAGCCACATCTTGGAAACGTTTTTATCATCTTTACAATCCCCCCCAAAAAGACATGTGTGTTCTTGTCTCTCATAAGGATTATGAACAATAGGCAAAATTCCTCCAAAAAGTGTAATTCCCCTTTAAAGGCCTACTGAAACCCACTACTACCGACCAGGCAGTCTGATAGTTAATACGTCAATGAGGAAATCTTAATATTGCAACACATGCCAATTAGGCCGGTTTAGTTTACTAAATTGCAATTTTAAATTTCCCGCGAAGTATCCTGTTGAAATCGTCGCGGTATGATGACGCGTGAGCGTGACGTCACCGGTGGTAGCGGACATGTTCTTCCAGCCCGATCCAAGCTATAAGTAGTCGGCTTTAATCGCATAATTACACAGTATTCTGGACATTGTGTTGCTGAATCTTTTGCAATTTGTTCAATTAATAATGGAGAACTCAAAGAGAAGATGAGGTGGGAAGCGGTGCATTGCAGCTGCCTTTAGCAACACAAACATAGTTGGTGTTTCCTTGTTTACATTCCCGAAGGTGAAGCTTTACCATGGATCAGAGCGGTCAAGCGAACTTGGTTCCCGACCACATGTCAACTGGAAGGTTTTGGTGAGAAAATTGTGCTAATAAATCGGCTCTAACCATACACATGAGCGGAGCTTGCAGCTGCGGATTATTATCTCCTCCTACCGGAGACACTGCCGGTCACCACACTCGTGGCCACACCCCTCCGACTTTCAGGTACCATATAATCTCACCAAAACACTAGTAACAATATAATCAGATAACGGATTTTCCAGAATTATCCTAGTAAATAAATGATAAATGATAAATGGGTTGTACTTGTATAGCGCTTTTCTACCTTCAAGGTACTCAAAGCGCTTTGACACTACTTCCACATTTACCCATTCACACACACATTCACACACTGATGGAGGGAGCTGCCATGCAAGGCGCCAACCAGCACCCATCAGGAGCAAGGGTGAAGTGTCTTGCTCAAGACACAACGGATGTGACGAGGTTGGTGCTAGGTGGGATTTGAACCAGTGACCCTCGGGTTGCGCACGGCCACTCTCCCACTGCGCCACGCCGTCCCCTACATATATGATATTCAATAAATGCACACAACTTAAAAAGTAATTCCAGGACAACATATAACACTAGAAGATGAGAAGCATTACAAACAACATCAAATATACATTCATATTAAACATGCTTTTTTTTTTTAAGTACATTTAGCACAATCACTGTTTAAGTGTTTTTAAATCCCTGCAGCTTCCATGACTGTTACACACTTGTGTTTACTGACCTGATTCCTAAACCTGGACCTTTTATCACACACAGTGCAACTAAACGGTTTCTCTCCAGTGTGTGTTCTCATGTGTTTGGTCATGTGTTGCTTTGTGGAGAAACTCTTCTTACAAACAGAGCAAGTAAAACATTTCTCTCCAGTATGTATTTTCATGTGTGTGGTCATGTCAAGCTTTCTAGAGAAACTCTTCTTACAAACAGAGCAAGCAAAAGGTTTCTCTACAGTGTGTGTTCTCATGTGTCTGGTCATGATAAACTTTGTGGAGAAACTGTGTCTAATAACATCTGAATCGCTCCCACTGCCCTCGCATTTTTTTTTCTTCTAATCCTTCACTCTCACTATCCTCATCCACAAATCTTTCATCCTCCCTCAAATTAATGGGGAAATTATCGCTTTCTCGGTCCGAATCGCTCTCGCTGCTGGTGGCTATGATTGTAAACAATGTGAGGATCTCCACAACCGGTAACGTCATTCGCACATCGTCTGCTACTTCCGGTACAGGCAAGGCTTTTTTATGAGCGACCAAAAGTTGCAAACTTCATCATCGATGTTCTCTACTACATCCTTTCAGCAAAAATACGGCAATATCGCGAAATGATCAAGTATGACACATAGAATGGACCTGCTATCCCCGTTTAAATAAGAAAATCTCATTTCAGTAGGCCTTTAAACTAGGAAAATAGAGAGAACAATCCATTTAGCATGTCTGTCTTCAAGTAAATGTAGAACATTTAGTGATTAACAGAATACCAACAATACTAGGAGAAGGAAAAGCAAATATAATCAGTTTTTGCTTGCAATGTTATTCACAACGACTGAAACTGTTCTGTGGCCGCTGTTTCGTGTCTTTATTTACCGTGTCTGAAATTTGTGTGCAAACTAGCCCAGTTACGCTCAAGTGGCTGTGAGAAAGAAAGGAGGCATTTCTGGATCACTCCAGACGCACTATTACAACACCAGCGCCTCCCAGAGCGCACCTTCAGCGAACTATAAAATAGGTTCTGATTTAAAAAATTGTCATAAAATAATGCAATTTAAAAGGTTTGAAAAGGATATTTGTGTGAGGAACTCGCATGGCTGCCGTTTTGTTACCCCAAGATGCAAGAACCAGGAGAGTGAAGAGAAGGTAAGATGAATCTTTAATCTCAAATGAAGCACTCTTGCAAAACAAAGGTTCCGAACAGAATGTGTTATCATCGAGCACTGAGGAGTGCTCAAGACAAGGCATAAATACTATACATGTTGATCGGCAGCAGGTGTGGACCAGCTGCCAATCAACAGCCGGTGTGTGAACAAACACAGTGCTCAACGGAACAAGCAGGAAGTGGAAACCAAAATAAGAGCACCGATAGGAAGTGAATACAAAAACAAGTAAACAAACAGAAAAGAAGTGCCCCCCCTGTCAAACTTGGACTTGGATTGTTTCTCCGAAGCAAAGGGAAATTGGCACGAGCCAGACGTGAATGTGAGTACATTTTTATTTATATTAACCAATAGGCAAACAAAGGAAGCCAAACAAAAGGTGCGCACGAGGGTGTAGAACAAACTTGACTAGATAACAAAGACTAGCACTATGGCATGACTATAGAAACAAACAAACAAAACTCTACAACTGTGACATAACAAAACTCAAAAACTTACGTGGCATGAGCGGGAGGGAAACTAGGCAAGGCATGGCATGAAAGGAGTTGAGGGATACAAAGTTGCCAAGCTGAACACTTGGCAGCTGTGGCTTAAATAATAGCAGTGATCATTACCAGCAGGTGTGAGAACTGAGAACAGGGGCGTGACATGAGGGCAAGGTGAAAATCAATGAGTTGCTATGGAGATAACAGAAACAAGGAAGTGCAAAAGCGGGAAACAAATGTCCAAAAAATAACCAAACATGACAAAAACGAAACATGATCTCGTGGGCGTGACACCCCCTCAAGGAACAGATTCCAAATGTTCCCTGGAAACAATAACGGAAAAAAAGTCAAAAATTTAAGGGAGGACAGAGGGAGGGCTTGGCGGAGGGTCGCCAGGCAAGGTGTCCCCGCAACCAGCGAGGGAAAGTCAGGTGGTGACGACGTGTTGAATGCCGCTGCAACTGGCGAGGTGGGTGACGTGCGAAAGCCCGCCAGAGACGATGATGTCTCCTTGGGAGGAGACGATGGCGGGGATGACAGCGGCGTGTACTTGGCAGCACCGCTGCGGGTAGTAGCCCTCCCTCCACTAGGCAGATACCAGACGCCGTCCACCACTGGGCGACGGAGTTCCTGTCTGCCGATGTCCCGCGGTGCGAAAACCAGGGACGGGCGGGAGCGGGACAGGAGGAGGGAAAACGACACGTCCCTCGCAGAGTCCCAGCAGGAGGCCAGTAAGGACATCACGGTGGGCTCTACTGGAGCCTTCGCCGGACTGGCAGGACGAGCGGGTGCTGGATGGGTGAGCAGCCATGGTGCAGCCGCTGGAAGCTGCCTTGGAGCAGGAACGGGTGCTAGGCGCTCAGCCGGTGTTGGTCGTCATGGTGCCGCGACCGGCGTAGGACGTGGGGCTGCGACTGGCGGCACTTGGCGTTGTGGAGCTGCGACTGGCGGCATTTGGCGTCGTGGAGCTGCGACTGGAGGCACAGCTACAGCAGGCGACAGGGAAGAAGGCGGCGGTGGCCGCGCCGGTCGGAGATCTGGAACCAGTGGCTGAGCCGGAAGGAGCGAAGGCGGCGGTGGCCCCGCCGGTCAGAGAGCTAGAACCGGCGTTCGAGGCGGAAGGAGAAGGTCCGAGCCTGCTGTGGGCTGGGACCGCACAAACCTGGTCTTTAAGTCTTTCAAGGATTGTGCTGTCCAGAACGTCGGCTGTGCATCGCTGACAGGGGTTCTCGCGAAGTAACAGTCTGGCTCCATGATACTGTGAGGAACGCGCATGGCTACTGTTTTGTGACCCCAAGATGCAAGAACCAGGAGAGTGAAGAGAAGGTAAGATGAATCTTTAATCTCAAATGAAGCAGTCTAGCAAAACAAGGTTCCAAACAGAGTGGGTTATCATCGAGCACTGGGGAGTGCTCGAGACAAGGCATAAATAGCATACAGGTGTGGACCAGCTGCCAATAAACAGCAGGTGTGTGAACAAAAACAGCAGGAAGTGGGAACCAAAATAAGAGCACTGATAGGAAGTGAATACAAAAACAAGGAAACAAACAGAAAAGAAGTGACCGATCGTCACAATTTGCAGTAAATCATTATAAACTAAATAACTGTTTTTTTCTGGAGGAAAATAATACCATATTCACATGTTATTAAGCCTGTGTGGATAATGCAGGGAAGACAATGTGTATAATGATTTCAATCATTTATATTTGCAATATTGTAGCAACTTAAGCCTTTTTACATGATCCGTTTTAAAGCATAACATGTACAAAAATGTCAGTGTAATACATAAAATCTGCCACCCATAGAAGCATACATTGAAATGGGTCACTTGGTCTGGATCACTCCAGACCAGACTAGTGGTTCTTAACCCTGTTGGTGGTACCGAACCCCACCAGTTTCATATACGCATTCTTTAGTGAAAAATAAAATGTTTTTCTTTTCAAATTCATGACAAAGTTGTATGTTTTTGGTAACACTTTAGTATGGGGAACATATTCTAGGTAACAAGGACTCATTTTTGAGTTATTTGGACACTAGGGGAACATATTCTAAGTAATAAAGACTTAATTTAGAGTTATTTGGTTAGGGTCAAAGTTAGAGGGCTAGGGTTATTATAAGGCCAATGCCGAATAAGGCATTAATAAGTACTTAATAATGACTAGTTAAGAGCCAATATGTTACTAATTTACATGTTAATAAGCAACTAATTAATGGTGAATATGTTCCCCATACTAAAGTGTTACCATGTTTTTTTTTACTGGTGCACAAAATGAACCATGCATGAACATCACCTTGTTCAAAAAACAAAAACAACATAAACTCACAACAAATTGCACACCTGCAAATCAGTCAGCTGATAGGGAGAAGTTTGTATTTACACGATGAGTCGGGTGTGTTTTGACCTCCACCGAACCCCTAGGTTCGATCGAACCCAGGTTAAGAACCACTGCTCCAGACGCACTATTACAACACCAGCGACTCCCAGAGCGCACCTTCAGCGAACTATAAAATAGGTTCTGTTTTCTGGATCACACCTCCACAGTAAAGTTGGTGTGTGCTGTCTTTCTGAAACATAACAAAACAGCACAGGTTGGACGTTTGGATCATATGATGTCAAGAATGTGGTGGGAAATGAGTGCCTCCATGGGCACAGCTGGTAGTACACACTAAATCTTAATTTAAATATGGGGGTTTGCACCACTTTTGCACTTGTTTTAGTAGATCACCTACAACATGTTCACTAATAGTACACACAATTTTATAATTTAGTGTCTGTTATTTGGATCTTAGTAAATTACGCCTCTTGTGTGTAACATTTTTAGCTTTGTCCTCCAGTGATGTTGATTATAAAATTAATCAAAAGATTAATCACAGCATTAACCGTCTCGATTTGTCAACTATTAACAAATGCACGGCGCCATTCAACATATCAGCTATGTTGATCCTAAACTGTGCACAAAAACAACTGATATTTTATAGGACCAGAGCACGGTTGGATGACTTCCCCTTCATACCCTTGCTATAACAAGGGAATTAAGTACAGTAGAATGTTCAGTTAACCGTTTAGAAAGATAAAACTGCCGTATTTTTTTATGGTTTCTGTCGGTTGTCTTCCTTCTTTTTCCAGCACAGTGAGTTTGCGTTGCCTCGCTCTCTTTTTTTACACAGCGTGCTGCAGTCAGAGGGCAAATCAGGCTTTCATGCATGGCTCACTCTGCTTATGTAAGAGCACTACTTAAACCTGGTTACGTCACAGAAGAGGCAGCACTGTGTCAGTGGGTCACTGTGCCACACTGCCACTGAACTACACTGTGTTGGACCTTTTAGCAGTGTGTGTGTGTGTCTGGGTGTGTTTGTGTGTGTGTGTCTGTGTGTGTTTGGGTGTGTTTGATACTCATCTCACTGTTTTTGTGTGCCAGATAACAGACAGTGGCATTACATCTCACAGAAGATTAAGATAAACATTATCTCAACTAGGCCCTGCGATGAGGTGGTGACTTGTCCAGGGTGTACGCCGCCTTTCGCCGATTGTAGCTGAGTGGCTGCAGCGCCCCCCCCCGCGACTCCGAAGTGAATAAGCGGTAGGAAATAGATGGATGGATTATCTCAAGTAATTCACAGTTTATTCAATCAAAATCAGGGCTCTTCAATTGGCGGCCTGGGGGCCAAATCCAGCTTAGGAATGACAAGGGAGTTCAGTTCAGAATTTAGGAAACACATATTTTTGCAGCAAATTCCTAAAATCACTGGAATGCGCCTGTTTCATAGAGGAACTTGGACCACTGTAAACACATTCTTGCATTGATGTTTTATCCTTGCTAGCTAACAGAACACTAGGGTCTAAACTTGTGATTTACAAGGCACATGGCACCCCTTTACGTAGTTTTTTTGTAATGTCATTTATGTAGGTAAGATCAATCAATCAATGTTTATTTATATAGCCCCAAATCACAAATGTCTCAAAGGACTGCACAAATCATTACGACTACAACATCCTCGGAAGAACCCACAAAAGGGCAAGGAAAACTCACACCCAGTGGGCAGGGAGAATTCACATCCAGTGGGATGCCAGTGACAATGCTGACTATGAGAAACCTTGGAGAGGACCTCAGATGTGGGCAACCCCCGCCCCTCTAGGGGACCGAAAGCAATGGATGTCGAGCGGGTCTAACATGATGCTGCGAAAGTTCAATCCATAGTGGCTCCAACACAGCCGCGAGAGTTCAGTCCAAAGCGGATCCAAGACAGCAGCGGGAGTCCCGTCCACAGGAGACCATCTCAAGCGGAGGCGGATCAGCAGTGTAGAGATGTCCCCAATCGATACAGGCGAGCGGTCCATCCTGGGTCCCGACGAGCGGTCCATCCTGGGTCTTGACTCTGGACAGCCAGTACTTCATCCATGGTGTTCATCTAAGATGTTACTGTAGCTTGTTTACTTCAGATGCAGTCAGTCGTCATTTGTTCAACTTATTTAGTTATAATAGTAGTGTTCCTACAGGCTACATCTTAGCTCCTCTCCTGTTCAATGTTTGGGCAATTTAACTGGTGGCTACTGAGTTCAGTTAAAAAAAAGAAAAACGTTTGGTTTTTCGTTGCGTTTTACTTTTGTAGGTGTATGTAGAAATGGTTTGATTAACAAGTTGAAAAACTTTTTCGGGTGTTACCATTTAGTGGTCAATTGTACGGAATATGTACTGTACTGTGCAATCTACTTATGAAAGTATCTATCAATCAAAATGGTTCCGCTGAATTGGCCCTCTGGTTGAAACAGCTCTGTGCTCATTTAACATCTTTATGTCCTTTGATATTTACCTCTTTTCTTCAATCAAATTGTTTGCAGACTTTTGTATCTGCATTGCAGCCACACAATTTTCCAATTGTGGGATGAATAAAGTTTATTCTATTCTTAAAACACTGGAATGCTGTCCAATAGGTGAAATTTGACAGTTTTGCAGAAGGTACAGCCGTGGTCAAAAGTTTACATACACTTGTAAAGAACATAATGTCATGGCTGTCTTGAGTTTCCAATCTTTTCTACAACTCTTGATAGAGTTATTGGAGCACATACTTGTTGGTCACAAAAAACATTCATGAATTTTGGTTCTTTTATGAATTTATCTACTGAAAATGTGAGCAAATCTGCTGGGTCAAAAGTATACATACAGCAATGTTAATATTTGGTCACATGTCCTTTGGCAGGTTTTACTGCAATAAGGCGCTTTTGGTAGCCATCCACAAGCTTTTGGCAAGCTTCTGGTTGAATTTTTGACCAGTCCTCTAGACTGCAGTTCAGCTAAATTTGTTGATTTTCTGACACGTTTAAGTCAGAACTTTCGGAAGGCCATTCTAAAACTTAAATTCCAGCCTGTTTTAGCCACTCCTTTACCACTTTTGACTTATGTTTGGGGTCATCATCCTGTTGGAACGCCCTACTGCGCCCAAGACCCAACCTCTGGGCTTGGTGATTTTAGGTTTTCCTGAAGAATTTGGAGGTAATCCTCCTTTTTCATTGTCCCATTTACTCTCTGTAAAGAACCAGTTCCATTGGCACCAAAACAGGCCCAGAGCATAATACTACCACCACCATGCTTGACAGTAGGAATAGTGTTCCAGGGATTAAAGGCCTCACCTTTTCTCCTCCAAACAGCTCATTTTTTTGTTTCATCTGACCACAGAACTTTCCTCCTGAAGGTCTTATCTTTGTCCATGATATGTCAGATGAAACAAAAATTTAGCTGTTTGGCCAAAATACCCTGCAATATGTTTGGAGGAGAAAAGGTTTAATCCTAGGAACACCACACCTACCGTCAAGCATGGTGGTGGTATTATTATGCTCTGGGCCTGTTTTGCCGCCAATTGAACTGGTGCTTTACAGAGAGTAAATGGGACAATAAAAAAGGTGGATTTACCTCCAAATGCTTCAGGACAACCTAAAATCATCAGCCCGGAGGTTGGATCTTGGGCGCAGTTGGGTGTTCCAACAGGACAATGACCCCAAACGTACATCAAAATTGGTAAAGGAACGACTAAATCAGGCTAGAATTAAGGTTTTAGAATGGCCTTCTCAAAGTCCTGACTTAAACGTGAGAACAATGCTGAAAAAACAAGTCCATGTCAGAAAACTAACAAATTTAGCGGAACTGCACCAATTTTGTCAATAGAAGTAGTCAGAAATTCAACTAGAAGCTTTTCAGAAGCTTGTAGATTGCTACCAAAAGTTCCTTTTTGCAGTGAAACATGCCAAGGGACATGCTGTATGTATTCTTTTGACCCAGCAGATTTGTTCACATTTTCAGTAGACCCATAATAAATTTATAAAAGAACCAAACTTCATAAATGTTTTTTGTGACCAACAAGTATGTGCTCCAATCACTCTATCAAGAGTTGTAGAAATTATTGGAAACTCAAGACAGCCATGACATTATGTTCTTTACAAGTGTATGTCAACTTTTGACCACAACTGTATTTAAATACAGTGCTCCTTTAACTCTGACAAACATAGTATGTCTGTTGTAGAAGATGGTGGTTCCCCGTAATATACAAAACATTAATAACAGTGAAGGTAGAAGCTCGGCCCATTGGGCCGTAGCTTTCTGGATTTGTGGCCCCCAAAACAATTCAGTCGAAAAAAATTAGCTATTTTCAAATATTGATTTTACCCTCCTTCACCATGTCTGGGTTTTTTTCTCCTCCTCTACACCAGTGGTTCTCAAATGGGGGTACGCGTACCCCTCCGGGTACTTGCCGAGGAGCACGTGAGATTTTTTTTAAATATTCTAAAAATAGCAACAATTCAAAAATCCTTTAAAAATATGTTTATTGAATAATACTTCAACAAAATATGAATGTAAGTTCATAAACTGTACAAATACAAAATACAATAATACAATATCCAGTGTTGACAGCTACATTTTTTGTGGACATGTTTCATAAATATTGATGTTAAAGATTTATTTTTTTGTGAAGAAATTTTTAGATTTAAGTTCATGAATCCAGATGGATCTCTATTACAATCCCCAAAGAGTGTGCTTTAAGTTGATGATTACTTCTAGGGGTGTGGGAAAAAAATCAATTCATATACAAATCGAATCATTGTTGTGCGATTCAGAATCGATTCTCATTTTTAAAAATCGATTTTTTTAATTTAAATTTTTTATTTTTTTTAATCAATCCAACAAACCACTACACAGCAATACCATAACAATGCAATCCAATTCCAAAACCAAACCTGACCCAGCAACATTCAGAACTGCAATAAACAGAGCAGTTGAGAGGAGACACAAACACGACACAGAACAAACCAAAAGTAATGAAACAAAAATGAATATTATCAACAACAGTATCAATATTAATTATAATTTCAGCATAGCAGTGATTAAAAATCCCTCATTGACATTATCATTAGACATTTATAAAAATAATAAAAAAGAACAATAGTGTCACAGTGTCTTACACTTGCATCGCATCTCATAAGCTTGACAACACATTGTGTCCAATGTTTTCCCAAAGATAAAATAAGTTATATTTTTGGTTCGTTTAATGGTTAAAACAAATTTACATTATTGCGATCAGTTGACAAAACATTGTCCTTTACAATTATAAACACTTTATTTTTTTTTCAAATCTACTACTCTGCTTGCATGTCAGCAGACTGGGGTAGATCCTGCTGAAATCCTATGTATTGAATGAATACAGTATCGTTTTGAATCGGAAAAATATCATTTTTGAATCGAGAACCGAATCGAAAAAAATCTATATATTATCGAATCGTGACCCCAAGAACCGATATTGAATCGAATCGTGGGACACCCAAAGATTCACACCCCTAATTACTTCTATGTGTAGAAATCTTTATTCATAATTGAATCACTTGTTTATTTTTCAACAAGTTTTTAGTTCTTTTTATACCTTTTTTTCCAAATAGTTCAAGAAAGACCACTACAAATGAGCATTATTTGTGCACTGTTATACAATTTAATAAATCAAAAACTGATGACAGAGTGCTGTATTTTACTTCTTTATCTCTTTTTTTTTCAATCAAAAATGCTTTGATCTGATTGGGGGGTACTTGAATTAAAAACATTTTCACAGGGGGTACATCACTTAAAAAAGGTTGAGAACCACTGCTGTACACTTCTGTTTTGTGCCGACCCACACACTCTTCAGGACATCAATGAGGGAAGGACCGACCACTCCCACTCTCCTATAGTTCCATGAAAAGAAAAAAGAAAAAACGACAAGGAGAGAGGAGGAGGACAACGGAGGAGGAGCGTAGCTACGCTGAAGCTGAGCCCCTCTATGTCTGAGCACACGGAGTGGAGCAGACGGCAGCGGCCACACAAACACACTCCTCTCCCAGTAACACACACATCACACACACACACACACACACACACAGACAGTGACGGCTGCCAGACGCAGTGGGAAGCAAGCAGTCAGAGAATAAAGCGAGTGATCGCAGAGGGGAAGAGAAGAAAAGAGAGTTGGAGGAGGCACCTTGTGGCTCAGAAGGGATTCTCCTCAGTGTGAGTGTTCGTCTGGATCAGCCTGCTTCTTCCTGAGTGAGAGGAGTTGTTACCCCAAGCTTTTTTTTTCTTCTTTTGCTCATCTTCCACTCCGGACTCCATTTACCTATCTATTCCAGGAGCTTAACAAAAGAGGGAGTGAGGGGGAAAAAAAACAACAACAACAAAAAACAGTCACAGCTTCAGCTCCAGACCACCCTCCATCCTCCTCCTCATCCTGCTCCACATCCATGTGTGAGTTTACCATCGCCTTCGGAGGATAGGACACAGCAGAGAGCGTGTGTGTTCTCCCGGATACGACAGAGCGATCGGGGTCTTGTGCGGCTGGGAAAAAGAAGTGGAAACAGACCCACTGGGAAAAGGAGGAATTTGACGAGGAGCGACAGGAGAACTGAGGGCAAACTGCGGGCATGTGGGCTTTTTAGACTGTGAGGAACCGGCAACTAGATCCCGTCCATTCCTCCCTCCTCCTCATCACTCTCTTCCCCTTGCCCCCTCCTTTACACTCTTTCTGTCCGGCTGTCCAATCTCTCCTATTGTTTCCTGTATTGCCTCTCACATCTTTCTTTTTTTTTCTCCCTCTGTTGCCCCTCGATTTAAACCCCCCTTTTTTTATGTCGCCACTCCGGATTCTGTCTGTCTCTTAATACCAACAGGAAAGACTTCCCGCTCCCACTTGAGCTCCCCGGCAAGTATACGGACTGAAATTCCCAGTGTGTTTTCTCCCTGCATCCTCGCCTAAAAGGATCCAGGCGACGACCTCGGAGAGATCGTACCCAAACCCCCCACACCCCCCAACTGCGAGCTTCTATCCCCAGCCTGCAGGACCTCCAGTTGGATTCCAGCTACATGGGCAAGCGTTTGGAGCAGCAGCAAATGTACCCCCAGTACACCTACTACTACCCCCACTACCTCCAGACCAAGGTAGGCAGTGTTGACCTATTTTCACCCCCTCTGCAAACATGCCTGTGACAAACATACTTGGTCTTTTTGAACAGCTGCAACCAAGAAAATGTCTTAATGTCAAGCTACTGCATAGTCAAAAAAAGACTTCCTGATGCGTCTTTTGAAAGTGAGATGTATTCTTTCCGTGTGAGGGTTAAAGTGTGTGAAAAAGCACAGCTCCATAAGATAGATTGCGGCATGTATCCCCCCGCTTTCCCCCCCATCTGTGTCCTAAGTGGGGAGAGATTGTTGTCACACAGCTGGGTTTTTCCTGCTCCCTCCCCTCTCCCAATCATCACTTGACCCTGTCCTCCCCTCTGCGACCCCATCGGCTCCAAGTTCAAGTTCAGGGCATGAGGCCCACCCTTCGCTGAGCCCACATTGTTCCTCTATCATACCATACCCGCTGACTTCTGACTCTCCCACTCCTCCACCAATCCCTTCTTTCACCCCATCCTTTCCACCAGAATCGCCCACTTTACACTCAAGTGATGCAGTATTAACTTGCACTATAGGGATGGGCGATATGGACTAAAATCTATACCGCGATATGTACTGCAGCCTCCTGTGATAACAATATACATCACAACATATTATTTGCAGAGTAAATGATAATAGAACCATTTCAAAACAAGTTACAAAGACTCCTAATTTGGCTGCTGACATATGCTGTAACGCAGTGTTTTTCAGACTTTTTTGAGCCAAGGCACATTTTTTGCGTTGAAAAAATCGGGAGGCACACCACCAGCGGAAATCATTAAAAAAACGAAACTCAGTTGACAGTAAAAAGTCGTTGTCGCAGTTGTTGGAAATTACTTTAAACCATAACCAACCATGCATGGATATAGCTCTTGTCTCAAAGTAGGTGTACTGTCACGACCTGGCACATCACGCCTTGACTTATTTTGAGTGTTTTGCTGTTTTCCTGTGTGTAGTGTTTTAACTCTTGTCTTGCGCTCCTATTTTGGTGGCTTTTTCTCTTTTTTTGGTATTTTCCTGTAGCAGTTTCATGTCTTCCTTTGGGCGATATTTGCCGAATCTACTTTGATATAGCAATCTAGAATATTTCAGTTGTTTTTATCCTTCTTTGTGGGGACATTGTTGATTTTATGTTCGGATGTACATTGTGGACGCCGTCTTTGCTTCACAGTAAGTCTTTGCTGTTGTCCAGCATTCTGTTTTTGTTTACTTTGTAGCCCGTTCAGTTTTAGTTTCATTCTGCATAGCCTTCCCTAAGCTTCAATGCCTTTTCTTAGGGGCACTCACCTTTTGTTTGATTTTGGTTTAAGCATTAGAAACTTTTTATTTGCACGCTGCCTCCCACTGTTTCCGACATCTACAAAGTAATTAGCTATCAGCTGCCACCTACTATTATGGAAGAGTATTACATGGTTACTCTGCCGAGCTCTAAACAGCACCGACACTCAGCAACAACAACACATAATTTGCAGACTATAATTACTGGTTTGATGAAAATATTTTTAACCCTAATAGGTGAAATTAGATAATAATACAGACTGTATTTCACAGCACACAGTGGTTGAGAAACATTGCCGTAACATATTACACAATTTCCAGTTTATTGTCTGTTGAAAACTATTATATTTAATCTACTTGTTAATTTACTGTTAATATGCTTATATTATATGGCTGTCTTAAATATAAGACAGCCATATAATATATGCTTATATTATATGGCTGTCTTATATTTAAGACAGTTTGACATATTTACAGCTTTATTTGCTGACTTCCAGCAAATAGAGGGACTATTTTTGCTTTCCGACCCAGGTGTTGATCCTAATTGGTCAGATCTAGTCTTAGACTTAAATTTAATCCCAAATATTTATACTCCAAAAACCAGGAGGGTGTGCCTGGGCAAGGATAGTTTTGCCCCATCGTAGATAGAAAAACTACTGTTGAAATGCAACAGTTGTAACTTGTTTATACTTACCCGTCTGTTGAAATGTAATGAGCACTTCTTCTTCTTTTTTATGGATACTTTACATTGTTTTGGGCAATACTACAGAACTATCAATCCAATACCAAACAGTGGCAGTATCGGTACTGATACTGATGCTAAAATGTTAAAAATGTATTGAATGATTACATTTCTGATCACAATTACAATAAAAAAATAACGCAAAATGGCGGGTGTAACAATGTAAACCAAATATTTCCTACAACTGGCTTAGATTTAAATCATGTTTTGTTTGCCTGTAAAGCCCTCCTGCATCCAGGGACTTTTTTGATCAAGCCATACACAATAACAATTTTCTGATGATAAAAATATCAATATAACCACTGCAGTATCAACCGTACAATGATATTATACTTAGTATCGTTACTCTCGATATTTCTCCCGATCCACCCACCTTTGCTTACGTCCAAGAGCCCTAGCTTGCGGTTAGCTGTTAGCATATCCTCCTACAGTATGCAGTGTAGTATGTTAGCTATTCCTCATCCTCCAGTTGTAAGTTTATTTGCCACCATGGAGGCCAGGCTTGCTCATTTAGAAGTGGCTTTGCAGGAATATTAGCCTCTCAAGCCGTCGATTTTGCAGGACAACTAGAATATGTCATCAACATGCATTATCACTATATAATGCTAGTAATAAAAGCTTTATCGTCTCGAGCATATATGGGACCCTCTTACACATAACCAACTTTACTTACCTATTGGTACCTGTTGTTGTATATTTGGCATCTGCATAAGTCCTGACATTTTGAAATCAAACAATGGTGATTTTTATAAACGATCCTGCCTTTCTTCATACTACTCCAAACAAGACGTTTGGAATTTGCCCAATTTGTGACGATTTTCCCAGGTGTGACATCAGCGGATTACTCAAATATGGTATACATTTTACCCTCACCATCGGAGAGAACACACAAAAGCTAATACGAATAATAACCGAAGAAATGAACAAATTAAAAAGATGGTTTGACAAAAACAGACTATCTTAGAATCTCAGTATAACTAAAATAATGCTATTGGGTAACAATTGAAGGGAAAGTCAAACACAAATACAAATAGACGGAGTAAATATTAAAAGGGTAAAATAAAACACATTTTTGGGTGTAATAATAGATGATAAAATGAAATGGAAGCCTCATGTAAAAAATATACACATGAACCACATCAATAATGAATAAAGCAAAATATGTACTAGACCAAAAATAATTTTTACTGATCGCTAGTGTTTCAATATCTGAGTTATTGTGAACAATTTCCCTTGTAGATCATTAAAGTTTGTCTAAGTCTAAGTCTAAGTAAATATGGGAAAACAACTACAAATGTGCGCTTCATTTACTAATGGTGTTACAAAAGTGATACATTTGAATAATACATAATGTTAGATATAGAGAACATACAAACCCTTTATTTATTTAATAAAACAAAAATATATTCAATGACAGTGCATTTGCAAACAGCTCAAATGTTGTTCTAAGCAAAATATACCAAAGAATGTACAACAATTCTTCTCAACAAAAGAGGAGAGATATAACTTAAAAGGAAAATCGAATTTAAAACATGAGTATGCTCGTACAATACTTAGAACCTTTAGCATATCAGTATGTGGAATTAAATTATGAAATGGAGTAAGCAAATAAATCAAACAAAGCACCAATATGATTCAGTTGAAGAGACTGTTCAAACTACTCGTCACGTCCGTTGTGTCCTGAGCAAGACACTTCACCCTTGCTCCTGATGGGTGCTGGTTAGCGCCTTGCATGGCAGCTCCCTCCATCAGTGTGTGAATGTGTGTGTGAGTGGGTAAATGTGGAAGTTGTGTCAAAGCGCTTTGAGTACCTTGAAGGTAGAAAAGCGCTATACAAGTACAACCCATTTATCGTTTACAAGTGTTCACAAAGTACACAAGAACAATTATGATGGATATCTTGAAACATTTTTTTTCTCGATAAAGATTATTAATGTATTTAATATTTGTTTACTTACCATGGTATATTTTTTTTATTTATACACTGTTCTGTTACAGAGAACAAGGAAATGGGATAAAATTGCCATGAAATGAAAAGAGGTAGGATTTTCGGATGTGCTGTAATAAATCAACTGGAAATATGTGATGCATTACATTGTATCGTATGCATGTTCGAAATAAACTGAACTGAACTAAACTTAACTGAACTAAGAGCTTTGCGCGAGTCCGCCATTGTAGTCCGTGGTGTCGTCATTCTGTAGTCATTACAGGGAAATTGCACTTTTTTGGGAATTTTGTATATGGTTCACAATACTAATGAGAGACAAGGAGACAAAATGTTTTTTTTTTCTTACATTTTAAGACATAAATATCGGCTCGTACTAGGTGACTAGCAATGCAGCTAATGGTAACAATCCATTCAGCCTCTGAATCACTTAAAAAACCCCAACAATACTTCATTTCTATTGAACTTTTACTAACTCAAAGGCAAAACAACAGAAGTCGCTGAAGCTTCTTCTTCGTCTTTATTTTATTGTGGGTTGCAGCCAACGTTATTAGCAGCTCAAGGTAGCTAGTAGCTGTTGAAATGGCCTAGCTACTAGCAAGGCGATATGTTACTCAGCCAGGGAAGTAGTTCCTCGGTGTTAGCTCTTTCAATAAACTTGTTTCTATAGCTTGGCTAAGATGCAAGTCACGACATGTAAATGGATCGTTGTTGAAAGTTTATTGATATATTTTTAGAGCGCTTTATAGGCCAAGTAAATGAATATCTTCACATGCGTTGTTAGCCGCCTTGTACTGAATTTTTCAATTATTTAGAATGCACAGAAAAGGGACTTGTGCTCCCTGAATGGAAAAAAAAAAGACTTGGGCTCTTGTCTCCCATAGGGATTGTGGGTAATAGGCAAAATTACAAAATAATGCAAATAAAATCCCTTTTAACACACACTTGTGGTTTTGTAGTTACTCAACAGGTCGTGGGGCATCGCTAAAGTGAAGTGGGTAAGTAAATTATATCTATATAGCGCTTTTCTCTAGTGACCCAAAGCGCTTTACATAGCGAAACCCATTATCTAAGTCAGTGTTTTTCAACCTTTTTTGAGCCAAGGCACATTGTTTTCATTGAAAAAATCCAAAAGCACACCACCAGCAGAAATCCTTAAAAAAACGAAACTCAGCAGCCGATATTGCCAAAAAAAGTTGTTCTGGCAATTGTTGAATATGAGCAAGCATGCATCACTATAGCTCTTGTCTCAAAGTAGGTGTACTGTCACCACCTGTCACATCACACCCTGACTTATTTGCATTTTTTTGCTGTCTTGGTACTTGTCTTGCGCTCCTATTTTGGTGTTTTTTTCCTGTTTTGTTGGTATTTTCCTGTAACGGTTTCATGTCTTCCTTTGAGCGCTATTCCCCGGCCCTGCTTTGTTTTTGCAATTGAGACTATCTAAGTTGTGCGGACACTTCTTTATCCATCCTTCTTTGTGGGGACATTGTTGATTGTCATGTCATGTATGGATGTACTTTATGGATGCCGTCTGCTGCTCCACACACAGTAAGTTTTTGCTGTAGTCCAGCATTCTGTTTTATAGTTTACTTTGTAGCCAGTTCAGTTTTAATTTGGTTATGCATAGACATGCCTAAGCATCAATGCCTTTTCTTAGCGGCACTCGCCTTTTGTTTATTTTTGGTTTAAGCATTAGATACCTTTTTACCTGCACGCTACCTCCCGCTGTCATCTGCGTGTTTTTATCACGACAAACCTCAAACGACCTGTTCCGGACATCTACAAAGCAATTAGCTACCTGCGCTGTAAAGACACTCAACAACGGCACATGAATTGCGAATTATAATTACTGGTGTGCAACCCAATTAGGTGAAATTACATAATCTCCCACGGCACACCAGACTGTATCTCACGGCACACTAGTGTGCCGCGGCACAGTGGTTGAAAAACAACAATCTAAGTTACATTAAAACCAGTGTGGCTGGCACTGGGAGCAGGTGGGTAAAGTATTTTGCCCAAGGACACGACAGTGACTGTGATGAGCGGGAATCGGACCTGGAACCCTGAAGTTGCTGGCCCGGCTCTACCAACCGAGGCATGTCAAATCCAACAACTAGTATCACTGCCCAATCTAGTCTGCTACAGAGAAGCATCATTGAGGAAAACACAAACACCGACCTGTAAGTACAACGCGAGTTGCTGGCGCCAAAAAAGAATTTGGTGTCAGGCTTCAATAATGATAACCTCAGCCATAAAGTAGAATCTTTTCCATCATTTAGAGCCGCGCCTTGTCACAAAAAAAGAGAGACTCAGACTACTTATAGGCTCCCGACAACCATAATACAGATTTTCTTAAAGAGAACCTACGTTGTGACATCACAGCGAAGTGGACATATTTATTTGGACATGAAGTCGAGCTCTCAGCCAGAACAGAAGGAGCTCCTATGCTCCTCTGGGCTATGAGGAAACTACAAAGAAAGGTAGAATGAAGTATTTTCATCTGATATCAGCAGGCACATAATAACACCATAATTCTACTAAAAGCAAATTTTTTATGCATAGTCTGAATTGATCGGAAATTGCGCAGGTGTACCTCATTTTGTGACCAGGTGAATCTACTTCTATATTATTAGTTTTTCAAATGTATTTATACTTTTATTTTAGGGTTACAAATAGTGTTGGCGACATCAGGATATATGTTTAAACTCTGTACATTTTTGAAAGATAAATATGATGCTTTTGGAGAGAGTGGGGCGTAGTTTCATTTGCAATGTGGGAACGCCTCAAGAATTGAACATCTTGCAGACAGACTCAAAAAGCAGGGCATTCAATTTCCTGTGGAGAAAAGTTTTTGCGAAATTTCCACCAAAGCATATGTTTTGACAACAATCAATCAATCAATCAATAAATCAATGTTTATTTATTTAGCCCTAAATCACAAGTGCCTCAAAGGGCTGCACAAACCACAATGACATCCTCGGTAGGGCCCACATAAGGGCAAGGAAAAACTCACCCCAGTGGGACATCGACCATGATGACTATGAGAAATCTTGGAGAGGACCCACATATGAGGGCAACCCTCCCCCCTAGGGGACCGATAGCAATGGATGTCGAGCGGATCTAACATGATATTGTGAAAGTCCAACCCATAGTGGATCTAACGTAACCGTGAGAAAACAAGCAAGTGTTTTAAATGTAGATTAAATTCCTCATTAGTTCCCTTTGAATAAATCAACGAGAGGAGCCAGATGAGGTGGTTCGGGCATCTGGTCAGGATGCCACCCGAACGCCTCCCGAGGGAGGTGTTTAGGGAACGTCCAACCGGTAGGAGGCCACGGGGAAGACCCAGGACACGTTAGGAAGACTATGTCTCCCGGCTGGCCTGGGAAAGCCTCGGGATCCCCCGGGAAGAGCTAGACGAAGTGGCTGGGGAGAGGGAAGTCTGAGCTTCCCTGCTTAGGCTGCTACCCCCGCGACCCGACCTCGGATAAGCGGAAGAAGATGGATGGATGGATGGATGGATGGATGAATAAATCATTCACAAATGCCACAAATTATGGATTGTTGAAATAACATGTTTTTATTGTCAAAATTAAAAAAAACAAAAAACGTTACTGATGTGTGGAGAAATGTAGAAAAGCATTATACATTATTTTTTCTTTCAAGAAACACAAGTGTTCTTCTCCTTTTGAAAAGAAGTTATTTTTGGGGGAACATAATTGCATTCGAGTTGATGTGTTTTCAATCCCATTGTTAAATAACCCCCAATTGTTCATCCGTGCACGTTCTTTTCAGTAACTTGTTTTAAAAAATGACCCAACTATTTAGAGACGAACCTGAGTAGAGAACGGAATAATCATGCATTAATCAAAGTAAAAGGTTCAATTTATTTGGGATTTTAATTTTGGCCAAAATTGCCAACCTCCTAATTTCATGTGGCTCAAACAAACGTTCTGTCCGTTTGCTGGAATTCACTTGTTTCTTGTCCCTATTTATGTCCTGTGTGATAGTAACAGCGAGGATGTGTTGTTGCATGTTGAATGCAATATTTAGCAATGTGAGTAGGTCAGTCGGCAAGAGAGATAGATGGTGGGAGAAGAGAAGATGAAAGTATGGGAGTGGGTTGCTGCTGGTATTTAGAGATTATTTTATGCCATGAACAGCGTGTGGGAAGATCAGGTAAAGATGTGTTGCACCTTAACCAATTTGTCTGCTGTGCAAAGCAATGGATTTTCCCCCACCATCCTAGTAATATTTCAGATCCCAATCCAAGATGTGTATCTTTTCATCTTCTTTTGCTATCCAAGCCAGAGCTACAGAAACGCACACCATGTATGCGTGAATATTCCTATTCATCCAGGTCGTTGTTGGATGAAAAGTGAAACGTCTAAGAAAACCTGAACGGTCTAATTGTGATCTATTCAATGCACATCTCATATGTTGTAACAAGAGCAAGCATTTGTGTGTTTAACTACTTCATCCGACAAAGTTGATTTTTGTTTTGTTTTGTTGCCAAGGATCGTTTACAACCTTTTTTATCCCACATTAACACGACAACAAAGTGAAACTATTTGGACAGAGATAGAACTAACTGATCGCGTCATTGAAAATGCTAATTTCTACCAAAATGGGTTCAAGTTAAATATCTGACCTAGACTAAAAAGTTGAGTCAAATTTGATATGATTTTCTCATATAAACGTGAAACATTTAGATATTTTTGTTACATTGAGGTCGGCTACGTGTATACACAATTCATTGCAACAATTTCATAAGACTACAGCCTCATGATGAATAACGTATATTGATTAGGGATGTTTCGATCAGTGTTTCGAAACTAATCATCCATAGGTGAGATCGGTTTATACCAATCCCTATCACAAGTATTAGTGATATTATTAACATAGACAAACTATGCCGTTTGTACCTATGTTTGAATCATCGAGTGGTCTGCTGTTTCCTTGCTTCCCTGCTCCCTGTAAGTTTATTCTAGATCAGGGGTAGGGAACCTATGGCTCTCAAGCCACATGTGGCTCTTTTGATGACTGCATCTGGCTCTCAGATGAATCTTAGCTGACATTCCTTAACACGATAAGTAATGAATAATTATGCTGGTAATCACGGTGTTAAAAATAACGTTCAAAATATAAATCATTCTCATGCATTTTAATCCATCCGTTTTGTACCGCACCTGCTCATGAGGTCGCATTAATGGTAAGAAGTATTTTATTTATTATTAGTTAGCTTCAGAAAACAACGTTATTAAAAATAATAAGATACTTATTATACTCTAAAGACGTTGGTCTTACTTAAAAATGCATGCATTTAGTTTTATTCAGTGTTTAAAAAAATACTATATTGCGCTCACAGAAATACATTTAAAAATATTTGGCTTTCATGGCTCTCTCAGCCAAAAAGATTCCCCACCCCTGCTCTAAATCATAAATCATGCCTTTCGCCTGGAAAGTAGATGGCTGAATGTATAATCTGACAAATTGGGACACTTTGACCGCCATTTAAGACCCGGAACTGTTGAGAACGACACGAAAAGCGCTAGCTATTGACGGTTTAGCACTATCAACTAGGGGTGTAACGGTACGTGTATTTGTATTGAACCGTTTCGGTACGGGGTTTTCGGTTCGGTTCGGAGGTGTACCGAACGAGTACACATGCTAACAGCGACCGGGCTAGGACAACATGTAAAAGCCAAAGCTGGAAGACCCTCCTGCCTTGTTAAGATCTCACGTTTAGGAACACTGCGTAATACAACAATGGAGGACGGAGGTTTGCCGATACTGTTCAGCAGCTGCTTCTGAAATCACGCCAAACATGAGTTGCACCTTTCCTGCTTCCGGCTCCCAGACCATAGTCGAGCATCGCAGGGGAGATACTCCTCCAGGGCTGATGTATTCTCGGGGGCAACATCCTTCACTCTACCCGGCATTGGGTCTCCACAGCTCCGGACTCCAGGGTTAATGAAGAGTCCGGCGATTAGTTGCAAATCGTGGCTTTATTGAGGTCTTGCACACAGCCAATCAAACAAAACACCAGTCACTCCCGCACTCGAAATATGCTCCCTCACCTCGCTCGCCCACACACTCACTGACGTCACATGCTGTCACATATTAAAGGGCCACACACACACATACACTACTCTCATAACACACGCTAACCCATTTGAAGCGTCATTCAAGCAGCCTCTCCTCGGCGTGTCTGGCAGGGCTAAAGCAATAACAAATGTTTTTATAGCAGCAGTTTTAAGTCCATATTGCATTAAAAATTTGATTTTGACCCACTTATATGGTGGAAGAACAATGAGCCCATACATCCTCTTACTGCCAAGTTAGACAGGCTAATAAAAGTCTCAATCAATCAATCGAAAAAAGCACTTCACATGTAGAAAGGTTTTGTTAAAGGCCTACTGAAATGAGATTTTCTTATTTAAACGGGGATAGCAGGTCCATTCTATGTGTCATATTTGATCATTTCGCGATATTGTCATATTTTTGCTGAAAGGATTTAGATAAAGGATTCCAGGATAAAGTTCGCAACTTTTGGTGCTAAGAGAAAAGCCCTGCCTCTACCGGAAGTCGCAGACGATGACGTCACGTTTGATGAATCTTCACATATTCACATTGTTTTAAATTGGAGCCTCGAACAAAAAGTGCTATTCGGACCAAGAAAACAACAATTTCCCCATTAATTTGAGCGAGGATGAAAGATTTGTGTTTGAGGGTATTGATAGCGAGGGACTACAAAAAAAAAAGTCTTTAGACACATTTAATAGGATAATTCTGGGAAATCCCTTATCTTTCTATTGTGTTGCTAGTGTTTTAGTGAGTTAAACAGTACCTGTTAGTCGGAAGGGTGTCTCCACGGGTTTCTTGACGCCAGTGTCTCAGGGGAGTCGACGGCAGCTATGGACGACACAAGCTCAGCTTTTCTCCGGTAAGAAGCCACTTTTTAACCACAATTTTCTCACCAAAACTGCCGGTTGACATTCCGTCTTGATTCATGTTCGCTTGACCGCGCTCTGATCCATAGTAGCGTTTCACCTCCAGGAAGTTTAAATAGGGAATCACCGTGTGTTTGTGTGGCTAAAGGCTATAGCTTCCCAACTTAATCTTTCTACTGTGACTTCTCCAATATTAATTGAACAAATTGCAAAAGATTCAGCAACACAGATCTCCAAAATACTGTGTAATTATGCCGTTAAATCAGACGACTTTTAGCTGTGTGTGTGCGTAGCGCTCACACTTCCTAAAAACCTGTGACGTCTTGCGTACACGTCATCATTACACGACGTTTCCAGGACGAAACTCCCGGGAAATTTAAAATTGCAATTTAGTAAACTAAAAAGGCTGTATTGGGATGTGTTGCAATGTTAATATTTCATCATTGATATATAAACTATCAGACTGTGTGGTGGGTAGTAGTGGGTTTCAGTAGGCCTTTAAATGATTTTTGGTCGTTTTTGGATGCATTTTTTAAGTGACTTAGAGGCAGAATGGATTGCTCCAATTAGCTGCATTACTACATCAGTAAGCCTTTAAGAAACCATTCTGAGCCTTATCTTATTAAGTTTTTATTTTATACATGTTGACCACATTAACCCTGGCAATGGACCCTGTGTGTATATGTATGTTATGCCATTGTTTACATATTTGGTAAATAAATAACCCCCAAAAATTATATTTAGTATTTTTCTTACTGTACCGAAAACGAACCGAACCGTGACCTTTAAACCAAGGTACGTACCGAACCGAAATTGTTGTGTACTGTTACACCCCTACTATCAACACAATGTGTGAACCAGTTCCTGATTCTCTTGTATTAGATACGATTGTTTGAGTCAAACAAAGTTAATAGTGGACAATACCTAAACAAAAGCAAAACCTATTTCTTGAATCCTTTTTTGCCCTCAACGTCATCCTGCGTCCATGAAATGATTCCCTAAGTTTGCAAGCCTTAACAGATACAGTGGGGCAAAAAAGTATTTAGTCAGCCACCGATTGTGTAAGTTCTCCGACTTAAAATGATGACAGAGGTCTATAATTTTCATCATAGATACACTTTAACTGTGAGAGACAGGATGTGAAAAAAAGTCCAGGAATTCACATTGTAGGAATTTTAAAGAATTTATTTGTAATTTATGGTGGAAAATAAGTATTTGGTCAACCATTCAAAGCTCTCACTGATGGAAGGAGGTTTTGGCTCAAAATCTCACGATACATGGCCCCATTCATTCTTTCCTTAACACGGATCAATCGTCCTGTCCCCTCAGCAGAAAAACAGCCCCAAAGCATGATGTTTCCACTCCCTTGCTTCACAGTAGGTCTGGTGTTCTTGGGATGCAACTCAGTATTCTTCTTCCTCCAAACACGACGAGTTGAGGTTATACCAAAAAGTTCTATTTTGGTTTCATCTGACCACAAGACATTCTCCCAATCCTCTGCTGTATCATCCATGTATCCATTTTGGTATAAACTCAACTCGTCGTGTTTAAGAAAGAATGAATGGGGCCATGTATCGTGAGATTTTGAGCCAAAACCTCCTTCCATCAGTGAGAGCTTTGAATGGTTGACTAAACACTTATTTTCCACCATAATTTACAAATAAATTATTTAAAATTCCTATAATGTGAATTCCTGGATTTTTTTTCACATTCTGTCTCTCACAGTTGAAGTGTACCTATGATGAAAATTACAGACCTCTGTCATCATTTTAAGTGGGAGAACTTGTACAATCGGTGGCTGACTAAATACTTTTTTGCCCCACTGTAAAATACTTTGAGAAAAAAGAAAAATCAACACAACCACGCTAGTATCAGTCATATACTGTTACTACCCTTGATATCGAAACGAGCATTTAATGGCTCGACCCGCCCTCCTCTTACGTGTCGTGTACTGACCGTGTAGCACACTAACAGTTATATTATCTTCTCTCTCGACCGGAATATCCAAAGTGCGGCCCGCACCACATTCTAAAAATACTATTACAAAAGAAACACACAAAGTGGAATACATACAGGTGAAATGTATGAGAACATTTTGCAATGTTGACTCTTTATGCTCCTGTAAGATCACTCAGGTCACGTGACCGTCTATTCGACATTGGCCCATGAATAGAAAAAAAAAAGAACTAGAGCTGAAGAAGCATTTGCAGTTGCTGGCTATAAACTTTGGAACTCTCTCCCCTTGCAAATTAAAACTGCCACATGTGTGCAGTCTTTTAAATCCGCTCTTAAATCACATTTTTATGCACTGGCTTTTAAAAACAAGCTGAGCTAGACCTTTTCTAGATTATTTAGTAACGTCTTTAATATGTTATATAGTTTTTTTGTTGTTGTTGATTTTATCAACCTATTTTATTTTATATTTTCTGAACCTCTTAGATCAGAGGTGTCCAAAGTGCGGCCCGGGGGCCATTTTCGGCCCGCAACTAATTGTTTACCGACCCGCCACACATTCTGGAAATGCTATTGCAAATATAAAAAAGAACACTTAAAAAAAGGGAAATGAGGTGAAATCTAACAAGAAAAAGTTGCAATGTTGACACAAAGCTGCCATGCAGGCTGTTTTTTTTATTTTGTCTTTCTTTATTTTTCTTTTTTTGCCATTGCTCAGAAAAAAAAAAAGAAAAAAAAATCTATGTCCTCATTATTTATTTTCCAGGCTCCAATTACTTTAAGTATTTCACTTTAAAATGCTTTGTGTTGTAAATATTGCATATATTGTGTGGTTGCCATATCAAAACATCATCATTTTCTTTGACAAAATAATATAAAACAAGCAAAATAATACTTCAAACGTAAAATCGGTAGATTTTGATCCTGTAACTTATGTGTTGAAAGTAAAAGAAAAACCTAATAAAATGTATCACTTTATGAGTGGGGCTTCCTTTGGATCCCAAATATATTTATTGGTATTTTATCTATCTTTTCACTGTTATTACTCAAAAAAAATCTTAGGTAATTAAAATCAATGGTGTCCTGCATTATTGATCTTTTAGGGCTTTGATTACTAAATACTGCATATTTAAGTTTTACTATAGAAAAAACAAAAGAAGTAGTTTTTGACAGAAAAGCCATAAAGCCTTTTTTTGTATTACTTTATATCAACTTGAAGTTGATATAAAGATTAATTGTAAGTGTTAAATAAAAAATAAAAATAATAAGAATTTGAGTTATTTTTAACATTTTAATGACTAAGAACTTTTATGGTCCCCGTAACCCTTAAAGGTAAAATACATTTTAAAAATCCCTACATTTTTTTTATGGTTTGAAAATGAAAAATATCAAAATGACCCCCGCATGCTTTAATTTTTCCATGTGCGGCCCTCAGAAGAAAAAAGTTTGGACACCCCTTTCTTAGATGTTAGTATTGTTTTTTTTAACCAATTATTTTGGTCGATCGTTGTAATTTTATTTCGGGCAGTTTGTGCTAATGTTTAGAGACGCTTTATAAATAAACCTTGAGCTTGACCTAATTACCAAAAATCTGTTTTTTTTTGTATGTAAAACTGTCACTTCTCCAAAAAAAATACATAAAAATTAATGCGTTTAAAAAACTAATACTGTGTTAATAAAGCTTTTAAAGGCGTTGTTGATCGATGACTCCTGACACATAAACAAACTCGAAACAGGAAACAAAAACCCCAAAACCAATTAGAGGGGCGGTATAGCTCGGTTGGTAGAGTGGCCGTGCCAGCAACTTGAGGGTTGCAGGTTCGAGTCCCGCTTCCGCCATCCTAGTCACTGCCGTTGTGTCCTTGGGCCAGACACTTTACCCACCTGCTCCCAGTGCCACCCACAATGGTTTAAATGTAACTTAGATATTGGGTTTCACTATGTAAAGCGCTTTGAGTCACTAGAGAAAAAGCGCTATATAAATATAATTCACTTCACTACAGAGACATCACATTGTAAAGAAAACATTTAAAGCACAATGTTTTATTTCCTAAAACTACATTTAGTAAAGTCAGTTGGATACGTCAGCCCTGGTTCGTAAATACACTTTAGTTGGGATCTGCATTGAATACTGCATTACGACTGCATATTTTACAAATTCATACAAATTATTGTGCAATTAAAAAAATGCACTCAGTATTACCATAATGCTTTTGTCTTCATCCCACACCCCCACACCTCCACACAGCCAGATTTAAATTTGATATTAGTTTTTCTCTAATCTTGCCCGGAGAGACAGAGAAGGAGAGAGAGTGAGAGCGAGGGAAGGAGGGAGAAAGAGCGAGGCCATGAAACAAATGGAATTGAAAACAAAAGATGACTGATGAGAATAAATTGTTCCCACATTGAATATGTTTTGATTGCTTGTTAACTTGAACTCACATCACATGTGCCTCAAGTTGTGCTGAAGATGGCTTAATGAATGCCTCTGAAAGCTGCTGGAGAAACGGTGCTCTCCTTTATGCCTTCTTCTGCATCCCAGTATTAAGTAACTACAATACATTTTAGTGAGAAAAGCTAATAGGCAACACATTTGTTCCTATTATAGTAAGTTGGGACCCCGTGGGGTGTCTCGAGCATGAAGGGAGATTTCCATTAGTAATGGTTACACCTTAGTATTCATGTTAGAACGATACACAAGTTTGCAGCTTGGTAGCAGCAATGCTCAATCTGATCAACAGGCTCCCGCTTCTACTCAGTAGATGTAGTAAGCGCACATTAACACGTGCACAGACAGGTGGAGAAGTTTGTGGCAGGAATAAAAATAAAAAAATGTTGGCCACATATTTAAAGAAGGCAACATAAACAGGGCATTTTACAAATAAAGAAATAAATGTTATCAAGTTGGGCAGCACGATGGAAGAGGGGATAGTGCGTCTGCCTCACAATACGAAGGTCCCGAGTAGTTCTGGGTTCAATCCCAGGCTCGGGATCTTTCTGTAAGGAGTTTGCATGTTCTCCCCGTGAGTGCGTGGGTTCCCTCCGGGTACTCCGGCTACCTCCCACTTCCAAAGACATGCACCTGGGGATAGGTTGATTGGCAACACTAAATTGGCCCTAGTGTGTGAATGTGAGTGTGAATGTTGTCTGTCTATCTGTGTTGGCCCTGTGATGAGGTGGCGACTTGTCCAGGGTGTAACCCGGCCTTCCGCCCGAATGCAGCTGAGATAGGCTCCAGCACCCCCCGCGACTCCAAAAAGGGAAAAGCGGTAGAAAATAGATAGATGGATGGAGAGTAGTGTTTCTGGGGAGTTGTTTTGTAAATATATTTTTTTATATTTAAAATTTGTATTGCTGGCATTTTTTGGGATGCTTTGTGGCAGTAAATATTTGTTACTTTACATCAGGGGTCACCAACACGGTGCCCGCGGGCACCAGGTAACCCGTAAGGACCAGATGAGTAGCCCGCTGGCCTGTTCTAAAAATAGTTCAAATAGCAGCACTTACCAGTGAGCTGCCTCTATTTTTTAAATTGTATTTATTTTCCAGCAAGCTGGTCTCGCTTTGCTCGATATTTTTAAGTCTAAGAGACACAAAACTCAAATAGAATTTGAAAATCCAATAAAATATGTTAAAGACTTGGTCTTCACTCAGAGTGAAGACCAAGCGCTAAAATAATTTTTAAGGTTGTATTTTTTTCTTTGCTTCTTATAACTTTCAGAAAGACGATTTTAGAGAAAAAATACAACCTTAAAAATTATTTTAGGATTTTTAAACACATATACATTTTTACCTTTTTAAATTCCTTCCTCTTCTTTCCTGACAATTTAAATCAATGTTCAAGTATTTTTTTTTTTTATTGTAAAGAATAATAAATACATTGTAATTTAATTGTTCATTTAGCTTCTGTTTTTTTAACGAAGAATATTTGTGAAATATTTCTTCAAATTCATTATGATTAAAATTCAAAACGATTATTCTGGCAAATCTAGAAAATCTGTAGAATCAAATTTAAATCTTATTTCAAAGTCTTTTGAATTTATTTAAAAAAAAAAATTCTGGAAAATCTAGAAGAAATAATGATTTGTCTTTGTTGGAAATATAGCTTGGTCCAATTTGTTGTATATTATAACAACGAGCAGATTGGATTTTTAACCTATTTAAAACATGTCATCAAAATTCTAAAATTAATCTTAATCAGGAAAATTTACTAATGATGTTCCATAAATTCTTTTTTTATTTTTTTCAAAAAGATTCGAATTAGCTAGTTTTTCTCTTCATTTTTTTCAGTAGAATTTTGAATTTTAAAGAGTCGAAATTGAAGATAAACTATGTTTCAAAATTTTATTTTCATTTTTCCGTGTTTTCTCGTCTTTTAAACCGTTCAATTAAGTGTTTTTTTCATCATTTATTATCTACAAAAAACCTTCCGTAAAAGGAAAAAAAAATGTACAACGGAATGACAGACAGAAATACCCATTTTTTATACATACAGATTTATTTATTAAAGGTAAATTGAGCAAATTGGCTATTTCTGGCAATTTATTTATGTGTGTATCAAACTGGTAGTCCTTCGCATTAATCAGTACCCAAAAAGTAGCTCTTGGTTTCAAAAAGGTTGGTGACCCCTACATTTACATATTAATTTTCAAAGGTGATCTGATCCATACATAAGATAATAAGTCATCTTATAATAAACAGTATATTTGCACGTTCCCAATACGCAACATTGTTCGATGTACCCGGTGCTCTTTTTTTGTAGTGTGCATAACTTTTGTAAAGTAATCACGCTAAGTGAAGCTTTATCACACACGTATCATAGAGCTCATATCTCATGTATGTTGGTTGAAGTTGAAACATTTGATGTCAGTCACGTCGCTGATGTCATTGCGGCGCCACACTCTCTCTCTCCTATCATTTATCTTTATCAGTTCAAGGACATGGAGTATCTGCAACAGGCATCTGGCCGAGACCGTCACACCATCCCCCGCGCCGCCGGGCCCACACCCTGCTTTCAAGGTCACACCAAATTGTATCCCAAGTGTTTATAGGGGAACTGTACTTTTTTTGGAATGTTGCCCAATTTTCAAAATCATAAGGAGAGACAAGAACACATATCTTTTTTTAAATTTAGATTTTAAAGGCCCACTGAAATGAGATTTTCTTATTTAAACGGGGATAGCAGGTCCATTCTATGTGTCATACTTGATCATTTCGCGATATTGCCATATTTTTGCTGAAAGGATTTAGTAGAGAACATCCACGATAAAGTTCGCAACTGTCCGTGTTAAGAGAAAAGCCCTGCCTCTACCGAAAGTCGCAGACGATGACGTCACATGTTTGATGGCTCCTCACATATTTACATTGTTTTTAATGGGAGCCTCTAACAAAAAGTGCTATTCGGACCGAGAAAACGACAATTTCCCCGTTAATTTGAGCGAGGATGAAAGATTCGTGTTTGAGGATATTGATAGAGAAAAGTAAAAAAAAACAAAAAATGCGAATCCGATGTTTTAAGACACATTTACTAGGTTAATTCTGGGAAATCCCTTATCTTTCTATTGTGTTGCTAGTGTTTTAGTGAGTTTAATATTACCTGATAGTCGGAAGGGTGTCTCCATGGGTGTGTTGACGCGCAATGTCTCAGGGGAGTCGACGGCAGCTCAGGGGCGTCACTAGACCTAATACTGTACTGGGGCACACCTGGGGCACAAATAATTCATGTGAGCGTGCAAAACGCACAAGCAAAAACATTTTTAGCACTTATTTATCATAAAAAATACATAAATAGGGCTTTAAACTATGAAATCATTTCAGATTATGTTGTATGGATCTTTGATTAACCACCTGAAATTAACTAATGCATTTGACCTACTTGTGCACCAGACTTCTAAACTGCTACTGGTAAAAGCAAAAAGGAAGAGCAATGAATCTTTTTGAAATATATATTGCAGTAATCATCTGCAAATTTAACATCTACAAAAGTAAAACAAAAAATAAAGCACCCCTACATCTCTGGGTTCTTTTATATTATTTATTTCCATTTATGGCAATGTGGCTAATCCTATTTCAGATACACAAAACTATAAAATATACACAAAACAATAAAGCCACAGTAGTAGAATAAATGAACAACTGTTGTGTGTCTGTTCATGGAATCATTTTCTGAGAAGTAAACTGTAACATCTCCTTTTCATTTTTGCAAAATGGTCAATCACTCTGGACAGACATGGAAATATTACAGTAACTGTTATACAGTTGACCAGTGGTTCCCAACTGCTGGGTCGTGACATAAAAGTGGATTGTGTGTCATTTTCAGTGAGTCGCAGTCACATGTGTGCATGAAAAAAAAAAAGTTTAGGGAGGAAAAAAATACAATTGTGGCAACAAAACCATATATTTTTAGCCTTTTTTCTAGTGACTATTAGTGAGTATTTTAGCAAAAGGCAAACCGACTAACAAGTTGGAGGAGGACTCAGGACAGACATGGAAATATATTTTAAAAAAATCTAAATGGGGCAACAAAACCCGATATTTTCAGCCATCTTTCTGAAAACAAATACAGAAATGTTACTATTTTTTCCGGAAATAAAACCAGATGCTTTAGCTGTAGCCATTTTTCTGGTGACAAAACAAGATTATTTTAGTCAAAGTCACACCGATTAACAAGACAAGTCTACTGTGCTATTTTTCTGTGAAATAAACTTGAATGATTTAAAAATTCGGCTCACGACTTGATGATATGGAAACATGTTTTTCTTCCTGAAGATAAACCATTTGAGAAGCACTCAACTCACACATGCTTACTCCAAATCATCATTGATGCAGAACCAGCAGACAATAACCAACATTATGTTTCATGTTCATTGGAAATTCCCCCAACAGCTCGTACAGCAAATGAATATGTTTGCCTTGATACAAGGAATAATGTTAGCTAACTTAGCATCAACTTAAGACAATGATGTTGCCATAGCTAGCTAGGACTTCACTTACATCTCTCATTCCTCGCTTCTTCTCTGCTGCGGGCGAATAACTTTCTTAAATCCATCTAGGAGTTACAGTTTGAGTCAAATCAAAATCAAAATATTGTAATTAACAAATTGTTGGTGGCTAACGTTACCTGCCTCACGCAGTGATTCGAATCCCCCCCCCCTCTCTCTCTCAACCGAAGTCTCAATCCACAGGTGAATAAATTACCATATTAAGTAGCCATGTGCTCACTGTTTCGTGGAGTGAATACAGTAGCAATCAATTACCATACTAAGTAGAATATGCGCTGTTGTCTATGTTATGTAGACTTAAAACTCTGAAGCATTTTTTTTTATTGGTGAAATTTTTAGTGGGGCACTGCAGATTTGCAAATCATTGTATTCCGTTTATATTTTCATGTAACACAATTTCCCAACTCATATGGAAACGGGGTTTGTACAAACAAAACATGAAATGTGGGCTAATACTTTACATATACTGTAATATGATTGTTCATGTTTTTCAGTCAGTACAGATTTGTTTCTTGACGCATTTTGTTGTGCATTACAATCTCAATCGTGTGTTGTGTTGATGTAAAACCTAGCTTACCTCTAACTAAGGCTAACACCGTAGCACGCTGATGTGTTACAACATTAGAAAAACAGTTCCTCAATAACAATGTCGTGACAGATTGGTTATTATACAGGTTACAGGACATAAATGAAGTAGCTGAGACGGTTTTTGAATGCTTTTTTAAGTGATTTAGAAGTAGAATGGATTGCTCCTATTAGCTGCATTGCCAGCTACCTAGAATGAGCGGATTGTTTCATGTTAGAATGCAACAAAAAAAAAAAATACAGCTTTTGTATTCTTCGTATGAGAGATGTTTGAAATGCAAATTGCCAGTGCCCCTATAATAGACGAAGTCACACCAACTTGAAAAGCCGAAACAAAATGAGCCAGAATCAAAAGAAAGGTAGCAACATTTCGATGCACTTTTCTGGCTCATTGTTTTGTTAAGTCGCCCAGTTTAGGTGCACGCATACCTGCTAGGGTTGTACAATTTTGCTTTGACATGTATATATTGTGCTCATTTCTATTTTTATTTTAGATGTATTCGTGTTTTTATACATCGAGTATTATAGGGGATATTTTTCCTGTATTGTTAAAATGCTCGTGTGGAAAGATTTACAGTAAATTTGATTTCAATGGAGGTTATTTGTAGACTTTGTATCATATTTTCCATACTGTAAAGCACACCGGGTTATAAGCGCCACCCACACAATTTTAGAAAATAAAGGTTCATATATTAGCCGTATCGGACTATAAGCCGCAGATATATGTTGTAAAATTAGTTTTTTACACAGAAAGATTTTGTAAATAACCATTTACATACCTTAATTGTTTCGGAACTGTGTCTGTAACAAGGCAGTAAAACGGCTGATCAATCAAAAATATGTGATCGTCAAGGACCCACTAGTTGCGGAAGCTAGCTCTCCAATCAGCTAAACAGACTTAAAAAAAACGTTTGCATTTTTGTTTCTTATAATAATTGTTAACATTAGAGGCCTACTGAAACCCACTACTACCCACCACGCAGTCTGATAGTTTATATATCAATGATGAAATATTAACATTGTAACACATGCCAATACGGCCGGTTTAGTTTACTAAATTACAATTTAAAATTTTCCGTGGAGTTTCTTGTTGAAAACGCCGCGGAATGATGACGCGTATATTGACGTGTGTTTGTGACGTTTCGGGTTGGAGGGGACATACTAGCTCAGCACCAGTTACGGCTAAAAGTCGTCTCTTTTCATCGCGCAATTACACTGTAATTTGGACATCTGTGTTGCTGAATCTTTTGCAATTTGTTCATTTAATAATGGAGACTATGAAAAACAATGCTGTTGGTGCAAAGCCGTGTATTGCAGCTGTATTTAGCGCCGAGACACAGCCGGTGTTTGTTGTGAAGATTTAACACAGAGCGGTCAAGCGAACATGTTTCTCTACGTCAACCAGTATGTTTTTGGATGGGAAAATTGTGATATATATCTTACCGGAGACATCAGTGGATTATTCGTCCTCCTGCTGTAGCTGTTTAAAAGGCAGCTGTGAGCTTGGCTCCTGGGCTTCTCTCTGAGACACTGGCGTGTTCACCGCAGCCATCCGACCTCGAGGTATGTCTTTACAATCTCATTAAAACACTATTACAACAATAAGCAGATAAGGGATCTTCCAGAATTATCCTAATAAATGTGTCTAATTACATCTGAAACGCTCACACTGCCGCCGCCCGGAGTTGTCGCTTTTTATTTTTTATTTTTATTTTTTTCTAGTCCTTCACTATCAATATCCTCAGCCACAAATCTTTCATCCTCGCTCAAATTAATGGGGAAATTGTCGTTTTCTCAGTCCAAATAGCTCTTTTTGTTGGAGGCTCCCATTATCAACAATGTGAGGATGTGAGGAGCCCTCACACGGGTGACATCATCGTCTGCTACTTCCGGTAAAGGCAGGGCTTTTTTATTGGCTACCAAAAGTTGCAAACTTTATCGTCGATGTTCTCTACTAAATCCTTTCAGCAAAAATATGGCAATATCGCGAAATGATCAAGTATGACACATTGAATGGACCTGCTATCCCCGTTTAAATAAGAAAATCTCATTTCAGTAGGCCTTTAAGCAAAATTCCCCAAAAATTGCAGTTCCCCTCTAGGAGTTGTCCCTGCAAGTGTGTGTGTGTGTGTGTGTGTGTGTGTGTGTGTGTGTGTGTGTGTGTGTGTGCGTTTGTCAAAGTGACATATGGGGACATTTTTATGAAATTTCACCTTACATATGAGGACCTGTTGAAATATGGGGACATTTTCCATGTCCCCATATTTCCCGCAATGCTATCATGTTCTAGACCCTCCCAGCATGTTCCCAGACCAAAAATCTCTAAAGTCTTCATTTGTCAAATTTTCAGAAAAAGTGTGTGAAAGTGTGTGTAATTTTTTGGGTCACTTTCGATTTTGCCCCTAGTGGCCATCTTTGCTATTATGACACACACACACACACACTTGTCCTCATATGTCATATGTCCTCATATGTCGTGTGGGTCAGAAACTCACACACTCCAACATTTGAAAAACATATAATCATTACAGCAATGAACATACTTTTGAAATCTAAATCAAGTAACACATTTTCAACTGATCTGATGATCTCAACCTTTTTTATGTTAGTTTTATCTATTCATTTGGTTTATCTGGAGAGGATTTGGGCTAGACAATCAATAATAAAGGGATTATGGTGATGATTTAATCGGTTTGATTCAGTATTTTACTGTATTGGGCTTTTTTCTATTCTGTTGTCTAAAATACAATGCCGCACAATAATTACTTTAAATGTGCCTGAAAAAAAACTTTCAACCTTGATTGAGACAAAGGCGATAATTCAAATGGAATTCAAACTACATACAGTATTCAATATTTTCAAATGGTTACAATAGCACATGATTTTGGTATTTTTATCTTTGGGACAAATTTTGGATTCAATTGGGGATTGTTTTTGGAGGTATTCACTTTACATTGTATTCAAGATGGTTACTTCCGCCCACTGTGAAGAGTCTCGGCGTCTGATTGGTCCAATTTTCAGTTAGGCGCCGCCTGATTGGCCGTTGGATGATGTCTGATCCTAACAGATGGCTAAATCACTAGTTAATTATTTTCCTCATGGAAGTTATACAGCTCACGTATCACACTTAATATTGAATATATATAAAAAGGGTTTTCCAAAAGGACCATTTATAATCGAAATACAAAACTTCACACACGATTTTGAGCACAACAGAGCGCTCAGTGAACATCACTTCCGGGACCTGCATCACCGGAGGGGGACATCTATCTTGGCCACAAACCATCTTTGACAGTCTTCGGCAGCATGGTTGAATCAGGTGAGCATAAAATGAAGTTTAACGTAATTAAATAGACCAATGTTTTTTAACATAGGAAAATAGTTCATTGTAAACAACAGTTAAATGTTTGTTGTTATTAATTGCAATCAGATTTGATTTTATGAGGTCAAATTAAGCATTTCAGTTCTGGGCCAAGGCCAAGGCATTTAAAATTTTTTTTTTAAAGTTGCATGGAAGATTATAAGTAGCAGTGATTGTCACACACACACTAGGTGTGGTGAAATTATTCTCTCCATTTGACCCATCACCCTTGATCACTATGCAAGTAAACCTTTTCTTAATTTTAAACAAGACAGACTAGAGTTCTTCAAATTGTTTATACTTTTTCTCAAATACAAATATGTCAATCTGATAAGCACTGTGGAGTAGGCATGTTACTGATATTGTTACATTAGTTCTTTGTTTGAGAAGCTTCATGTCTGCACTGATCCTAAATTTAACAGTTTTTGAAGGGTTTGGTTCTTTGTTTTATTTCTGTGTCACTGACTTTTTTCATTTTTATGTGTGGATTTGTTAGGCGCATCAACACATGATATAGACATCGTGCCCAAAAGAAGAGCGAGACGTAATCCTGAGGCTGAAGCTACCGAGTTTATTTGATCTGGATGTGACAAGTCTTGTTTTAAGGCCCAGTGGATCAATGATTGGAAAGGTATGTCTTGTTATGTATCATATCAATGGTAACTGTATCAACATCTCATTTGGATCATTTCCTTACTGTCTAATAGAGGTTGTATTATATGGCTTTAATTAGAAGTGTTTGGAATAACAGCGTTCCACGTCCCAAGAGCTAGCTTCTGTAGCCGAGGATCGGACCGCCAAGTGCCCTGCCTTCGGCTGCCGCCCAGCTCACAATGCACCCGACCTCTATGGCCCCTCGGAGTCTTGTTCACGAGTGGGGGAAGAGTGGATCGTGAGATCGACAGGCGGATCGGTGTGGGGTCTTCGGTAATGCGGACGTTGTATCGATCCGTTGTGGTGAAGAAGGAGCTGAGCCGGAAGGCAAAGCTCTCAATTTACCGGTCGATCTACGTTCCCATCCTCACCTATGGTCATGAGCTTTGGGTCATGACCGAAAGGATAAGATCACGGGTACAAGCGGCCCAAATGAGTTTCCTCCACCGGTTAGGGGTGCTCTCCCTTAGAGATAGGGTGAGAAGCTCTGCCATCCGGGAGGAACTCAAAGTAAAGCCGCTGCTCCTCCACATGGAGAGGAGCCAGATGAGGTGGTTCGGGCATCTGGTCAGGATGCCACCCGAACGCCTCCCTAGGGAGGTGTTTAGGGCACGTCCAACCGGTAGGAGGCCACGGGGAAGACCCAGGACACGTTGGGAAGACTATGTCTCCCGGCTGGCCTGGGAACGCCTCGGGATCCCCCGGGAAGAGCTAGACGAAGTGGCTGGGGAGAGGGAAGTCTGGGCTTCCCTGCTTAAGCTGCTGCCACCGCGACCCCACCTCGGAAAAGCGGAAGATGATGGATGGATGGATGGATGGTATAACAGCGGTATATGAAAACGATGTTACTAATGCTGTTACTTTTACCGGTAACGAGTAAGCTAATAACTTTTATGTACGCTACAACGCTGTTACGATGCGTTTTATGTAATGTGGCATGCTACTTTTGATGTGATTGTATGTCAACAAGACAGCGTTAGAAGCACAAAAGGGTTAGTGCAGGTAATATCTTTTTACTAATGAAAGCAACCCCCGGAAGTAATTACGAACACGATATCAAATAGAAAGAGGCCTCATCCACACACAAACAAAAACATTCAACAGAACTATCTTAACTGCCACTGCTAAGCTAAAAAATACAGCTGAACTATTCTGCTATGTCTGGGCGCTGAAGTCCCACGTCACTTGGCAAAAGGCACAGCTTTTTAAAGGCACACACACACTCTGCTCTCGTGAAATGTCTCTCAACTGCATATGCTAGATATTTAAAACTTTTCTTTTTCAAGTAACACATTAATTACAAACCCCGTTTCCATATGAGTTGGGAAATTGTGTTAGATGTAAATCCAAACGGAATAATTTTTTTTACAAATAATAATTAACTTAGAATTTCATGGCTGCAATACGTGCCAAAGTAGTTGGGAAAGGGCATGTTCACCACTGTGTTACATCACCTTTTCTTTCAACAACACTCAATAACCGTTTGGGAACTGAGGAAACTAATTGTTGAAGCTTGGAAGGTGGAATTCTTTCCCATTCTTGTTTTATGTAGAGCTTCAGTCTCCTCTGTCGTATTTTACGCTTCATAATGCACCACACATTTTTGATAGGACTGCAGGCCGGCCAGGAAAGTACCTGCACTCTTTTTTTATGAAGCTGAACACGTGATGAATGTGGCTTGGCATTGTCTTGCTGAAATAAGTAGGGGCGTACATGAAAAAGTCGGCGCTTAAATGGCAGCAAATGTTGTTCCAAACAGATGGGTAACTTACAGATGTGTAAGTTACCCATGCCTTGGGCACTAATGCACCCCCATACCATCACAGATGCTGGCTTTTGAACTTTGCGTCGATAACATTCTGGATGGTTCGCTTCCCCTTTGGTCCGGATGAAACGGTGTCCAATATTTCCAAAAATAATTTGAAATGTGGGCTCGTCAGACCACAGAACACCTTTCCACTTTGCATCAGCCCATCTTAGATGATCTCGGGCCCAGAGAAGCGGGCGGCGTTTCTGGATGTTGATAATTGGCTTTCGCTTTGCATAATAGAGCTTTAACTTGCACTTACAGATATAGCAACACACTGTATTTAGTGACAGTGGTTTTCTGAAGTGTTCCTGAACTCATGTGGTGATATCCTTTAGAGATTGATGTCGGTTTTTGATACAGTGCCGTCTGAGGGATCGAAGGTCACAGTTATTCAATGTTGGTTTCCAGACATGCCGCTTACGTGGAGTGATTTCTCCGGATTCTCTGAACCTTTTGATGATATCATGGAGCGTAGATGTTGAAATCCCTAAATTTCTTGCAATTGCACTTTGAGAAAGGTTGTTCTTAAACTGTTTGACTATTTGCTCACGCAGTTGTGGACAAAGGGGTGTACCTCGCCCCATCCTTTCCTGTGAAAGACTGAGCATTTTTTGGGAAGCTGTTTTTATAGCCAATCATGGCACCCACCTGTTCCAAATTAGCCTTCACACCTGTGGGATGTCCCAAATAAGTGTTTGATGAGCATTTCTTAACTTTATCAGTATTTATTGCCACCTTTCCCAACTTGTTTGTTGCATGTTGCTGGCATCAATTTCTAAAGTTAATGATTATTTGCACCAAAAAATGTTTATCAGTTTGAACATCAAATATCACTCCTCTCTGAGCTGCTACCTTACCGTGGTAGAGGAGTTTGCGTGTCCCAATGATCCTAGGAGCTATGTTGTCTGGGGGTTTTCATGCCCCCTGGTAGGGTCTCCCAAGACAAACAGGTCCTAGGTGAGTGATCAGACAAAGAGCAGCTCAAAGACTTCTATGGAATTACAACGAAATGAACCCAGATTTCCCTCGCCCGGACGTGGGTCACCGGGGCCCCGCTCTGGAGCCAGGCCCGGAGTTGGGGCACGATGGCGGGCGCCTGGTGGTCGGGCCTGTTCCCATGGGGCCCGGCCGGGCACAGCCCGAAGAGGCAACGTGGGTCATCCCTCCAATGGGCTCACCACTCATAGGAGGGGCCATAGAGGTCGGGTGCATTGTGAGCTGGGCGGCAGCCGAAGGCAGGGCACTTGGCGGTCCGATCCTCGGCTACAGAAGCTAGCTCTTGGGACGTGGAACGTCACCTCACTGGGGGGGGAAGGAGCCTGAGCTAGTGCGCGAGGTAGAGAAGTTCCGGCTGGATATAGTCGGACTCACCTCGACGCACAGCAAGGGCTCTGGAACCAGTTCTCTCGAGAGGGACTGGACCCTCTTCCACTCTGGCGTTGCCGGCAGTGAGAGGCGACGGGCTGGGGTGGCAATTCTGGTTGCCCCCCGGCTCAAAGCCTGTACGTTTGAGTTCAACCCAGTGGACGAGAGGGTAGCTTCCCTTCGCCTTCGGGTGGGGGGACGGGTCCTGACTGTTGTTTGTGCTTACGCACCAAACAGCAGTTCAGAATACCCACCCTTTTTGGGTACACTCGAGGGAGTACTGGAAAGTGCTCCTCCGGGTGATTCCCTTGTCCTACTGGGAGACTTCAACGCTCATGTTGGCAACGACAGTGAAACCTGGAGAGGCGTGATTGGGAAGAATGGTCGCCCGGATCTAAACCCGAGTGGTGTTTTGTTATTGGACTTTTGTGCTCGTCACAGTTTGTCGATAACAAACACCATGTTCAAACATAAGGGTGTCCATATGTGCACTTGGCACCAGGACACCCTAGGCCGCGGTTCCATGATCGACTTTGTAGTTGTGTCATCGGATTTGCGGCCTCATGTTTTGGACACTCGGGTGAAGAGAGGGGCGGAGCTTTCTACCGATCACCACCTGGTGGTGAGTTGGCTGCGATGGTGGGGGAGGATGCCGGACAGACCTGGCAGGCCCAAGCGCATTGTGAGGGTCTGCTGGGAACGTCTGGCAGAGTCTCCTGTCAGAGAGAGTTTCAATTCACACCTCCGGGAGAACTTTGAACATGTCACGAGGGAGGTGCGGGACATTGAGTCCGAGTGGACCATGTTCCGAACCTCTATTGTCGAGGCGGCTAATTGGAGCTGTGGCCGCAAGGTTGTTGGTGCCTGTCGTGGCGGTAATCCCAGAACCCGTTGGTGGACACCAGCAGTGAGGGATGCCGTCAAGCTGAAGAAGGAGTCCTACCGGGTTCTTTTGGCTCATAGGACTCCGGAGGCAGTGGACGGGTACCGACGGGCCAAGCGGTGTGCAGCTTTAGCGGTCGCGGAGGCAAAAACTCGGACATGGGAAGAGTTCGGGGAAGCCATGGAAAATGACTTCCGGACGGCTTCGAAGCGATTCTGGACCACCATACGGCGCCTCAGGAAGGGGAAGCAGTGCACTATCAACACCGTGTATGGTGCGGATGGTGTTCTGCTGACTTCGACTGCGGATGTTGTGGATCGGTGGAGGGAATACTTCGAAGACCTCCTCAATCCCACCAACACGTCTTTCTTTGAGGAAGCGGTGCCTGGGGAATCTGTAGTGGACTCTCCTATTTCTGGGGCTGAGGTCGCTGAGGTAGTTAAAAAGCTCCTCGGCGGCAAGGCCCCGGGGGTGGATGAGATCCGCCCGGAGTTCCTTAAGGCTCTGGATGCTGTGGGGCTGTCTTGGTTGACAAGACTCTGCAGCATCGCGTGGACATCGGGGGCGGTACCTCTGGATTGGCAGACCGGGGTGGTGGTTCCTCTCTTTAAGAAGGGGGACCGGAGGGTGTGTTCCAACTATCGTGGGATCACACTCCTCAGCCTTCCCGGTAAGGTTTATTCAGGTGTACTGGAGAGGAGGCTTCGCCGGATAGTCGAACCTCGGATTCAGGAGGAACAGTGTGGTTTTCGTCCTGGTCGTGGAACTGTGGACCAGCTCTATACTCTCGGCAGGGTTCTTGAGGGTGCATGGGAGTTTGCCCAACCAGTCTACATGTGCTTTGTGGACTTGGAGAAGGCATTCGACCGTGTCCCTCGGGAAGTCCTGTGGGGAGTGCTCAGAGAGTATGGGGTATCGGAATGTCTTATTGTGGCAGTCCGCTCCCTGTATGATCAGTGTCAGAGCTTGGTCCGCATTGCTGGCAGTAAGTCGGACACGTTTCCAGTGAAGGTTGGACTCCGCCAAGGCTGTCCTTTGTCACCGATTCTGTTCATAACTTTTATGGACAGAATTTCTAGGCGCAGTCAAGGCGTTGAGGGGTTCCGGTTTGGTGGCCACGGGATTAGGTCTCTGCTTTTTGCAGATGATGTAGTCCTGATGGCTTCATCTGGCCGGGATCTTCAGCTCTCACTGGATCGGTTCGCAGCCGAGTGTGAAGCGACCGGAATGAGAATCAGCACCTCCAAGTCCGAGTCCATGGTTCTCGCCCGGAAAAGGGTGGAGTGCCATCTCCGGGTTGGGGAGGAGACCCTGCCCCAAGTGGAGGAGTTCAAGTACCTAGGAGTCTTGTTCACGAGTGGGGGAAGAGTGGATCGTGAGATCGACAGGCGGATCGGTGCGGCGTCTTCAGTAATGCGGACGTTGTATCGATCCGTTGTGGTGAAGAAGGAGCTGAGCCGGAAGGCAAAGCTCTCAATTTACCGGTCGATCTACGTTCCCATCCTCACCTATGGTCATGAGCTTTGGGTCATGACCGAAAGGATAAGATCACGGGTACAAGCGGCCGAAATGAGTTTCCTCCGCCGGGTGGCGGGGCTCTCCCTTAGAGATAGAGTGAGAAGCTCTGCCATCCGGGAGGAGCTCAACGTAAAGCCGCTGCTCCTCCACATCGAGAGGAGCCAGATGAGGTGGTTCGGGCATCTGGTCAGGATGCCACCCGAACGCCTCCCTAGGGATGTGTTTAGGGCACGTCCAGCTGGTAGGAGGCCACGGGGAAGACCCAGGACACGTTGGAAAGACTATGTCTCCCGGCTGGCCTGGGAACGCCTCGGGATCCCCCGGGAAGAGCTAGACGAAGTGGCTGGAGATAGGGAAGTCTGGGCTTCCCTGCTTAGGCTGCTGCCCCCGCGACCCGACCTCGGATAAGCGAAAGATGATGGATGGATGGATGGACATCAAATATCAATCAATCAATCAATGTTTACTTATATAGCCCTAAATCACTAGTGTCTCAAAGGGCTGCACAAACCACTACGACATCCTCGGTGGGCCCACCTAAGGGCAAGGAAAACTCACACCCAGTGGGACGTCGGTGACAATGATGACTATGAGAACCTTAGAGAGGAGGAAAGCAATGGATGTCGAGCGGGTCTAACATGATACTGTGAAAGTTCAATCCACAATGGATCCAACACAGTCGCAAGAGTCCAGTCCAAAGCGGATCCAACACAGCAGCGAGAGTCCCGTTCACAGCGGAGCCAGCAGGAAACCATCCCAAGCGGAGGCGGATCAGCATCGCACAGATGTCCCCAGCCGATACACAGGCAAACATATGTTGTCTTTGTAGCATATTCAACTGAATATGGGTTGAAAATGATTTGCAAATCATTGTATTCTGTTTATATTTACATCTAACACAATTTCCCAACTCATATGGAAACGGGGTTTGTACTTAATTTAATAATTATTTACATTTATGAAAGAGTAATTCTGTTTGTAATATAATTTTTAGTCAAGTAACGACTATTATTATTGCTTTTTAAAACAGATATTCCAAACATTGTTAATTCATAAACTGTTTTATCAGGATATGGTGTATTTGCTCTTGCATCAATTTAAAAAGGTTCTTTTGTGGTCGAGTACCGAGGGAAGTTCATCTCAAGACATGAGCGGGACAAGAGACAGAAACCCTCTATAAATATCTTTACTATTTATCTGGCATTATATGCTCATAATGTTAACAACAAAAAGTGCTGATAATGTTATAATTAATAAGTTCTAACATTATTTTTATGTGTTTTGTTGCAGACACCAACTGTTGATGTTCTATCTCAACATTCTCCAGATTCATGTGAGCGATAAACCGACTTCATCCCTCCAACAGGTTATTACTTGACTATTTTACTATCCATCCATCCATCCATTTTCTACTACCTGTCCCTTTTTTGGGTTGGCGGGGTGTGCTTGAGCCTATCTGAGCTGCATTCGGGCGGAAGGCGGAGTACACCCTGGACAAGTCGCCACCTCATTACACGGCCAACACAAATAGACAACATTTACACTCACATTCACACACTAGGGCCAATTTAGTGTTGCCAATCAACCTATCCCCAGGTGCATGTCTTTGGAGGTAAGATGAAGCCGGAGTACCCGGAGGGAACCCACGCAGTCACGGGGAGAACATGCAAACTCCACACAGAAAGATCACGAGCCCAGGATTTAACTCAGGACTACTCAGGACCTTCGATTTGTGACGCACATGCACTTACCCCTGTTCCACCGTGCTGCCCTATATCTGCTAAAAACTTGACACAACCTATACTTCAAAAGACATTTAATTCTTTTAACCTCTCACAGATCAGTTTATATGACAACATTTTTTAAGCGTACATCCATGTTAGTCTGTGGAATTTACAACTCATGTTTAGCAAAACAGGAGATGTTACAGGTCAGCAACATGAATTCTATATGTGATCACTTGTCATGTACTCATATTGTTTGAACTAAAAAAGACTTCAGTGTGTTTCATATAAGGTCCTCATATTTTTCTGAACCACATTAGTGTGTGTTACAATGTTTAATTCAAAGCTTTAAAATTAGTGTTTCAATCCAGGTCCTCATATTTTCTGAACCACATTTTAGTGAATGTTACATTCTTAAATAATAGTCTAAGAGCTAAAACGCTATAATAATCTTTACTGTTTATGTAGAATTATATGCTCAGAATATTATCAACCAAAAGTGGTTGTTAATGTTATAATTAATTAGTTCTGACATTATATTTTTGTGTTTTGTTGCAGACACCTACTGTTGGGGTTCTATCTCAACATTCTCCAGATTCAGATGTGAGCGATAAACCGACTTCATCCCTCCAACAGGTTATTACAAGTCTATTTTTACTATATCTGCTCTAAATGTGACCCAACCTATATTTTGAAAGACATTTATTAATTTTAATCTCTCACAGATCAGTTTATATGACAACATTTTCGTAAGAGTACATCCATGTTAGTCAGTAAGGAGTTTGGAACTCATGTTTAGCAAAACAGGAGATGTTACAAGTCAACAACATACATTCTACATGTGACCCCTCGTCATGTCCTTATATTGTTTGAACCAAGAAAGACTTAGGTGTGTTTCATATAAGGTCCTCATATTTTCTAAACCAGATTAGTGTGTGTTACAATGTTAATGTCCAAGCTTTAAAATGTGTGTCTCAATTCAGGTCCTCATATTTTCTGAACCAGATTTTAGTGTGTTTTATATTCTTAATTAATTGTCTAAGAGCTGAAACTCTGTAATAATCTTTACTATTTATCTGGCATTGTATGCTCAGAGTTTTATCCACAAAAAGTGCTGATAATGTTATAATTAATTAGTTCTGACATTATATTTTTGTGTTTTGTTGCAGAAACCAACTGTTGAGGTTCCATCTCAACATTCTCCAGATTCAGATGTGAGCCATTAACTGACTTCATCCCTCCAACAGGTTATTACATGTCTATTTTTACTATATCTGCTCTAAATGTGACCCAACCTATATTTTGAAAGACATTTATTAATTTTAATCTCTCACAGATCAGTTTATATGACAACATTTTCGTAAGAGTACATCCATGTTAGTCAGTAAGGAGTTTGGAACTCATGTTTAGCAAAACAGGAGATGTTACAAGTCAACAACATACATTCTACATGTGACCCCTCGTCATGTCCTTATATTGTTTGAACCAAGAAAGACTTAGGTGTGTTTCATATAAGGTCCTCATATTTTCTAAACCAGATTAGTGTGTGTTACAATGTTAATGTCTAAGCTTTAAAATGTGTGTCTCAATTCAGGTCCTCATATTTTCTGAACCAGATTTTAGTGTGTTTTATATTCTTAATTAATTGTCTAAGAGCTGAAACTCTGTAATAATCTTTACTATTTATCTGGCATTGTATGCTCAGAGTTTTATCCACAAAAAGTGCTGATAATGTTATAATTAATTAGTTCTGACATTATATTTTTGTGTTTTGTTGCAGAAACCAACTGTTGAGGTTCCATCTCAACATTCTCCAGATTCAGATGTGAGCCATTAACTGACTTCATCCCTCCAACAGGTTATTACATGTCTATTTTTACTATATCTGCTCTAAATTTGACCCAACCTATATTTTGAAAGACATTTATTTATTTTAATCTCTCACAGATCAGTTTATATGACAACTTTTTCGCAAGGGTACATCCATGTTAGTCAGTAGAAAGTTTAGAACTCATGTTTAGCAAAACAGGAGATGTTACAAGTCAACAACATAAATTCTACATGTGAGCACTCGTCATGTCCTTATATTGTTTGAACCAAGAAAGACTTAGGTGTGTTTCATATAAGGTCCTCATATTTTCTGAACCAGAAAATGTGTGTTACAATGTTAATGTCAAAGCTTTAAAATGAGTGTCTCAATTCAGGTCCTCATATTTTCTGAACCAGATTTTTGTGTGTGTTACATTCTTAATGAATTGTCTAAGAGCTGAAACTCTGTAATAAACTTTACCCTTTATCTGACATTGTATGCTCAGATTTTTATCAACAAAAAGTGGTGAGAATGTTATAATTAATTAGTTATGACATTATATTTTTGTGTTTTGTTGCAGAAACCAACTGTTGAGGTTCTATCTCAACATTCTCTAGATTCAGATGACAGCCATAAACCGACTTCATCCCTCCAACAGGTTATTACATGTCTATTTTTACTATATCTGCTCTAAATTTGACCCAACCTATATTTTGAAAGACATTTAATTTTAATCTCTCACAGATCAGTTTATATGACAACATTTTCGTAAGGGTACATCCATGTTAGTCAGTAGGGAGTTTGGAACTCATGTTTAGCAAAACAGGAGATGTTACAAGTCAACAACATAAATTCTACATGTGAGCACTCGTCATGTCCTCATATTGTTTGAACCAAGAAAGTGTGTTTCATATAAGGTCCTCATATTTTCTGAACCAGATTAGTGTGTGTTAAAATGTTAATGTCAAAGCTTTAAAATGAGTGTTTCAATTCAGAAAATGCAGTGCCTCTTGTTTACAGCCGGTTTTTGCAGCGCTGTTTTCATTGATCAAAGTATTTTTTCGGTGGTCGTGTTTTTGGTACATAACTTGTAAATAGTGCGCAAATAATAGGCTATATTTATATAAATACATTCAAACCCCGTTTCCATATGAGTTGGGAAATTGTGTTAGATGTACATATAAACAGGATACAATGATTTGCAAATAATTTTCAACCCCAATTCTGTTGAATATGCTACAAAGACAACATATTTGATGTTAAAACTGCTAAACATTTTTTTTGCAAAGAATTTAGGGGTTTTACCATCTACGGTCCGTAAAATTATCAAAAGGTTCAGAGAATCTGGAGAAATCACTGCACGTAAGCGATGTACTGCATTAAAAACCGACATCAGTGTGTAAAAGATATCACCACATGGGCTCAGAAATACTTCAGAAAACCACTGTCAGTTACTACAGTTGGTCGCTACATCTGTAAATGCAAGTTAAAACTCTACTATGCAAAGCAAATGCCATTTATCAACAAGACAGAGGAACGCCGCGGGCTTCGCTGGGCCCGAGCTCATCTAGGATGGACTGATGCAAAGTGGAAAAGTGTTCTGTGGTCTGACGAGTCCACATTTCAAATTATATATGGAAATTGTGGACGTGGTGTTCTCCGGAACAAAGAGGAAAATAACCATCCGGCGCAAAGTTCAAAAGCCAGCATGTGTGATGGTATGGGGGTGTATTAGTGCCCAAAGCATGGGTAACTTACACATCTGAGAAGGCACCATTAATGCTGAATGGTCCATACAGGTTTTGGAGCAACATATGTTGTCATCCAAGCAACATTATCATGGACGCCCCTGCTTATTTCAGCAAAACAATGCCAAGCCACGTGTTACAACAGCGTGTCTTCGTAGTAAAAGAGTGCGGGTACTTTCCTGGCCCGCCTGCAGTCCAGACATGTCTCCCATCGAAAATGTGTAGCGCATTATGAAGCGTAAAACACGACAACTTAAGCTTTACATCAAGCAAGAATGGTAAAGAATTCCACTTTCAAAGCTTCAACAATTAGTTTCCTCAGTTCCCAAACGTTTATTGAGTGTTGTTAAAAGAAAATGTGATGTAACACAGTGGTGAACATGCCCTTTCCCAACTACTTTGGCACGTGTTGCAGCCATGAAATTCAAAGTTAATTATTATTTGCAAAAAAAAAAAAGTTTGAGTTTGAACATCAAATATGTTGTCTTTGTAATGCTTTCAATTGAATATGGGTTGAAAAGGATTTGCAAATCATTGTATTCAGTTTATATTTACATCTAACACAATTTCCCAACTTTTATGGAAACGGGGTTTGTATATATATTAGTGCTGGGCAATGATTAACATTTTTAATCGAAGTTAATCGCACTATTTCTCTTATTAATCGCGATTAACTGCATTGTATACGCAAAGCCCAATAATGAATTCAAAAGTAGTGTGTAGTGCACCTTTATTGGAATATTCTCCCACATGAACAAAAGCGCCAAAACATTTGTTGTGCAAACACAATTTAAATCAGTCCTTGTTAAACAGTAGCAGTTAAATAGCAAATTTTATGAAAATCAACTCCAAAAATGTAAATACAAACATTTAAGCTTATTGCCACTGCCAGGGTATTTAAGTTATCCTGTTTGTTATGGAAAATAAATATAATCTACATACAAATATCTGAGCCACAATCATAACATCTGAACAGGCAATTTCTGAGGTAACAGCAGAAACATTTTTTTTTTTATCAGGGATCTTATGTTTAAAAAACTTATATTATAGGTAGTGGGCTGTTTTAGGGAATTTTTGATCAAATTATCCGTAGTAGCAATATTAATAATGTTGTGTTTATTCTGCGTAGTGGACTTAAAATAATTATGACCATATCTGTTTGCTTGGTGCTTTGATAAACTGAACGCATATACATGGTACTATATTGTGATGTTATGAGCCAGGGGAAAAAAGAACTACCCTACCCAGCATGCAACAGGAGTGACGAGCATGCGCGGTAGCCCGGGATAGGTTGTGTCGCCATGACGGCATCTTGTATGTTGTGATATGCAGGCTCTGAAAGTAAATGTTAAGAACTCAGCCAACACTCCTTGTCTGCATTATTGATAAATAGACGGACAACACATATACTCCGCTGCTTCACAAAGCACAATATGTTAAATGTTTACTTTTACAGTTTTCTAATTCTTCCTTTCAGATTGACAGCAGGACAAATCGCTGGAAGTAGGTATGTCTCAAGCTTCTTCCACTTGGTCCACTCCAAAGCGGGGTAAATAAATAATCCACATCATTTACTAGAATGTTATATTACGTTTTGCACCTTTTCACTGTGTTACAGTCATTTTTCCTTCAGTAAGAAATTGTATTTTGTCTCCTTTATGACAGCTGCAAAGGGGAAGAAGTGGAAGCAGTTGAATGACACATGTTGCATTTTGTAACTGGCAACAAAGTACCAGGTAAAAAAGATTGTGAAGCCTGCCTCCATAAAGAACTAGTAGCTCTACAGGACAGAGATTGGCTTGCCATCAAGTACTACATCCATAACAGAATTATATTAAAAAAAGGGGAAAAAAATGTTTTCCCACATCTTCTGTGGTAGTTTGAGTATGTTACCAGCAATTAAAAAAGCAAAATAAACAGCAAGCGTTTTGTATTTATTCCAGATAATTCTTAGCGACAAAATCCACAAAAACAATTCAGTTACACTTAGTCGACAATTACATTTATACCCATGTTTCTTTTAAACTCGTCTTGGTTTTAGATTACAGTAGCATGGGATTGGGATTTTTTAAAATGACAACACATCAACTAAACCAACTCAGGTGGTTTTGTTAAGTCTCTGATGTCATTAGCCTCATATGTCACATGAACCTGAAATCTTTAACACTCTGTGACGTCATGGTCATCATATGTCACATAAACTTGAAATCTTAAACACTCTGTGACGTCATGGTCGTCATATGTCACATAAACTTGAAATCTTAAACACTCTGTGATGTCATGGTCATCATATGTCACATGAACCTGAAATCTTAAACACTCTGTGATGTCATGGTCATCATATGTCACATGAACCTGAAATCTTAAACACTCTGTGACGTCATGGTCGTCATATGTCACATAAACTTGAAATCTTAAACACTCTGGTCTTCATATGGCACCTAAACCTGACAAGTCCTCATATGTACCATAAAAATCAGGTTCAGAAAAAAACAAAAGAGTTGCAAAAATCTCAATAGACCACTGTGTTTCTAAAATTCTGGTTCACTAACCGTCTGATTCCCAGGCCTGTAGGACCATTGGAAAGGCATGTCCCCATATGTCACGTTTTTGTCATAAGTCCTCATATGTCACCCAAACACGTATGTGTGTGTGTGTGTGTGTGTGTGTGTGTGTGTGTGTGTGTGTCTGTGTGTGTATGTAAGATGGAGTGTAGTTCCTTTACGTGTGGTAAAGTAACCACGCACAACTGTTTTACATCCTCATAGTTATCAACTATTTGCACTTTATGTACATGAAACTGTGTCTAGTGCATGTGAGCATGACAGGAATCGGTTAAGCATGTCTTATTTGGGTGAAACAGTTGTGCATGAACATACGTGTGTGTGTGTGTGTGTGTGTGTGTGTGTGTGTGTGTGTGCGTGTGTGTGTGTGGTCTCACCTGTCCGACCTCCCTGTCAGCACAACTCGCTGTCATTGAAGCTTACAGAGTCCCGAAATAACAGTTATTTGTGTGTGTGTGTGTTGTGTGTTTGTGTGTGAAGTTATGTGTAGGCAGCTGTCAAGTTGTTCCTTTGTTGAATGTTTCCAACTGAAAATAAATGAATATACGGTGATAAATTGTAGTAATGAAATTAATCTATTTGCTGGCCTGAATATTGTAGCATTTCAAGGCCTACTGAAACCCACTACTACCCACCACGCAGTCTAATAGTTTATATATCAATGATGAAATATTAACATTGCAACACATGCCAATACGGCCGGTTTAGTTTACTAAATTACAATTTTTAATTTCCCGCAGAGTTTCTTGTTGAAAACGTCGTGGAATGATGAAGCGTGCGCGTGACGTCTTGGGTTGCAGAGGACATATTAGTGCAGCACCATTTGCGGCTAAAAGTCGTTTCTTTTCATCGCGCAATTAAACAGTATTCTGGACATCTGTGTTGCTGAATCTTTTGCAATTTGTTCAATTAATAATGGAGAAGTCAAAGTAGAAAGATGGAGGTGGGAAGCTTTAGCCTTTAGCCACACAAACACACGGTGTTTCCTTTTTTAAAATTCCCGGAGGTGAAGCTTTACTATAGATCAGAGCGGTCAAGCGAACATGGTTCCCAACCACTTGTCAACCGGCAGGTTTCGGTGAGAAAATTGTGGTAAAAAGTCGCCTCTTATTGGAGATCAATCAATCAATCAATCAATGTTTATTTATATACCCCTAAATCACAAGTGCCTCAAAGGGCTGCACAAACCACAACGACATGCTTGGTAGGGCACACATAAGGGCAAGGAAAAACTCACTCCAGTGGGACGTCGACCATGATGACTATGAGAAACCTTGGAGAGGACCACATATGTGTAAGACCTTAAAGTCACATCTTAAGTGCAGGTGAGCCAGTATAGGTGTAATATGATCAAACTTTCTTGTTCTTGTCAAAAGTCTAGCAGCCACATTTTGTACCAACTGTGGTTGATAGACAGATCAGCTGAGCTTGCGCCGTCCATGCAGCTGCCGTTGACTTCCCTCAGAGACTGGCGTCAAGACACCCATGGACACACCCTTCCGACTATCAGGTACAATCTCAATAAAACACTAGCAACACAATAGAACAATAAGGGATTTCCCAGAATTATCCTAGGAAATGTGTCTAAAAACATCTGAATCCGTCCCAATGCAATCGCCTTTTTTTTTCTTTGTAGTCCTTGGCTATCAATATCATCATCCACGAATCTTTCATCCTCACTCAAATTAATGGGGAAATTGACATTTTCTCGGTCCGAATAGCTTTTGCTGCTGGAGGATCCCATTATAAACAATGTGAGGACGTGAGGAGCCCTCACCCTTGTGACGTCATCGTCTGCGACTTTCAGTAAAGGCAAGGCTTTTTTATTAGCGACCAAAAGTTGCGAACTTTATCGTGGATGTTCTCTACTAAATCCTTCCAGCAAAAATATGGCAATATCGCGAAATGATCAAGTATGACACATAGAATGGACCTGCTATCCCCGTTTAAATAAGAAAATCTCATTTCAGTAGGCCTTTAAAGTCATTTTTGAAAGTAACTATTCACAGCGCTTCACTTTTGCCATATTTTGTTTTGTTACAGCCTTATTCCAAAATGGAATAAATGCATTTTTGTTCTCAAAATTCTACACACAATACCCCATAATGACAATGTGAAAATGTGTTGGGTTTTTTTAATTGTGCAAGTGTATTACAAAAAAACAAACATATACAAAGAGAAAGTATTCCTAGACTTTGCTCAGTACCTTGTTGATGCACCTTTGGCAGCAATTACAGTCAACAAACATGGCACACCTTTGGGCAGGATCTCCCATTCCTCTTTGCAGCACCTCTCAAGCTCCATCAGATTGGATGTGAAGTGTTGGTTGTTATCCAGAATGTCTCTGTACATTTCTTTCTTTAAAAAGGGACAGAGCATAAAAATGAACATTGATATACAATGCATACAGTATGTTAATATATGCTAATTTACACTCACAGTCCCCTGGCAGTTACATGCAGTAGAAGTGTCAGGATGCAAAATGAATACAGTATTCAGTATTACCTCAATGCAAAATGAATACAGTATTACCTCAATTTATGAGCTAAATCGGTTCTGTGACGGAGCTCCTAACTCAAAACACTTGTAACTTGAATCAACGTTCCAAATTAATTTAATTGGTGTTCGGCCCCTCAAAATGGCACAGTTTTAACATGCAATGTGCCTTTTAAAAATGAAAAATATAATATTTTAAATCAATCAATCAAAGTTTATTTCTATAGCCTTTAATCACAAGGGTATCAAAGGGCTGCGCGAGCCACAACGGCATCCTCTGCTCAGATCCCACATAAGGGCAAGGAAAAACTGAACCCAATGGGATAACAATGAGAAACCTTGGAGAGGACTGCAGATGTGGGTAACCCCACTCCCCCCCACACACACACACATTTAGTTTAATATAATAATAATAATGTACAGGATTTACCTTGGAAAGTGGACTTCTATGTTTTTTTATTTCAGCTGTTTTTTTTTGTCAAACACACCATCAGCTGTGGTTCCATATTTTCATGGATAAATGTCCACCACTTAAATATGCTTCTTACTTTATTGGCTGCCGTTGGAGTCATTCTGCCTCAGTGTGGTGCAGACGCGCGGTGATACGCTTTAATTACTTTTCCAAATTGACGGCACGCTCTGCAATTTTTTGATTATTTCTTTGTTTAATTCATCCATTTCTTCGCACCACTGTCCTTCACACTAACTTTCTTCCTTCCCATAGTTGGAAAACAAAGTTGATCTCTAGCTGTTAAAGCAATGCTAGCATGTAGGACCAAAACAAATACAGCGTATTTTTTCAAATATATGGACACTGGCATACATCTATCCATCCATTTTCTACCGCTTGTCCCTTTTGGGGTCAGGGGGAATGCTGGAGCCAATCTCAGAAACAATCGGGCGGAAGGCGGAGTTCACCCTGGACAAGTCGCCAGAATGTGTGGATATCCTGCGACACTCAAAGCAGATGCATTTCCAACGATAAAGTCAACAAAATCACAAAGGTGAGTTTTGTTGCTGTTATTGACTTATCTGCTAATCAGACATATTTGGTCACGGCATGACTGCCAGTTAATCGATGCTAACATGTTATTTAAGCTAGCTGCATGTACAATTGTAGCTATATTTGCATCCAGCCTTTCCCTCCACCCACATTTAATGCCAAACAAACACTTACCAATCGACGGATTTAATTTGCTCCAGTGGTCAAAAGATGCAATCGTTGGTTAGAAGGCGATCGCCGAATAGCTTCAATAGCTATTTGCTCAATAGCTTCAGTTTCTTCTTCAATTTCGTTTTCGCTATCTGCCTCCACACTCCAACCATCTATTTCAATACATGCGTAATCTGTTGATCCGCTTAAACTGCTGAAATCCGAGTCTGAATCCGAGCTAATGTCGCTATATCTTGCTGTTCTATCCGCCATGTTGTTTGTATAGGCATCACTATGTGACGTCACAGGAAAATGGACAGGTGGATTTACAGATAGCGAAAATCAGGCACTTTAAAGCCTTTTTTCGGGGTTATTCCATGATGGGTAAAATTTTGAAAAAAACTTCGAAAAATAAAATAAGCCACTGGGAAGTGATTTTTATTGGTTTTAACCCCTCTGAAATTGTGATAATGTTCCGCTTTAAAAACATGTTTGGGAACCTCAAGGACACAAATTAGATACAGTTTTACTTAACAGTTTTCATGCAAACACAGCCTAAGACTCAATCGTATTTTTGTGTTTATCTAGAGCTCCCCCTTCACCCACCCCTCCACCCCCTCTGGCTTGCACATACTCCCGCTGTTGCTCAGTGATCTGATTGGAGATGTAAATGGCCTCTTATTAATCTTGATTCCAGACACTGGGGCCTCTCCTCTTGTGGAAATCAATCATGTGCATGCACAGGTTTTCATGCGCAGGCTTCTTTGCCTCACAAAAGCGATCTTTAAACTTGTACCCCTTTCCCACAAAGGCAGTTGGGAAAAAAATACCAATACACCGGCGCTCAGCTAGACAAATGTGAATGTGAGGATATTAAGCTCAGAATTGCTCTGCCTTCATGATGGCCTATAGGTGCAGTTGTTCCACATTTACAGGAGGCTACAGGCCATCCTCTCCTATGTGTGACTAGTGGCCCTTAATCATGTGTATAAGAGGGTTGGAGGGTGGGCGATGTCATGCAAGCCAATCACATTGTTCTGTCAATGATTTGTTCAATTGAAACAAGCTGGATCAACTGGGGCTTAAATCAGTCATTTTCAATAACAATATGATTTCCTATTGTGGTAGTTTTTGTTCAAGTTCATTTTAGTGATGGTCACTCCTTAAACGGGGCCTGCAATGAATTGTGTCTTTTCTCTCTTGCAAATGTTTCAAAATGTTGGATACTCGTGTTAAACAATGCCAGAGCAGCAAATCATTCATGCATTTTGGCGTGAGCTTGCACGCAGTTTTGGTTGCCTCTTTTCACCGGTTATGCGGCCAGGCTACGTCGTGACATCACCGCAGCATGGAAGCACTTATTTAGACGTTTAGTAAAGCTCTCAGCTTGTTGGCTTCAAGCCATGAGAAACCCTGCTAAAAAAGGTAGAATAAAGTGTTGTTTTCATACAATCTTGGCATGTGCAAGGGCAGCACGGTGAAAGAGGGGTTAGTTCGCCTGCCTCACAATACAAAGGTCCTGAGTAGTTCTGGGTTCAATCCCGGCCTCGGATCTTTCTGTGTGGAGTTTGCATGTTCTCCCTGTGACTGCGTGGGTTCCCTCAGGGTACTCCGGCTTCCTCCCACCTCCAAAGACATGCATTTGATAGGTTGATTGGCAACACTAAATTGGCCCTAGTGTGTGAATGTGAGTGTGAATGTTGTCTGTCTATCTGTGTTGGTCCAGTGATGAGGTGGCGACTTGTCCAGGGTGTACACGGCCTTACGCCTGATTGTAGCTGAGATTGGCACTAGCGACCCCAAAAAGGGAATAAGCAGCAGTAAATGGATGGATGGATGGCATGTGCATAACACCAACGTCCTAAAGCTGATAAAAAGTTTTTTTGTTTTTTTTTAGGCAGCTCTGAATCGGTTGTAGAGTGTGCAGGTGAACCTAATGTTGTGGCCGAGTGAATCTATATGTTTTTTGTTGTTTCTGACCGCGTCTGAAAAGAAATAGTGCACAAAAACTTCAAGATGTATATTTAAACAGTGTACATTCTAATACAGGGGTGTCAAACGTACGAACAGGAGTTTGCCAAGTATAAAAATGAGCCGGAATTTTTTAATGAAAGAAACTGCTGTTCTAAATGTATCCACTAGATGTTGCAATAACAATTCTTTGTATTTTTGTAGATTATGCTACATATGTAAAACAATTTAAAATAAACCACATTAGTGTACCGGTCGAAGAAAATGAGCAAACTACATAAATAACTTCCTGTTTTGTGATTTTGATTTTTTTTTTTTATATAAATAGTAATAAATAATAATAAATGGGTTGTACTTGTAAAGCGCTTTTCTACCTTCAAGGTACTCAAAGCGCTTTGACACTACTTCCACATTTACCCATTTACACACACATTCACACACTGATGGAGGGAGCTGCCATGCAAGGCGCTAACCAGCACCCATCAGGAGCAAGGGTGAAGTGTCTTGCTCAGGACACAACGGACGTGACGAGGTTGGTACTAGGTGGGGATTGAACCAGGGACCCTCGGGTTACACATGGCCACTCTCCCACTGTGCCACGCCATCCCCAATGTGCATAATAAAACCTCTAATATCTTGATAAATTGAAAATTAACACCAATGTGCTGACTGATGAGCATTATCACATAATTTATTCAGAAGGTATAAATAATGACAAACAAAAGGTAGAATACTATCAACCGCAACATGTAAGTGTAAAAAAAAAAACACATAATGATTTGTACATTTTCAGAATGTGCTTGTTATATTTTTAAACAAAAAAAAACAACAATCTGAAGTTATCTTTAATTTTAAGTAATCGTGCTGTGATTTTACCAGTCGGGCCCACTTGGGTGTAGATTTTTCTCCATGTGGCCCCCAATCTAAAATGAGTTTGACACCCCTGTTCTAATACATTTGGAGAGGGTCAGGTAGGGTTTTATTTGCAATCTGGCCCTATGGTTAAGAAACACCTGATCTCGTCCACAAGGTAGTGTTTTAGATGTAGATTAAAATCTTTATAGGTCCCCTTTAACAATAGCACTTTTTAGTTTGATCAAGCAGGGTATGTAGTTTAAGATATTCAGAAGAAAAAGCCATAGAAAAAAACCCAAAACTTTTTGTCTCCTGTTACTGGAATAAAATTAGCATTGTTGACTATTTTGGTGTTGCCTTTTTTTACTTTTACGCTGAAATAATCAATAATCAGTTAATGAATACAACATGCCTTCCCAGTCTTCTCTTCTTGACAAATGACCTAATTTTTCTCTTTCAAAAATTAGTTGACATTAGAGATGTGACGTTCGCGAATGAGTCGAGCCTCTTTGAATGGCTCCTTCAAATGTTGCGCGGCCATTCGTCTGAGAGCTGTTTGAAATGCAGATTGCCAGGGCTACTTTCATATGCATGCCATTATAATAGACTGGAGTGACACCAACGTAAAAAGCCGAAACAAAATGAGCCACAATCAAAAGAAACGTTGCAACATTTCGATGCACTTTTCTGGTTCATTGTTTTGTTAAGTCGCCCAGTTTAGGTGCACGCATACCAGGTAGGGTTGTACAATTTTGCTTTGACGTGTATATATTGTGCTCATTTTTATTATAGAGTTATTCATATTTTTATTTAAATAGTATTATAGATGTATTCTGTATGGAATATGTTTCTTGTATTGTTAAAATGCTTGTGTGGGAAATGTTACAGTAAACTTGATTTGCATGGAGGTTTTTGATTTGTAGACTTTTTATCATATTTTCCGTACTATAGAGCGCACCAGGTTATAAGCGGCACTCACTAATTTTCATATATTAGCCGTATCTCACTATAAGCCACGGATATATTTTGTGGATATTAGTTTTTCACACAGAAATATTTTTAAATTTCTATTTATATACCTTAATTGTTTCCGAACTGTGTCTGTAACAAGGCAGTAAAACGGCTGATCAAACAAAATTAAGTCATCGTCATGGACCCACTAGTTGCGGGAGCTAGCTCTCCAATCAGCTAAGCGGACTCAATAACTCCATGGTGCAACGTTCCCTCTAAGGCATGGGTGTCTAACTCTGGCCCGCGGGCCAAATTTCGCCCGCCGTGTAATTTAATTGTGGCCCTTGAGGCAATAATAAATTAACATTAGAGCTGGCCCGCCGGTATTTTACAGAGGCAGTGCCGCTGTATCACCGCATTCAACGCTAAATCCCATACTTGCCAACCCTCCCGATTTTTCCAGGAGAATCCCGAATTTCAGTGCCCCCCCCCCGAAAATCTCCCGGGGCAACCATTCTCCCGAATTTCCACCCAGACAACAATATTGGGGGCGTGCCTTGAAGGCACTGCCTTTAGCGTCCTCTACAGCCTGTCGTCACGTCCGCTTTTACACCATACAAACAACGTGCCGGCCCAGTCACAGAATATATGCGGCTTTAACACACACAAGTGAATGCAAGCATACTTGATCAACAGCCATAGGGTCACCCTGAGGGTGGCCGTATAAACAACTTTAACACTGTTACACCACACTGTGAACCCACACCAAACAAGAATGACAAACACATTTCGGGAGAACATCTGTACTGTAACACAACATAAACACAACAGAACAAACCCCTTGCAGCACTAACTCTTCCGGGACGCTACAATATACACCCCCGCTACCAACAAAACTCGATTTTCCATTTCACTATAAAGTTATATAAGCCTTGTTTGTTCAATATTTAATACAAAACTTGTTTGGGTCCCTATTAAAAGGTTAAGTTGTTCAACTTTGGCCCGCGGCTTTGTTCAGTTTAGAATTTTGGCCCACTCTGTATTTGAGTTTGACACCCCTGCTCTAAGGTGCGCGCCTGTGCAATTGTACACTGCTCACCTGTCCTCTGCACACGGCAAATCTTGGCTGCGCACAAAATCGAATAAAAGGATAAGCGCATAACAGTGTGCACGTCTTCCGTCGCTCACATGTGCGCCACTTAATGCTCAAAGAGTTTTGGCGTTTGCTCACACATATGAAAAATTGGAGGGAAAATTGCCACGGTGATGTCTTGGTGAGTTTACTAACAAATTTGGGAAACTGAAACGATATAAATAGAATGCCACTGTAAGTTAATAACACTAACACAGACACTCATAAATGTATTAGCCTATTAGCTAATGATAACAACTCTAACTTTCATTACAATAGCACGGATATATATGCATTGAAACACTTCTACAGCCATCCCACATGCAGTAAGTATAAATAGTTTAAGTTATACAATAGAACTTACAAACATTGCTTGGAGTGACGGATTAACAAGCCATACAAGTAGAAAGGCTATGGACAGCTGAAAGACAGACTTTCCGGTTGAAAGCTCTTGTCTAATGAGAAGGGAAGCAAACTTGTTCAAAAGATGGCACCAAAGGTCAAACCATAATGTACCATTTGAGTGTCTTAGTTTTTTTTTTTTGAGAGCTATTTGTACTGTGGCCATCAGCGAATAAAAATCCATAAAGTAGCCACATCATTTTATAAAACTGCAGGGTACAAAGCGTAGGAAAGTAGCGCTTATTGTCCTCAATTTACTTTATTTTCATTGTGTCACACAGTTTCTTAAGTAGGGAAAACAAATCCAATTAATCTTTACATCAAGACATAGGAATAAGGGAATATTTTATGGAAAATTTACTATTAAAACCCGACCAAAAATAGTATTTTAAATTTGTGAAAAATGTTGATATTCAGAACCCATGATTATCTTGGAACTGCTACCAGTGAATATTTTCTTGATAAAAACAAGTAACTTTAAAAATGTTTTAAAAAAGTACAACGATGCCAAGAATTTGCATGGCGGTAGTTGGTGTAACCCCAAGATGCAGAAATGGAAGGCGACGTGCAGGTAATATTGTGACTTAATTGTCAAACGTAGTAGAAATAAATGCACACAGCAACACACAAAACAAAGCAATGGAAAACAGCAACACACTAAACACTAACAGCAAACAATACCCCGGCATCGTCTGAGACGCGGCATTGGTATATGAAGCACTCCGATGTTGATTGTCAACTGCCACATGTCCTCATCACCAAACGGTGGCAGATGTGTCAATCAAGCTCCATTTTAGCTGTGAAAAACAGGTGAAACACACAGGAAGTGGATGCAGAAATAAACACTGAAAACAGGAAAATAATCACACAACTCAAAACAAACGAGCCAGTTTTTGGAAAGGATCAGCTCTGCAAGATCAGGCTCCCTTCCGAGAGCCATGAATCCCACTTTTGCATGTACAGAAACCATCTTTACAGTTTAGCTTTGGACAAAAAAAAAACTATTTTTTCTCCCCAATAGTGGTCTTATGGTCGGACTCTTTGAAGATAATCATTAAGCGAAAGATAAGCGAAAGATGTAAGAAGGGGCAAAAAAAAAAGTCCTCCTATCAACCAGCCGATCATTAGTTTGCTGTAGATCAGTGTGCTAATGTGCTCAGTGGCACTTGCCGAGCTTTAATTAGGGTGATGAGAAACAGCGTTCAGCCCACATCAAAGTAATGACACATGCAGACACGCCCGGACATCTAAATGGAATATCGCATGCTTTTTCAAATGAGCTTTTCACATTCAATTACTCTCTATTATGTGCTAGATAAATATGTAAATACGGTCAGTGGTTGGCGATATAAACCCCCCGAAGACAGAAAAATGCTGAAGTCAAAGAAAATGAAAATGTCACCCCATTGAGCGCAGACTTCCGCCAAGGTTGAGCTGTCGTGTATTTGTGTTTGTCTGCGCGTACACTGTGTCACCAGGACACTTATCGCTTCATCGAGGGTGAGATGGCAGGATTATTTTGGATAGTGGGGTGAGGGGAACAACGGCATTGTGACAGAAAAAGCATGAAGTAACAATAAGTGTATACAGTAGGGAACGGATTCATACGGCCCCATTCCTGGATGGATTTTGCTCGAGAGTAGGATGGTTATTAATTTTTGTTTAGCAGTCTACCGAAAATGATAAAAAGCGCCGCTCGTCATAGCAACTGACGCTCACGTCAAAGTTGGAATTTTAAGATATTCAACACTGTGGCGGCAAAAGTGAATATGCATCTGCCTCATAATACGAAGATCATGAGTAGTCCTGGGTTTAAGCCCGGGCTCGGGATCTTTCTGTGTGGAATTTGCATGTTTTCCCCGTGACTGCGTGGGTTCCCTCCGGGTACACCGGCTTCCTCCAACACTAAATTGGCCCTAGTGTGTGAATGTGAGTGTGAATGTTGTCTGTCTATCTGTGTTGGCCCTGTGATGAGGTGACGACATGTCCAGGGTGTACGCAGCCTTCCGCCCGAATGCAGCTGAGACCCCTCGTGACCCCCCGCGACCCAAAACTTGTTTGGGTCCCTATTAAAAGGTTAATTTGTTCAACCTTGGCCCGCAGCTTTGTTCAGTTTTAAATTTTGGCCCACTCTGTATTTGAGTTTGACACCCCTGCTTTAATCGATATATTTCGCCTATAGGGGAGGGGTACTTTTCATGTTTGAATCGAAACAACACCAATTCCCGGTACCTGAGTTTCGATAGCGCTACTTTTGTCTGTTTTCAAATGTGTTTCCAAATGTTAATTGTTAACATTAATAATAATGCCCATCCATCCATCCCATTTTCTACCGCTTATTCCCTTTCGGGGTCGCGGGGGGCGCTGGCGCCTATCTCAGCTACAATCGGGCGGAAGGCCAGGTACACCCTGGACAAGTCGCCACCTCATCGCATGGCATTAATAATAATGATAATAACAATTTAACATTCATCACTGAGCTTTGCTGTCCAGTTGTTACACTATCTTGTTTTTTTGCACTTCTCATTTACAAGTATTACTATGCATGCAGTTGCAATTCCAAGACGTTAGATGCCACTAGTGTATAAAGTGTGTTGCCTTAGTCAGGAAGTAGTCTTTGCCATTAAGTTCAATGTGCGAGTTAAAGCTGCAGTCATCGTGTATTTTGGTAATTGTTGATAGATCGATTATTTTGTTTGAATAGTTTTGTAATCAGATAAAACACTTTCTAGCTTTGATGCTTGTTTTAGGGACAATTGTTGAAAAAAACAATCCATTTTCTGCTTACCATAACTTCCATTCTTTTTTTTTTAATTAATCATCAACATTGAAATGACATTTTAAACATGTGTGAACTGTTAAAAAAAATACTCTATTGCAGCGGCTGTACTGAAACTATGTCTGTGTATTTAAAGCCCTGAGCTCTCCATGAGAACTTTATTTAATCAATTAGTTAAAATTAGAAAATTATTAATCAGTGTAACAGACTATAAAATGGTTTTCTCATCGGATAAATTGATTAATTTCAACCCTAGCGCCAGTCTTTCTTTTGTTAAACCCTACAAAGTGTTAACCTCCAAGTATTGTTTTATTTACACACCAGCTGTTGGATTGTAATGTGCATCTTAGTTGTAGTTTTCATCATCAAATTTGGAGGTAATAAAAATCGGTTTGTAACATCGCTAATACTAATCTCAAACTCTTTTTTATAGGTACAATCTTCTGAAGTTTACGGAGATTCCACAGTGCTTGTATTGTGTATAACGTAGTATATGGTTTAAATTCTAGACTGTGCCAGCTCATTCCAGTGACTACTGCTTCTCATTAAAAAAACATTCGAAGTAAACCTTTATTAAGACGGGAAAATCGTTATCTAAAGTGTACAAACTTTAGTATAGCCTGTAGAGGCCTGATGATCCGGAATGAGATTTATAGCTCTGTAAAATAATCAAATTATTTTTTAAAAGCTTTTTATGCTAAATTTATTTCGACATTATGCCTTGTACTTTTAAGACATCCCTTATGGTTGAAGAATTCACATTAGTTGCATAATTTTGGTCTTGACGTCTGTATGTATGATGAGATTATCGCAGATCTTCAAGATGCAACCTTTAAAAGGTTGCATTTTGAAGATCAAGATTGAATAATAGGATATTGAGACTGATTTTGGTGGATTTAAAGATTCATTTTTTATTGATGAATTAAATTGTAAATATGTATTTGGTGGGTAGATTTTGAAATGTATTGTATTGTATTTTGTATGACTATGACTATTTTAACTGTGGGTCCCTGTCCATAAACTGTGTGCTTCTAGAGATGACCTTTTTGCTCTGAAATTAACAAAAGAAACAATAATGAAATACAAAAACAATGTGTGTCTGTAAATAAATAAATAATGAATAAATAAATAAATAATAAACTAAATGTTTCTGGCAAGTCCAATTTAAATTATCATCGAGCAAGCACATTTTGAAAAAAATCGAGCATTGTACTTTTGAGCGCTTTCTTCTTGTTTTGTTAAGTTAAAGTTAAAGTACCAATGATTGTCACACACACACTAGGTGTGGTGAAATGTGTCCTCTGCATTTGACCCATCCCCTTGTTCACCCCCTGGGAGGTGAGGGGAGCAGTGGGGAGCAGTGGGCAGCAGTGGTGCCGCGCCAGGGAATAATTTTTGGTGATTTAGTCCCCAATTCCAACCCTTGATGCTGATTGCCAAGCAGGGAGGTAATAGGTCTCATTTTTATAGTCTTTGGTACGACTCGGACAGGGTTTGAACTCACGACCTACCGATCTCAGGGCGGACACTCTAACCCAGGGGTCACCAACGCGGTGACCGCGGGCACCAGGTAGCCCGTAAGGACCAGATGAGTAGCCCGCTGGCCTGTTCTAAAAATAGCTCAAATAGCAGTACTTAGCAGTGAACTGCCTCTATTTTTTAAATTGTATTTATTTGCTAGCAAGCTGGTCTCGCTTTGCTTGACATTTTTAAGTCTAAGAGAGACAAAACTCAAATAAAATTTGAAAATCCAAGAAAATATTTTAAAGACTTGGTCTTCACTTGTTTAAATAAATTCATTTATTTTTTTACTTTGCTTCTTATAACTTTCAGAAAGACAATTTCAGAGAAAAAATACAACCTTAAAAATGATTTTAGCATTTTTAAACACATATACCTTTTTACCTTTTCAATTCCTTCCTCTTCTTTCCTGACAATTTAAATCAATGTTCAAGTAAATTCATTTTTTTTTTATTGAAAAGAATAATAAATACATTGTAATTTAATTTCTTCATTTTAGCTTCTGTTTTTTCGACGAAGAATATTTGTGGAATATTTCTTCAAACTTATGATTAAAATTAAAAAAAATAATTCTGGCAAATCTAGAAAATCTGAAGAATCAAATTTAAATCTTATTTCAAAGTCATTTGAATTTATTTTCAAATTTTTGTTCTGAAAAATCTAGAAGAAATAATGATTTGTCTTTGTTAGAAATATAGCTTGGTCCAATTTGTTATATAGTCTAACAAAATGCAGATTGGATTTTAACCTATTTAAAACATGTCAGCAAAATTCTAAGATTAATCTTAATAAGGAAAAATTATTAATGATGTTCCATAAATTCTTTTTTTAATTTGTTCTAAAAGATTCGAATTAGCTAGTTTTTCTCTTCATATTTTTCGGTTGAATTTTGAATTTTAAAGAGTCGAAATTGAAGAAAAACTATGTTTGAAAATTAAATTTTCATTTTTTTCGTGTTTTCTCTTCTTTTAAACTGTTTAATTAAGTGTTTTTTTCATAATTTATTCTCTACAAAAAACCTTCCGTAAAAGGAAAAAAAATGTATGACGGAATGACAGACAGAAATACCCATTTTTTTAATTTATATGTAGATTTATTTTTTAAAGTTAAACTGAGCAAATTGGCTATTTCTAGGATTTATTTAAGTGTGTATCAAACTGGTAGCACTTCGCATTAATCAGTACCCAAGAAGTAGCTTTTACTTTCAAAAAGGTTGGTGACCCCTGCTCTAACCACTAGACCACTGAGCCGGCATGGACAATTGTAACATCAACAAAAAGCAGTGCAGCCCGAGTCCACTCTTGAGTTCTTGATGCTTGTTTCCCGGCCAAGTGCTTGAGTTTACAACCGGACCTGACGTCACATGCAACAACGGGCATCTAAATATAACACTGTTTGATTTTACGTGAATCAGTACCCGGTAATACCGACAAACTTCAGTCGGTGCCCCATAAATGTATGAAATTTGACACCCATTCAGTTATACGCAACTCACTGTTTTTCTTCCGGGTTTGTCATTCTCTTATCAAACGTAAAGCACTTCACCTTAGCAGAAGCAGAAGCTATAAATTATGCAGTGCACATCTCACACACGCACACGCACGCACAGGAACCGAAGTGTGTTGTGCAAAGTAAAGGTTTAAAGCACAGCGTGCATTCTTCATGCTCATGGCCTCCATCAGTTGTACTTTTACAACAAACAGTGACAATTTTGGCGTGCGCTTGTTCAAGACCTAACTCTTCTGCCGGTTCCTGAACTCTGCTCTTTATAGCGTCGTAAGCCAACATGGAGAATAGAGAAAGTCCTTCTGGTCCCTTCTTTTAATACCCGAGCCTACCACTCAGCCTACCTCTCTCCCACTGTGCTCTGGGTTCTCTGACTCTCCCTCTCTCTCCCCTACCATCTGTTCAGTGTGCCAGGCTTGTAGTTTTTTTTTTTTTTACTGGATAAAAGAGACTCCTAACCAGCCATATATGTCCTTTTATTATTCCCCGGCGGCTGGTCTATATTTGTCCCCTTACAGTAGCCCTTGCTGAGCCTGTCTTTGTTAAGAGGGCTTCAATGGGTCAGGTCTTGCACGGAGGGGTGAGATTGGCTGACCCCTGTCAGGAAAAAGCAATGCAAAGGAAAGAAGAGAACGATATCAAAACTAGAACAGATGGCTGTGGCATTAAAAAAAAAAGAAATGAAAAAGAAGAAGAAGCACAGATATCCAGGGATGGGAAAGAAATGCAGAGTGATGCAGTGAAGGAACAATAAGTTGTCAGGTGTGTGAGGCAATAATGGTGCTTCTGAATTTTTAATAGTTGACCACTTTGCAACGACCTTTGTCTAATGGATTCAGTGCCTCTTAAAAGCTCCTGTCAAAGCTCCTCCACCTCAGTTACACCATGGAAAGTGCTGAGCGCTCCAACACTTTCTGATAGATTGGCCAATGATCTAATATTGCCTCACAGCAGACAACACAGGCAGCCATTGTTTGTCAAATAGTGATTACAATGCTAATTATGTTTACAAGGTGTAGCCACATAAAATACTGTGAATAATTTTAAGGTAGGGGTGTCCAACTAATTTTTAGATCAGGGTTCAAATGGAGAAAAATCTACTCCAAAGTGGCCCGGACTCGTAAAATCACGGCACGATAATTTAAAAATAAAGACAACTTCAAAATGTTTTCTTTGCTTAAAGGCCTACTGAAATGAGATGTTCTTATTGAAACAGGGATAGCAGGTCCATTCTATGTGTCATACTTGATCATTTCGCGATATTGCCATATTTTTGCTGAAAGGCTTTAGTAGAGAACATCGACGATAAAGTCCGCAACTTTTGGTCGCTAATAAAAAAGTCTTGCCCGTACCGGAAGTAGCAGACGATTTGCGCGTGACATCATGGGTTGTAGGGCTCTTTACATCCTCACATTATTTACAATAATAGCCACTAGCAGCGAGAGCGATTCGGACCGAGAAAGCGACAATTTTCCCATTAATTTGAGCGGGGATGAAAGATTCGTGGATGAAGATAGTGAGAGTGAAGGACTAAAAAAAAAGTCAAGGGCAGTGGGACAATTCCGATGGTATCAGACACATTTACTAGGATAATTCTGGAAAATCCCTTATCTGCTTATTGTGTTACTAGTGTTTTAGAGAGATTATATGGTACCTGAAAGTCGGAGGGGTGTGGCCACGGATGTGGTGACCGCCAATGTCTCCGGTTGGAGGAGGTAAGAGAGTCCGCAGCTGCAGGAGGACGCAAGCTCCGCTCATGTCTACGGTAAGAGCCGACTTATTACCACAATTTTCTCACCGAAACCTGCCGGTTGACATGTGGACGGGATCCATGTTCGCTTGACCGCTCTGTTCCATAGTAAAGCTTCACCTTCGGGAATGTAAACAAGGAAACACCGGCTTTGTTTGTGTTGCTAAAGGCAGCTGCAATACACCGCTTCCCACTTACATCTTTCTTCTTTGACTTCTCCGTTATTAATTGAACAAATTGCAAAAGATTCAGCAACACTGATGTCCAGAATACTGTGTAATTATGCGATTAAAGCAGACGACTTCTAGCCGTGATCGGTGCTGGAAGAACATGTCCACTACAACCGGTACGCGTCATCATACACGTCATCATACACGTCATCATTCCGCGACGTTTTCAACAGGATACTTCGCGGGGAATTTAAAATTGCAATTTAGTTAAACTAAACCGGCCGTATTGGCATGTGTTGCAATGTTAAGATTTCATCATTGATATATAAACTATCAGACTGCGTGGTCGGTAGTAGTGGGTTTCAGTAGGCCTTTAAAAATAGAACAAGCATATTCTGAAATTGTACAAATCATAATGTTGTTGGGTTTTTTCTTTACGATTACCTGTTGTGGTTAATAGTAAATATGCTTTATTAGTTTATATTTATATTAATTAATTATGTGATAATGTTTATCAGTCAACTCATTGGTGTTAATTTTCAATCTATCAAGATAAAAAAAAAGTATATCATCTAAAAAGATACAAAGAATTGCTATTGTGACATCCAGTGGGCACATTTAGAACAGCTGTTTCTTACATTCAAAAATTTTAGGTACATTTTTACACTCAGCAAACTCATCCCGCAGGCCGGATAAAACCTGTTCGCGGAACTGATCCGGCCCTCGGACCGTACGTTTGAAACCCTTGCTTTAAAGGCGTACTGAAACCCACTACAACCGACCACACAGTCTGATAGTTTATATATCAATGATGAAATATTAACATTGCAACACATGCCAATACGGCCGGTTTAGTTTATTAAGTTGCAATTTTAAATTTCCCGCGAAGTGTCGTGTTGAAAACATCGCGGTATGATGACTCGTATGATGGCGCGTGCGTTTGACGTCACCAGTTGTAGGGGACATTATTTTCCAGCCCGGTCCAAGCTATAAGTAGTCTGCTTTAACCGCATAATTAAACAGTCTTCTGGACATCTGTGTTGCTGAATCTTTTGCAATTTGTTCAATTAATAATGGAGAAGTCAAATTAGAAAGATGGAGGTGGGAAGCTTTTAGCCTTTAGCCACACAAACACAGTCGGTTTTTCCTTGTTTAAAATTCCCGAAGATGAAGCTTTACTATGGAACAGAGCGGTCAAGCGAACATGGATCCCGACCAAATGTCAACCGACAGTTTTCGGTGAAAAAATTGTGGTAATAAGTCAGCTATTACCGGAGACATCAGCCAAGCTTCCGTCTTGCTGCAGCTGCCTGACTTACCTCAGAAACTCTGGCGTCAACACACCCGTGGCCACACCCCTCCGCTTTTCAGGTACTTTATAATCTCACCAAAAGACTGGTAACACAATAGGCAGATAAGGGATTTTCCAAAATTATCCTAGTAAATGTGTCTAACAACATCAGAATCGCTCTCGCTGCCCTCGCCTTTTTTTTCTTCTTTTTTTTTCTAGTCCTTCACTCTAAATTTCCTCATCCACAAATCTTTCATCCTCGCTCAAATTAATGGGGAAATTGTCGCTTTCTCGGTCCGAATAGCTCTAGCTGCTGCTGGCTCTGATTGTAAACAATGTGAGGATGTGAGGGGCCCTACAACCTGTGACGTCACGCGCACATCGTCTGCTGCTTCCGGTAAAGGCAAGGCTTTTTTATTAGCGACCAAAAGTTGCGAACCTTATCGTCGATGTTCTCTACTAAATCCATTCAGCAAAAATATGGCAATACCGCAAAATGATCAAGTATGACATATAGAAGTGACCTGCTATCCCCGTTTACATAAAAAAAAATCTCATTTCAGTAGGCCTTTAAGGAATCATGCTATGATTTTTTTCTACAGTTCCTTGTGGTCTACAAAACACGTAATAGTGGTGATTTCCGTTTTGTGGCCAGTTTTATTTACGTGCTCCAGACCAATCCCCTTCAGCAGTGTCCCCACCCTGTTGGCTATATTGTAGTTTTTAGCACTTCTATATCGAGTTTATTGAGAGATATAAGTTAGAACTATAAGGTACTTTCTGTCAGTGGCGGGCCGTGTGTTTCCTACCTAGGCCTTCAGTGATGTCCGTCTTCAATGATTACCTCTCAAAATACCGTAATTGATGTCACCACATGAATATTGCTGGAGAAATACTATACAGGAACACATTTACACACTACCGGGCAGTGTACAAAACAAATTATTTTCTGGCACATTTAAAAATCAATCAACCCGCATCAGTAAATAAAACATATCTTATGTGGTATTGTCAAAATTAAAATAGCAAAGAGCACATTAAACGTTTAAAAATTTAAGAAATACAATATCTGAACTCACTTGTGGAGGGGGTCCGGTTCGATGACCATGGATGAAGTCCTGGCTGTCCAGAGTCGGGACCCAGGATGGACCGCTCGTCGGGACCCAGGATGGGACCGCTGGCCTGTGTATCGGTTGGGGACATCTCTACGATGCTGATCTGACTCCGCTTGGGATGGTTTCCTGTGGACGGGACTCTCGCTGCTGTCTTGGATCCGCTTTGAACTGAACTCTCGCAGCTGTGTTGGAGCCACTGTGGATTGAACTTTCACAGTATCATGTTAGAGCCGCTCGACATCCATTGCTTTCGGTCCCCTAGAGGGGGGGTGCCCACATTTGAGGTCCTCTCCAATGTTCTCATAGTCATCATTGTCACTGGCGTCCCACTGGGTGTGAGTTCTCCTTGCCCACTGGGTGTGAGTTTTCCTTGCCCTTATGTGGGTTCTTCCGAGGATGTCGTAGTCGTAGTGGTTTGTACAGTCCTTTGAGACATTTGTGATTTAGGGCTATATAAGTAAACATTGATTGATTGATTGATTGACATTTCATTGCGGGGACAGCTCATTTTGCAATACAGTCTACTGAAAATGGCAGAAAAGCACCACTTTACATAGCAACTGACACTGTGGTTAAAGTTGGAACTGCCACAAAAACACTTTTTAATATATTCAACAGTCTACTGCCATCTTGCGGCTAAAGTGCATAGTAAACCCCCCAATTTGTCACGTTTCATATGTCAGGGCAACCGCGACGAACGGGCCCACGTGAATCCCCTTCGTAATATAACTTCAGGTTGTGTACACATTCAAACTTTCTCTAGGTGTAGTCAATGTGAAGCCTTTATTACTTTAATATTCTGGCCATCATTGGGATGAGATTTGTGCTTTTCTCAACGCTCCAGTGCCATTGTTTTCCCTGGTGGGAGTCAGAAGGGTACAAGGTGGGAAGGGTTCTGCATAGGTGGCCGAATGTTCCTCCACCAGGGACAATGGAGATAATTGAAAGTCTGGCCTGGGGGATTCTCGTGTACGGCGCTCCCTCTCCCACTTATCGCATGGTCTCTTCTACCGAGTCCCTTTATCTCCCCCTTTTCCCTTCTCACTTTCATCAATTCTGTTTTTTTTTTTTTTTTACCAGGCTCTCTTTTTCAAGGCTGTGCAGGTTGAGTACATTGAACTGAGATGGCACTCAGTTACTGTAAAATGAAAAAGAGTTCACTACCACTTGTATTGTCACTGACACTTAACTCAACCCTTAACTACACTTTATTTACCGTCTCCAAGTTATTTTCTTTTTAGAGCTGGCCTGTTGAATTCAGAGACTTAGAAGAGATGAGAGAAAAGCTGTCAAAGTTGCAGGAAATATATTCATTGAAGAAAAGGTGACTCTGATTCTGCCCTTTTTTTCTTTTGACACATTATTCAATGGAAGGAAGATATATGTGTTTACACGGGGGTATAATATTGGTGGATGTTCCCCCAAAAAGCAGTTTTGGTCCCCTGCATTTTGTAACATTCGTAAATGTTGTGATATATTAAATGGAGACAAGTCTTAAAGGCCTACTGAAACCCACTACTACCGACCACGCAGTCTGATAGTTTATATATCAATGATGAAATATTAACATTGCAACACATGCCAATACGGCCGGTTTAATTGACTAAATTGCAATTTTAAATTTCCCGCGAAGTATCCTGTTGAAAACGTCGCGGAATGATGACGCGTGCGCGTGACGTCACGAACTGTCAGGAAACATTAACTCAGCACCAGTTACGGCTAAAAGTCGTCTCTTTTCATGGCATAATTACACAGTAATTTGGACATCTGTGTTGCTGAATCTTTTGCAATTTGTTCAATTAATAATGGAGACTATAAAGAACAATGCTGATGGTGGAAAGCGGTGTATTGCAGCTGTCTTTAGCACCGAGACACAGCCGGTGTTTCTTTGTTTTTAACACAGAGCGGTCAAGCGAACATGTTTCTCTACGTCAACCAGCATGTTTTTGGATGGGAAAATTGTAAACTATATCTTACCGGAGACATCATTGGATTATTCGTCCTCCTGCAGCAGCTGTTTAAAAGGTAGCTGTGAGCTTTGCTCCTTGGCTTTCTCTGAGACACTGCGTGTTCACCACAGCCATCTGACCTCGAGGTATGTCTTTACAATCTCACTAAAACACTATTAAAACAATAAGCAGATAAGGGATCTTCCAGAATTATTCTAGTAAATGTGTCTAATTACATCTGAAACGCTCGCACTGCTGCCGCCCGGAGCCGTCGCGTTTTATTTTATTTTTTTGTATTTTTTTTTCGAGTCCTTTGCTATCAATTTCATCAGCCACAAATCTTTCATCCTCGCTCAAATTAATGGGGAAATTGTCGTTTTCTCGGTCCGAATAGCTCTTGCTGCTGGAGGCTCCCATTAAAAACAATGTGAGGACGTGAGGAGCCCTCACCCTTGTGACGTCATCGTCTGTGACTTCCGGTAAAGGCGAGGCTTTTTTATCAGCCCCAAAAGTTGCGAACTTTATAGTCGATGTTCTCTACTAAATCCTTTCAGCAAAAATATGGCAATATCGCGAAATGATCAAGTGTGACACATAGAATGGACCTGCTATCCCCGTTTGATTAAGAACATCTCATTTCAGTAGGACTTTAAGACTGGTGCCAAGCGGAAAGCGGACGTTCACGCTGAAGCTTGTTTCCCTTTATATTGCTGACAAGCTCATTGATTGGGTCTGTGGCTTTTATTGCCACACCGCCATGATTGACAGCACGCAGCAGCTTACCAGTCAGGAGTCAGGCGCACCGACGGGCAGGTGAAGTAAAGAGATGGCCTCTAAACAGCTACATGAATCACTAGCAAGTAAAAGGAAGAAAACATCTCAGCAAGAGGAGCTGTGTGCTTTACTTGATGGCAGCTATATTATTGACATACAACGTGTGTCACCGCTATGAGAATAAGACAGTTCCTTAATTAATTCCTTCTTCAATGTTGGTGCAATGGCTCACGTTCTTCCCGTATGTTAGAAAGAACATTAGTTCGTCAGATACGAGCTAAACGTTAAACTCAATTATCATGCGATATTGTAAAACAAAATAATAGTTATTTTTCCCTGTTAATTTTGTTATTTTGTACGTCAAACCAATTATTGAAAAATGTGTTTCCCGTGTGGGCTTCACGGTGGCAGAGGGGTTAGTGCGTCTGCCTCACAATACAAAGTTCCTGCAGTCCTGGGTTCAAATCCAGGCTCGGGAGCTTTCTGTGTGGAGTTTGCATGTTCTCCCCGTGAATGCGTGGGTTCCCTCCGGGTACTCCGGCTTCCTCCCACTTCCAAAGACATGCACCTGGGGATAGGTTGATTGGCAACACTAAATTGGCCCTAGTGTGTGAATGTGAGTGTGAATGTTGTCTGTCTATCTGTGTTGGCCCTGCGATGAGGTGGCGACTTGTCCAGGGTGTACCCCGCCTTCCGCCCGATTGTAGCTGAGATAGGCGCAAGCGCCCCCCGCGACCCCGAAAGGGAATAAGCGGTAGAAAATGGATGGATGGATGGATGGTGTTTCCCGTGTATTCATATTACTTTAAAAACATGCATGCAACCCCATCAAGCCACGCGCCCCTGTACTCAAGACAATTGTGGCCCTTACATTAGAAATAAAAATGTTGCTGTTTTCACAGTGTCCGTCTTCACTAGGGATGGGTACTTTTTCACATTTGAACCAATACAGGTCCAATTCCCGCTACTTGGAAATCAATACTGTCTTCAATGGTACCAATTGTTGCTACTTTTGTGTTTGTTAAAATGTTTTGATAATAGTTAGTTTTTTTTTTTTAATTCAACATTTGTATCTTGTTTTTTTACACCTATGTGACTCCTTTGCAAGTATTGTATAGTAGAATTTGCATTTAGTTGCAATTCCAAGAGATTAGATGGCAGTATTACATACACTATGGTGTGTTGCCTTAGCTAGGAGGGAGTCTTTGCCATTAAGTTGAATGTGCCAGTCTTTTGTTTACAAAGTGTTTGTAGCTGTTTGATTGTAAGTTTTAGTTTTGATTACCAAATTTGGAGGTGTTGAAATTGCCATTTAAAAGCACTAATCCTAATCTGCAAATGCAATGTAAATTAGCATCGAGACCGGCAGTTTGGAAAATGGAAATTCAAGTTACTTTTGAGCACATTCTTCTTGCTTTTTTTGGCGTAGAAAATGGTAGTATTGCCAAGAGGCAGTCCGACTAAGTCAACTCTGAGTTCTTGACTGCTTGTTTCCAGGCCAATTACTCAAGGCGGTGTTTAATCTTCAACCCAACATGACGTCACGTGCAACAAAGATATAGAAACATGACACCATTGGATTTTACGTGAATCTGTAACCGCTGGTACTGACGTACTCTCGGGTGGTTCCTATGAAAGTACTGAATACGGTACCCGTTACAGATGCGTGGTTTGCGGATAAACTGCGGGTTGGGCGGGGGACATGACGAAAAAATAGATTTTAATTAGATCCGGGCGGGTGGCGGTTGAACCATCCGGAAACATTTGATATACATGATTCTGGGATCGGTATCCTTTACCATTCAAAGAGCCATTTAAGACCCGTGTCACAAAGCGAAGAAGACAATAGGAGACGCTAATATTCTCTAGAATGACGGCCGGCAGTCACCCAGATGATAAGTATTAGGGCGTGCTATGAAGCCATTGGCTTTGTCGCCTTCTACAACATGTACGATCTACTTCTCAGTCCAGCAACATATTGTGTGCAGCTTCCACAATCACACGCACACGACTGCAAGGCATATTGGGTGACATAGAGTACACTAATGGTTGTGATATAAACAATTTTAACACTCTTAGTAATATGAGCCACGCTGTGAAGCCACACCAAACAAGATTGACAGACACATTTCGGGAGAACATCCTCCCAGGAACACAACATAAACGCAACACAACAAATACCCAGAATCCTTTGTATCCATGACAATTTCCTGAACAATTTTACACACCCCGCTAGCAGCATTTCGCTTGATTGAAAATATGTCGATGGAGAGGATAGGTGACGTTCATATATTGCCAATATTCAGTGCTTTATCGTTCATAGATGATATTGTAAATAACACATTATTGTCATGTACAGTCTGGGTGTCTCGTTCAGTAGATTCCATTCCTGTTTTTCAGGTGGTCTGTCATAACGTTTCCAGCACTCAATCAGACATTATTGTGAGGTTTTGTATTAGTGTTCCTAAAAATAGATATACCGGCTCCCCAGACAATTTTTTCTCTAAATGATGGCTGGTTAGCTGGTTAGCTGAAGCCTATCCCATCTGATGTCAAAGGAGAGACTGGGAACATTGTCCTGACTGACATCTTCAATAACATTTTCAAGGCTCTCTCTACAATAAAAAATATATGTGAAAGCTTTTGGGAGAGTAGCATCCTCCAGTATGACAGAATATAAAAATAGATGCAATTAAAACTCAGACAACTGCTACTGGCTTTGCTTCCTTTGAAACGGTTTAACTGGCTTTCACATCCTTGTCCCTGAGCCAGAGTTGACTGGCCAGGCCAAACGTCGCCTATTCTGTGCTAGTGAAATGTAGAATAAAACCCTCTCACACATGCAAGCACACACACATGCTCACACAAATACAAAAAGACCCCTGCGATCCCAAGCCTGGGATTATCCAATGAAAACATTCCTTTGTCGGGCCCCAGTCAAGTTACTTTTTGTAGCTGTCGGGCTTTATCGGAGCTGTTGGTGTCGATGTGTGTGTCGCTGTAGGCTAACATGCATGTTAAGGCAGTCAAAACATTGGCTGCTGCTGATTAACTGGAGCAATTCAAACTAAGCGGTTTCGACACCCCCACCGCACATGAACACACACACACACACCCCCACCCCACACGAACACACACACATTTGCACACACACGCTTTTGTTCTCTCATAGAACATATTCTCATGAGCATTTAGTCAGATCACGTACCAAAATGACAGTAATTATATGATTGCAGACCCATAAAAGCATTGTGTTCATGGCATTTTCCCATCACAACATGTAATGCAACACAAATAAAAAGACTCGGTGTTGGCTTTTTGCAAGTAGTCCTGTGAGTCCAACAAGACTTATATATCAGCATCCAAGAGGAGCTTTTTGTAACCTGTTTCAAAAAGGTTTTATCATTTTTATACAGTACCACAAAATATATTGCGAAATTTGGTTTGAATCAAGAATCGTGTTGAGTCAACTCTAAAGTGAATCGTCACCCCTCGAATTTGAAATGAATTAAATTTTAAGTTGTTGTAAGATTCCCATCCCTAATAAAAAACAAGTTTCCAACACAAACAGATGTTACTAGGGATGTGCCAACTGATCAGCCACTACTCAGTTTCGGCCTATTTTCTTGAAAAAGGTTTGTGATTGCCATTGCCAAATAATGCCTTTCAATGTCGATCACATACCCTTCTGGCTGATTTTTGTCTACATGCTGACAAGCTAGCAGTTAATTATGTGTCTCCATACGGAGTGTGGAGCCGCTCATAATCACCTACATAATGGCAAATAAATTGCATTCCTTAGTATCTTAAGTATCATCATTAAGTACAAGGGTTAACACGATACCAATATCTTGGAACAAATACCAAAAGGTATTCCGCTACTTGCCTAAATAAAGAGGATCACAAAAAATGGCATCTTTTGGTACATAAAACATATTTTTCTCATTGCAATCGAAGAACAATTTTGGCCGTAAATAAAATAGTGAACATAGTAGACAACTTTTAGTAGTAAGTAAGTAAGCAAACAGACTCCTAATTAGTCTGCTGACATATGCAGTAACATATTGTGGCATTCATCATTCTATTATTTTGTCAAAATTATAAAGGACAAGCTGTAAAAATTTATTATTAATCTGTTATTATGACTATCTGACTATTAATCTTCTGTTGTTTGAATACTTTACATTAGTGATACCACAAATTTAGGTATCGATCCAATACCAAGTAGTTCCAGGATCATAAATTCGTCATATTCAAAGTCCTCATGTGTCCAGGGACATATTCCCTGAGTTTATAAATATAATATGATTTTTAAAAAGGAAAAAATATTTTGTGACGATAAAAAATATCAATGTAATCATAGTAGTATTGATTAAATACTCTATTGTACATGGTATCATTACAGTGGATGTCAGGTGTAGATCCACCAATTTGATTCATTATATTAGTACTATACTAGTAGCTATATACCGTACAACCTTATTGAGTGCCACTATCACTGAAGTACGAGGCTAACCATGTGACACACGGAGGAGACCTCAGACTGTACAAAATGCGGCTACCAGACTTTTGACCGGTGCACCCAGAACAGCCCATATCACCCCCGTTCTATCCAGTCTTCATTGGCTTCCAGTTAAATTCCGCATTGAGTTTAAGATTTTAGTCCTGACATTCCGTGCGTTGCTTGGTGGGGCCCCTCAGTACATCACTGACTTGCTATGCCCCAACACTTCAGGCCAGAGTCTTCTAAAGATCCCAAAACTTGTTTTAAAACCCATGGAGACCTGGCATTCCAGGCTATAGCTCCCAGACTCTGGGACAATTTGCACCTGTCCTTCCATGATTGATTGATTGATTGATTGATTGATTGATACTTTTATTAGTAGATTGCACAGTTCAGTACATATTCCGTACAATTGACCACTAAATAGTAACACCCGAATACGTTTTTCAACTTGTTTAAGTCGGGGTCCTCGTTAATAAATTCATGGTAGTGATCTTGACTGTGTTGCAACTTTTAAGAAACATTTGAACATTTCCCTTATTTGTAAAGCTTTTAGTTAATGCACCTTTTAACTATCATTTTTAACCCACTTCGTATCCTTTTTATGATGTTGCCCCTGTTGTTTTAAATGAAATTGTTGTTTTACTTCACCTATGTTTTGTAAAGTGCTTTCTGATTTTATCTGTGAAAAGCGCTTTACAAATAAAATTCACTTACTTACTTTCTCCATTTTTTTGCTGGTTCTTACTCAGTCTTTCCCCCTTCGAGGGTCCGCCAGACTTTGTGGACAGCATTTGGCTTGATTCTTTTACATTTTTTCATCCAAACTCCGACCAAAACCCTTCTGGATAAAGTCAGAATCGTTCAAATTGATCGCTGCAAATTACACTCCTCTTGCCTGGTCTGTCCCATTTTGCGTGAGTCAATTTGACTGGAGAGGTCCATCATTTTGAAATGTATCCAGACTGACCCCGTCTTTAGTTGTATCGCTACAACCTACAACAATGCTTCATGGCAGGAATATTTGATGATTCCTTTAAAATCAGTACGGAAACAACGTGAGTCAGAATGAAGATGCTACCAAAACACATTCTATATTCAATATGAAATTGGCGCCAGTCTTCCGTTGTTGACGTCAGCAGGCTGAGCCAGGCCCGCCCACATTTTGGGTCTAAAATTAGGCTTTCTAAATTCATTAAAAGCAAGCCTAAAATCACTACTGTGGCAATTTGGGGTGGCATTTACCTGTAGACATGAATTATGAAGTCAGTGCCAATGTTGAGGTTAGTTGAGTTGAGTTGGAGTTTATTTGGAACATGCATGCATACAAAAAGATACATCACAATTTCCAGTTTTTCTGTTCAACATGTACGAAAAGGAGTAGGAAAAAGCACAGTTTATTTAATATTACTCCGTTCCTTTACATGACAGTTGCTAAAACATTTGTTCACATTCTCCTCTCAATTTATTCACAATATACTCCGTAAGTAATCACAATAAAAAATAAATAAATAAACAAATAATACTCTGTGAAGTAAGTTATATTTCATATGATGAGATGACTAAGATTATCTAGAAAACTAATAGATGGATGAGATACATTCAAAATGTTTATCATGGTTGTTGTTCTTTGTACTTTGTAAACACTTTAAGTTTGAAGAGTTTCTTGAAGTGGATCATATTAGTACATTGTTTGATCGCTTTGCTTAATCCATTCCATAATTTAATTCCACATACTGATATACTGGAGGTCTTAAGTGTTGTACGTGCGTACAAATGTTTACATTTTAAATTTTCTCTCTTATTATATTTCTCCTCTTGATGAGAAGAATTGTTGGAAACATTATTGGGTTGCAGATTGTAGTTTGCTTTGTGTATAAGTTTAGGTGTTTGCAAATTAACTATGTCGTGAAATTTCAGTATTTTTGAATCAATAAATAAAGGGTTTGAATGTTCTCTATATCCAACATTATGTATTATACTAACTGATCTTTTTTGTAGCACTGTTAATGAATGAAGTGTACTATTGTAGTTATTTCCCCATATTTCTACACAATAACTTAGATATGGTAACACTCGTGAGCAGTAGAGATTATGGAGTGATTTTTGGTCTGGAACATGCTTTGTAGGGCTGCGAATCTTTGGGTGTCCCACGATTCGATTCAATATCGATTCTTGGGTCGCGATTCGATTACGTATCAATTTTTTCGATTCAACGCGATTCTCGATTCAAAAACGATATTTTTCCGATTCAAAACGATTCTGTATTCATTCAATACATAGGATTTCAGCAGGATCTACCCCAGTCTGCTGACATGCTAGCAGAGTAGTACATTTTTAAAATAAAACTTTTATGATTGTAAAGGACAATGTTTTATCAACCGAATGCAATAATTTTAATTTGTTTGAACTATTAAACAAACCAACAATATTTATAATTGTAAAGGACAATGTTTTATCAACTGATTGCAATGATGTACATTTGTTTTAACTATCAAACAAACCAAAATATGACTTATTTTATCTTTGTGAAAACATTGGACACAGTGTGTTGTCAAGCTTATGAGATATGATGCAAGTGTAGGCCACTGTGACAGTATTGTTCTTTTTTTTAATTTTTTATAAATGTCTAATGATAATGTCAATGAAGGATTTTTAATCACTAATATTGATACTGTTGATGATAATATACATTTTTATATCAGTAGTACTTTTGGTTTGTTCTGTGTCGTGTTTGTGTCTCCTCTCAATTGCTCTGTTTATTGCAGTTCTGAGTGTTGCTGGGTCAGGTTTGGTTTCGGAATTGGATTGCATTGTCATGGTATTGGTTTGTTGGATGGATTAAAAACAAAAACAAAAGAAAAAAAAAAAGAATCGATTCTGAATCGCACAACGTGAGAATCGCGATTCGTATTTTAATCGATTTCTTCGCACACCCCTAATGTTTAGCTTTTTTCATTATTGACGTGTTTCTTGCTACTTTATGTTGTATATTTTGTATATTTAGAGGGACCCTTTAAAGATGAAGATAATCCCAACTTTTCCACAAATCGTGAATTGTTCTACATCTGTTGAAATGACAGCTTTGACCATACTTAAACGTAAGCAAGTAAAGGTAAAATGCTGTCATCTGCTATGCAATTAGACACAGAATAATTATATGGTTAATTAGAAAATCATTGACTACCACCCGAATGCGACTGAGATAGGCTCCAGGACAAGGGACACGCGGTAAAAAATGGATGGGTGCCTGGAAAAAGCCAAGTCAACTGAGTGTCTACATTTTTACTTTGCATATATCCTGGGTTCATTCACACTGTTACCTTTCCTCAGAGATTGCCAGCCTCAAAGGTTATGTGAGTACACCCAGTTGCAAAAAAAATAAAAATACTGCATTACTTGTCATGTAAATGTGAGCATTTTCTCGCTGTCATTTGCGTGTGATGTGTGTTTGTGCTCGTGTCAGAGTCAGAGAGATCACGCAAGTGTGCCAGAGACATAAACAAACTAACAATGAGGCAGAAGTGTGTATGCGTGTGTGTTGAGCATGCATGCAAACTAGCTTTGTGGCTCCCAGTGAAGTGTTAGTTTAAGTGGAAGTGGGGGGTGGAGATGGGATAAAAGGCCTGACTAGATTAGGCTGGCACACAGTACTGAGGCAAACTGCCTGGACTTTCTGTGCACTCTGTGCTCAGCGTGCGCGTGTGTGTTTATGTGTGCGTTTGCGCTTGTGGGACAATGCTGGCGACATTGCGATTAAGTTGTGAAAGCAAGTTTTGCTGCAGCTATAAAATAAAGCCAAGCCATCACAGTCACTGGAGATGTGCAGAGGGAGTCGTCCTGACATTACTTTGATGCGTGTTGAACGTAGTTTACATTCCCATAAAGCAGTGCTTCTCAAATAGTTGGGCGGGCCCCCCTGGCGGGTACACGGTGCATGTGACCCCGGGAAACATGCTTTATCAGTATCATGCTTCAAACACCGCTTCGACAAGTTATGCTCTACAAAACATGACTATTTTAGCCATTTGTCCTGACTTCGTTTTAATAAGAAAAAAAAAAAATGCACAAATTGTTTGGAGGAGAAATGGTGAGGCCTTTGATCCGAGGAACACCACCCTACCGTCAAGCATGGTGGTGGTAGTTTTATGACCTGGGCCTGTTTTGCTGCCAATGGAACTGGTACTTTACAGAGAGTAAATTGGCCGATGAAAAAGACGGATTACCTCCAAATTCTTCAGGACAACCTAAAATCATCAGCCTGGAGGTTGGATCTTGGGCGCAGTTGGGTGTTCCAACAGGACAATGACCCCAAACACACTTCAAAAGTGGTAAAGGAATGGCTAAAGCAGGCTAGAATTAAGGTTTTAGAATGGCCTTCCCAAAGTCCGGACTTAAACATGTGGACAATGCTGAAGCAACAAGTCCATGTCAGAAAACCAACTAATTTAGCGGAACTGCACCAATTTTGTCAAGAGTAGTGGTCAAAAATTAAACAAGAAGCTTGCCAGAAGCTTGTGGATGGCTACCAAAAGCGCCTTATTGCAGTGAAACATGCCGAGGGACATGTAACCAAATATTAACATTGCTGTATGAATACTTTTGACCCAGCAGATTTGGTCACATTTTCAGTAGACCCATAATAAATTCATAACAGAACCAAACTTCATGAATGTTTTTTGTGACCAACAAGTATGTGCTCCAATCACTGTTGTAGCAATCATTGGAAACTTAAGACAGCCATGACATTATATTCTTTACAAGTATATATATATATATATATATATATATATACATACATATATACGTGGCGTGATTTTTGTTCAGTAGATTGTTTCCTATGTTTTAGTCTGTTTGCACCCTCATTCCTTTCGTTTAATGTTGGTTTCCATGGGCACTAATCACAGTAAGCCTCCACTCTGAACATACACAGTTTGAGTCCGCCCTAAAATTATATTTTCTGGTGTCTGTTTGGTGGAGCTCAGGAACCAAACAGTCATTATTTTTTTTTTGCCACTCCAACAATACTACAGTTCTATTTTTTTTACTCCCATGTTTGGAAATGTTTTAAATGTCTATATGCAAATATGTACACTAAAGAGATGGCACAGAGATGGCAAGAATGTGTGGATATCCTGCGACACTCAAAGCAGATGCATTTCCAACGATAAAGTCAACGAAATCACAAAGGTGAGTTTTGTTGATGTTATTGACTTATGTGGAGTGTGCTAATCAGACATATTTGGTCACGGCATGACTGCAAGCTAATCGATGCTAACAGCTGTATTTGCATTCAGCCTTTCCCTCTACCCACATTTAATGCCAAACAAAAACATACCAATCGTTAGTTAGAAGGTGATCGCCGAATTCGTCCAATTTGTCCTCCTCATGTGCCACTGTCTGTCGTGATATGGCTCAAAAGCTTCTGTTTCTTCTTTAATTTAGTTTTCGGTACCTGCCTCCACACTCCAACCATCCGTTTCAATACATGCGTATTCTGTTGAATCGCTTACGGCGCTGGAATCCGAGTCTGAATCCGAGCTAATATCGCTATGCCTTTCTGTGCTAGCTGCCATGTTTTTTTCTGTGTGGTCACGCTGTGACGTCACAGGATAATGGACGGGTCGATATAACGACGGTTAAATCAGGCACTTTGAAGTGATGGGTAAAATTTTGAGAAAAACTTCGAAAAATAAAATAAGCCCCTGGGAACTGATTATTATTGGTTTTAACCCTTCAGAAAGTGTGATAATGTTCCCCTTTAAGCAGTATTTGTTCCTCCAATACAACATATGAGATGAGGCATGACATGTTGTATGCATAGTGGAAATGTCTGGTCTGGACCTCCTCCCTACTTGGATATTCCCACTCTACATCATTCTCAGCCAGTTAACTCAAGTGTCTCATAGAGATGCCAAATGGCGCCTTGTGCATCGGTGTCAAATGCGGTGGAGCGTGGGAACATTTTTTTTTTTAACCATGTAGTATGAAAAAGTCTTTGAGCTGTCGGTTTTCTTTTTTCTCTATATGGAAGATGTCTAAAAGCTCAACATACAGTATGTCTTTGTGGGAGACTGATTGGACGTGACTTTCTGGCTCCTCTAACCAGACTCAAAGACAAGGTATTTTCTAGCTCCTCAGTTGTAAATGTCTCTCTATGTTAGCGTCTCTGCGTGTCAACAAACAATCCAGGATAAAAATAGCGTTTAATGTGGTTGTAAAATATCTGGGAAGAGTTTGATTTAACTGGAAAGGACAGAGCAGTTACAAAAGTGGTAATCATATCTTTTTGCATCCTCAAATACTCAACATGCATTCTGGTTATGATTTATCCAGTTTTGTTTTTTTTACCACCATACTATCAATTTGTTTCAGCAGATGTCAGAATAATTTGTCTGCTGCATTTGGCACACAAGCAGTTTTAATATTTCATTGATTTTACTTCCTATATTGAATAATTAAAAGCCACCTGCATGTGGAGAGACTATGTGTTGGCAGCATATCTCGATAAGTACAGTACGAAGAGGATTCACATGGCCCCATTTGTCGCGGTTTACCTGACGCATGAAACGTGAAAATTGGGGGGTTGCACTATCCACTTGAGCCGCCAGATGGCAGTAGAGTGTTGAATATCTCAACATGTATTTTTGGGCAATTTCAACTTTGACCACAGCGTCAGTTGCTATGTAGAGTGGCGCTTTCCATCATTTTCAGCAGACTGCATTGCACATCGATTAACCCACCCCTCTTCCTCTCACACGAGATCCACACAGGAAAGGGACCACGTGAATCCCTTCCCTATTGTATGCATACAGTATGTGGTATTTTTTATACTAAGAGTAAATCTCAGCATTGTACTCGGGTTGTTCCGGTACCAATAATTTGGTATCGGTACCAAATTATATTTTAATATTTTTTAAAGTAAAGGGAACTTAAAAAAAAAATCAATATTGGCTTTATTTTAACAGAAAATCTTACAATACAATACACATGTTTTTATCGCACTAAAAGAACATTTTTAGAAGGTTGAAAAATAAATTAAAGGGCATTAAACACAATGGGACAATCGGCAGGAAATAAATGGATGGATGAACAAATTGGGGTTTTTTTGTTGCACTCAAATAACAATTTACAATTTACCATATTGCATTTAGTCTGCAATAATCAAGGATTAGGTTAGAATATAATAAGCTTTATTTACATTATATTACAGTAAATGCTTCATGATTTATAGTTGCCACTCGTGGTCTGTGCTTTAAGAAAAATACATTCATTAGTAAGTACGAAAAACAAAATTATGGATAAATGTACACAGATAAACCATGTAGCAGGTAAAACACACTTTTGTTAAAGATAAAACAGAAATTGTAGCAATTTGTTGCCAAATTCAATCATATTACTTGCACTAGTTGATGTTAGATGGGCGGTCATAAATCCGAAAATGTTGGCATCAATCCAAGCAGCTGTGTGCGTGTCAACGTATCTACATGTTTTGTATCTACAGGTGCACGGCAGGGGAGCTGGTTTAGAATGGCAACGTGTAGTAGAGTAATGAACTGGTCCACTTGTGTCCTGACAATCTAACAACAAAGCAACCAAATTGTTACAAATCGGCGGCCTCGTCATTCAGAATTGAAGACAGAGCTTAGCAGACCCATTGATGGGTAAAGTGAAGTGTGTTAACCCCACAAAAATATCGACCGTAAATGGAACGTCTGCCCTGTGCTCCTCCACTACAGTCTGCACAGGAGCAGAACAGCAGGACAGGTGTAACAACTACATTATTACCTGTCACTCTTTATAACTCCTTGTGCAGATCTGAATGGTTATTTTTTTGAATGTTTATCTAAGTCTGAAGCAAAGGTGATAATACAAATCGCCACATTTGGCAAGGCGTTTTTTAAAGCAACACTTGAAGCAACACACTCTTTTTTAATAAGTAGAATTGTCGTTTTTTTTTGCCATTCTTTCACTCCAAGATGTTATTGCTTGTATTCACCTTTTGTGAATACAAGCAATACAGAGAATACGGCAGGCATTCAAATGAAAGAACGGTACTTCTCAAAGGCAGTATGGTACCGATTTCAATCAATTAGTATTGTGGTACTTTATTAGTACTGGTATACCGAACAACCATATATTGTACTTACAGTACATATTACATAAAAGTCTACATTCTTTCTGACACCTGGACTGTTTTTTTAGATAACCTGCACTTCAGGGTTAGTGGCTTTGAGTAGCTTTTCATCATGGCTTTGCTCAAATGGATTTCTAGTAGTAACCTAGTGACAACCAGCATTCTCTCCAGTGGACAAAAGAAACCGAGAAACAATACACAAATCAATGTCCTGAAACGGTTGCAAAACTAAAGTATTTTGGTTAATCCCTTAAACAAACTTTTAACAATAAATCCCCTTCTAATCAACAGCAATGTTCAAATTCAATTGTCAACATTTTGTGTCATACTTCTTTTTCATTTTGTCTCGCACACTGTTATTGGTGTTTGCTAGTTTACGCCAAGCTAGTAGTCCATACAGAGTAAAAAAGAGTTAACGTGCCTCCTAAAGAAAGACTTCATTTCCATCTCCCCATCTCACCTTTCTTTGTGCATTTAGTTTATTTGGAGTCGTCACTTGCAATTTTGCATGGAACAGAAAAAGGCAGCACAAATCATTACAAGTAAGTGTATTGCAGAATTATACCTTGTACTATGCATAGGTAATGTATTAGGTAAGGGATTTGGGTCATGCAACTGGTCAAAATGTATAAATAGATGTTAAAAAAAAAAAAAAATCACTGTAACTTCGGGGTTCTTAACATTTTTGACCTCGGCCCACCCAAATATTAAAACTGAATTAGTAATCTTACTTTTGATTTTAATCATCATATGCAATAATTATATTTAACCTACTTACAGTTTACCACCTTGTCAAATTATATGACACAATGTGTTAATCACAAAGATTATTATTTATTTAAAAGGTGAACTGCACATTTTTGGAGATTTTATTTATTTATTTATTTATTTTTGCATTCTAACATGTAAAACTCAGCTCGTTCTTGGTGGCTAGCACTGCAGCCAAGGAGTGCAATTCATTCTGCCTCTAAATCACTTTAAAAATGCATCCAAAAACCGCCAACAATACTTTATTCACATATTAGTTTGTAATGCACAACATAATGTGATAGGACACCAATCTGGAATGACTGAAACATATGAACAATCATATTACAGAATATTTAAATTCATGTTCGTACACAGCAGGCTCGACAGCTTACAGTATGTATAGTATATTTCATACCGACAGCCGTCAGACTGTTTAATGCATATGTCCTTCTTGACTGCACTTAAATGTAGAGTATATGTATAATATATTTTTAGTATTCATATATTATATATTAAATATAAAATATATGTTATATATTATTTATCATTATTATTGTCTATTGTGAGCGAACTGTGGTGCGGAATTTCCCCCAGGGATCAATAAAGTACTTTCTATTACATTCTATTCTATTCTAGTTGTAATAACACACATGGTGTGCTGTGTGTATTATGACCAATATCAAAGTGACTTACTCGATGGGCAATTGTGCATTTGGTCCAGATGTTTCCACTTAATTTTGAGTAAGCACTCCATATATGTTGAAATAACTTGGCTCCAAGTTCCACATTTACAGAGTCAAAGTCACGCCTCCCTCACTCTCTCGGGTTCCGTCTACTCCAACGTTTCACCCTCTTTTCGTGCTCGCTTCTAAAAACCGCAGTTCAGCCTCCGTATATTCAGCTTAAAAAAATAAGGTTGTGAATCCTCATTTGTCCAAAATTAGTCATCTTTGTTGTCTGTTACCAAGTGTGCCATAGTTACAACACACTCGCATATATTTCCGTAAGTAGGAACACACATTTGCTCCCGGAAGTTGGGAGTGTGCTGCCACTGAAACAGAAATAAATGCCTCGAAGAATTTAGAAAATGTTACTAATTTTACTAATTGTTATGAATGTGCCTGTTACTACATTATACATATATTTGCAGTGTGTATGTGAAATGTTGATGACACGTTTTGAAGTTGTCTTGGCATTATGCGCATCTTCCAATCATTTTTTATCTTCTTTAAAATCCTTTAAAAAAAGACATGTTTTTTTGTCTCTCATAATGATTGTGAAAGACAAAATTCCAAAAAAAAGTGCAAGTCCCCTTTAACACATAATCCTTAGGCTTAGGTCTGGGTGATGAGAAAAATAAGTACTCACCAAATACACTGCATGAAAAGGGACACATAAATAACTGATGAAAATAAATGTAGATACTATCTTTTTACTTCTCCAAAAAACTAACTTAGTAATAAATAATATTAATTTTCTTAACTAAATTGCCAATAAAATTAAAGTGGAAATGAAAATACAGCTTAACCACTTTGGTCATAATGTTTGCGCTTGAGAAATTTGTCAATAACTTTATCTCCAGACTTCTTCTGTTCATCTGAGCTTGTCATTACTGCCACGAATGGTGAAAAAGTGTACAAGAAATGAATACTGCTGCACCCCATATGGTCCAGATATATTTGTTGGTGGCCCATGGGACCCAGCAATTGGCCCTGGCCATTTTGCTTGGTATTAAAATGGTGTCGAGACCGACTCATTTCATATGTGCGGTGGTCAAGCAGCGTCTGTTTTCAATGGGTACTCAGCGCCATAAAGCCTTTCTCAAAGAAAAATGCCTTTGCTTGCGTTGTTTTCGGCTGTACTAACTGTTGAAAACCGCAAAAAGGATAAACCTTTCTTCAGAGTTCCTTGAGAGGTAATCAAGAATGGCAGAAGAGTATCAGATTTTATGATAAAAGACGACAAAAGTACCACGCGCTCCAATACAAGGGAGCAGACTCGAAGAATGCACAAGTTTGCAGTGACCACTTTGTTAAAGGTTTGTTTGATATACTCCATCCATCCATTTTCTACCGCTTATTCCCTTTTGGGGTTGCGGCGCCTATCTCAGCTACAATCGGGCGGAAGGCAGGGTACACCCTGGACAAGTCGCCACCTCATCGCAGGGCCAACACAGATAGACAGACAACATTCACACTCACATTCAAACACTAGGGCCAATATTGTGTTGCCAATCAACCTATCCCCAGGTGCATGTCTTTGGAGGTGGGAGGAAGCCGGAGTACCCGGAGGGAACCCACACATTCACAGGGAGAACATGCAAACTCCACACAGGAAGATCCCGAGCCTGGATGTGAACCCAGGACTGCAGGAACTTCGTATTGTGAGGTAGACGCACTAACCCCTCTGCCACCGTGAAGCCCTGTTTGATATACTTTTAAAGTTTATTATTTATTGGCGTGTCTTAATAAAAGAAAGAAAATGTGGACTAAACCTAAAAGTGTTGAACTTTTACCAAAGACAACATTAATGAATGAAGCTTTCAGCACAAACACAATGTTTTCATATAAAGTTATATTTTGATAAACGTGGAAAAACACACTATTGGTAAACAGCGTGTGCAACAGCAACAGACATGTCAGTAGATGCGAAGTTAAATCATGAAATGCAACCTTACACGAGCAAAAACTATGCATATTTTTCTGGGATAACAATTCCCGTGACCCAGCCACACAAGTTGTTGTCATCCATGCTTTTCCAATTTTTCATCTGTTTTGTGGTGTCGAATGATATCTGGAGCACAAGATAGTTTGACATATCTGGGAACTCCATTGACGAATAATCTTCTGTCACTCAACACATCTTTTTTTGATGAAGTATAGGGATCTATTCAATTTAATAGTTAGATTTTTTTGCTCATATCTGCATTTTGCAGGGAGATTTAGGCCCCTTGTGTACTCAGAAAGTTCATGTGCTTCTTGCTGTACAACAGCCATCTTAGCTTGGTTGACCACCGCTGGTTTTCACTTTTGGGAAAAAAAAAAACATTTGTCAGAATACTGCTGTATCACACTCTCGTTAAAAATATGAAAAGCTCTGTACAGTATTAAATATGTACTTCAGACGGCGGCGTTTTGTTTTTTTGGGCACATTAATGTCACAGAACTCACCATTCGCCAGGGCTACAACAATTAGTCAACAAAATCGACAGCATCGATTATAGCAATTAATCCACCCCAAAAATATTCTTTACTTATTACTTAGTGAAAATTTAAATGATAGACTGCCACAAATGATAATGTTTGGACATATATTCCTTTAGGTAAATAATGGCAGCTAAATAACAATATCAGTACTGGATAGAAATACTTTATGCACTGAAATGACATGTTGTAAACATGACAGCTTGCACTTTAAATCTGTTGGCTTATTGTTTATTGTGATTCTTTGCTTTGTGCAACTATGTACAACTAATGGGCTCTCAGTAATTTGCTTATTTTGTTTACTATTCAATTTACAATAATACTGAAGGTTTTACAAATTAGGTAAAATCAAGTTGCGGACTGAAAGTTAAACTCAAACGTGATAAGCAATACATTTTAGACTAGCTGACAAATTGAGAAAATAATAGATCGCTATTAAAGTAGTCATTAATCGCGGCTATATTTCTGACAAGTGGTTTATAACTCCTTGATAACTTTATATGGTTGTAAATTTATTATCATTATTACATATGTATTTGTCTGCGATGAGGTGGCGGTATAGCTCAGTTAGTAGAGTGGCCGTGCCAGCAACTTGAGGGTTCTCGGTTCGATCCCCGCTTCCGCCATCTTAGTCACTGCCGTTGTGTTATTGGGTAAGACACTTTACCCACCTGCTCCCAGTGCCACCCACACTGGTTTAAATGGAACTTAGATATTGGGTTTCACTATGTAAAGCGCTGAGTCACTGGAGAAAAGCGCTATATAAATATAATTCACTTCACTTCACTTGTCCAGGGTGTAACCCGCCTTCCGCCCGATTGTAGCTGAGATAGGAACCAGCGCCCCCCGTGACCCCAAAGGGAATAAGTGGTAGAAAATGGATGGATAGCTGGATATGTACAGTATATGTGTATATTACAGATTGAATACAGAAATAAAATGAGTACTTATAGGAGAAGGGGTAAGATTAAATAAGATGTGCTTCTTCCTACTACTTTTTGGACGTCTTGAATTATGTGTGACAGCGTAAAAATGAACTGTATTATTGTTTAATTTTATTTCCATCTTCGCAATAAACAAACTATTACCACTTACACTTGACGGACCACTGTAACTTCTGTATTGCGATGTAAATTGCTACACAACATTTATCAATAAACACATGATGCATTTTCATGTACCATAACCAGAAAAAAGTCTGGTAAAAGCTGAGCCAGACCAATTTTAGGATAGTAGACCAGTGTTTTTCAATCTTTTCTGAGCAAAGGCACATTTTTTTCATTGAAAAAATCCAGAGGCACACCACCAGCAGAAAACATATAAAAATGTAACTCAGCAGCCGATATTGATAATAAAAAGTTGTTCTCGCCATTGTTGGATATGAATAAAAACCATGACCAACCATCCATCACGATAGCTCTTGTCTCAAAGTAGGTGTACTGTCACCACCTGTCACATCACGCTGTGACATATTTCAAAGTTTTTGGTGTTGTCCTGTGTGTAGTCTTTTACTTCTTGTCTAGCGCTCTTATTTTTGGAGGCTTTTCCCGTTTTATTGGTATTTTCCCGTAGCAGTTCCATGTCTTCCTTGAACACTGTTCCCCGCACCACCTTTGTTTTCGCAATCAAGACTGTTTAAGTTGTGCAGACGCTATCCTTCTTTGTGGGGACATTGTTGATGGTCATGTCATGTTCGGATGTACTTTGTAGACGCCGTCTGCTACACACAATGTAAGTCTTTGCTGTCGTCCAGCATTTTGTTTTTGTTTACTTTGCAGCCAGTTCAGTTTTAGTGTCATTTTGCATAGCCATCCCTAAGCTTCAGCGGCTTTTCTTAGCGGCACTCGCCTTTTGTTTATTTTTGGTTGAAGCGTTAGATACCTTTTTACTTTCACACTGCCTCGCACTGTCTTCTGCATATTGTGATCACAACAAACATCTACAAAGCATTTATCTACCTGCTGACACCTATTGATATGAAAAAGTATTACATGGTTACTCTGCCGAGCTCGAGACAGTGCAGACACATTTGCGGATTATAATTACTGGTTTGCAAAAAATATTTATAATCCAATTAGGTGAAATTACATAATCTCCAACGTCACACCAGACTGCATTTCACTGTGGTTGAAAAACACTGTAGTAGATGACAATTCAAACCACATGTACTTAAAGGGGAACATTATCACAATTTCACAAGGGTTAAAAAAATAAAAATCAGTTCCCAGTGGCTTGTTGTATTTTTTGAAGTTTTTTTCAAAATTTTCTTGGTCCCGGAATATCCCTAAAAAAAGCTTTAAAGTGCGTGATTTTCGCTATTTGCGATGCAACTATCCATTTCCCTGTGACGTCATACAGTGCTGCCAATGTAAACAAACAATGGCCAATAGCACAGCAAGATATAGCGACATTAGCTCGGATTCAGACTCGGATTTCAGCAGCCTAAGCGATTCAACAGATTACGCATGTATTGAAACGGATGGTTGGAGTATGAAAGTATTGAAGAAGAAACTGAAGCTATTGAGCGAATAGCTATTGACGCTATTCATAGCCATAGCATGGCCGAATAGCTGCGTTAGCATCGCCGGTAAAATGTGCGGACCAAACGATCAGGAGTTTCCCATCTCGTGACAATGGAGCAACTTAAATCCGCCGATTGGTAAGCGTTTTTTTCGCATTAAATGTGGGCGGAAGGAAACGTAATATAGTTGCAAATGCATCTGCAGGTTATCCATACATCTCTGTGCCATGTCTGCTTTAGCACCGCCGGTAACTAGCATGTTAGCATCGATTAGCGTAGCATGTTAGCATCGATTAGCTGGCAGTCACGCCGCAACCAAATATGTCTGATTAGCACATAAGTCAACATCAACAAAATCCACCTTTGTGATTTTGTTGACTTTATCGTTGCAAATGCATCTGCAGGTTATCCATATATCTGTGCCATGTCTGTCATCGCCGTAAAATGTGGAGACACTCTGGCACATTCAATGGGGATCTGGCGGAAGACCCTTTCGCATCTTCGGGCCAGTGGTGCAACTTGAATCCCTCCTTGTTAGTGTTGTTACACCCTCCGACAACACACCGACGAGGCATGATGTCTCCAAAGTTCCAAAAAAAAGTCGAAAAAACGGAAAATAACAGAGCTGAGACCCAATGTTTGCAATGTGTTGAAAATGAAAATGGCGGCTGTATTACCTCGGAGACGTCACGTTCTGACGTCATCGCAAAAAGAGCGATAAACAGAAAGGCGTTTATTTCGCCAAAATTCACCCATTTAGAGTTCGGAAATCGGTTAAAAAAATATATGGTCTTTTTTCTCCACCCTCAATGTATATATTGACGCTTACATAGGTCTGGTGATAATGTTCCCCATTAAACTGTAGGGGAAAAAAAACAACACAACACTGTCTAAAACTAGCATGTCATGAATAATTTCATATAGCAATACACTAATACGACACACCTGGCCGATCCAATGGTGCAAGTATTATTTTATTATACTACATTTACACTTACTCAGCAGCATAATAATGCACATGTTTGTATGTATGCAATACAAATATTTAAATTTGTCAAGTAAACTAAAACAGAAATTGTATTTTTAACAAGTTGCAGTTTCAGTTATGGTAAATGGTCTTCACAGGAAACACATGAATACATTTTATGAAACAATCTTACGATGTACTGTAGATAAATATTAGTGTTGCTTCAAAATTCAACTCTCTCTGGAAACATAATGCAACTTGTGCAGAGCAAAATTTATGTCACAGTAAATTTGTTAGACACAACCAATTGAGCGTAAATGCTCACCATCATACACGCGTTAAATGTCATCCATAAGATTAGACGCAGTGAAGACCCCCAAGGGAGACAGGAGGAGCATTTAGGTCAACGCAGTAGCAGCAAATACGAAGTGTAGCACTGTGCCAATAACACCCCTAGAATTATCCTCTCAGCAGAGGTCTCGCGCTGTCCTCCCTCTCCGTCTCAAGAAAATAAAAAAAATCAATGGTGTGTGTGAGACTTCCAGCGAGAGAAAAGAGACACCACCTGCATGCAATAAACGACCATCTCCGTGTTTCTGACGAATGAACTAAATCAAGAATGCAACACTTTTTTTTTCCCCATTTAAAACATTTCAGTCGGTTAATTTTTCTTTCAACGTTTGCAAGATGTGGTTCAAAGCGAAGTGATGTTCTTATGACAGACATATTTCAGAAGCGCCACAGTGGATTAAATACTAAGCAGACAAAGGTGAAACTGAAACCAATCTTCTTATTGCACCATAGTAATCCAAGGGATTTCTTTCAAAGATTTAATATATTCCAGCATTGGATCTCACTTGCAAAATTAAAGGGGGAATAATAAGAGAGAAATATTGGAAACACAGCATGATGCAGTCAGGATGGAAACCAAATTTGGTTCTTTTACAGCAGGGGTGTCAAACTCAAATACAGAGTGGGCCAAAATTTAAAACCAAACAAAGCTGCGGGCCGAGGTTGAACAAATTAACCTTTTAATAGGGACCCAAACAAGTTTTGCATTGAATATTGAACAAGCAAGGCTTATATAACTTTATAGTGACATGCACAATCGAGTTTCAAATAACAATAATAATCAAAAAATATGAATGGCATATCAAAATTTAAATAAAAATTGAATACCTCTTTTCGGTGGCAGGGTTGAGGTGGACGGGGTTTGGTCATAGCGGGGGTTGTATATTGTAGCTTCCCGGAATAGTTAGTGCTGCAATGGTTTCTGGGTATTTGTTCTGTTGTGTTTATGTTGTGTTACGGTGCGGATGTTCTCCCGAAATGTGTTTGTCATTCTTGTTTGGTGTGGGTTCACAGTGTGGAACATATTTGTAACAGTGTTAAAGTTGTTTATACGGCCACCCTCAGTGTGACCTGTATGGCTGTTGACCAAGTATGCTTTGCATTCATTTGAGTGAGTGTATTAGCCGCATATATATTATGTAACAGGGACGGCACGCTGTTTGTATGGAGGAAAAGTGGAAGTGGCGACAGGTTGTAGAGAACGCCAAAGGCAATGCCCTTAAAGCCCACCCCCAATATTGTTGTCCGGGATGAAATTTGGGAGGGGCACTGTACTTTGGGAGTCTTCCGGGAAAATCGGGAGGGTTGGCAAGTAAGAGTATTAGCGGTGAATGCGATGTTACAGCGGCTGGCCAGCTCTAATGTTAATTTGATATTGCCTCAAAGGCCAAATTAAATTACACGGTGGGCCAAATTTGGCCCGCGGGCCAGAGTTTGACACCCATGTTTTACAGGCACCGACCAAATTTCATTCACGTAAAAAAATATCAATACCTTTTTGTTGCAGAGTAAATGCCGGCTCAAACACTTGGCGGGGAAATAATCACTTAATTTTCAATGCCAACAAAACAAGTGTGACAGGTAGAAAAAGCTCAAATCAACAGTAAGACTAGATTAAAAAAAAAATGCAGAAGCTTAATGCTGATTTACATTGCCTGCACCATATACTTGCTACTGATTAGAATTAGCGATTTTACACGGTGATTTCAACACCTACACATTTTGTAATGAAAAATACAACTAAGATGCCTGTTAAAATCCAATGAATAAGTGTAATTTGTGCAGTATAACCAATTTGTAGGGCGTAACATAAGACTAGATTGGCACATTTAAATTAATGGTTACTACTACTTCCTAGCTCGGCAACACACAGTAGCCTATACAAAACTCAGCTCCAAGGATGTACCACTTACCATTAATTAATAGCTCTTTGAGAGTGTCAGAATGGACTTCTACTGGTGCTGATTGGTTGGATCATCAACAGCTCAAACATTTGCATGGAATTTTTGTTAGGCTTCTACGTGTGGAGAGCAGTATCCCACTTTAATCCGGTGAGAATCCAAATAAAAGTGCTGATAAAAATTTAGATTTGTTTGATATTCATTTAGTCCAGGAGTCGGCAACCCAAAACATTAGAAGAACCATAATGGACCAAAAATACAAAAAACAAATCTGTCTGAAGCCACAAAAAATGAAAAGCCATATATAAGTCTTGTAATGAAGACAACACATGACGTAAATGTCTGTATTAGCTATAATAGCCTACTATCAAAATGACTTTGTGTCGCAGACTTAAGCAAATTTTCGTTGACAGAAATGTTGAAATTTAATATTTTTTTCTCACATTTTGACAACATTAGAAACCATTGGTAAATCAGAGGCTACTCAGAAGGTGGGATAACTCCTGGAAATAACTGGCTTTTATTGGCCAAAGGTATAGATGTGTGTGTCCAAGTTAAAGCAAACAGCAGGCTGTCCGCTTTTAATAGATTTATTCTAATCTTTGGCAATCGAGGTAATGTTTGCTGTGGTCTGGAACAACATGACACACAACACAATCTGAAATGTAGCCAATATTACGTACAGATAATGTGTCATGAGACATGCAAAACAAAATTATATACAAAGAGGATACAAGTAAAGTATATTAAATTAGCTCAACTATACCTACAAATGATGCATAATGATGCAATATGTGCATACAGCTAGCCTGACTAGCATGTTAGCAATGATTAGCTTGCAGTCATGCACTGACCAAATATGCCTGAGTAGCACACCACACAACTCAATAACACCGACAAAGAGGCCTTTTGTGCGTTCACGCACAGTATAAAATGTTTGGTGGACAAAATGATACAAATAATGTGTGGAATATTTTACACGTAAACAAACTGTTGCGTCACAGTCCACACTATGGTGAGTTCAAGAACTGCCAAAATTAGTAGGACAAAACGATATTTACCAAATACTCTCATCAGTGAAGCATACACACAAACATATTAAACAGGGGCTTTCTAACAATTGGGAAAATTTGTGTCATTTTTGTGCTCGAACAAAAAACATACTAAAATAATATATCTTTTTTGCCCCATCTTTTTCATTTTCAATAATTAAAAAAAAATGCCACCAGGACGGCACTAAAGAGCCGTACACAGCTCGAGAGCCACCTGTTGCTGACCCCTTTAGTCCCAGTTGAGAAGACTCCAACCGGATCCATATTTATTATAATGGAGTAAATCAATATGCTTTTATGATATTTATTTTAACAAGTCAGGTGGAAACATTTTGGAGCGCTCTTCCTTGGTGGAGATCTACACCATAAACCAACCTGCACTGTAAAGATGGACATTCTGGTATTATTGGAATGTTCATATGAACCATTCAATAAATACTTGACTGCTCTTCTTCACCATATGGACATAAAATAATGTTGTATATCAGACTTTTAATGTCTGTATATGAGGTCACCGATTGGTTGTGTGTCAGTTTATGCGTCCTGTGATTGACCGGCATGTAGAAGTTAGCTGGGATAGGCTCCAGCGATAAAAAAAAATGGACGGAATGAGACTGACTAACATACGGTGCATATTAACGTTTGTTGGGAAGCACATCTACAGAGAATGTGACGTTAAAATACAAAACGAGGATCAGAGTGAGAGGGTCCAATGACACGTGGAAGAAAATGGTTGAGGGAAAATATAAAGAGCTCAGAAGATAAGCCTAAAAGTTGTTTGGACTCTACTTACTCCGTCCTATTGGACGCTTTTTTCACAGCTCTAACTGTAAATCTTCTCAACCCAAGTGCATACTTCCCAATATCAGAAAATTTTTTCACCCACATTTGTATGACATATATCAATGTTTTGCACAAATAAATGCACCTTCAACTTCAACTTCCCCTTAAAATACATACAACGATAAAATAACTACATTAATAGCTAAGTTTTTGTACTTCCAACTTTTCATATGAATTGGATTTCAACAATTTTTTGTCAAAATGTTGCCATGGTTTTCGTAGGCCCTCTTGTCCAGCCAAATATTAGACGTAACAAACTAACCTATGTTCTTTGCCTGCGCATGATTCCACTGAATTGAGTTCCCAAATAAAATAATCCCATGTGTTAGTGACAATCTTTGTACGTTTTTTATTGAATACCATTGAAAAATACGCCACCATAGGGCAAATAAAGTTGTGACTACCAGCACTTTGATAAAGAAGGTGAGAAACACTATTGAATTTAGGAAATAACCCGTAGCAAAGTATGAATGTGGCGTCTGCATGGCTCATCTCTTCCTTCTTTCCTGTCCGCGTAATAGAAGTCATCAATTAAAAGTGATGATAAATGTCATGTTTCTGGTATTTTGTTTTATTTCTTGTCCAGCGCTCTTATTTTTTTTCCATTTTCTGTTTGCCACTACTTCTCCTGTCTGCCAATCAGGATGCACTTCATGGCAATTGAGGAGTCTCTGGCAATTGTGCGATGAACCTTCATGCAGCATAGCTTTTCCAACAATCTGTTTTGCCTTTATGTGCGCTTCACTACTACACTATTTTAATACATGCTTTTTACCTGCACTTAGCTTGCCGTTTCTGCATTCTGGGGTCAAGACCAACAAGACCGTAACACATTCTAAGCTCTGCTTCACAGTAACATACCAGTTAAATGTTCATTGTTTTATACTGCATGTAATGCTACAGTTACTAAACAATGATTTTGGTAGTAATACGTTTTGGTATCCTGTGATATATCCTTGAATTTACATATTTTAATGGGAAAAAATGCCACGGCTTTTAACATTTTGGAACAGGTTACTCACCAACATTTAGGTACTACTGCGTTGTGTAAAGAAACATATTGAAAGTGATCAACATAAAGTGTTTTAAACACATTGTGCTTCACCACATTTCACCAGATTCTACTAAATGTTAAGCCTAAATCAAACATTTTCAAGTATAAAAATGGATAAATAAACTAAAAATATCAATACTACATAAGTATTGGCCACAAGAGGAGACCGATCCAGCCAGCGCTTTTTTCAGTATCGAGGCCACTGATTGGCTAAAACTCATACATCATTACTATAGTGGATGAAAAAGGTGACTAAAGGGTGTTATTTCATGTCTAGAGGGCTTTCATAATGTTGAAAAGTGTATTCAGAAGTTTGAAAAAAGTATTTTATGCTCTAACTAAGAAAACTATTATATTTATATAGAATATATGTGTGGCTATACGTTCAGTCAGGAAAAAACACAAGAGGCTATATCCTTCCTATACAAGCCTGTTACTCAGCTGCTCCCCCAACGAGCATGATGAGATAGCCTCTTGTGTTTTTTCCTGACCTAATGTATATTCCGCTCTACCCTGGTATTGAGCACTGTATAACGGATAAACCACAGAAACCTTGACTATGTGTGTGTGTGTGTGTCTATGTATACACATATATATATATATATATATATATATATATATATATATATATATATATATATATATATAATATATATATATATATACATATAGGTATGTATGTATATGTACACACATCTATACATACATATTTACATACACACTATATATACGTATGTATATATATATATATATATACATAAATATATATCCATACATACATACATATATATATATATATCTCTATATATACACATATATGTATATATCTATATATATATATATCTATCTATATATATATCTATATATATATATATATATATATATATAAATATATATATATGTATATATATATATATAGATATTTATATATACATATATACAGTACATTTACACTATATGTATATATATATCATTTATGTGCGTATATATATTCACACATACATACATATATATTGTCTGTATATATATATATATGTATATATATACATACACACTTTATATATATATATATACAAACTATATATATTAATATATATATATATATGTATATGTAGGTATATATAATGTATATATATATATATATACATACATATATATGTAGGTGTGGGAAAAATCACAAGACTACTTCATCTCTACAGAACCGTTTCATGAGGGGTTCCCTCAATCATCAGGAGATTTACATGGAAGCATTCACATACAATGGTTTATATAGAGCACAGAGTGGGTGTGTACAGGCAGGCGTAGGGGCGTGGTGATTGGCTCATGTGTTACCTAGGAGGTGTTTCCGTCTGTGGCGGCATGTTGAAATGATTTCACTGCGCTTGTTGAGGGATGATAGATCTGGATGATATATATAATAAACATCGATGTTGTCATCTAGCAAAGCTGAATCCGACCAAGCAACTCCCCCGTACCAGAAAGCTCTTGATGAAAGCGGATACAACTTCACCCTCACCTATGAACCCTCTCCAGGAAACCAACCAAAAAAGAGCAGAAAACGAAACAACATCATCTGGTACAACCCGCCATTCAGCAAAAACGTCTCAACCAATATCGGCCACAAGTTCCTCACTCTGATCGACAAACACTATCCCAAAGGCAACACCCTAAGAAAAATATTCAACAAGAACAACATTAAATTGAGCTACAGCTGTATGAATAACATACAACAAATAATTTCAAACCACAACAAAGCAATTGCCAAAGGACTGCCTACCCCCAGACTAAACGACTCTGAAACCAATAAGGAATGTAACTGTCGCAAGAAACCTGATTGCCCTCTCAACGGAGGGTGCTTACAGACATCAGTCTTTTACCAAGCAAAGGTAACACGCAAGGACATTAACACATCCGACACGTACGTAGGATTAACCGAAGGAGTGTTCAAAACAAGATGGAATAATCACAACGCCTCCTTTAGAAACCAGACTTTGCGGAATTCTACAGAACTCAGCAAACACATTTGGAACCTCAAAGACAATAATGTTGAATATTCAATAACATGGCAAATTCTTGTACCCAGCACACCTTACAACAGTGGTAATAAAAGATGCAACCTATGCTTAAAAGAGAAACTGTTCATTATATATCATCCAGATCTATCATCCCTCAACAAGCGCAATGAAATCATTTCAACATGCCGCCACAGACGGAAACACCTCCTAGGTAACACATGAGCCAATCACCACGCCCCTACGTCTGCCTGTACACACCCACTCTGTGCCCTATATAAACCATTGTATGTGAATGCTTCCATTAAAATCTCCTGATGATTGAGGGAACCCCTCATGAAACAGTTCTGTAGAGATGATGTAGTCTTGTGATTTTTCCCACACCTACATATTGCGCTCTACCACGGTATCGAGCACTATTCTCTGGATAATCCAATCAAGACATATATATATATACATATATATGTGTGTGTGTGTGTGTATATTCTATCTATCGTACTTCGTTTATCACGGCCACGTCTGTAACCAATTAACAGTGATGAACGAGGGAAGACTGCAATCTCAATAATCCCAGTATCAAGATAAATGAGTGGAAGTTTACAACTAGCATTTTAGCAAAAGTCTCCCCAGTAGAACCACAAATCCACACACAGAGGAAACAATGCTGAAAAAAGTTTGGTAGGAAAGACAGACTTTTAATACAACCACAAGCTGTCGGTTTTGTCTGCCAAAATATTCATGTCTGTGTGTCTACTTTTAATACAGTCATGTTTTCAGAACTCAGAAGACAAAAAAAATGAGACTTAAACTTTATGATTTGGTTCAGCAATGGATGGACGTAGTCCAGTATTCTGTGGTTATGGTTTGAATGAAGTCTCCAGGAAATTACTCTGAGTCAACATGTTGAAGATGAAAAACTATACTTTTTTTTTTTGTCCGTGCATATAGTTTATTCACCAAGTCAAACCAAATCCATATGGTTATTATGACATAATTCAAAGAGAAAGACAAATACATGTTGTTTTTGATACTTTTTAGGGCTGGGGTTCAAAAATCGGATTCAGGAGGAACAGTGTAGTTTTCGTCCTGGTCGTGGAACTGCGGACCAACTTTAATCACTCGGCAGGGTCCTTCAGGGTGCATGGGAGTTTGCCCAACCAGTCTACATGTGCTTTGTGGACTTGGAGAAGGCATTCGACCGTGTCCCTCGGGAAGTCCTGTGGGGAGTGCTCAGAGAGTATGAGGTATCGGGCTGTCTTCTTATGGCGGTCCGCTCCCTGTATGATCAGTGTCAGAGCTTGGTCCGCATTGCCGGCAGTAAGTCGGACACGTTTCCAGTGAGGGTTGGACTCCACCAAGGCTGTCCTTTGTCACCGATTCTGTTCATAACTTTTATGGACAGAATTTCTATGCGCAGTCAAGGCGTTGAGGGGATTCGGTTTGGTGGCTGCAGGATTACGTATCTGCTTTTTGCAGATGATGTTGTCCTGATGGCTTCATCTGGCCGGAATCTTCAGCTCTTACTGGATCGCTTCGCAGCCGAGTGTGAAGCGACTCGGATGACAATCAGCACCGCCAAGTCCGAGTCCATGGTTCTCGCCCGGAAAAGGGTGGATTGCCATCTCCGGGTTGGGGAGGAGACCCTGCCCCAAGTGGAGGAGTTCAAGTACCTAGGAGTCTTGTTCACAAGTGTGGAAAGAGTGGATCATGAGATCGACAGGCGGATCGGTGCGGCGTCTTCAGTAATGCGGACACTGTATCGATCCATTGTGGTGAAGAAGGAGCTGAGCCAAAAGGCAAAGCTCTTAATTTATCTCTTGATCTACGTTCCCATCCTCACCTATGGTCATGAGCTTTGTTAAAACGGAAAAGACAAGATCACGGGTACAAGCGGCCGAAATGAGTTTCCTCCGCCGGGTGGCGGGGCTCTCCCTTAGACACGTTGGGAAGACTATGTCTCCCCCGGCTGGCCTGGAAACGCCTCGGGATCCCCCGGGAGGAGCTAGACGAAGTGACTGGGGAGAGGGAAGTCTGGGTTTCCCTGCTTAGGCTGCTGCCCCCGCGACCTGACCTCGGATAAGTGGAAGAAGATGGATGGGTTCAAACATACTGTATATCAGCTGGTGGTGTAACTCATGTTTGTTTGATGTGTCCTAAATAAATTAAAGACAGTGACACTCCGATACCAACAACAGGAAGTTCATACTCATGTTATCAAGTCCGAATATTGTTTGTTACATAATACTGGTGTTGGGCAACAATAATTAGATTGCATGCTCCCACGCTGGGCATTTTGTCATGCTAATAAAATTATAAACAGAGAATGAAGGAAATAACCTGTCTTGCAAACACCAAAAATATGAAAGTCAGTTCTTAAATCACCTAAATTCTGTAGATGGTGGTATAATGCAGTTTTTCTTAATTATAGGGCCCATTGTTGGCCCGCAAGCGCTCCCCAGATGGCCGCCAAAAAATCTCTGTCTCAGCTGTACTTTTTAAGGGCTGTGGAGGTTATCAGCTGTAAGACACTTTTCCACCACTTCTGGCAGTTATGACAATCTCAATTCTGGAACTGAAGTTATAGACAAGTTTTTTAAGCTCAAATATGACTTGATTGGTGAAGCTGTATTTCTATTTGCACTTAAATTTTATTGACAGTTTAGTTTTGAAGCCTATTATTTATTAATTAAAAGCCCACTGAAATGAAATTTTCTTATTTAAACGGGGACAGCAGGTCCATTTTATGTGTCATACTTGATCATTTTGCGATATTGCCATATTTTTGCTGAAAGGATTTAGTAGAGAACATCCACGATAAAGTTCGCAACTTTCGGTGCTGAGAAAAAAGCCCTGCCTTTACCGGAAGTCGCAGACGATGATGTCACATGTTTGATGGCTCCTCACATATTCACATTGTTTTTTGTTAAACCTTGGCGAGAATGAGGACTCAGGTGCAAAAGGGGGACAATTGACACAGGCTTTATTTAACAGTTTTCTTTGAAATCTCTTTGAACCGAGTGATTAAAGCAAAGCGGCTACGGAATCTATGATAACCAAAGACATAGGCAAAATGCAATAAACAGAAAATCACTCCATTAGGGAGGAAAAAGGCAATAGCAAAATTACACACAAATTTTCTAACAAAAGAACAACAATCTATGATTAGCTAAAAAAAAAAGGTAAATCACTCACGCAGAGGAGACAAAAAACTTTTAACAGAAAGTGCGCTATGAAAAGCTGAGAAAACTACAAACTAAAGCGCTCCAAGAGGAGGGGAAAAAAAGAAGGCAAAGCACTGAAATTACACACAAAATTTTTGACCAAAAACTTTAACAAACAAAATCACTCTTTCTCAGAGGAAACAAAGAAATCAATAAATAAGGCAAGGCAATACTTAGCAAAACTTGGTTCAAGGCTGTGGACAAGGCTGGAGGCACGTAGCGAGACGATATACTCTGGCACAAGACAAAAGGAAGACCAGACATTTATACACATGAGGGAGGGTGACACAGGTGGGCACAATCAGGCAATCAGGAGAGACATCAGACCAGTGAAACAGGAGGAAGATCAAGTGACCTGAAACGAGAGGGAGAGTTAACCTTTCAAAATAAAACAGGAAATGACAAGACAACATGAAACCAAACAAAACCCAGACAATACTTCACCCAGGTGTGACAGTTTTTAATGGGAGCCTCCAACAAAAAGAGCTATTCGGACCGTGAAAACGACAATTTCCCCATTAATTTGAGCGAGGATAAAAGATTTGTTTGTGGATATTGATAGCGACGGATTAGAAAAAAAATCAAATAAAAATAAAAAACGAGTTAAAAAAAACGCAATTGCATTGGGACGGCTTCCGATGTTTTTAAACACATTTACTAGGATAATTCTGGGAAATCCCTTATCTTTCTATTGTGTTGCTAGTGTTTTAGTGAGTTAAATAATACCTGTTAGTCGGAAGGGTGTCTCCACGGGTGTCTTGACACCACTGTCTCAGGGGAGTCGGCGGCAGCTATGGACCACACAAGCTCAGCTTTTCTCCGGTAAGAACTGACTTTTTAACCACAATTTTCTCACCGAAACCTGCTGGTTGACATTCGGTTGGGATCCATGTCTGCTTGACCGCGCTCTGATCCATTGGAAAGTTTCAGCTCCGGGAATTTTAAACAAGGAATCACCGTGTGTTTGTGTAGCTAAAGTCTAAATCTTCCCAACTCCATCTTTCTACTGTGACTCCTCCAATATTAATTGAACAAATTGCAAAAGATTCAGCAACACAGATCTCCAAAATACTGTGTAATTATGCCGTTAAAGCAGACGACATTTAGCTGTCCTAAAAACCCTTGACGTCTTGCGTACACATCATCGTTAGGCGACGTTTTCAAGACGGAACTCCCGGGAAATTTAAAATTGTAATTTAGAAAACTAAAAAAGCCGTATTGGCATTTGTTGCAATGTTAATATTTCATCATTGATATATAAACTATCAGCCTGTGTGGTGGGTAGTAGTTTCAGTATGCCTTTAAGTTTATTTCAACAAAACATGATTATATGTAAATGCATTTTTCATCCGTTATTTATGAGCCTCTTCTTATGCAATATATTGGGTTAGTACTTATTTTTCTAATCAGCCTGACCTACTGTATGCTTGGTTTTATCTGTTAAACAAATAACCATCTTCATCATTAATACATGTTTTCATATCATTTGACAAGGTTGTAAAGTGTTAGTTCAATGTAATTATTGAAAATGTTCAAAACGAAGAGTAAGATTACTAATTCAGTGTTGTTATTTGAATGGTCCCCAGGTGCTACTGTAGTATAATGTATGTTTGCAGCTGTAAAACAACAAGAAAACAATCCTTTTTGTGCTTTGTTTATAACGTTTGAAAAAAAAAAACAATGAAGCAACTCTCTTTCTTTATTGTTTGGACCTTGGTCAGCTATGCCAGTTCTACACAAGGGCCCAATGAGACAAACAACTCATAATATGATTTGAGCTTGAGAAGATGTTATAATTCTGAGATCACGTCTGTGGCAGACCCAATTTCTGACACACCACAAAATAATTTAAGCATTAATGTCATCTGGAGCTGACACCTCCCCAGCTTTACTGTTGCACCCTCTCTTCTAATTTAGTCCGCTCATCTCCTGCACATGCTCAACTCCTGTCCTTACTTCTTTCAACATTTTCCGCCGAGGTAGTTATATTCTTATCCCAGTTTGTTTACGAGTAGGCAGAATTATGCAAACATTTAATTCTAAGTAAATTAATTCAATAATTGACCTAATTTGTTTGTAAATAATGCATGAAGCGTATGGTATACTCATACTCGACAATCCTTGCTATGCTCACTCTAGGCCGAGGGTCAGCAACCCATGGCTCTAGAGCCACATGCGGCTCTGTAGCGGCACCCTGGTGGCTCCATGGAGTTTTTTTTTTTTAAATGTATGGAAATGAAAACAAAAAATGGGGTGAAAAATATATTTTTTGTTTGTTTGTTTGGTTTCTGTAGAAGGTCAAACATGACACAAGCCTCCCTAATTGTTAGAGCCATATTGTGAAAGTCCAATCCATAGTGGATCTAACATAACCGTGAGAATCCAGTCCAAAGTGGATCCAATATAGTAGCGAGAGTCCCGTCCAAAGTGGAGCCAGCAGCAAACCATCCCAAGCGAAGGCGGATCAGCAACCGATACACAACCGATACATAGGCGAGCGGTCCATCCTGGGTCCTGACTCTGGACGAGTGGTCCATCCTGGGTCTCGACTCTGGACAGCCAGTACTTCATCCAAGTTGAAAAACTTATTGGGGTGTTACCATTTAGTGGTCAATTGTACAGAATATGTACTGAACTCTGCAATCTACTAATAAAAGTATCAATCAATCAATCAATCAATCAATGGCCACCGGACCGAACCCCCTCAACACCCCTCCTATATATATATATATATATATATATATATATATATATATATATATATATATATATATATATATATATATATATATATATATATATATATATATATATATATATATATATTAGGGACGGCGTGGCGCAGTGGTAGAGTGGCCGTGCGCAACCCGAGGGTCCCTGGTTCAAATCCCACCTAGTACCAACCTCATCACGTCCGTTGTGTCCTGAGCAAGACACTTCACCCTTGCTCCTGATGGGTGCTGGTTGGCGCCTTGCATGGCAGCTCCCTCCATCAGTGTGTGAATGGGTAAATGTGGAAGTAATGTCAAAGCGCTTTGAGTACCTTGAAGGTAGAAAAGCGCTATACAAGTACAACCCATTTATCATTTATCATTTATATATATATATATATATATATATATATATATATATACATATATATATATAAATATAGATAGATAGATAGATAGATAGGTGTGTGTTTGTGCGGGTGTTTATTCTTGTCTTTTACCTGCTACATGGTTTACCTGTGTACATTTATCCATAATTGTGTATTTAGTATTTACTAATAGTTGTATTTTTCTTAAAGCACAGACCAGGAGTGGAAACCATACATCATGAATAAATTAATATAATGTCAATAAAGCTTTTTTTATTAGATTCTAACCTAATCCTTTATTAGGGCAGACTATATGTAGTATGGTAAACTATAAATTGTTCTTTGAGTTCAACAAGAAAAGCCCATTGTATTTTATGCCCTTTAATTTTTTGTATTTGAACCTCTTAAAATCATTCTTTGAGTGGAGTGGAAAGCATATGTGTATTGTGTTGTAAAATGTTATGTTAAAATAAAGTCAATATTGACATTTTTAGTAGTTCTCTTTATTTGGAAAAATATTGAAATACATTTGATTGGTTTTGGGACAACCCTAATATATATATATATATATATATATATATATATATATATATATATATATGATTTGATCATTCGTTGCTGACCTGCTTCTACCGAATCTTAAATCTTTCAATGCCTAATAGTCCATTAGCATTGCTGGGAGGTGATGCTCAGATATGTTTGTAACTATTCATTTTAATTTTATTGACATATGCAGCTTTTATTCGTTCATGTTTAGATGTCTCCCTTACCTCGCTTTACCTGTCTTCATTGAATAGCTGCCTCCATCACTTCATCCCCTTCCTCTTTTTTTTATTTTCTAGGCAGGGTAATCCCTCATGTAGCTAATGTGCCGTGACATTTCATGCTACAATAGGATTTGTGAGACGCGGCGTATTCTCATGGTGCCGGGGTTTGGCTGATAACCTCGCTGTCTGGCTGATTCTGGACTGCAGGAACTCTTGAACTCGTCTTTATCTCATGCCGGGAATCTGATTTTTAAATTTTTGAAACGCAAAACCCAATCACGATGGGTCAGTGGGTGATCTATTAGCGGTTATTGGTAAACCACAGTAACCGCGTGCTGTCATGCAGCAGGTCTGGTTTCCAGAAAACTGTAATTATTAACTCTGATTTATAGATTTAGCTTGGCACCGACTTCCGTGACAGATTAATGATTTTCTCGAGTGAACGGTCGAGGGGGCTGCCAATAAAAATCATTGTGCTTAATGAGTGGTGCATATTTGAATCATACGGTGTGCTATTGCCTTGTGCGAGTGTGTGACTAAGCAGTTTGGCAGAGTGGAAAAGAAGGTAAATGTTCCTGACACCAAAAGTATTGGTTCATAATGCTTGCAAAAAAAAGCACTTTAAAACATTGTCACCAAACCCACTGTGCACGCCTGAAATGTAATCTTTAAGAAACGCACTCATGGTGTTATATTGTGGACAGACAGCTTGTCAGATTAGTATTTCACTAACCATTTAGGCCACTACTGTATATCACTTTCCGCCAAGGAATTGTGGCATATGAAAGAGATATGATGCAGATAACACCTGAGAAGTTGAAGGCTCTGGTGCATATCTCACAATTGGGCTGATGTGTGAGGATTAGACGTGGGGGCGGCAAATGTGTTCAACGGCCTCGTGCTCAGATTTGACAGCGGCTACCTGGACAAGAGAAGAAAGTGTTTCACATGCATTTGATTTGATTTGTACTTATTTACTGTAATAAGAAAATGTTTATCAATAAAAAAGTAAATGAGGAAGTAACGGATTATTCTGAAAATATTTCAAATTCAAATATATTTTGCAGCTTATGTAAAAAAAAATATTGTTAATATATTATATAAATACAGGTGGCGACTTCTCTAGGGCAGTGGTTCTCAACCTTTTTTCAGTAATGTAAAGTACCCCCTGTGAACATTTTTTTAATTCAAGTACCCCCTTATCAGAGCAAAGCATTTTTGGTTGAAAAAAAGAGATAAAGAAGTAAAATACAGCACTATGTCATCAGTTTCTGATTTATTAAATTGTATCGCGGTGCAAAATATTGCTCATTCGTAGTGGTATTTCTTGAACTATTTGGAAAAAAAGATATAAAAATAACTTAAAACTTGTGAAAAAATAAAGAAGTGATTCAATTATTAATACAGATTTCTACACATAGAAGTGAAGTGAAGTGAAGTGAAGTGAATTGTGAAGTGAATTATATTTATATAGCGCTTTTCTCTAGTGACTCAAAGCGCTTTACATAGTGAAACCCAATATCTAATTTTTACATTTAAACCAGTGTGGGTGCCACTGGGAGCAGGTGGGTAAAGTGTCTTGCCTAATGACACAACGGCAGTGACTAGGATGGTGGAAGCGGGGATCGAACCTGCAACCCTCAAGTTGCTGGCACGGCCGCTCTACCAACCGAGCTAAAAGTACCCTCTTTGGGGATTGTAATAGAGATCCATCTGGATTCATGAACTTAATTCTAAACATTTCTTCACAAAAAAAGAAATATTTAACATCAATATTTATGGAACGTGTCCACAAAAATCTAGCTTTGTTGCCTTTTTTTTCACACTTTATGAACTTACATTCATATTTTGTTGAAGTATTATTCAATAAATATATTCATAAAGGATTTTTGAATTGTTGCTATTTTTTAATAAATATATTTATAAAGGATTTTTGAATTGTTGCTATTTTTAGAATATTTAAAAAAAAATCTCACGTACCCCAATTTGAGTGACGGCGTGGCGCAGTTGGGAGAGTGGCCGTGCCAGTAATCTGAGGGTAACTAGTTCAATCCCCACCTTCGACCATCCTAGCCACGTCCGTTGAGTCCTTGGGCAAGACACTTCACCCTTGCTACTGATGGGTCGTGGTTAGTGCCTTGCATGGCAGCTCCCGCCATCAGTGTGTGAATGGGTGAATGTGGAAATACTGTCAAAGCGCTTCTGGCTCCTTACAACCATTTACCATTTACCCATTTGAGAACCACTGCTCTGGGGCAGTGGTTCTCAAATGGGGGTAAGCGTACCCCGGGGGGTACTTGAAGGTATGCCAAGGGGTACGTGAGATTTTAAAACATATTCTAAAAATAGCAACAATTCAAAAATCCTTTATAAATATATTTATATAATAATACTTTAACAACATATAAATGTAAGTTCATAAACTGTGAAAAGAAATGCAACAATGCAATATTCAGTGTTGACAGTTAGATTTTTTGTGGACATGTTCCATAAATATTGATGTTAAAGATTTCTTTTTTTGTGAAGAAATGTTTAGAATTAAGTTGATGAATCCAAATGGATCTCTATTACAATCCCCAAAGAGGGCACTTTGAGTTGATGATTACTTTTATGTGTAGAAACCTTTATTATTAATTGAATCACTTGTTTATTTTTCAACAAGGTTTTAGTTATTTGTATACCTTTTTTTCCAAGTAGTTCAAGAAAGACCACTACAAATGAGCAATATTTTGCACTGTTATACAATTTAAAGAATCAGAAACTGATGACATAGTGCTGTATTTTACTTCTTTATCTCTTTTTTTCAACCAAAAATGCTTTGCTTCTGACTAGGGGGTACTTGAATCACTGAAAAAAGGTTGAGAACCACTGCTCTAGGGCGTACCCCGCCTACCGCCCGAATGCAGCTGATATAGGCCCCGCGACCCCAAAAGTGACACGTGGTAGAAAAATGGATGGATGTATGTATGTATCTTCATATATTACTCATTGTTAAAAGCGTTCCTCTGAGGAAGGGGTCGGGAACCTTTTTGGCTGAGAGAGCCATGAAAGCCAAATATTTTAAAATGTATTTCTATAGAGCCATATCATATTTTTTAAGACAGCATACAACTAAATGTGAGCATTTTCAAATAAGACCAACATTTTTAGAGAATAATAAGTCTCTTATTCTTTTTAATAACATTGTTATTTTGAAGCTAGCCAATAATAGATGAAATACTTTTACCTTTAAAGGGGAACATTATCACAATTTCAGAAGGGTTAAAACCAATAAAAATCAGTTCCCAGTTGCTTATTTTATTTTTCAAAGTTTTTTTCAAAATTTTACCTATCATGGAATATCCCGAAAAAAGGCTTTAACGTGCCTGATTTTCGCTATCTGTAAATCCACCTGTCCATTTTCCTGTGACGTCACATAGTGATGCCAATACAAACAAACATGATGGATAGAACAGAAAGTTATAGCGACATCAGCTCGGATTCAGACTCGGATTTCAGCGGCGTAAGCAATTCAACAGATTACGCATGTATTGAAATGGATGGTTGGAGTGTGGAGGCATATAGCGAAAACGAAATTGAAGAAGAAACTAAAGCTATTGAGCGAATAGCTATTGAAGCTATTCGGCGATCGCCTTCTAACCAACGATTGCATCTTTTGACCACTGGAGCAACTTAAATCCGTCGATTGGTAAGTGTTTGTTTGGCAGTAAATGTGGGTGGCGGGAAAAGCTGGATGGAAATATAGCTACAAATACAGCTACCCTAAATAGCATGTTAGCATTGATTAGCTGGCAGTCATGCCGTGACCAAATATGTCTGATTAGCAGATGAGTCAATAACATCAACAAAACTCACCTTTGTGATTTTGTTGACTTTATCGTTGGAAATGCATCTGCTTTGAGTGTCGCAGGATATCCACACATTCTTGCCATTTCTGCCATGTTAGCATCGATTAGCATGGCGTGCTAATCGATGCACACTCCACGTAAGACAACTTGAATCCATCCCTGATCGTGTTGTTACACCCTCCGACAACACACCGACGAGGCATGATGTCTCCAAGGTACGGAAAACAGTCGAAAAAACGGAAAATAACTGAGCAGTTTTGACTTGCGTGTGTAATGTGTTTGAGAAAAATGGTGGATTGCTTCCTGTTGTGACGTCACGGGTGAAAGGTCATCGCTCCAATAGCGAACAATTGAAAGGCGTTTACATCGCCAAATTCACCCTTTTAGAGTTCGGAAATCGGTTAAAAAAAACCATATGGTCTTTTTTCTGCAACATCAAGATTTATATTGACGCTTACATAGGTCTGGTGATAATGTTCCCCTTTAATGCCACTTTAACAGGTGCGGTGGAAAAAACGGTTGGATGGATTAAGATGCATGAGAATGTTTTATATTTTGATTGTTATTTTTGACACTGATTACTAGCGAAATTATTTCATTATGCCAGCTAAGATTTATCTGAGAGCCAGATGCAGTCATCAAAAGAGCCACATTTGGCTCCAGAGCCATAGGTTCCCTACCCTTGCTCTGAGGGCAACCATAACTGCAATGGGGCCCTCAATGAAAACAAGTTTGACACCCCTGAGTTAGCATATCCTCCATCAATAGCTGTGTCCCAATTCAGGGTCTGCATCCTTCGGGTCCTCCGAAGGATGTGTCACCCGTCACCCGCGGAGGACACTTACATTTCAAAGTGTATTCGCTGCCGTTGTTGCTGCTTGTATTTGCCGCCATCGTCTAAAAGATCCGGGTTGAACAAAGGCGTGCAAAGCATCTTGGGATACGGGAGGCTACGAAGGATAGTCGCGGTGCATCCTCTGAATACAGGGAAAAGGAGGGCGCATTTGGAGGATCCTTCCAATTTGAATAAATTGGGACGGACTACGCGCAGCGTTGGGACTTAAGGGGCCTTTAAATTCGCTCTTCGAAGGATCCAGACCCTGAATTAGGACACAGCCAATGTGTAATGTAGCATGTTCATCTATTCCTCGTCCTCCAATGATAATGATACTTGTAAGAAACGGTTTGTTTGCAAGCGGTAGAAAAAAATCAATCAATCAATCAATGTTTATTTATATAGCCCCAAATCACAAGTGTCTCAAAGGGCTGCACAAGCCACAACGACATCCTCGGTTCAGATCCCACATAAGGGCAAGGAAAAACTCACAACCCAGTGGGATGTCAGTGTGAATGACTATGAAAAACCTTGGAGAGACTGTATGCAATGGACGTCGAGTGGGTCTAGCATAATATTGGGAAAGTCCAGTCCATAGTGGATCCAACATAATCGTGAGAGTCAAGTCCATAGTGGAGCCGGTAGGAGACCATCCCGAGGGAAAACGGGTCAGCAGCGCAGAGATGTCCCCAACCGATGCACAGGCGAGCGGTCCACCCCTGGTCCCGAGTCTGGACAGCCAGTACTTCATCCATGGCCATCGGACCTGTGCCCCCACCCCCCTCCACAAGGGAGAGGGGGGCAGCATAGAAAAGAAAAGAAACAGCAGATCAACTGGTCTAAAAAGGGGGTATATTTAAAGGCTAGAGTATACAAATGAGTTTTAAGATGGGACTTAAATGCTTCTACTGCGGTGGCATCTTGAACTGTTACTGGGAGGGCATTCCAGAGTACTGGAGCCCAAATAGAAAATGCTCTATAGCCCGCAGACTTTTTTTGGGCTCCGGGAATCACTAATAATGCCGAGGCTCTTTGAACGCAGATTTCTTGCCGGGAGATATGGTACAATATAATCAGCAAGATAGGATGGAGCTCGACCGTAAGTAGTAAAACCTTAAAGTCACATCTTAAGTGCACAGGAAGCCAGTGCAGGTGAGCCAGTACAGGCGTAATATGATCAAACGTTCTTGTTCTTGTCAAAAGTCTAGCAGCTGCATTTTGTACCAACTGTAATCTTTTTATCTTTTAAAAAAGGTTTTATATCGGAAAATGTGAGTGAAAATGTGATTGATTAGTTACCCAGTCCAGGCTATGACAGAGATGGCAACTCGAGTCACACATACAAAGTCGCACAAAATAACTTGTGACTTGACTTTCGACTTGCCGTCAAAGACTTGAGACTTTACTCGGATTTAGATGCCGTGACTCGTGAGTCGTGAACAATGTTTATGTCATTGAATGATATTATTCTTAATTTCAGTTTTTTCAACATATTGGGAAAATACAGTAGTTTCCCTTTGTTGCTATTACGCCCATCAGATTTCAAACCAACATTGACCATGGCGGTTCAACCGGAGCAGCTTCATTCACAATTACATTTGGTTTTAAAGACTTCACGCAGACATCCAGTAAGTAACGGCAACTTGCAAGGAGCATGGCATCAAAATAAATGATGCTGGCTCAACAACTTCCATCCTCATCAGGCACCTCAGAAGGCACGAGAGGTCAGTGAGTCATTAGGTGAAAGGCTAACTTAGCCTTTAGCTGAGCACAGTTCTTTCGCTGAATTAATAATGAAGGAGACTTGACTTTGCGACTTGACTTGGCATTGTCCCTCAAAGATTGAGACTTGACTTGGGCTAGTGCACAAAGACTTCAGACTTGACTTGGGACGAAATACTTGCGTCTTGATTTGTCATTGTCCCTCAAAGACTTGAGACTTGACTTGGACTTGGGACCAAAGACTTCTGACTTAACTTGGGACCAAAGATTTGCGACTTGACTTGGCATTGCCTCTCAAAGATTGAGACTTGACTTGGGCTAGTGCACAAAGACTTCTGACTTGACTTGGGACGAAATACTTGCATCTTGATTTGTCATTGCCCCTCAAAGACTTGAGACTTGACTTGGACTTGGGACCAAAGACTTGCGACTGGACTTGGCATTGCCCCTCAAAGACTTGAGACTTGAGTTGTAATTACACAAAGACTCCGGCATACCAGTGAGTTCAAACCTCGGCCGAGTCATACCAAAGACTATAAAAATGGGAGACGTTACCTCCCTGCTTGGCACTCAGCATTAAGGGTTGGAATTGGGGGTTAAATCACCATAAATGATTCCGGGGCGCGGCACCGCTGCTGCCCACTGCTCCCCTCACCTCCCAGGGGGTGATCAAGGGTGATGGGTCAAATGCAGAGAATAATTTCGCCACACTTAGTGTGAGTTTGACAATCATTGGTACTTTAACTTTAACTTTTAAACACAATAAGCAGTACAAAAAAATGACTTGGTTCACATTTTCAGGCAGTAAGGATCGCAGCATTTCTAATAATTTGTCTTAATTCCAACACTTATGAAGCCTGCAGCCCTCAAAAGACTAATTCAATTTACGAGCCATCATTTTCCTCTGTGCTAAATCAAGCCTTAAATCATTAATTGAAAGACTTTCATCCAAGACATGCTAAAAAACCCCTGATGCTGCACATCAATTTACTTCTGTTAAAAGCAAATTACAAGCAGACTTAGACGAGTGTTCATCCAGATAGAAACCATTGGGGCGGACTAACGACGTGTTGTTTTGATTTGTCGTGAGATATTTACATGACAGGGGTTCTAAATGTTCACCCCCCGTGTTTTACCTGAAGGGAACTCGGTGCTGCAAGGCCACACTGTAGCTAATTTAGCCGGAACGCGGCAGCTAAGAGGATCCCCAAGGTGTGCGAGTGTTTCCGGATTAAGTCACAGCCCCAATTAAAGCCTCCCGGTGTTTTTTTTAAAGGATAGATTAGCAACAGCACAAGTGACCTCTCTGGTGGCCTTTCTGCTCTCTCGTCCTCTCAAGCTTCTCACAATGTCCTATTTTTCTTCCTTTCGCCTGTGTTCTCTCCATCCCTTCTTGTTATGCCTTCGTCCTTGGTAGTAATAACCCTAAAAGGATTACCGACCAAATTTTCAAATGTTTTGCTATTTTCCTCGACCTCGTTTTGCAATACAAACAAAAACATGGCCGGTTGTGTCCACAAAGTTTTAGATGCGGAGGTATTAACAAAGTCTATTTGAGAAAGATTTAATTCCTTTTCTCTGTTTACGCCACGGCCTCTCTCCACCTCGCATCTGTTCGCCGCGATATTTCTCTTTCAAAATGTGTTTTCTTGGAATACTGTGGTATATTTGTGCCTGCAGGACAGTCTGGCTTGATTGTTGTTCCGAGCAGCTGCTTTCCCTCTTTTCCCAGTGTGCTCAATAGCAGCAGCGTGTTAGCCAGTAATAGATACTTTTAACCTTTTCCAGGTAATTTGATCAGGCTTTTGAAATCAATGTGCGTGCACGCCGTGTCTGGGCTGTGATCGACAGCAACTGTCATTCCAGACATTATTTTTAAATTGGCAAAAAATGTCTCTTTCTGATTCAATGAACAGCTCAGTACTGGATGGCAAATTCGAGATACAAGATGAAGTGTCACTTCTGTCGAAGGAGGCAAGAAGGGGGTGAGATTTGAAAAGGTTATAGCCCGGCATGTACAAGACATTAAAACTTGTTGAATACAGTTGTGACAGTTTTCTTTTCGCTGACGTTTATTCATTGTCAGCTTCTAACGTTTGAGTTTGAGTTTGAGTTTGAGTTTATTTCGAACATGCAAGCATACAACAAGATACATCACAATTTCCAGTTTCTCTTTTCAACATGTTCGAAAAGGAGTAGGAAGAAGCAGAGCTTATTTAATCCTACCCCTTATCTTTACATAACACTTGTTAAAACTTTTGTTCACTTCCTGTTCTCAATGTATTCACAATGTATACTCCTTAAGTAATGAGTAATCACGATAAAAATAAATAAACAAATAAATAATCGGTGAAGCAAGTTTTATTCCATACGATGAGATAAGTACGATTATTTTGAGAATGAATGGGTGAGTAAAATCAGAATGTTTATCATAGTTCTTCTTTTTTGTACTTTGTAAACACTTCCAGTTTGAAGAGTTTCTTGAAGTGGATCATATTAGTACATTGTTTGATTGCTTTGCTTAATCCATTCCATAATTTAATTCCACATACTGATATACTGAAGGTCTTAAGTGTTGTACGTGCATACACATGTTTTAAATTACATTTTTCTCTAAGATTATATTTCTCTTCTTTTGTTGAGAAGAATTGTTGTATATTCTTTGGAAGCAGGTTATAGTTTGCTTTGTGTATAATCTTAGCTGTTTGCAATTCCACTATGTCGTGGAATTTCAGTATCTTTGATTCAATAAATAAAGGGTTTGTATGTTCTCTATATCCAACATTATGTATTATTCTAACCAATCTTTTTTGTAACACTGTTAGTGAATGAAGTGTACTTTTGTAATTATTTCCCCATGTTTCTACACAGTAACTCAGATATGGTAACACTAGTGAGCAGTAGAGAATATGAAGTGATTTTTGGTCTAGAACATACTTGGCTCTATTCATTATTGATGTATTTCTTGCTACTTTATGTTGTATATTTTTTACATGAGATTTCCAGTTCAATTTATCATCAATCATTATACCTGGAAATTTGGTTTCATTTATTCTTTCAATTTCTATTCCGTCTATTTGTATTTGTGTTTTACTTTCTTTTCTACTGTTACCAAATAGCATTATTTTAGTTTTACTGAGATTCAATGATAGTCTGTTTTTGTCAAACCATTTTTTTAATTTGTTCATTTCTTCTGTCATTATTTGTATTATCTTCTGAGTGTTCTCTCCTGAACAAAACGCTGTTGTATCATCCGCAAATAATTCTAACTGTAAATCTCTTGTAACTTTACAAATGTCATTTATATAGAGATTGAATAATTTAGGTCCTAGTATTGATCCCTGAGGTACACCACAGGAAATATTTAGCATTGTGGAAGTGTGTTCGCCGAGCTTCACGTATTGTTTCCTGTTCGTTAGATAACTTCTTATCCAATTCAAGACTAACCCTCTGATGCCATATCGTTCTATTTTTTTAATTAAAATATTGTGATTAATTGTGTCAAATGCTTTAGTTAGATCCATAAACACTGCTGCCGCACTTTTTTTTACTATCTATTGCATTGGTAATTTCTTCTGTGATTTCAATTAAAGTCATTGAAGTTGAAACATTAGCTCTGTATCCATATTGGTTCTCTTCGAGTATTCTATTTTTATTTATGAAACTCTCTAATCTGTGTTATTGAACAGTTTTTCGATGATTTTAGAAAATTGTGTAAGTAAAGAAACAGGTCTATAATTTGTAAATAGATGTTTATCTCCAGTCTTATGAATTGGTGCAACTTTAGCTATTTTCATTTTGTTTGGAAATGTACCCGTTTGAAATGATAGGTTACTAATATACATTAATGGTCCTGAGATCTCATCAATAACATTTTTTATCGTATCCATATCAATTCCGTTACAATCAGTTGAAGTCTTTGATTTACATTTTTTCACAATTTTAACTATTTCCTCCTGTGTCACATTACTGAGGAACATGGACTTGGGATTTCGCTCTATGGTATCATTATAGTCCTCAATTGAAACTGGGTGTGGAATCCTTTCTTCCAATTTTGGGCCAATATTTACAAAGTAGTTATTAAAGCTGTCAACTACTTCCTTTATGTTGTCATTATGTTTTTTTCCGTCTAAGAAGTATTGGGGGTAATCCCTCTTAGTGCCATTTTTTATAATGCTATTGAGAATGCCCCATGTTGCTCTCACATTATTTTTGTTCCTGTCCAATAATTCACTGTAATATTCTTTTCTACATGATCGTAGTATGTTTGTTAACTTGTTTTTATACTTTTTGTACTTAACTTCTGCCTTTGTAGTTCTTTGTACTATACATTTTCTATATAGTGTATTATTCTTCTTACAAGCATTTTTTAATCCTTTTGTCATCCATGGTTGATTATTATTTCTCTGTTTACTACTGAGTTGTCTCCATGGGCAATGTTTGTCATAAAGTATTATGAACTTGTTTAAAAAATGTTCATATGCTTCATCAACCTCATTTTCATTGTACACATTGTCCCAATCTTGCTTTTGTAGCTCCATTTTGAAATCAATCATCCTCTTCTCTGTGCACAGTCTTTGAAATGTCCTTTTGTCTTCCATGTTCTTTTTGCAGTTTCCATCATATATTGTAAAAACTGGCAGATGATCACTAACGTCGGTTATTAGTAAACCACTTGTAGTGTTACTATCAAAATCATTAGTAAAAATATTATCAATAAGCGTAGCACAGTGTCCTGTGATTCTGCTTGGCTTTGTGATTTTAGGATATAAACTGATGCTGTACATTGTATCAATGAAGTCATCAATAAACTTTTGCTTGTTAGGGTTCAATAAGTCAATATTAAAGTCACCGCATAAGAAAATTATTTTTTTACCATTGTCCATGTAAGTTGCCTTGATCCATTCTTCAAATGTTTCTATACCTGACTTAGGTGATCGATATATACAACTGATGAGTATGTTTTTGCTGTTTTCCTGACATATTTCAATGGTAATACATTCTAAGATATTATCAATAGCAAATGACATGTTTTTTACCACTTTGTAGTTCAGGTTGTTCATCACATCCACAGCTACTCCTCCTCCATTTGTGTTGGTTCTGTTGATATAGTTTAGTTCATATTCTTCCAGATCAAAATCTATTCCCTTTTTATCATCAATCCATGTTTCTGTGACGGCGATCACTTTGAAGGGTTCGTTGATGTGTTCCAAAAAGTTCTTAATATTGTGGTAGTTTGCATACAAGCTTCTGCTATTAAAATGAATAATTGACAATTTGTTGTCACTTTTAATGATGCTATTGTATTGTTCATCTGTGTAATAAAAACAATTATTACTAATGTGGGAAAAAAAAATTGTATCTGGATCTATATCGTTTTCCAAATCCTGTTTTTTGTGCTCTTTGTTGCAGAAGTTTTGTAGTTCCATATTTCCTTGCTCAACAATCTTTGATATCGTTTCAATAATCTCTATAAGTGTAGATGGATGCAGTCCTGAATCTAAGTCTTCTTTTTTAGTCGTCCCTTGCAGCGTAGTAGTGTTGATGTTGAGTTTAGGTGCTTGTTTTCTTGAATTCGTTGATTTCACCATCAAATTTGGAGGTGACTTTTTAGCAGTGGCAGGCCGTGTGATTCCCACCTAGGCCTTCAGTGATGTCCGACTTCAATGATTACCTCTCAAAATACCATCACTGATGTCACTTCATGACCATTGCTGGAGAAACACTATACAGGAATACATTTATGCCCTACCGGGCATCGAATCACCACCAACAGTGTATATAACGGGTTATTTTGTGGCGCATCAGCAATCATAACATATGTTATGTGGCTCTGTCAAAATCCAAATTGAAAAAAAAAAATTTCAACGTGAAAAAATAAATAATTAAAATATCTGAACTCACAATCTGTAGAAACCATTCAAGCTTTTGGGGTTGGCTGACATGGTCTCACAAGATGTAGTTTCTTTTTAAATATCTTTCTTGAAAATGGCCTTGAAAATATATGTGTTGTCTTGTCTAATCATAAAAGATGCAGACGAGACGTCATGGCTGAGTTCTTTAAGTTCACTCCACAAACGTCCCTCTGCCGGCATGTCTACATTAAACAACCTAAACCCGGCTACTGCGCATGCGCTTCACTACTGTGGCATTCTGGGTAATGGAGTTTGTGTGTTACTTAGCTCATAAAAGGCCTTACCGACAATAACTTGTGATTTGATTGGCTATTGCAACTGTCTGTCAATTGTATGTCCCTGTTCACTTAAAATGCACAGACGCCAGCATTGTTGATTCTGAAGACCTGTGGCAGATTTGGTACAGCATGGCAACATAAGCTAGCTGAATCCTAATTAGATAACAACTCTATAACCTAAAAACAACAGCGCTGGAAGGAGCATAATATGACATGAAAAGAATATGAATACTTTTAGACTTTTATCTTTAATTATGATCATGATTTCTGGCTATGATAGGCCAGCAGAGAAGACCTTGCTGGCCGTGATGGCACACTGTTAGTTCCATTAAATTTGTATATTTTACAAATATTCATATTTGCCCATATTTTGAAGCTAGATAAAGTAACCAAATACACAAACCTCTGTCATTTTGGTGCATGAGTTATGCTGTTTTGGCAATACTTTAATGACAACTTATGGAGGACTATTCAACTAAATTGTCCCGGGGGAAACATTTAAAGAAATCTAAGGACCGGAGGCAGGACACTATTATTCCTATTTCCAGAACCAGCATTCTTCTGTAGTGGACATTAGTTTTTGTCTATTTCTTTCATCAAAGTTACACATTTCACAAGAAGATATTTCTATTATGCAAAATACAAATGTCCGCTGTAGTGGACACTGGTCTCTATGAGGGTAAAATATAAAAGCAAAGATCTGCAAATGCCTTCACACTAGTCCAAGTTCTACAGCAATGGTGTACAATCAAAGCGGTGCCATTATGATGTTTTTCATTTCCATCTAAGGCAGTGGTCCCCAACCACCGATTGGTACCGGGTCGCAGAATAATTTTTTATTGATTTAGTTTTTTTTGTTTTTGTTTTTTCTATTAAATCAACATAAAAAACACAAGCTACTCTTACAATTAGTACACCAACCCAAAAAAACCCTCCCTTTTTCATGACAAAAAAAGAAAAAACGAATTACCCCCAGCCGGGCAGCGGGACAAATTATCAAGCTTTGACCGGTCCACAGCTACAAAAAGTTTGGGGACCACTGATCTAAAGTGTCCGTTATAAGCCACAAAGCATGTTGTTGTTTACAGTTCAGACTATTTTTTGTTAATATACCATAGTGTTCTAAAGGGGACGGCGTGGCACAGTTGGGAGAGTGGCCGTGCCAGTAACCTAAGGGTTCCTGGTTCAATCCCCACCTTCTACCAACCCCGTCAAGTCCGTTGTGTCCTAGAGCAAGAAACTTCACCCTTGATCCTGATGGGTGGTGGTTAATGTGGAAATAGTACCAAAGCGCTTTGATTACCTCGACGGAAGAAAAGCGCGATAAGTATAACCCATTGACCATTTATCATTGTTTTTGTTTATTATGTCTAATTTTAAGAATGTGCTTGTTAAAACAATAACTGTGTCACAAAAAGCCTGTGAGCTGCACTTTTGGACTTACCGATCTAAAATGACTGATACCAAAAAGTTGGTCAGTACTGATTCAAATTTAGACTTAGACTTCCTTTTTATTGTCATTCAAATTTGAACTTTACAGTACAAATAAGAACAAAATGTTATTGCATTAGCTCTTGGTAGTGCAGGATAAAAAAAAAAAGCAATAAGGTGCATATATAAATAAATAGATTACTGTACAGATAAATACATTTCAGATAAATAAATATTTATGGATGTATGTTATATTGTCTTTTATTCCAGCGAGTAAATCCATTTTGGGGGTGTTGAGGGGATAATTTAATTATGATGCGTTCAAGAGTCTTATGGCCTGTGGGAAGAAGCTGTTACTGCTACTAGAGTCCAGCTGTGAAAACAGTCCTTGGTGGCGGTGGGAGAAGTCTTTGCAGATTTTCTGAGCCCTGGTCAGGCAGCGGCTTTTTGCGATCTCCTGGATAGGAAGAAGAGGAGTCCTGATAATCTTTTCCGCCGTCCTCAGTACTATGACTATTTCGAGGAACACTATTTCAGATTTTTTGTAGTATTCTTGTTTATTTCTAGTTTGAGAATGTACCACGGGCCAATAGAAAATGAGCTGGGGCCCGCACTTTTGAAACAAATCAGGTGCGCTCCTGTGTTTTTTTGGAATTTGCTGCAAAATTATTAGTCTCTCCCTTGTTTTAAACTGAGCTCTTGTATAGCACTGCTCCAGTGCATTTGTTTTATTTGCATTATGGAGTCATTAATGATCTACCGTTGGCTAGACCTCAAAGCATCAGAGAGAATTTTAGGGGAACGTCCAGCATGTTAAAAAAATATGACTACTTTGCTATTCCAACATGGCTCCTCATTTCTTCCTACCAACTATTTCTTCATTTTTACATCTGTTCTGCCAAACAAAATACCTTATTTTAGCCTGGTTTCTTTCCATGTTTCAGTGCCCTATTATGGATTTTGCCTCTAGATACCCTCAGATCATCATCTGATATCAGTCAGCAGGCTTGGATTTCAGTCAATAGTCTGATCACTGCCTCCCTCCTTCTATCCCCTCCTTCTTCTTCTCCTCTAGCTCTGCCTAAATATTTCCTCTTGGAATTGACGACAGGATTTAATTAGAACATGGAGAGACACAGGAACAAACAAGGGGAAAAGTGAAGTAGAAAGTGGGGCAGTAATAAAAGATCCATGACCCGTATAGCAGACGAAGTAGAGCTATGTTTAAAAACCAGACATAGTCGATTTGAGGGCGATATTGAATTGTCTTGTTACTATTTATATGCAGACAAGAATTGTATTAATGGTGACCTGAACAAGCAGCTGTCTTTACTTTTACATGTAATGCATTTTGTATGCATGCTTTTACCTACAGTTGCACCTCTCGAATGCCTCTGGAAGAGCTTATTCACTTGTTATTTTAATTGCTAAAGTGATCCAGATAAGGGGTCCCCAATCCTTTTCCAGACAAAGCCGCTTGAATAAAAATGAGGTGTGCTGTGCATTTCGTACATAAGAAATAGTAAACTATATCAATATAGGTCAATCAATGTATGATTTAGACTTAGACAATCTTTATTGACCCACAAAGGAAATTGTCAAACAATTTCCCTTGTGTGCTAAATTATTTGAACATAACAGCCACGTCTTAGATTTGTGTTATCAGGAACAAATAATCCATCCATCCATCCATCCTCTTCCGCTTATCCGAGGTCGGGTCGCGGGGGCAACAGCCTAAGCAGGGAAACCCAGACTTCCCTCTCCCCAGCCACTTCGTCTAGCTCTTCCCGGGGGATCCCAGGCCAGCCGGGAGACATAGTCTTCCCAACGTGTCCTGGGTCTTCCCCGTGGCCTCCTACCGGTTGGACGTGCCCTAAACACCTCCCTAGGGAGGCGTTTGGGTGGCATCCTGACCAGATGCCCGAACCACCTCATCTGGCTCCTCTCGATGTGAAGGAGCAGCGGCTTTACTTTGAGTTCCTCCCGGATGGCAGAGCTTCTCACCCTATCTCTAAGGGAGAGCCCCGCCACACGGCGGAGGAAACTCATTTCGGCCGCTTGTACCCGTGATCTTATCCTTTCGGTCATGAGCCAAAGCTCATGACCATAGGTGAGGATGGGAACGTAGATCGACCGGTAAATTGAGAGCTTTGCCTTCCGCCTCAGCTCCTTCTTCACCACAACGGATCGGTACAACGTCCGCATTACTGAAGACGCCGCACCGACCCGCCTGTCAATCTCACGATCCACTCTTCCCTCACTCGTGAACAAGACTCCTAGGTACTTGAACTCCTCCACTTGGGGCAGGGTCTCCTCCCCAACCCGGAGATGGCACTCCACCCTTTTCCGGGCGAGAACCATGGACTCTGACTTGGAGGTGCTGATTCTCATTCCGGTCGCTTCACACTCGGCTGCGAACCGATCCAGCGAGAGCTGAAGATCCCGGTCAGATGAAGCCATCAGGACCACATCATCTGCAAAAAGCAGAGACCTAATCCTGCGGTTACCAAACCGGAACCCCTCAACGCCTTGACTGCGCCTAGAAATTCTGTCCATAAAAGTTATGAACGGATTCGGTGACAAAGGACAGCCTTGGCGGAGTCCAACCCTCACTGGAAATGTGTTCGACTTACTGCCGGCAATGCGGACCAAGCTCTGGCACTGATCGTACAGGGAACGGACCGCAACAATAAGACAGTCCGATACCCCATACTCTCTGAGCACTCCCCAGAGGACTTCCCGAGGGACACGGTCGAATGCCTTCTCCAAGTCCACAAAGCACATGTAGACTGGTTGGGCAAACTCCCATGCACCCTCAAGAACCCTGCCGAGAGTATAGAGCTGGTCCACAGTTCCACGACCAGGACGAAAACCACACTGTTCCTCCTGAATCCGAGGTTCGACTATCCGACGTAGCCTCCTCTCCAGTACACCTGAATAAACCTTACCGGGAAGGCTGAGGAGTGTGATCCCACGATAGTTGGAACACACCCTCCGGTCCCCCTTCTTAAAGAGAGGAACCACCACCCCGGTCTGCAAATCCAGAGGTACCGCCCCCGATGTCCACGCGATGCTGCAAAGTCTTGTCAACCAAGACAGGCCCACAGCATCCAGAGCCTTAAGGAACTCCGGGCGGATCTCGTCCACCCCTGGGGCCTTGCCACCAAGGAGCTTTTTAACTACCTCAGCGACCTCAGCCCCAGAAATAGGATAGTCCACCACAGATTACCCAGGCACTGCTTCCTCATAGGAAGACGTGCTGGTGGGATCGAGGAGGTCTTCGAAGTATTCCTTCAACCTATCCACAACATCCGCAGTTGAGGTCAGCAGAACACCATTCCGCACCATACACGGTGTTGATAGTGCACTGCTTCCCCTTCCTGAGGTGGCGGATGGTGGTCCAGAATCGCTTCGAAGCCGTCCGGAAGTCGTTTTCCATGGCTTCCCCGAACTCCTCCCATGTCCGAGTTTTTGCCTCCGCGACCGCTGAAGCTGCACACCGCTTGGCCTGTCGGTACCTGTCCACTGCCTCCGGAGTCCTATGAGCCAAAAGGACCCGATAGGACTCCTTCTTCAGCTTGACGGCATCCCTCACCGCCGGTGTCCACCGAGGGGTTTTAGGATTGCCGCCCCGACAGGCACCAACTACCTTGCGGCCACAGCTCCGATCAGCCGCCTCGACAATAGAGGTGCGGAACATGGTCCACTCGGACTCAATGTCCAGCACCTCCCTCGTGACATGTTCAAAGTTCTTCCGGAGGTGGGAATTGAAACTTTGTCTGACAGGAGACTCTGCCAGACGTTCCCAGCAGACCCTCACAATGCGTTTGGGCCTCCCAGGTCTGTCCGGCATCCTCCCCCACCATTGCAGCCAACTCACCACCAGGTGGTGGTCGGTAGAAAGCTCCGCCCCTCTCTTCACCCGAGTGTCCAAAACATGAGGCCGCAAATCCGATGACACAACTACAAAGTCAATCATGGAACTGCGGCCTAGGGTGTCCTGGTGCCAAGTGCACATATGGACACCCTTATGTTTGAACATGGTGTTTGTTATGGACAAACTGTGACGAGCACAAAAGTCCAATAACAAAACACCACTCGGGTTCAGATCCGGGCGGCCATTCTTCCCAATCACGCCTCTCCAGGTTTCACTGTCGTTGCCAACGTGAGCGTTGAAGTCTCCCAGTAGGACAAGGGAATCACCCGGGGGAGCACTTTCCAGTACTCCCTCGAGTGTTCCCAAAAAGGGTGGGTACTCTGAACTGTTGTTTGGTGCATAAGCACAAACAACAGTCAGGACCCGTCCCCCCACCCGAAGGCGGAGGGAGGCTACCCTTTCGTCCACCGGGTTGAACTCCAACGTACAGGCTTTGAGCCGGGGGGAAACAAGAATTGCCACCCCAGCCCGTCGCCTCTCACTGCCGGCAACGCCAGAGTGGAAGAGGGTCCAATCCCTCTCGAGAGAAGTGGTTCCAGAGCCCTTGCTGTGCGTCGAAGTGAGTCCGACTATATCCAGCCGGAATTTCTCGACTTCGCGCACTAGCTCAGGCTCTTTCCCCCCCAGTAATATTCTACGTAATTTTACCCTGACTTAAGCATTTTCAACATAAAAATGGCTAAATGTACTTAAAATACCATTACTACAATATTATTCGCCACAAGACAAGACCAAAACAATCCGTCCACACTGTTCAGTATTGTGGCCACTGATTGGCTCAGCCTTAGGTAACTTTACTAGCATTAACATGCCGACTTTTTCCAGCTCATTTTGCTAACTGTTAGCATGCTAATTTTTTGGGACAATTTTGCAGCGTCAGAGTCATATAGCTTGGTACCTGATATCTGGTAACTGTTAGCACATTAACATTAGCATGATAACTTATATAGCTAATTATAAGTGTGTACGCGTCATAGTCATATGACTTGGTACATGACACATTCTAATGTTGGCATTAAAATTTGGCTGTCGCTTTTCAGCAGCTTTCCCATTTCAGCTTTCACATGTAATTTGTCCTAAAATTGCATATTCCAATTTTTTGTGTAATGTTGTAATATGGGATTGTGAATGTCTCTGAGTGTGGTTTGATTGATTGATCGATACTTTTATTAGTAGATTGCACAGTTAAGTACATATTCCATACAATTGACCACTAAATTGTAACACCCGAATAAGTTTTTCAACTTGTTTAAGTCGCGGTCCACGTTAATCAATTCATGGTGGGTTCTTCTGATGCCGACAGATCTTTTGGGAGCCCGGTAGACAGGTTTGAGCAAATCTTTTATTGTCATACACAAACACAGGGATGGCTTGCTTTCCAGCAGTCTTGTATGCAGGACTTTCCAGTCCGGCGTGTCTGTGCTTCCTCTCGCGCTCACGTCGTGTTTGTGTCTTTTGCTCCCAGTTGCAGCTACCGCCATGGCCCCGGCCGCTGCTGATAAAGGCGACAGGTGATTATATATCCAGCCCCAGCTGGGGCAAGCTACTCACCTGCCACTGGCTTCGAAGCCGGGCCATACACACCCCATTCCTGTGGGAGGCGCACCGACCACGCCCTCCTCCATAGGGATGTTTTTATTCTATCTTTAAAATGTGCTGTAGGCCAGTGACAAAAATAAATCGCCCCCAAGCCGTAGTTTGGACACTACTGGTCTATACAAAGCAATACACCTTTGAATAGGTAAGATGGTGTTTAAAATTCACTGTTTATACCAAACCGTGACTTTTACACAAAAACCAAATAATGACCGATCATTTTTAAATACAGCATGTACAACGATTAGTCGAGGACATTTTGCAGCATATAGCTACTTCACATATAAAGTATATTTATTTATTATTTTAATTTAAAATATATATATTTATACAAATAGAATAGTATAAAAACAACTATTTAAAAAAAATTGTGAACAATTTTGTGTGGTATTTATTTTTTCCTGACATACCGTATTTTTCAGACTATAAGTCACAGTTTTTTTCATAGTTTGGCCGGGGGTGCGACTTATACTCAGGAGCGACTTATGTGTGGAATTATTAACACATTACCGTAAATTATCAAATAATATTATTTAGCTTATTCACGTAAGAGACTAGACGTATAAGATTTCATCGGATTTAGCAATTGGGAGTGACAGATTGTTTGGTAAACTTATAGCATGTTCTATATGTTATAGTTATTTGAATGACTCTTACCATAATATGTTACGTTAACATACCAGGCACCTTCTCAGTTGGTTATTTATGTGTCATATAACGTACACTTAATCAGCCTTTTGTTTACTTTTCTTCATTTATTTTAAATTGCCTTTCATATGTCTATTCTTGGTGTTGGGTTTTATCAAATAAATATCCCCAAACAATTCGACTTATATGTTTTTTTCCTTCTTTATTATGCATTTTCGGCAGGTGCGACTTATACCCCGGATCGACTTATACTCCGAAAAATACGGTAATATCACGGTCACCGTAAACGTGATGAAAGATAAAACATATTGTAAAAGTGTGATGAAATGTCCCCATGATAAATTGTCAAAAGTTCGGTTTAACAAGCATTACTTGATAGTCCATCCATCCATCCATTTTCTACCGCTTATTCCCTTTCGGGGTCGCGGGGGGCGCTGGCGCCTATCTCAGCTACAATCGGGGGGAAGGCGGGGTGATATTTGGTGCCGGCTTTAAAAAGTGTGTATCAAAGGGGACTTTATAATGTCGCTCTCAGCCTTACAGATTAAAATTATATTTAAGATGTTTAAATATTGTCAGTTGAGTCCAATGTCCATTTTTTTTTCCATTTTCTGCCGCTTATTCCCTTTGGGATAGCGGGGTGCGCTGGTGCCTATCTCAGCTACAATCGGGCGGAAGGCGGGGTACACCCTGGACAAGTCGCCACCTCATCGCATGGCCAACACAGATAGACAGACAACATTCACACTCACATTCACACACTAGGAACCATTTAGTGTTGCCAATCAACCTATCCCCAGGTGCATGTCTTTGGAAGTGGGAGGAAGCTGGAGTACCCGGAGGGAAACCACGCATTCACGGGGAGGACATGCAAACTCCACACAGAAAGATCCCCAGCCCGGGATTGAACCCAGGACTACACAGGACTTTGGAATTGTGAGGCAGACACACTAACCCCTCTTCCACCGTGAAGCCGCTGAGTCCAATGTATTAAATCTAAATATACATAGTGAAGTCCAAGTCCTCTTACTGTAGTTGGCAAACATATTTTGAAAAGGGCGATCAGTCAGACCGACCAGACTTTGGCTCTAGGAACTAGAAGATCACTGTCCATAGAATCTTGCTGTAGATGAAAATACATTGAACTAGTTGTAGAAGAGATCTGCCTCTTGACTATTGTCAAGATGCCCTTGAGTGAGGCATCACACACCCCCTAAATTCACCTCACGGTGATGCGTCTCTCTTTCCCTGTGTGTGAGTAGTTGGATTTACTTATCTGCATATTTGCCAACCCTCCCGAAATTCAGCGCCACTCCCGAAAACCTCCCGGATGAAATTTTCTCCCGAAATTCAGCCGGACATGAGCCATGCGGACATGAGTGGGGACAGCCTGTTTTCACGTCCGCTTTCCTGTTATATAAACAGCTTGCCTGCCCAATCAGGTTACAACATCTACGGATTTTAATAGAAAACTGCACACACAAGGAGACGTGGTGTAATGCACGCAACAAACTATTAAATGGGGGAAATACTGTAAGTATTGGATTTGATTTTGGTATGTTTACCCTCTGATAAAGATCAAGTCTTCATGAGCAGATGGACTTTGTGGGCACTGCAGAATCTTAATCCCTTACAGCCAAGTGTTTTACTAGTGGTTTTCTTGGTGACTGTGGTCTAATTCTGGGCTAACCTTTGTCAGAATCATCCTTAACTCATGAGACAAAATCTTGGCAGAGCTACAAAGCGATGGCAATGGACTGTTGTCTTGTATTTCTTCCATTTCCCAACAGTGGTTTTATTCTGACCAAGTTTCTTGCTGACTGTCTTGTAGTCCATTCCAGTATTGTGCAATCTTGTCCCTGAGGTCCCTTGACAGATTTTTGGTCTTGCCCATGGTGATGGAACGGTTTGTCTGGGAGAGACCGTTTGTGTGACATGTGTCTTTTATCCACATAATGAGATGATTAAGAGTGCTTTCTGAAAGGGACAAAACACATGTGCGCGTCAAGGCCACACAATCAGTCTTTGGGTGCAGATTAATGTTTAACCTTTATTTAATGCTGTTTTGTCTGGATTTTGTTTAACAATCTGCCTCTTTGTTAAAAAGTCCTGAATGTTCATATCTTTGGTTAGGTTGAGTTTATTTTGTTCACATTCCACATGTTGGAAAAGGAGTAGGACAAAGTGTGTTAAGGTAATTCTACACTTTTTCCATATCACATATTACTTCCTGTGTTCAACATTTATTACACAGAAAAATTAGGACTGTCGGTTCTCCGGCCGAAACTGCAGGATGAACCCAAAGAGCACACTTTCTGGGGCTAACCCTCCCTAGACGCAGATCACGTGCTATGTGTTAATTGTTTTATTTTGCACGAAAACCATAATTTATTGAATAATTCCTGTTTTGTTACGGTGTTTGACTAAACCCCGGGGTATGGCATGCAACTGCGGGAAAAATAAGCCATTTTTATCAGGGAAATGCAAAGATGTGCAACAGGGAATTGCACAAATGCAAAACTGTCAGAAGGGAGGTTTGCCTGCAATTCCCACATTCCAAAAGCATGCATGTTAGGTTAAGTGTAGACTAGGCTTGTACAGTATAACAGTACTAATAAAGTACCACGGTACCAATGAATTGAAAACGGTACTATACTGTGTTTGAAAAATACCTATATATTTTTTCATCCGATGAGCACACAGAAACAGTGAGGAGAAGACAACTGGCAAACATAGGAAATTCTACTGGTTAATAAAGAGGGTGCGTCAAGCACAATATGGAAGTATTTAGGCTCCAAAACTATCGATCAAAGTTACGCTATCCACACGGAAGCGTCACGCTGCAAGCACTGCTTTAATGCCTGCTTCGCCAAAGGTGGCAAGACCACCTGCACTTCAAGCTTAGGTGAAGCATTTAAATGACAATAATCCTGATCTGCATAATACGTTTAAAGGTAATGTAAATAACTAGCTCCCCTGTTGTGCACATAGACGCACACATAGCTACTTGGCTTGAAATATTAGCGGAGTCCAAACCTCCCATAAAGCACAAACTAATCCAAGTGAAATGAGTGAATTCGGTTTCAACTTCCTACAATTTATTTTGTCTTTAACAATGTGTGTTTTACCTGCCACATGTCCTGTCTGTGTACTTTTAGCCATAGTATGGATTTTAGTGTTTACTAATGATTTGGTTCTTCTTAAAGCACAGACCCAGAGTGACACCAACAATCACAAAGCATGTAATAACATGTCAATACACTATCATATTCAACTTTAACCTAATCCTAGATTATGGCAGACTATATGTAATATATACAATTGTAAAATGTTTTCTGAGTGCAACAAGAACAATTGTAAAAATTGTGTACATTTTTGTAAAAAAATGTTTATCTTTTAAAATTGTTTATAAAGTGCAACAAAAACCACATCTTTAATTTATTTTAAGATTTTTTTTATTAAAAAGTGGTTTTTTTTGTGCTGCCCTTCATTTTGAAAAGTATCGAAATACATTTTGGTACCAGTACCGGTACCAAAATATTGGTACCATGACAAACCTAGTCTAAATCAGGGGTGTCAAAATAATTTTAGCTCGGGGGCCGCATGGAGGAAAATCTATTCCCTTGTGGGCCTGACGGGTAAAATCATGGCATTATAACTTAAAAATACAACTACAACAACTTCAGATTATTTTCTTTGTTTTACTTCCGCCCAAAATAGAACAAGCACATTCTAAATATGTACATGTCACAAATAAACCTCTTGACAAAACACTTTTTTAGTAGAACATTCTGAGGAAAAAAATTGTGCAGTTTCAACAACACCATAACAAACACAATGAACTTAGACTGAATCTCAGTGTCTCTACAAAGTAATTCAACTTTTATTCACAGCCCATCTATGATTAACTACCTACTTTGTCATTTCCACTGTTCACTTTCTTTAAATTTGCACAGAAGACAATCATTTTCACATAACTATCATGCAGCATTTTAAGTGGGGCTACCTATTTTTTATTTGACTCCTGTTTGTTTTACGTTCAGCCGTGAGGGTAGAGTAGTCACAGCCCTGCTTTACTGTGTACCTCTTGCTGGGTATACTTGCTCGCCCCTGTATGAACTATTTGCTTGCCTAACATAATTGCTATTGCGACCTCTAGTGGCCACATTTCAAACAGCAGTTTCTTTATTTTAAAAATGCAGCTTAATTTATACTTGGTAAACTAATTTTGTGGGCCAAATTTCAACACGTCCATTGCATCCGGTCTCCCCTAGAGGGGGTTATTCACCCACATCTGCGGTCCTCTCCAAGGTATCTCATTGTCATTCACATTGACATTCCACTGGGTTGTTAGTTTTTCCTTGACCTTATGTGGGCTCTGAACCGAGGATGTCGTTGTGGCTTGTGCAGCCCTTTGAGACACTTGTGATTTAGGGCTATACGAATAAACATTGACTGATTGATTGATTGACTGTTTGTGAGCCTGAGCCGGCCCATGGGCCGCATGTTTGACATCTCTGCTGTAATTGTTCGTAGGTGTGTAAGGTAATGGTTGTTTTATGTTCGCACAGCATGTGGTCTGTGATTGCCTCAAGTATTCTGGTATAGCCTCTAGCTACTAATGACTCAAGCGTTTATTTCATCATGGTTACAGTAATTAAATGACATTACAGAACATATACGGTAGTTACTCTTGCGCAATTTAACATGGCGGAAAAGGAGTAATCAGTCAATCAATCAATCAATGTTTATTTATATAGCCCCAAATCACAAATGTCTCAAAGGACTGCACAAATCATTACGACTACAACATCCTCGGAAGAACCCACAGAAGGGCAAGGAAAACTCACACCCAGCAGCAGAGTTTGTTCAATCTAACTCCTTATCCATATCTGAGCAACTACTAAACCTAGTCTGTTTGTTTTACATTTCCAATAAATTATGTTGAATATGTTTTTAAAATGAAACACTAATAACATAGTTAACCAAATAACATAATTGTTGTGTAATTCATCTTTAATGAAGGACTGTTTTAATCAGACCACCCTTTTTTTGCTGTGAATTTCCACCGTGACTATTTCTGTTAGCTCTTGTAAGTAGGCTCAAGGACAAGTGGTTTTGATATTAGGTTTAAATTAATTTTTGAAAAAGGTGGTTGTACAACCATATCAATTATTACCGCTATCAGTTTGTTAGGGAGTAATTAAACGTTCCTACCCACTGAAGAATAAACAATGCCATTCGATCGGAAAGTCACGTCACACTGACCTTTAACTGACACTGATTACCTCCTTTGCCGTGGTCATAATTTCAACAGCTGTTAGAGGGCACCTGCTTTACTTCAATGTAGATAAGGTTTGTTTTGGTGTTTGCTTTTACAATTGATCCTGTTTCGCAGAAGGACTATCTCTTGTCACTGGAAAGCCTGTGTTCCCTATGACAACTGATACGGACCTTTGGATAGGCTGATAACGTTTGAGGCGGGTGCCGTTACAGCCTCCTGTCTCAATTGTTAAATGCTACTACCGCAACTCAATGACCACAGAGTTGACCCGGTTATATAATTGTCTCATATGAATTAATTACTAGAAATGGATACAGCAAGCTTGATTTGGTTTTGATGGCTGCTCCGCCTGAGTCCTCTCAGGGTACCTCATGCGATGACACCATATGTGGTACATGGCTCAGGATAACGGGAATCTCAATATGTCAATGCCTGGGCAGGGGGAAACAAAAACAAACAAAAAAATTGACATTTGGAATTTGCAGCATAATTTAACCGGTATTTATTTATTTCAATTAAGACAATGCATATTCATCAACATCGAGCAACAATGTAAATATGCTGGAGTTAGCACAATAGCTTATATTCATCCGTTGTCCTAAGGCAGGTTAATACAGTAAACATTCAACAGGTCATGATACAAAATAATACATAAATCACAAGACATAACACAATACAAGCATACATAAACACAGACCATGGACAAAGAAATGAAACAAACAAACAAAAAGTATAAAGTCGCAGTGCAAAAACTATGACTGGTTTAGTGCAGCATAACTGAACATGATTGTTTTATAACATATAATAAACAGTGATAAGATTAAATAGTAGGGTTTTCAAAAATAACGAGTTAACTCATATGATTGTTCACAAGAAAATATCACAATAATCATGCTCCTTTACATGAAGTTAATTTGAATTATGGATGTGAGTAATAACCTATACGATTAATCGAAATTTAAAGGTGGAATCAATCTAATAAAAAATTGGTATCATTTGACAGGACTAATTAATAGCTATGGGGCTATGCCTATAGTACAGTAGATGCATAAAACACAGATTTAAAGTACTATCTGTAGAGCACAACACGTCCATCTATCCATCCATTTTCTTAGCATAAAGTTATACTGAACATTTGACATCAATTCCATTTCATTCAATACAGAATATTCAAAGGTTATTATGCAAAGCTATCTTACTCATGTAAAACCAGTGGAAGCAGCTAGGGAAGCTAATGCCTTACACATGAATGAGAGGCTAAGCGAGGGGTGGGGGTAAGTGGTCGGGGGTGGGGAGGAGGCGTGGTTGGGGGCGTGGTTTGGCTGGGGCGTGGTTAAGAGGGGACGAGTATAATTCACCAACTCGAGTATTTCATATATATACATATAAATATATACTTATGTATGAAATACTTGACTTTCAATGAATTCTAGCTATATATATATTTATTTTATTATATATATATATAAATAAAAGAAATAGTTGAATTTCAGACGGCACCTATCAAATACATAGTAATAAATACAGTTGTTCTACTAACTGTACTGTGCTTGCTGGTTATTAAAAAAAACAAAACACTTACCTTTCACTATTTGAGTAACCTTCGTTCTGCCATTTGCATGCCGTACTGGCGAGAGTCACTTGCCGTCATGTGCACAACACCACGTAAATCGTTGGCCAATCAAAAAGCAACCCGATAACACTATAGCCAACATTCACCAGGAGATGGCAACAGACAACATAGAGTCACTCTATTACATACGGCGTCGCCATGGCTGTAACTTCCTCGTTCTTCTGCTTCGTCTCCTTGTGTGCGCAGTTTTTTATTAAAAATCCGTAGCTGTTGTAACGTGATTGGGCAGGCAAGCTGTTTATATAACCAAAAAGCAGCCGTGAAAACAGGCTGTCCCCACTAATGTCCGCATGGAGCTGGAGGGGGCATGAATTTCGGGACATTTCCGGGAGAAAATTTCTTCCGGGAGGTTTTCGGGAGAGGCGCTGAATTTCGGGAGTCTCCCAGAAATTCCGGGAGGGTTGGCAGGTTCCGCAGTTGGGAGTAGATGAGCAACATTTCAAACACTTGTTGGCTTAGGTAGTTTTAGCATCAGGGGTTGGAATTTGTGGTTAAATCCCCAAAATGATTCCCGAGCGCGGCCACCGGTGCTGCTCCCTGCTCCCTGCATTTCATCTGACACAGCTGTGCTTGGTCATGTGACTACGCGGTAAGATGCTCCATTCATCCATTTTCTACCGCTTATTCCCTTTTGGGTGGCGGGGGGCGCTGGTGCCTATCTTAGCTACAATCGGGCGGAAGGCGGGGTACACCCTGGGCAAGTCGAAGGGCCAACACAGATAGACAGACAACATTCACACTCACATTCACACACTAGGGCCAATTTAGTGTTCCCAATCAACCTATCCCCAGGTGCATGTCTTTGGAAGTGGGAGGAAGCCGGAGTACCCGGTGTACCCGGAGGGAACCCACGCATTCATGGAGAGGACATGCAAACTCAACACAGAAAGATCCCGAGCCTGAGATTGAACCCAGGACTACTCAGGACTTTCGTATTGTGAGGCTAACCCCTCTACCACCGTCCTGCCGCGGTAAGATGATGTAAGACAAATGCAGCTTGTGAATGGGAGTACAAATAAGACGACTCAGAACTGTATAGCGGGAAAAAAAAGATACCAAAAGGTGCCAATACTTTTATCGTAAGGTTTAGTATTGTGATAGTTAGCCATATTAATATGTTGTCATTATAACTACTAAAATGTGCATGTTGATATTCACTGCTCGTCGACAAGTCAGGGTGCTGATTTCTCTCAGAAGTCTTTCAACACTCAGGAAGTTACATGGACTCCTTACATGTATATTATTATTAATGCTAGTACAAAAAAAAAAAGAAGTAAATTTACTGCCTTAGAACCTTGCATAAGCATTTTTGGGTTTATTTTCTCACCTGCATTTATTTCCTTGGTCTTATTACGTATTTCTCATTACTAATTTCTTGTCTCTATTTTTTTTATTTTTTTATTTTACAATTTTACCTCTTGTGCTGTTTATATTGTGTTGAGGAATAAATAACAAATAAATAAACAATATTATTATTAATATTATCATTATTATTATTATTATTATTATTATTATTATACAAGTACATTATCATAAAAGCAAGGAAACACCTCCAATTTGTATGGAATGCCAAATGTAAACATTCAATGAAAATTTATAGCTAACATATTTTGAATTTTTAGCTCACTTTTGTCACACATAACTATTTTTCTTTACATTTGAGGTAGAAATTACAAAGTAATAATACATCCATCCATTCATCCATTTTCTGCCGCTTATTCCCTTTGGGGTCGGGGGTAGCGCTGGTGCCTATCTCAGCTACAATCGGGCGGAAGGCGTTTACACCCTGCATGTTACCGGTAAATTAAAATTTCAAATCCAAATGTTAAATATAGCTATAAATGTTGCATCCAAATGTTAAATCTAAATAAACATAGTCAATCGAAATGTTTAATCCATACTTGCCAACCCTCCCGATTTTCCCGGGAGACTTCCGAATTTCAGAGCTCCTCCCAAAAATCTCCTGAGGCAACCAGTCTCCCAAATTTCTCCCGATTTCCACCCTGACAACATTATCGGGGGTGTGCCTTAATGGCACTGCCTTTGGCGTCCTCTACAACCTGTCGTCACGTCCTATTCTCCTCCATACAAACAGCGTATGTAAGGAGGAGAATAAACACATAAAATAAGCAGCTTTCACACACACAAGTAAATGCAAGGCCTACCTGATCAACAGCAATACAGGTCACACTGAGGGTGGTCGCATAAACAACTTTAAAGCTGTTACAAATATGCGCCACACTGTGAACCCACACCAAACAAGACTGACAAACACATTTCGGGAGAACATCTGCACCGTAACACAACATAAACACAACAGGACAAATACCCAGAACCCCTTGGAGCACTAACTCTTTCGGGACGCTACAATATACACCCCCCATCCCCCTTCCCCCCACCAACATCTCTTGAATTCGGCGGTCTCAATCTAAATCTAAATATGACATACCACTCTCAAATCTAAGTCTAAATGGTAAATCTAAATGTTAAATCTACATGCTAACATTGAAAATGTATACATAAGATTTACCATTTAGATTTACATTTCAGATTTACATTTTTACACAGTTTTTTCATTTAGATCTTTAATGACAATTGTTATTTCTGACTTGTATTTTGTTCTATTTCCTGCCCAGCTCTCTTATTTTAGTTTCCATTTTGCCTCCTTTTTTGCTACTACTCCTCCTGTTTGAGCACTGGCTCCCTCACCTGTTCCTGATTGGCAAGCAGAACACACCCGTTCCCGGTTGCCAATCAGTATGCTTTTTATGATGGGGTTGACTCACTGTACTTTTTGCTTTGCACCGAAACAGTCATAGCGTTTTGTATGCTTTCCTGTGCTTATGACAAAAAGTGAGGTAAATATTTGAAATATTTCACCTAAAAAATAATGTGATGGATTTTTTTTAGCTCAACACTCTACACTCGCAATATTATTAATGCAAAAATCACCCTCAACCTAAACATATTGCCGCTCACATGCCAATTTCTGTCTTTTAAATGTCTCATTGTTGCTGTGTTAAGACAAAGCCAACACAAACACAAGACCACAGGCTCCATTCTTATCTTGTCAGGCTCTTTTTGCCGTGGAGAATCATTATTCTTCTGCACAATTATTGTATAGTGTCTGTTCTTTGACCCTGCGCTGTATGGACATTTTGTCTCATCCGGATGCCCTCTTTTATTTGGATGGTAATTTGGCTGTGTGAAAAGGCCTGGCGGAGAATTGTTCCGGCTCATTCAAAAAAATACGTTAAAAAGTCATTCCCGGTATTAAAGAAAGAAAAAAAAGCGCTGCATTGGATTTTACAGAGCTCTGTTGTCGAGTCTGCAGTTGCCTGTCGGTCCCCTGTTCATATGCTAATGAGGCAGAGCTTGATTGTTTCCTCATATTTTAATCTCCTGTGCAGCGTTGAAGGAGAGGAGGGCAGGAGATAGGAGGAATGCAAGCATGAGGAAGAGATGAGAGGAGTGGGGGTAAAAGATAATTCACCAGGAAAGCCACGATGGTGGCCGTTGAGGGGATATTTTGGGGAACGACGAGAGTTTAACTGCAGAAAAAGAAAGACAACGTGTTTAACGAGAACAATGGCAAACCGTGGTATGTGCACGGCAGGATGAGAACAACTATATGTAAGAAGGAGACAAAAAGATTAGTGCTGTGGGTAGGAATATATAGTAATCTGTGGAGACATTAGCATGAACAAAGGAGCAAAGTTACCTCGGCTCGGGCTGCAATATACTTAGCAGCTATGGTTGAAACTTTGAGGAACAATGAACACTATATATGCCATACCTTCCTATAAGGTCTGGTGCGTCTCTTCATGCACACTGCAAGCGTTTAATATTGACCACGGGGCACTGAAAGGAGGAGCAAGGAAGGCGTTCTGGAATAAAGTCATGTGTAATTAGCATAAATATACATAATAAAAGACATTTTTGCAAAGCTCCTCATCGATTTGCATTTTTTTTTTCTGACACACCAGAGGTCATACTTAATTTAAATTAAAATGTATGATTGAAGAATAAACATAGTTGATTAAAATATTAGGGATGAATAAGCATGTCAAGCACAAATGTTTGCTAAACACCTTTAATCAAGCATTGATCATGAACACACTCTAGAATAGGGATATTTAACAGAATTTTTTGGGGGCCCCATTTCCAGAAAGTGAAGGACTGGGGAAAACCGGACTTTTCCCTACTATTAGTCTTATTTGGTGTATTCCTGAGAACCAGCATCCTCTACAGTAGACATTTGATTTTGTCTATTTATTTTGTTAGAGTTACAGGAGCGTTCTGCAGTTTTTAAGGACCTTACGCAAAAAAGTAAGACAAATACCATGTTTATGGCAGCACTATAGTGTTTTTGTAAGAATCTGCTGCAAGACGTTTTTAATAGGCTCAATCAGTGGTTCTCAAATGGGGGTACGCATACCACTGGGGGTACTTGTAGGTATGCCAAGGGGTACGTGAGATTTTTTTTAAATATTCTAAAAATAGCAACAGTTCAAAAATCCTTTATAAATATATTTATTGAATAATACTTCAACAAAATATGAATGTAAGTTCATAAACTGTGAAAATAAATGTAAAAATGCAATATTCAGTGTTGACAGCTAGATTTTTTGTGGATATGTTCCATAAATATTGATGTCAAAGATTTCTTTTTTTGGGAAGAATTTTTTAGAATTAAGTTAATGAATCCAGATGGATCTCTATTACAATCCGCAAAGAGGGCACTTTAAGTTGATGATTACTTCTATGTGTAGAAATCTTTATTTAGAACTGAATCACTTGTTTATTTTTCAACAGGTTTTTAGTTATTTTTATATCCTTTTTTACAAATAGTTCAAGAAAGACCACTACAAATGAGCAATATTTTGCACTGTTATACAATTTAATGAATCAGAAACTGATGACATAGTGCTTTATTTTACTTCTTTATATCTTTTTTTCAACCAAAAATGATTTGCTCGGATTAGGGGTATTTGAATTAAAAAAAAATTCCCAGGGGGTACATCACTGAAAAAAGGTTAAATGATGAAAAAGAGAGAACCTAAACTGGAACCTTCAGGAACACTAGTAAAATAACTAAATACATTTAACAAGTGACTACTTGCTGCATCTGAAGTAAACAAGCTACAGCAACGCCCTAATTACATAAACCCATCCATCCATTTTCTGCCGCTTGTCCCTTATTCTGAAAAATACCCTTCAAAAATGAGAGAACTTGTCTTGAGGAACGCCTTAGTTACAATATGTAAATCACAAGTTTGGAGACCAGTCTTCTATGCTTGCTAGCAAGGTTCAAATGCAAATGCAAAGATCTGCCAATATAGTTACAGTGGTTCAAGTTCCTCCATGCAACACAAGCACAAGGGCTGCGAATCTCTGGGTGTCCCACGATTCGATTAAATATCGATTCTTGGGGTCACGATTCGATAATATATCAATTTTTTTCGATTCAATGCGATTCTCGATTCAAAAACAATATTTTTACGATTCAAAACGATTCTGTATTCATTCAATACATAGGATTTCAGCAGGATCTACCCCAGTCTGCTGACATGCTAGCAGAGTAGTAGATTTAAAAAAAAAAAGCTCTTATAATTGTAAAGGACAATGTTTAATCAACTGATTGCAATAATGTAAATTTGTTTTAACTATTAAACGAACAAAAATATGACCTATTTTATCTTTGTGAGAATATTGGACACAGTGTGTTGTCAAGCTTATGAGATGCGATGTGACACTATTGTTCTTTTATCATTTTTATAAATGTCTAATGATAATGTCAATGAGGGATTTTTAATCACTGCTATGCTGAAATTATAACTAATATTGATATTTTTGTTGATAACATTAATTTTGGTTTCACTACTTTTGGTTTGTTCTGTGTCTTCTCAATTGCTCTGTTCATTGCTGTTCTGAGTGTTGCTGGGTCAGGTTTGGTTTTGGAATTTGATTGCATTGTTATAGTATTGCTGTTTATTGTTATGTTGGATTTATTTAAACATTTTTTTTTTAAATCACAAAAAAAAAGAATTAAACAAAAATCGATTTAAAAGAAAATGGGGATCGATTCTGAATCGCACAACGTGAGAGTTGCAATTCCTATTCGAATCGATTTTTTCCCACACCCCTAACAAGCACTCTAGCGTTTTTAGGATGTTTCTCATCCAAGTCTTGAACTGAACTCGGGGGCCAGTATGAAGTAATTCCCGGCCCCCGTGCCGCCAGCTGAAGAGTCCTGTTCTAGAAATATCTTCCGTTTGTATGCACCTTGACACATTTAATGCACACAAGATTTAATGTTGTTTTTTTCATGGTTGTAACATTTTCTGAATCATGTGGATTGTCAGAAAAGTTTCATTGTACATTTATGAATCTGAAATTTCCATATTCTAAGTTCCATCATGTATCACATCTGTCCGCTATGCCTGAATCAAAAGGGTTATGCTTTTTAAGCTATATGGATTACTTTGCATATGTGTGCATAAACAGTGCATATTCAAACTGGAATATTGATGCTTTTTCAGTGTGAAGTACTGCCAGTTGCAAACTCAGGTTTACGGCGCTCTACTCGCCTTCGTCACAACTAGTCAGCTGGTGGTCATCCTTATTGTTGGCATATTTGCCAAAGTAAGGAGTCAGAAACACATTTTTGTTCTTCAGATAATAATTGTCTATTACTCTACTGCTTCTACATTAGTTGTATTTACTTCCAATTTATCTATTTAAAAAAAAATGTTTATGTTGCCCCATTCTTTTAGCTGCGATTGTTACATATAATCTCTTTCGTATTATTAGTCTACATTTTATTTATTAATTTGTCCTTTTTTATGTGTTTAATTATCCTTGCCTTCCTCTTGTAATTGAGCTACTTTGTCTAACAACTACCTTCGTGGATCATTAAAGTGTGTCTAAGTCTTACGTCCAGGTTTGGGATGGGTACCGGATTCTGATCTTTTATAGGTACCGACTGAAGCATGTCGATACTACCGGGTACTGATTAACGGGATATCCAACTGTGACATATTTCAATATATTTGTTGCACATGATGTCACGTCCAGTTGCAGGTTCAAATACTTGGTTGTGATTCAAGCAGTCATGCACTTATAACATTACCTCCATGTAATGTTATAATTCTCCATGACAACAAAGCAAGAAGAAGGGACTCAAAGCTATATAGTAAGGCTCCACTTTGTTCAATGAGCCAACTTGATGCTAATTTACATTGGATTTGCCACAGCCATGCTACCGGTTAGCATTAACAATTTTAGAAGGGGATTTTAACACCTCCTAATTTAGGAATGAAATCTACAATTTGATGTTTGATGTTTCCCTCTTACACACATGTAAGAGGGATGTGTACTATGGCTATGAGTTGTTGTTTTTTTCCCTTGGCCTCAGTCTGCACCCCCTCTCCAGGGCCCAGGTAAAGACTGATTTTTTTATTTTATTTTAATCTTCTATTTTTTTCTCCCCCCCCCATGTTTACCTGTATCTCATCTTTTTTTGTAAGGGGCGCTGGAAGCCGGCAGACCCGTCAGCGATCCTGTTCTGTCTCCCTTTAATGTTTGTCTGATCTTGAATGGGATTGTGCTGAAAATTGTAATTTTCCTGAAGGAACTCTCCTGACGGAATAAATAAAGTACTATCTAATCTAATCTAATCTAATCTAATCTACAACTCAGATGCAGGTTGCAAGCAAAACTGTAGATGTGCAAGAAATATAATACTGACAGTTTAAACCAGGGGTCCCCAACCTTTTTGACTTGGGGGCCGCATTGGGTTAAAAAAATTTGGCCGGGGGCCGGGTTGTATATATATATATATTGTGCCTCACAATACGATGCTCCTGAGTAGTCCTGAGTTCAATCCCGGGCTCTGGATCTTTCTGTGTGGAGTTTGCATGTTCTCCCCATGACTGCATTGGTTCCCTCTGGGTACTCCAGGTTCCTCACATCTCCAAAGACATGCACCTGGGGATAGGTTGATTGGCAACACTAAAATTGGCCCTTGTGTGTGAATGTGAGTGTGAATGTTGTCTGTCTATCTGTGTTGGCTCTGTGATGAGGTGGGGACATGTCCAGGGTGTACCCCGCCTACCGCCCGAATGCAGTTGAGATAGCCTCCAGCACCCCCCCAAAAAAGGGACAAGCGGTAGAAATGGATGGATGGATGGATATATATATATATATATATATATATATATATATATATATATATATATATATATATATAGATATATGTATATATATATCTATATATATATATATATATATATATATATATATATATATATATATGTAGACAATATGATTTGCCTGAGCAGCTAGGAGACACCAAGAGTAACAAGCGGCAGAAAAAGGATTAAAAAGGACAGATAAAATAATAATAATAATAATAATAATAATAATAATAATATTTTTTTTAAACTTGGGATATCCTGCGGGCCGTAGTTTGGGGACCCCTGGTTTAAAGACTCAAAAGAAAAAACTGGGACATTCAACTTAAAGGGAATCTGCACTTTTTGGGGAAAAAAATAAACATCACAATCACAATCTTTATGGGAGACAAGAAGACAAAATGTTTTTTTTTTTTTTTTTTGCATTCCAACCCGTAATAATTGGCTTGTTCTAGGTGGCTAGCAATACAGCTAAGGGGAATACTTCATTCGGCCTCTAAATCACTTTAAAATGCCTTAAAAAATGGCCAACAACACTTCATTTATGTTCCGTAACGTACAATAATCAAATTGTAGCAATATTGTAATTGTGAGAGCAAACACTGAGAAACTGTTTTGCTAGCGGAATAGCATATCGCTTAGCGACGGCATGCTGCGGCGGCAAGAGGTAAGCTCGCAACTGCGTCAACAGCTGAATGGCTTTTGAGTTTGTAATGTACAACACAATGCAATAAAGCACCAATCTGTACTACTGAAAAAAAATGAACAATCATATTACAGTATGTGTAAAGTATTAGCCAACATTTCATGTTTGGTTTGTACATTCTGCTGGACTTACTCTCTTTTTTATGCATAGCATTTGGTATATATTTTATATATGTTATAGACATATTATATCTGTATATATTATATACTGTACACATGATAAGTATATATTGTAGATATTTGCAGATATGTTATATTTTACATTGGTATACCTAGTCTATTTATACCTGCATTGTCCTTTCCATCCTTACACTTTCCATCATTGTAACTAAGCTACTGTGTTGAACAATTTCCCTTGTGGATCATTAAAGTTTGTCTAAGTCTAAGTCTAAGTCTACATAGCTAGCTCGGCAGTGTATGCAGTTGTACTAACACGTGTGATGTGTTGCATGCATCATGATCAATATTACAGTGACTTACTTGATGGACAGTTGTCCTTTTGGTAAAGCTGGATGACGATGTTTCCAGTTGATTTGGGTAAGCACACCATTTATGCCTTGGCTTGGTTCCAAGTTACAAATATTGTTTTCATGTCAGCATCCTAAGCCATAACGGATACATTACACACAAATGCATCTTAACGTAAACAGCCTACGCTAAACTGCCCTTCTCTCTGATCCTTTTCACAACATCCACAGAATTTCAGCATCTCATCACAGTCATTTGCGTTTTATCTCCCAGTGGGTCCGCCAGCATCAAGCCCAAACTGGATATCCTCCTGGGATGTTTGTGCAGCTTGTTTATGATAGCCTAAGTGTTGTTGCTGATGGAAAGAAGAGATACAGGCAGTTGACTGGGAACATGTTGTTCCACTGGGACACATCCTAAACGACCAGGTCTTGTGAGGAAAAGTGGGGACCAGAAAGGTGACGAGAGCAGAGAGAGAGAGAGAGAGAGAGAGAAAGGGGATGAAACAAGATCACTTTAAGGATATATGGTATTATTAAACCTCTTGTTACCAAATGCAGGGTGTAGTGCATGTACCTCACAATACTAAGGTCCTGAGTAGTCCTAAATTCAATCCTGGGCTCGGGATCTTTCTGTGTGGAGTTTGCATGTTCTCCCCGTGACTGCATGGGTTCCCTCCGGGTACTCCGGCTTCCTCCCACCTCCAAACACATGCACCTGGGGATAGGTTGATTGGCAACACTAAATTGGCCCTAGTGTGTGAATGTTGTCTGTCTATATGTGTTGGCCCTGTGATGAGGTGGCGATTTGTCCAGGGTGTATCCCGCCTTCCGCCCGAATGCAGCTGAGATAGGCTCCAACACCCCCCGCAACCCCAAAAGGAACAAACGGTAGAAAAAATGGATGGATGGGTGAATGTGTGATTGACAAAAACAGTGGAACTTGCAGTATGAGATCACGGCTCAATGAACATTTTCAGGTAAAAACTGGCAGCTTAGTCCCCAGAATTTTACTGTGAAATTCATGGTGTTGTTTTTTTGTTTTGTTTTCTTTTTTACAAGGAATTACTGTAAATCGTAAAATAGACAAATAGTACCTCTGTTGTCTATGTATGTTCTCATTCATCTCACCTCTCATCCGAGAAGTTTTTATCAGTTCATGCTCACAGACTTACATTGGTCAGATCTTGTTTTAACTAGTTTCAGGTCTAGTCTCAATACGAGATCTGACCAATCTAAGTCTAAGACCAGATGTAAATAGTTTTTATGGTAAATTCCTGGCACCTGAGCTGCCAGTTCTTTACCTTAAAATATATAGTTGTTTTTATAGTGCATTACTGTTGATATAGAAAAACAACCTGTCAAAATACTTTTTTTTTTTTTATACCTGTTATTATTTGTTTTATGCTATAATATTTATTTATTCATTTGGTAGGGGAATCATAATACAACTACTGAAAAAAACAGAACCACTGTTATTTTTGCTGTAAAATTCAGGCAACTGAACTGTCAGTTCTTTACTATAAAATCTAGAATTATAAATACATAATCATGACAGTAAATGGAGAAACGGTACCACTTATATTTTTACAGTAAAATTCTGTCGAGCAAGTTGACAGGTATTTTGACAGTTTTTTTTTTTTTTACTGTAATAATTTACTGTTGTTTTTACAGTCCATTACTCTAAATGGAGAAACGGTACTACCATTATTTTTATGGTAAAATTCTGGGGACTGAGTTGTCTTTTCTTTACAGTAAAATCTATGGTTATTGTTTTTACTGTTCATTACTGTAAATGGAGAACCGGTACAGCTATTTGTTTTACAGTAAAATTCTTGGAACCAAGCTGCCATTTTTTTATTTTTTCCCTGGACTCTACAGTTGTTTTTACAGTGCCTTTTATGTAAATGGAAAAACACTACCACTTTTAATTTAATGGTAACATTCTGGAAACTGAACTGTTTTATTTTACGGTAAAATCTACGATTGTCGTTTTTACAGTGCAACAAGTTGTCGCTTGTCTTTCATTGATGTATTACCATAAAAGTTCAAAATTATTATAATACTATGGGTAGTAATTTGAATTGGATGACATTTTATTCTAGAAAGCTGCCGCCTTGTGCTCCTTTGAAATGATGGAACATCATAATGAAGTATTGATTTAACCTGTTTTAACTTTTAGTGATGGTCAATCCATCCATTCATACATTTTCTGTACTGCTACCTGGATCCTATCCCAGCTGACTGTAGGTGAATTAATATGTGTGGATAATAATGTTGACTGACTGACGGGAAAAAGGAACAAGAACGAACAACCAACTGAGCTACCATTAAATGAGCAACAACCAAATTTGTGTAATTAATTTTTTTCCATCAGTGTGTCCGTTTGCTATTACGAAACGTCCATTATATTATTCATTACGAATTTGATTATTTATTACGGTGGCCGAAAGCTCTAAACAGAGAAATGATCCAAAACCAAAAACACAAAAATATCATACAAACACATGCATTGGGCACACTAGCAAAGTTTAAAAAAAAATGCTGCAAACACATAACTGCTGCAGGATCAAAAATTTTTTTTTTCTTCTACAGTATTATAGAGCAACCAATTCTAACAGCCACGTGTATAACACAGACATTACAACTATTTACCTTTTATTCCCCTGGTAGCCTGGCTAATTTATGTTTTGTTCCATCAACAATGCAGTAATGTTCTTCCCAGCAGGGTTCTTGGGTGTGTGTGTCTGTGTGTGTGTGTGTGTGTGTGTGTGTGTGTGTGTGTGTCTTAAGCATTCCAATAGCATCATTCTTTTATTTTGCATTTGTTTTTGATCCCGCAGCGTTTGTCATTTCAGCATTTTTAATTTACTGGTGATTGTGTTTTAAGATGATTTGTTTTTGGTCTGTGTAAAAAGTGTTTGCCACTGTCTAATACAAAAGTTTAAACAGTAGCATGCAGCTTTCTTTTCTATATCTGCAATCAACTGAAACAAATATATTTTTCAACTTGTTAAAGGGGACTTATGATGACTTTATTCAACATTTAAAACAATTCAATGCTGTAAATACTAGTGTGGTCCCATACCAATATTTTGGTACCGGTACAGGTACCAAAATGTATTTCGATATTTTTCAAGACTTTTCGATACTTTTCTAAATAAAGGGGACCACAAAAATTGCATTACTGCCTTTGTTGTAACAAAAAAACTTGGGGTACATTAAACATATGTTTCTTATTGCAAATGTGTAGTTGAATAAAATAGTGAACATACAAAATAACTTGTGTTTTAGTAGTAAGTAAACAAACAAAGACTCTTAATTTAGCTGCTTACATATGCAGTAACATATTGTATCTTTTTCCATTATATTATTTTGTCAAAATTATTAAGGAGAGCAGTAGAAAATTAATTATTAATCCACTTTTTTTTTTCCTGTTGATATCTGCTTACTTTCTCTTTCAACATGTTCTATCTACACTTCTGTTAAAATGTAATAATCACTTATTCTTCTGTTGTTTGGATACTTAACTTTAGTTTTGGGTGATAAAACAAATTTAGGTATCAATACAATACCAAGTCGTTACAGGATCATACAAACCCTGTTTCCATATGAGTTGGGAAATTGTGTTAGATGTTAATATAAACGGAAAAAAATTATTTGCAAATCTTTTTCAACCCATATTCAATTGAATGCACTACAAAGACAAGATATTTGATGTTCAAACTCATCAACTTTATTTTTTTTTTGCAAATAATAATTAACTTAGAATTTCATGGCTGCAACACGTGCCAAAGTAGTTGGGAAAGGGCATGTTCACCACTGTGTTACATCACCTTTTCTTTTAACAACACTCAATAAACGTTTGGGAACTGAGGAAACTAATTGTTGAAGCTTTGAAAGTGGAATTATTTCCTATTCCTGTTTCATGTCGAGCTTTAGTTGTTCAACAGTCCGGGGTCTCCGCTGTCGTATTTTACGCTTCATAATGCGCCACACATTTTTGATGGGAGACAGGTCTGGACTGCAGGCGGGCCACGAAAGTACCCGCACTCTTTTTTTTTTACGAAGCGACGCTGTTGTAACATGTGCTGAATGTGGCTTGGCATTGTCTTGCTGAAATAAGCAGGGGCGTCTAAGAAAAAGACGGCGCTAGAGACAGTACATTTGTACTATGAAGACCTCCTACATCCCATGCAGTTTGGGTTTCGGGCAAATCACTCGACCGAAACTGCATGTTGCCTTCTATTAGAAACAATCAAACAAAACCTTGACATTGGAGGTGTAGTTGGAGCAATATTCTTAGACCTCCGCAAGGCATTTGATACAGTCAGTCACCCCACGTGACTTACAAAATTAACAACTTTTAAACTGTCGACATGTACTCTCGCCTGGATTATGTCATATCTATCTGGTCGGACCCAGTGTGTTCGTATTGATAACACAACATCCAGTTTCACTGCAACTCATATCGGCCTGCCACAAAGCTCTAATATCGGCCCTCTTCTTTTCTCCATGTACATAAACGACCAGCCATCTGTATGTGCGGATGTAAATATCCAGACGTATGCAAATGACACGGTTATTCATACCAGGGGAAAAGACGCTGAAACGGTTGCCAGAAAACTTACAGCAGCCATGGAGAAGGTGGCAAGATGGCTACATGACTCTTGTCTTACATTAAACATTAAGAAAACGGTAACAATGTATTTTGTAAACAAATATAAAATGTCATCCTTTCCAAATATAAGGGTTAATAAGGAGATAATACCAAATGTTAGTGAATATCGTTATTATCTGGGTGTCATTTTAGACCCAACACTTGGCTTTAAAAAACATATCAAACAGATGCCAGAGTCTTAAATACAACATAAAATTGTTCAAATGTATCAGGAATTCGTTAACACTGGAGGCAGCTCAAACTTCTTTTAATGCAATGATTATGTCTCGTTTTTATTATTGTATAACATGTTGGTCGCAGGCAAGCAAAATGACTCTGAGGTCATTGGAAACTTTGCCCAAACCATCGCTTAAAATTCTTGACCGAAAACCACAACACTACCATCACTGTTTATTCTCCAAAAATATAGATTGTTAAACTTATCTATTATTCAAAGATTAGCATCAATACAAATGGCCCATTGAATCCTAAATAACACCGCAACCAGCGCCACTTAAACACTTTGTCCAGTTTACATCTACTGTGTCAACCAGAAACACGCAAGCCTCCACTAGGGGTCAGTGTAGCATACCCAGATGTAAACCATCTTTTGCACGATCAGCCTTTTCATATAAAGCCATAAAGGAATGGAACAACTTCACAACAAACTTGAACAGTTTAACAGATTATTTTACATTTACAATTGAAGTTAAAAAGTGGCTTTGGAGCAATCAAAGCTGCACACAAGGTCACTGAGGTGGGCACTGTGTTTGACTGATCAAATTAATGTGTATTATATTTATCCATGACAGCGTTTTTGTTGTAAATTGTGAGGTTTTTGTGTTAAAGTCATGGTTGTTTTTGTTGTTTTACAAATGATGACGGATGTGAACAAGAGCATGTATTGTCTTTGTGTGATGATGTAAATGAGATGTGGTTGTATTGTATATTAAGTATGTATCCATGAAAGGGCATTTTATGACTTTTTAAAATTTGATTATGTGATATGGTATGATTTTATTTATTGTAATGATTGTATTGCATGGTTTTTGTACTCTTTAATTTAGGTAGCCAGGGACCGCAGATGGAAATGAGCTATTTAGCTATAATCTGGTACAGAACATATCTGTCTTTGAACTTAATGTTTCTGTGCATTGTCCCTTTAAAAAAAGACTAAACTAAAGCTTAAATGGCAGCATATTTTGTTCCAAAACCTGTATGTACCTTTCAGCATTAATGGTGCTTTCATAGATGTGTAAGTTACCCATGCCTTGGGCACTAATGCACCTCCATACCATCACAGATGCTGGCATTTGAACTTTGCGTCGATAATAGTCTGGATGGTTCGCTTCCCCTTTGGTCTGGATGACACGATGTCGAATATTTCCAAAAATAATTTGAAATGTGGACTCGTCAGACCACAGAACACTTTTCCACTTTGCATCAGTCCAACTTAGATGATCTCGGCCCAGAGAAGCCGAAGGCGTTTCTGGATGTTGTTGATAAATGGCTTTCGCTTTGCATAGTAGAGCTTTAACTTGCACTTACAGATGTAGCGACAAACTGTATTTAGTGACAGTGGTTTTCTGAAGTGTTCCTGAGCCCATCTGGTGATATCCTTTAGAGATTGATGTGGGCTTTCGATGGAGTGCCGTCTGAGGGCTCGAAGGTCACGGTCATTCAATGTTGGTTTCCGGCCATACCGCTTACGTGGATGGATTTCTCCAGATTCTCTGAACCTTTTGATGATATTATGAACTGTAGATGTTAAAATCCCTAAATTTCTTGCAATTGCACTTTGAGAAACGTTGTTCTTAAACTGTTTGCCTATTTGCTCACGCAGTCGTGGACAAAGGGGTGCACCTCGCCCTATCCTTTCTTGTGAAAGACTGAGCATTTTTTGGGAAGCTCTTTTTATACCCAATCTGTTATGATCCGCTGCCCGGATCATATTATGTTTAGGTTTTGAGTCTCTTTGTATTATCTTCTGTTAGTGTTTGCCATATTTAGTTCCTGGTTGTATTTCTTAGTTTATTCGGTCACCATAGTTACGCATTAGTTTCACCTGCCTCTTGGTTTTAACGCGCACCTGCCTCGTAATTACCACCTTGATTTAACCCTGCCTTCTTTGTTCATTCTTTCTTGCTTCCTAGTTTGTGTTTGCACAACAGTGACGACTTGGATTCTGGATCCTGTATTCTTGTTCGCTATCAGCTAGCTTCCACGCTAAGTCCTCTTATTATTTCTCTAGCTCACATGCTAGCTCTTTTGGTTTGCCTTTTGTGCTTAGTGCAAGTTTTTCTTTTTCTTAGTCTGGTTTATATTTGAAAATAAATCATTGTTTCTTACCTTGATGCCCGACTGCATCAAGAGAGAACAATCATGGCACCCACCTGTTCCAAATTAGCCTGCACACTTGTGGGATCTTCCAAATAAGTGTTTGATGAGCATTCCTCAACTTTATCAGTATTTATTGCTACCTTTCCCAACTTCTTTGTCACGTGTTGCTGGCATCAAATTCTAAAGTTAATGATTATTAGCAAAAAAAATAAAGTTTTTCAGTGTGAACATCCAATATGTTGTCTTTGTAGCATATTCAACTGAATATGGGTTGAAAATGATTTTCAAATCATTGTATTCTGTTTATATTTACATCTAACACAATTTCCCAACTCATATAAGTTAAAGTTAAAGTACCAATGATTGTCACACACACACTAGGTGTGGTGAAATTTGTCCTCTGCATTTGACCCATCTCCTTGTTCACCCCCTGGGAGGTGAGGGGAGCAGTGGGCAGCAGCGGTGCCTGGAAACGGGGTTTGTACATTGGTCATATTCAAAGTCCTCATGGGCCCAGGGACATATTTACTGAGTTTATAAACATAATCTAAAAATAAAAAAAATAAAATAAAAAATATTTTGTGACATGTAAGTAATGACATGCTAAGACATGTAAGTAATCATAGTAGTATCAACTAGATACACTCCTGTACTTGGTATCATTTCAGTGGATGTTACGGTACCACCAATGGTGGTAAGTATGGGTACTGGTACTTCGAGGCGGTATAGTACCGAATATACTTCATTAGTATTGCAGTACTATACTATATATTGTATATGCTTTGTCCATGTACATTTTGCTCCACAGTCACTTTTAAAACTGTTTTTATAAAATAATATAAATGTGATATAATATAAATATAAAAGTGTATGCTCTTGTAAACATACACGTTCTGTGTAAGTTTACAAGATGTTCATTTATGGAGGCATTCCCTGATTGCAAATAAAACTATGCCCCACCCTGTCCAAAAGTATCCGAACTTGAGAATGTACACTTTCTAAAGCTTACATTTTTTTCAGACATGGACGTAAACTTGATATATAAAGTCACCGATCACAATGTTAGGCACACCTGCCCACTCTTGAAAGGATACACAGCTGCATAAAAAGCTGCTTTTACCAGCATTTATGTCACTGCATGTTGCATGTCTGTTTTGTAACATAATACTTTATCCTACCTTTTCTTATGGTTCTTTAAAGCAATTAGAAACATGGTTATTCTTAAAGTTCTTTATAGCAAGTAGAAAAGTCAAAATAGTGCCGTCTTCACCCGTCTAAATTTAGCGGCCAATCCAGGGGTGTCAAACGTACGGCCCACGGACCAGTTATATGAGGCTCGCGAGATGAGTATAAAGTATGAAAAATGTATCTGAAATTGTTTAATGAAATAAACTGCTGATATAAATGTGTCCACTGGGTGTTGCAATAACAACTCTGTTGGACAAGCAAATGCTTGATACCGGGGCCAAGCAAGAGGTAAGCAGTAAAGCGTTTAATACCTGGACATGACGAATGAGGTATCTGACATCTAGAAATGTGTTATTTATTCTGTTCAAACCCGGATAGGCTGTGACGTCATGTTTATTGGCTTTGTAGATACACTGAGACGTAGTTTAAGTCCATTGTGTTTTTCAAACCGTACACAATTGTTTTCCTCAGAATTTGAAGGGTTTTGTCTAAAGGATTATTTGTGATTTTTACATTTTCAGAGTGTGCTTGTTCTATTTTTGGCCAAAGTAAAACAAAATAAAACAATCGGAATGTGTCTTTATTTTTTAATTATAATGGAGGGATTTTACGAGTCCGGGCCACCTGGGAGTAGATTTCCCTTCATGTGGCCCCTGAGCTAAAATGAGTTTGACAATTCTGGGCTAATCCAACTTCATAGTGGCCCAAACAGTCTGACAAAACAATCCTGAAAAAAAAAATAGCGTGGACAAGTCACGATTCGATAATATTTCGATTTTTTCGATTCGATTCGATTCTCGATTCAAAAACGTTTTTTTTTCCCGATTTAAAAGGATTCTGTATTCATTCAATACATAGGATTTCAGCAGGATCTACCCCAGTCTGCTGATATGCAAGCAGAGTAGTAGATTTTTGTAAAAAGCTTTTATAATTGTAAAGGAAAATGTTTTATCAACTGATTGCAATAATGTAAATGTGTTTTAACTATTAAACAAACCAAAAATATGACTTATTTTATCTTTGGGAAAACTTTGGACACAGTGTGTTGTCAAGCTTATGAGATGCGATGCAAGTGTAAGCTACTGTGATACTTTTTTAAAAATTCCTATAAATGTCTAATGATAATGTCAATGAGGGATTTTTAATCACTGCTATGCTTAAATTATTACTGATATTGATATTGTTGTTGATGATATACATTTTTGTTTCAATACTTTTGGTTTGTTCTGTGTCGTGTTTGTCTCCTCTCAAGTGCTCTGTTTATTGCAGTTCTAAGTGTTGCTGAGTCAGGTTTGGTTTTGGAATTAGATTGCATTGTTATGGTATTGCTGTGTAGTGGTTTGTTGGATTGATAAAAAAAATAAATAAATAAAAAAATAAAAATCGATTTTTTTAAAAATTTGAGTTGATTCTGAATCGCACAACATAAGCGATTTGATTCGTATTCGAATCAATTTTTTCCCACACCCCTAATATATATATATATATATATATATATATATATATATATATATATATATATATATATATATATATATATATATATATATACATATATATATATATATATATCTTGATTGGATTATCCAGAGAATAGTGCTCGATACCGTGGTAGAGCGCAATATGTAGGTGTGGGAAAAATCACAAGACTACTTCATCTCTACAGAACTGTTTCATGAGGGGTTCCCTCAATCATCAGGAGATTTTAATGGAAGCATTCACATACAATGGTTTATATAGGGCACAGAGTGGGTGTGTACAGGCAGGCGTAGGGGCGTGGTGATTGGCTCATGTGTTACCTAGGAGGTGTTTCCGTCTGTGGCGGCATGTTGAAATGATTTCACTGCGCTTGTTGAGGGATGATAGATCTGGATGATATATAATAAAAAGTTTCTCTTTTAAGCATAGGTTGCATCTTTTATTACCACTGTTGTAAGGTGTGCTGGATGCAAGAATTTGCCATGTTATTGAATATTCAACATTATTGTCTTTGAGGTTCCAAATGTGTTTGCTGAGTTCTGTAGAATTCCGCTAAGTCTGGTTTCTAAAGGAGGCGTTGTGGTTATTCCATCTTGTTTTGAACGCTCCTTCGGTTAATCCTACGTACGTGTCGGATGTGTTAATGTCCTTGCGTGTTACCTTTGCTTGGTAAACGACTGATGTCTGTAAGCACCCTCCGTTGAGAGGGCAATCAGGTTTCTTGCGACAGTTACATTCCTTATTGGTTTCAGAGTCGTTTAGTCTGGGGGTAGGCAGTCCTTTTGCAATTGCTTTGTTGTGGTTTGAAATGATTTGTTGTATGTTATTCATACAGCTGTAGCTCAATTTAATGTTGTTCTTGTTGAATATTTTTCTTAGGGTGTTGCCTTTGGGGAAGTCTTTGTCGATCAGAGTGAGGAACTTGCGGCCGGTGTTGGTTGAGACGTTTTTGCTGAATGGCGGATTGTACCAGATGATGTTGTTTCGTTTTCTGCTCTTTTTTGGTTGGTTTCCTGGAGTGGGTACATAGGTGAGGGTGAAGTTGTATCCGCTTTCATCAAGTGCTTTCTGGTACGGGGGGGTTGCTTGGTCGAATTCAGCTTTGCTAGATGACAGCATCGATAGCCTTTTATTAATTCCGGTAGGTATTCTTTTCGTGGTGGTGGGTGGGTAGTTGCTGTCATGGTGCACGTATTGGAGTGTTGTGTTGGGTTTCATGAATGGTTGGTAGCTGTTATTTCTCAGGTTGAAAGTGACGTCGAGGAAGTTGACGGTTTGCTTGTTGGCTTCAATCGTGATCCGTAGGCCGTTTTCTTTGAATATTTGGCATATGCGCTTTTTGGTGTTCTCGCTGCTCCTTGGCGAGGCGCGGCACACTGCCAGTCCATCATCACGGTAAATACCAAGGTTCAGGTTGAGGCTTTGCGGAATTCTGCAGAACTCAGCAAACACATTTGGAACCTCAACGACAATAATGTTGAATATTCAATAACATGGCAAATTCTTGCATCCAGCACACCTTACAACAGTGGTAATAAAAGATGCAACCTATGCTTAAAAGAGAAACTGTTTATTATATATCATCCAGATCTATCATCCCTTAACAAGCGCAGTGAAATCATTTCAACATGCCGCCACAGACGGAAACACCTCCTAGGTAACACATGAGCCAATCACCATGCCCCTACGCCTGCCTGTACCCACCCACTCTGTGCCCTATATAAACCATTGTATGTGAATGCTTCCATTAAAATCTCCTGATGATTGAGGGAACCCCTCATGAAACAGTTCTGTAGAGACGAAGTAGTCTTGTGATTTTTCCCACACCTATGTATATATATATATATATATATATATATTTTTTTTTTTTTTTTTTTTTTTTTTTAAGAGACACCAGAACTGATGTTGAGGGCATGAAGGCGAGACTCCAGCTAGGAGCCAAAACATACAACCCAATATGTTAGATTAAATGTCCAAATAATACTGTGATGGTCATTGTGAACAAACAAAAAAAAAGCCATTGTTGAAAAAAAAAAAAGAAAGCAAACACAGGCATCCACGTGTGATCCTCATTATTTGATGCTTTTGCAGAACAATAAATATGTGATATGACTCTATTGTCCTGCACTGGAAAACTTGAAAATTGATTTTGCAAAGTGCAAAAAGTATATGAACCTCTGCATGTAGCTCGAGGATATATTACCTCATCAGTGTGTTCAATGACACTTCAACAGTCTAGAGAGAGGCTCAGGGGATTGAGCGCTTTGATTACGATGGACAAAGTTGGCGAAGCTGAGAAATGGACAACTACATAAACCATATCTTACAACACAACTTTTCTTTTAAGTGGAAAATAAAATTTTCAGCTTTTTGATTCATTTTTCATACATTCTTTAATATTTACTGCAATATGAAATCTAATAGCAGCACTTAGAAACAATGATAACTGTCCAATTAACAAAGGACCATGTTTGGTACCAATTGTACCAATGACCATGTATGCGAGGGCATGAGTCAATCTAGTGTTTGTTCTGTAATATGATGGCCAGTGAGTCCACTTAGAAAGAGCCCTTTAGTGCTTTAGATAGTGTTTATCATGTCAGGCTGGACAGCCGTGTATTATCTGTAATTTCCAATAGTGGACTACTTTATGGAAGGAAACCCTGAAAATAACTGCGCAGCTGTAGACGTGGTTTGAATGATTCCATTAGACTGCCCACCGGAGGGGATTTTGCCGACATTCTAACTCTTCTCGCTTATTGGGTTGTCAAATGCCATTTGGAAATTTCCTAGTGTCTTAAATGAAATGTCTATGGGCATGCCTGTTGCTCTCACTTGTACATAGTCGTCATGCTGCATGATATGTTGACATATTTTCACAAAAAAAAAAAGTGTGATAAAAGGTGTAGCCTGCAGGTTTAATACCGGAACTAAATGAGTGTTTCCCACAGAGTGGGAATCTTTTTGTGGCAGTGGAGGTTTGGTGACGTAATCGTATAATGTCCATAATTGGCTACAAACAATGTGTTCTTTTTAAAAAGGTTAAACAAAGATTTTACGTATTTTCAGTATCAACATAATTTTTGTTGACATTATATTACATGATATTGTTTTGCTGAATTTGTAATTGTTGCTGCTTATTTTACTACTACAATGTAACACTGGCTGCACTTGTTACACCCCTGGTTTATTGCATATAATATTCTGCCCTCCCTGAACATTGGATTTATGTTGGAAAGTTGGTTCTTCAAAATTACAATTAAAAAAGTATAAATATATATATATATATTGAATAATTTATCTGAATGTACATGCACTATTTCTGTTCGAGATTGTTTGAAATGTACAGTTTACTGTACTGTGCCAACTGTACTATTAGATGAGTACGTATTTTCTATTGTTTCATTGAAAATAAAACAGCAAATTTCATTCATCTGATTTAATTATGAGACACAATTGTGTCAAAGTCATGATTTTTTATTTCATGCTTGAAATAGGAAACTATTACTTAAAAAACTCAATTTTATACTTGCGAGTGTTGATGAGACAGCTTTGCAACAGTTGGAATTCTAGTTTCAAGCATGTTTTACTCAATATGGGTCATAAAATCTCAGCAAAAGCCGTAAAATCTTACTGGGATAGTTTAGGATCAAAACACTTAAAACAAGTAAAACACTCTAACATCAAATATTCTTAGTGAGAAAAAGGATCGTATCAGACAAAAAATAAGCAAATCTCACCGTAATTTGAGATATTTCATCTTACTTAGATTTCAGTTTTTGCAGTGTAGGGATGTTAATGATAAACCGATACGACCAGATTTAATGTTCGGCTACGCTGGTTACAGCCCCCTCAATTGATATGGATTAGTTGTGAATCCTCAGGTTAATCGAGTGTAGACACATGCACTGGTTATAACGCTGAACCATAAATAATTTGAAGGTTTTTGTCTTTAAAACAACACGAGAACCAGGGTAGTCCGTCAAAAAAGTCAAGCTCTAGTTACGTTACTTACGTAACTTGAGACGAGAATAGCCATAGATACATGGACCGTGTGTTGCGCAACACTAGCAATAAATAGACCGTTTAATTTAAAACTATGCGAGAGTCACGGCTGCCTACCAAATAATTACCCACAGGATACGTAACATCAACACTGCGGACCGTCCCCGTGCTATGCTGTCCGTCAATATCGTAACATTCCAAGGAATGGCGGCTCAGACACATTCTCAATGGGTCTTTCCTTATTTCACAAAATGCAATGTTATCGTACAAAAGGCAATATCTCAGTGTCTTGCTCTCTTTAACGGCAACTTTCCTTTCTCCTTTCAACCTCCACAACACCCGTCACTTCCCATCCGGTCAAGCCATTGGCTAGAACCCTGAGGGGTCTGTGAAGACATTGACTTGACTCTTTGAAAATAAATATATTTGACATGTTTGCCTTTTTACTTCATTGAATATTGTTATTCTAATGGCATTCAACCGATCAGTTGTCTTAGAAAACATTTAACCTCTCTTCTGAGTAGTTTCATCAGTTCATGGTCTTAGACTTAGCTTGGACGGATCTAGTCTGAGCGCTTGGTGCCAACCTCTGAACTATTTATCCTCTACCATGAAGAGGAGTGTATGCACAGAAGTAATCATTTTGTTCTTTTGTGGTGTTAAAAACAATATGTCCATCAACAAATGTTAACCATTGAATTGAATCGTTCAAACACCGTATTGAGTTATATAAACCCTTCATACACTAAATCGAATTGCATCTAATTGTACTGTTTTATAAACAAATAGTTTTTTAATCACATGGAAACCCATGTATCGAAATGCATATTGAATTGTCCATCACAGAGATTCACATCCCAAGTGTGCATGTGTGTGTTTGTGCTGCCTTGTTACGAAAAGCCTGTTGTTTGAATCTCAATCCCTAACACGAGTCTTGTATGCATGTTCGAAATAAACTTAAAATGAACTGAACTAAACTGACTATATATCACCTGGATGGTGGATTGTTATCTTCCTGAATCACAAAATATATAGAAAAAAAATATCCATCAATCCATTTTCTAACGCTTGTCCCTTACGGGGTTTAGGGGGGTGCTGGAGCCTATCTCAGTAGCACACGGGCGGAACCCTGGACAAGTCACCACTGTTTTTTCTTTTCAAGTTTTTTTTATTTTGAGATTTTATTTTAGGTGGCACAGGGGTTAGAGAATGAGCGTCACAATACAAAGGTCCTGAGTTCGATCCTGGGCTCTGGATCTTTCTGTGTGGAGTTTGCATGTTCTCCCCATGACTGTGTGGGTTCCCTCCGGATACTCCGGCTTCCTCCCACTTCCAAAGACATACACCTGGGGATAGGTTGATTGGCAACACTAAATGGGCCCTAGTGGGTGAATGTGAGTGTGAATGTTGTCCGTCTATCTGTGTTGGCCCTGCGATGAGGTAGCGACTTGTCCAGGGTGTACGCCTCCTTCCGCCCGAATGCAACTGAGATAGACCACAGGACACCCCCCCACCTCCTCCCTTGCAAGAACGAAAGGGACAAGCGGTAGATATATATATATATATATATATATATATATATATATATATATATATATATATATATATATATATACATAACTTAACCATGCTACTGTACATATCTATGAGAGTCGTGTTTGTTAAAACCTTCAGCTGATGTGTTTACAGCCCCAGAGTATAAGCCTCCATCTCTGGTGTTTGCCCTCAAAATAGCCTGCATTCTTTCTGCTGTGTCTCAGGAAGCATCAGTCGAGGCCGGAACAACCCTCTCACAAATGTTGCCCTTCTTTTCCCCCTGATAGGTCGCATCCTCTTCCCCTTCATCTCCGTTTCTGTGCCTCCCTCCCTGGCTCTCATCCATCTTTTCCTCCTTTCCTTACCTTTCACCCAAAGTTCACCTCTCTCTGGGACACGTCACTTCCTTTCCTACACCCCCTCCTCTCACTGCACTTCCACGCTGTCCCCCTTGTGAGACCTCCAGCCTTCCTTCTTAACAGAATTCCCACTGTTGGCTTTGAAACATGCAAAGAATGAGAGCAGTGTGGAACGTGCATATTACAGCATGTTAAACGCACAAGAAAAGTGCACATTGTGCCCTGAGATACTTGACGAAATGTATCCAGGCAGCAGATTAATAGACCCATTGTTGGCATCTCTACTGCTGCACCCCTTATTTTATTTTTAAATGATTTTCTTCATTGTCCAATCTTTGCCTTTATTTTATTTCTTTAAGAAAGGTTTGTGTGTATTTCAGCCATAAATCTTCTAAGTGTGGAGTTAGGGGAAGTCAAAGTTGGTTTTAGTGGCTTGGGGGAGAACTAATCTTGTTTTGTTCGTTATGTGTTAGGAGGGTCATTTCAGGGCTTTCCAGGAGCAACGCATTGTTTGGAAATAAGAGCGCTCTTAATAGGCAGGGTTGTTTTTTTTATAGACTGGACTTTGAAGTGTGTGTATTTGTGTATGCGTGCCTATGCATAAGTGAGTACGACTTTTACACTAAAATGTGCTGCTTTACAGTAATTGGCAAGTGTGTATTGTGCAGTCTAATTTAAGCCTTCAAAATATTTATACTTTTGGAATTGTGGGATAATAGTAAGGTAAAAAAGTAATTTAATCGTTATGGCCACTAGAGCTGCACGATTTTAAAAAACAAAAACAAAACCTAGGTAACAATATTTATATTTCATACATATACTGTACAGTAAATGCATAAAACTGCAAAAATAACAACTGAAGGCAGACATGCTACTTTTTTTGTCTCAATGTGCCACATATTACAACAATTTGCAATAATATAGTTAAAACAATATTTAGCTTTCTGCAGACAGACTCAGAATTTGTATCTACATCAGGGGTGTCCATTGGACTAAAAGATTGTGGCCAGGGGCCAAAAGCCGACAGCATGCCAAGTAACCATTTATACAAACGTTTGTATATATACAGTATTTTCTGGACTATGAGGCACACTTAAAATACATTTTGTTCCTCAAAACTCAACAGTGCACCTTATAACTTGGTGCGCCTAATATATGGAATAATTCTGGTTTTATTTATCGTCCTTCAAGCTATTTTATTTGGTACATGGTGTAATGATAAGTGTGACCAGTAGATGGCAGTCAAACATAAGAGATACGTGTAGACTGCAATGTGACTAAGCAACACCATTTTATATGTCCACTTGAAAATATAGAACATTACACACGGCGCTCAAAAATTCAGTAACATTTTTTAGTACGACTTTGGTAAGCTTATATGCCGCACCGCTTGATAGATTGTTCTGTGCTTCAACATACGAGTATTAGTATGATGTGTTTATAAGGTAAGACATTATCTGGCGTTTTGTTTCACAATATTATGCACCTTATAACTTGGTGCGCCTAATTTATGGTATAATTCTGGTTTTACTTACCGTCCTTGAAGCTATTTTATTTGGTACATGGTGTAATGATAAGTGTGACCAGTAGATGGCAGTCAAACATAAGAGATACGTGTAGACTGCAATGTGACTCAAGTAAGCAACACCAACATTTTATATGTCCACTTGAAAATGTAGAACATTACACACGGCGCTCAAAAATTCAGTAAAATGTTTTAGTACGACCTTGGTAAGCTTATATGCCGCACCGCTTGATAGATTGTTCTGTGCTTCAACATACGAGTATTAGTATGATGTGTTTATAAGGTAAGACATATTATCTGGCGTTTTGTTTCGCAATATTATGCACCTTATAACTTGTTGTGCCTAGTATATGGAATAATTCTGGTTTTACTTACCGTCCTTGAAGCTATTTTATTTGGTACATGGTGTAATGATAAGTGTGACAAGTAGATGGCAGTCAAACATTAGAGATACGTGGAGACTGCAATGTGACTCAAGTAAGCAACACCAACATTTTATATGTCCAATTGAAAATATAAAACATTACACACGGCGCTCAAAAATTCAGTAACATTTTTTAGTACGACTTTGGTAAGCTTATAAGCCGCACCGCTTGATGGATTGTTCTGTGCTTCAACATACGAGTATTAGTAACATGTGTTTATAAGGTAAGACATATTATCTGGCGTTTTGTATTGCAATATTATGTAAAATCAACTTTTTTTTTACCTTCTGGTACCTGCTGATCTGTATTCGGGATCTGCAAAGGTCTTGAAAAACTGTGCATGTCCGCCTATCTAGTCCATGCCGACACCGTAGTTCAGGGATGTCCAACCAGTCAGAGACTAAGAGCCACTTTTTTTTACTGTGTTACTGCAAAGAGACACATCCTACACATAGTCACACATGAACATCACCCCATCTCTTCCTCACACACACACACACACACACACACACACACACGCTCAACCAGATTTATTGTAAATTAAACACACCAACATGACTCCTACAGTACTAAGACCACAGGCCAGTTATTTTCAACAATTAACATTGTGTGCACTGTCTCTCACACACAAACTCTCAGTTCAACCAAGTCCACATACAAAAATATAATATTTTTTCTCTTACTATGCATGTTGCTTTGTGGGACTTCTGGCAATCCTAGTCGTGGACAAATCCTCTTGAAATCTGGCTTGTATTCCGTTGTTGCCACTCGAAGCAATTCTTTCACATGGGTGTCTGTCAGGGGTATTTGTTGTTGAACCCCAAAATGCAGGGACGGAGGCAGGCATAGAATATAAAGACATTATTTAATATAAATAATTAACCAAGAACAAACAAAAAGCACGCACGTGGGCGGAATAACAAACTAAGGGAGCTAGCACTGGAAGCTAGAAAACAAAAAGGAACTTTAGCATGGAAGCTAGAGGATAGCAAACAGAAAAACTGGAAATAACTAATGGCTAACAAGAACAGCTTACCGCTACGATGACCAGGACAAAATGTAGCACGACAGGTAATAGCTGAGAAGAATCACAGACACGACAAGAGCAACATATGGCAACGACAAGTCCGAATGACAATACAATGATCCAGCAACTGACACAAGACAAAGCAGGTACAAATAGGAGCAGGCTGATTGGTAACAGGTGTGGCCAGGTGCCAATCAGCCGCAGCTGAGGAGAAAAACACAGCACTCAGGGAACAAGACAGGAAGCTGACAAAATAAGAGCACTAGACAAGAACTAAAGACAGGGTATACTAAACACAGAGGAAACAGACAAATGCTGAGGAAAAAACTAAAACATAGACAAACTGTCAGGGGAAAGCCTGACAGTGTCAGTCAGAACAGATCGATGCTTTGATTTCACATGTTTCAGGTTAGAAAACACGGACTCGCAGACGTCCATCCATCCATCCATTTTCTACCGCTTACTCCCTTATTTCGGGGTTGCGCGTTGCGCTGGCGCCTATGTCAGGTACAATCGGGCGGAAGGCGTAGTACACCCTGGACAAGTCGCCACCTCATCGCAGGGCCAACACAGATAGACAGACAACATTCACACTCACACACTAGGGACCATTTAGTGTTGCCAATCAACCTATCCCTAGGTGCATGTCTTTGGAAGTGGGAGGAAGCCGGAGTACCCGGAGGGAACCCACGCATTCACGGGGAGAACATGCAAACTCCACACAGAAAGATCCCGAGCCCGGGATTGAACCCTGATTACTCAGGACCTTCGTATTGTGAGGCAGACGCACTAGCCTCTCTTCCACCGTGAAGCCCGACTCGTATCTTAAACGCAGCCCGTTCGACATTGGGGGTATTTTTTCATTGGCACACTTCCAGAACTCAATGGTCCCTTCCCTTCAAGCAGCTTTCAGTTAGTCCTCCTCACAAAGATCGATCATCTCCAACTCAGCCGCAGCATCATCTGTGACGCGCGGGGCTTTCAAACAGTCCATATCCGCATTAAATGTCTCGACATTTTTCCTATTCAAAATGATTTGGCCATTTTTTTCAAACTACCCCCATTTCCACATTTTTCTACCGATTCAAATCATTCCACCTTCAACACATTCCACCATTCTGGAAATTCAAAGTACCTTTCTTCCAAATTCCAAAAAATTCAAGAATTTTCCTGAATTCTTGGTTTTCCAAAGCCCTACTTCCACCCTTTTTTCTGGCGAATACTGCTCCCACATTTTTCAACCTACTTCAAACGTTCCATCGTCAAATCATTTCTCTAAATTAGGACAAAAAACGGAGTTGGTTTTGTGAACTGGAAACATTCCCAGTTTTCCCGAAATTGCAGGAATTCCGTAACACCATTTCTCAATTCATGTTATTTCTTCAACATTCTCAATCTGAAAAATTCCAACACCAACCATTTCAACTCATTCAGACCATTCAAGTGTTTTACCGTTTTTAAAAAAAATTCCTGCTTTTCTAGAAATTCTCAATCTTGGGGGATCAATGGGACATTCTTCAAAGTTCCACAACTCCCACAATTGTCATCTCATTCAAACTGTTCCAACTTTAAAATATTCAGCCTGTTCAAAATAGTGTGCTCTCCTTCAACAATTAAAAAAAAAAAAAAATCCAGGATTTCAGTTTAACTTCAGCGTTGGAACATTCACATATCTAGTATGATATGGTTTTTGCATGGTCAAATAGTTCTCAAGTTTACAAGACATTAAATTGTATGCTATACATACCATTTTTCCGTCAACATTAAAAAAACAAATACGTTTAGTAAGAAACTTAGACTTAGACTTAGACTTAGACAAACTTTAATGATCCACGAGGGAAATTGTTCAACACAGTAGCTCAGTTGCAAGGATGGAAAGTGTAAGGTTGGAAAGGACAATGCAGGTATAAATAGACTACATATAGCAATATAATATATAACATATATGCGAATATATACAGTATATACTTAATATGTGTACAGTATATTATATATACAGATATATTATGTCCATAACATATATACAATATACCAGTGGTTCTCAAATGGGGGTACGCGTACCCCTGGGGGTACTTGAAGGTATGCCAAGGGGTACGTGAGATTTTTCAAAAATATTCTAAAAATAGCAACAATTCAAAAATCCTTTATAAATATATTTATTGAATAATACTTCAACAAAATATGAATGTAAGTTCATAAACTGTGAAAATAAATGTAACAATGCAATATTAAGTGTTGACAGCTAGATTTTTTGTGGACATCTTCCATAAATATTCATGTTAAAGATTTCTTTTTTTGCGAAGAAATGTTTAGAATGAAGTTCATGAATCAAGATGGATCTCTTTTACAATCCCCAAAGAGTGAACTTTAAGTAGATGATTACTTTTATGTGTAGAAATCTTTATTTATAATTGAATCACTTTTTTTTCAACAAGTTTTTAGTTATAATGTATGTACATCTTTTTTTTTCCAAATAATTCAAGAAAGACCACTACAAATTAGCAATATTTTGCACTGTTATACAATTTAATAAATCAGAAACTGATGACATAGTGCTGTATTTTACTTGTTAATCTCTTTTTTTTCAACCAAAAATGCTTTGCTCTGATTAGGGGGTACTTGAATAAAAAAAAATCTTTCCAGGGGGTACATCACTGAAAAAAGGTTGAGAACCACTGATATATACCAAGTACCATGTACAATATTACAGTATATGTGGCAGCCGCAGCATAAAATAGAAAGTAAATCCAGCAGAAAATAGGATATTGACATTAAAAATAAAGAGAAGTAGCTGACATAGAAGGTGTCAGGTAATAGGGCAGATATCATCTATTGCTCTATGGCAGGGGTCGGCAACCTTAACCACTCAAAGAGCCATTTTGACCCGTTTCACAAAATAAAGAAGACAACGGGAGCCGCAGCATTCTCGCGAATGTCTGCTGGTGGTCACCCAGAAAATAATGATAAGGGCTTGCTATGAAGCCATTGCCTTAGACGTCTTCTACAACATGTACAAACTGCTCTCCAGTCCAGCAACATGTTGTATGTGGCTTCCGCAGATACACGTACACGACTGCAAGGCATACTGGGTGATACAGGTTACATTGAAGGTTGTGATATAAACAACTTTAACACTCTTACTAATATGCACCATGCTGTGAACCCACACCAAACAAAAATGACAAACTTTTCGGGAGAACATCCTCACAGTAACACAACATAAACGCAACACAACAAAAACCCAGAATCCTTTCCATACATGACTCTTTCCGACTATATTATACACCCCCCGCCCCCTCCCATGCGTCGGTTGAGGTGGGCGGGGTTAGGGGCGTTTGTCATGGATGCAAAGGATTCTGGGTATTTGTTGTGTTGCGTTTATGTTGTGTTACTGTGAGGATGTTCTCCCGAAATGTGTTTGTCATTCTTGTTTGGTGTGGGTTCACAGTGTGGTGCATATTAGTAAGAGTGTTAAAGTTGTTTATATTACAACCTTCGGTGTAACTTGTATGACCCAGTATGCCTTGCAGTCGTGTACGCGTGTCTGCGGAAGCCACATACAACATGTTGCTGGACTGACAAGCAAGCGTACGGTCGGCACGCAGATAGCATTGCGTGAAAGGCAGGCGCGATGACATGTGTTAAGGACGTTAAAAGTAAAGCCTTTACGGCACGTCCTCAATGTTGTGGTTCGAGTGAAAATCGGAGAATGTTGACCCCGGTTGATGTCTCGGAGAGGCACCGAAATCCAGAATCCCCCCTTAACAGTCTAGGGGGTCGGCGATTATGCAGCTAAGCCGCATCAGAGTTGCCAAAGAGCCGCATGCGGCTCCGGAGCCGCGGGTTGCCGACCCCTGCTCTGTGGGGAGTGATTATACAGCTGGATGGAGTGCGGAACGAAGGAGTTCTTGAATGGCACAGTGCGGGAAAGAAGCTGAAGGAAACTGTTGGAGTATGAACTCCACTGTCCCTCAATTGTCTGGTGGAGGGGGTGGGCAGTATTGTCCATGATGGCCAGCAGTTTGTCCAGTGTCCTCCTGTCCCTCACTGACACAAACACCTCCAACTGCGAGCCAATAGTTTGGCCGGCTTTCCGGATCAGTTAATCAATCCGGTTTGAGTCACTTTTGCTGGTGCTGCTCCCCCAACAAACCACTGCAAAGTGCAGGGCACTGGCCACAAAAGACTGATAAAAGATCTCCAACAGCTTACTGCACACATTAAAGGACATTAAAGAAAGATGAAGTGCCTTAGTTATGCACATAATTTCCAGGCTTCTTGCAGCCACAGTTTTACATCCGTGCTCTAAAGTAAAGGTTCTTGGTTACTCTACCCACATCTGCTGACTAATACAAAAGTGGTATCAAAAATTCTGCCTGGGCACTAATGGCTGACCGTAATTAAATACTCACTGGCTTTATACTAGCACAAGTGTTGTGACAAGTCATGATGTCCGACTATATGTCAGGCCTTCGCTGTATATCGAACTCATGATCAGTAGGTAGCCATTGTTCCCATTACTGACGCTGGGGAGCAATCGTCGTTGTGCTGCTGTTCAGTAGCAGCTCATGCATGAAATCTCTAAAAAAACGGATGTCGCTTTGTTTGCTTTGTCTGACAGTTTTTGTCAGTGTCTCTGAGCCCTGTCTACCCCCCCCCCCCCCCCACTGTGAGAGCCGCTCCACTGTAGTAAGTGTCAATAATGCCAGCTGAGAGGCAGCCTTCACTCCGCACACTCCCACTGCAGAGTAATCCTTCAAGAGAGAGACAGTGATAAAGAGAGGTGACTGAGAGAGGGAGCAAAGAGGCTTGGGAAGTGGAAGGCCAGAGCGAGGGTTGCCAACTGTCCCTTGTAAAAGGGAGTCGTCTCGTATTTAAAAAGTATGTACTGAGCTGTCAAGGGACTCGCTTTGTCCCGTGTTTTTATTACCGTAATTATAAAAAAATGACCGTAAAATGCCAAAAGATTCAATGGAATGATAACAGCATCACAACTAGGGATGGGAATTGATAATATTTTTCCGCTTTTCCGATTCCACTTTCGATTCTGCTTAATGATTCGGTTGTTTAGCAGTTCTCTTGTCCATTCTTTGGAAAAGAGAGGACAAAAAGGTAGATTAGTATCAACTGTGTTTAGTTTAGAGCTAACATGACCTTACAAAGTCAACAGTGAGGTCTTAAAGGGAACTGCATTTTTTTTTTTGATTTTGCCTATCGATCACAGTCAATACAAAAGACATGAAGACAGATGTTGTTATTTTTTTTATTTTTATGCATTCTAAATATCAAATACATTTTATCCAAAGTCTGCTTACAATGGACCCTATGGGAGACGTTCAATTCTGCCTGTATAAAGCCCTAGCAAAATATACAAACACCTCCATTAGGGTTTGATAAACATTATGGAAGTATATTTGTAACTTAGTAATGGTCACATATTTTTATTTACGTATTTTAATAATTTTAAGTGTACGTGGAACATTACATTAGAAAATGCATCGCATTTGCCTTGTTTTTTCTTCATCATTGATTACTAATGCACTTTGTTTTTTAAATTACATTTAATTTTTTTGCTGCAGCTGTTACATATAATGTAATATTGTACATATCCATCCATCCATCCATCATCTTCCACTTATCCGAGGTCGGATCGCGGGGGCAGCAGCCTAAGCAGGGAAGCCTAGACTTCCCTATCTCCAGCCACTTCGTCTAGCTCTTCCCGGGGGATCCCGAGGCGTTCCCAGGCCAGCCGGGAGACATAGTCTTCCCAACGTGTCCTGGGTCTTCCCCGTGGCCTCCTACCAGCTGGACGTGCCCTAAACAGATCCCTAGGGAGGCGTTCGGGTGGCATCCTGACCAGATGCCCGAACCACCTCATCTGGCTCCTCTCGATGTGGAGGAGCAGCGGCTTTACGTTGAGCTCCTCCCGGATGGCAGAGCTTCTCACCCTATCTCTAAGGGGGAGCCCCGCCACCCGGCGGAGGAAACTCATTTCGGCCGCTTGTACCCGTGATCTTATCCTTTCGGTCATGACCCAAAGCTCATGACCATAGGTGAGGATGGGAACGTAGATCGACCGGTAAATTGATAGTTTTGCCTTCCGGCTCAGCTCCTTCTTCACCACAAGAGATCGATACAACGTCCGCATTACTGAAGACGCCGCACCGATCCGCCTGTCGATCTCACGATCCACTCTTCCCCCACTCGTGAACAAGACTCCTAGGTACTTGAACTCCTCCACTTGGGGCAGGGTCTCCTCCCCAACCCGGAGATGGCACTCCACCCTTTTCCGGGTGAGAACCATGGACTCGGACTTGGAGGTGCTGATTCTCATTCCGGTCGCTTCACACTCGGCTGCGAACCGATCCAGTGAGAGCTGAAGATCCCGGCCAGATGAAGCCATCAGGACTACATCATCTGCAAAAAGCAGAGACCTAATCCCGTGGCCACCAAACCGGATCCCCTCAACGCCTTGGCTGCGCCTAGAAATTCTGTCCATAAAAGTTATGAACAGAATCGGTGACAAAGGACAGCCTTGGCGGAGTCCAACCCTCACTGGAAACGTGTCCGACTTACTGCCAGCAATGCGGACCAAGCTCTGACACTGATCATACAGGGAGCGGACTGCCACAATAAGACAGTCCGGTACCCCATACTCTCTGAGCACTCCCTACAGGACTTCCCGAGGGACACGGTCGAATGCCTTCTCCAAGTCCACAAAGCACATGTAGACTGGTTGGGCAAACTCCCATGCACCCTCAAAAACCCTGCCGAGAGTATGGAGCTGGTCCACAGTTCCACGACCAGGACGAAAACCACACTGTTCCTCCTGAATCCGAGGTTCGACTATCCGGCGAAGCCTCCTCTCCAGTACACCTGAATAAACCTTACCGGGAAGGCTGAGGAGTGTGATCCCACGATAGTTGGAACACACCCTCCGGTTCCCCTTCTTAAAGAGAGGGACCACCACCCCGGTCTGCCAATCCAGAGGTACCGCCCCCGATGTCCACACGATGCTGCAGAGTCTTGTCAACCAAGACAGCCCCGCAGCATCCAGAGCCTTAAGGAACTCCGGGCGGATCTCATCCACCCCTGGGGCCTTGCCACCAAGGAGCTTTTTAACTACCTCAGCGACCTCAGTCCCAGAAATAGGAGAGTCCACCACAGATTCCCCAGGCACCGCTTCCTCAAAGGTAGATGTGTTGGTGGGATTGAGGAGGTCTTCGAAGTATTCCCTCCACCGATCCAAAACATCCGCAGTCGAAGTCAGCAGAACACCATCCGCACCATACACGGTGTTGATAGTGCACTGCTTCCCCTTCCTGAGGCGGCGTATGGTGGTCCAGAATCGCTTCGAAGCCGTCCGAAAGTCGTTTTCCATGGCTTCCCCGAACTCTTCCCATGTCCGAGTTTTTGCCTCCGCGATCGCTAAAGCTGCACACCGCTTGGCCCGTCGGTACCCGTCCACTGCCTATGTCCTATGAGCCAAAAAATTGTACATAGTATATAACAATAGAATATAATAGATAGATTGATAGATAGATAGATAGATAGATAGATAGATAGATAGATAGATAGATAGATAGATAGATAGATAGATAGATAGATAGATAGATAGATAGATAGATAGATAGATAGATAGATAGATAGATAGATGGATGGATAGATAGATCATCGCGCCCGCTATTCACGGAATGCTATTTGCGTCCTCTTGAACATCATCACGCCCGCCATTCACGGAATGCTATTTGCGTGCCGACCGGACACATGCATTTCGCTGCAAGGCATACTGGGTGACACAGAGTACATTGACGGTTGTGATATAAACAACTTTAACACTCCTACTAATATGCGCCACATTGTGAACCCACACAAAAGAAGAATGACAAACACATTTCGGGAGAAAATTCTCACAGTAACACAACATAAACGCAACACAACAAATACCCTGAATCCTTTGCATCCATGATACATGGTGACTTATTCTTGTCATCTGGGTGACCACCAGCAGATATCCCATTGTCTTCCTCATTTTGTGAAACGGGTCGAAATGGCTCTTTGAGTGGTAAAGGTTGCAGACCCTTGCCATAGAGGGTAAACAAATATTAAATACATAAATAGTATTTGACTAAACAAAATAAAAACTGCATCCATTCTTCTTTTTTTAATGTGTTCAATTTAGACACAATAGTTAATTTAATGATACAAATGAACAAATAAGCATAAAGACAATGACCGCATTGCTGAAATGAGCGTGTATTTTGTAAAAAAAATTTTTTTTTTAAAAGATCAAATGAAATGTTGCGAGTCATATAAATACAAGCCAAATATCTCAGCTCTCCTGTGTTTTGTCAAAGAGATTTTCATTTTGATGAAAAATTCATATTCATACTTTTGGAAGTTAAGCAGTACAAATGTCCGTAAAGAAATGTGTTGTTTTTTTTGTTGAGTTAAACAGGAAATAATTTTATCTTTGAAAATATTCTTTTTAATCAGTTAATTTTGTCATTTTGCACAAAAACATGTTTTTTATTGGTGCAACTGGACTCTCCTGAAACGACAAAAAGAATCCAGTTGCCTCCACATAACATTTGCAAATGATAAAAAAAACTCCTTTTACACAAATAAAAAAAGGCCAATATTAATTGGGTCGACAAACCCTGCAAAATGTCCCTTTTTTTTTTTTCAGAGCGTTGGCAACCCTCGCCAGAGGTGAAAAGAGCAAAGGAATTGATCAACATGGGAATTGCATTTGACAGTGAATGGAGGCTGAAGTAGAGCATCAAATGAGAGTGAATCAAGCCTTTTAAAGGATTTCCCTATCACAGTTTCTGAAACATTACGGTCACAGCTCACTATCGGCCTGACTCTGACAGCTGCACAAATTGGCTGAAAGAGAAATTGGCTTGCCAAAGCTTTGCAATGATGGCGGGAGCGAAAAAGAACAAATAAGTGTTTGTATACCTGAACCAAGAGTATTGTCTTCTTCTCAAATAATGGGATTGACACAGTCCTAATCCAACATTGTGGCGCCCATCAGAATGAACCCCCCATTTTATATTAATGTTTTCACACAAGCAGAGTTTAGTCCTTTTCGCTCTAGTTTGTTTCTAGGGGTGCTCAAAATAATTCAATTCACATCGAAATCGTGATTTTTATTTATTCTGATTCTAAATCAAGGCATTGTTTTAGAATCAATTAAAAAAAAGTGGATTTAAAAAAAAAAATTTAAAAACACATTTTTGGAAAACAAACATAAAACAACTACTACTGATATCCATCCGTCCATCCATTTCCTACCGCGTATTCCCTTTTGGGGTTGCGGGGGGCGCTGGTGCCTATCTCAGCTATTGATATTTGTATTATTATTATTTTTGTTATTGATACTGCTTATTGCTTTGTCAATTTAATTCCTAAATACTGTAAAACTGGGATTGGGTTAGACTTGAGGTTGCTCAATTTTACTTTGTTACATTGATTGACATTCCGTGATTTTTGTTAAAACAAATTAAAAAATACATTTCCAAAAACATGTTGTTGTTTTTTTTAGGTATAAGTCGTACTATACTGTTTTGAAAAGGTAATAAAATATAAAACAGGCTAGAACAAAAATACTGGTGCTAGGCAGGAAATGGAAACAAACGACGCTAGCATGGGAGCTAGGGAAAGAAACAGACACACTAACACTTGGCACAGAGGCACAAAAAGGGAAAACAAAACAATTAGCATGAGAGCTAGGAATAAACAAAAACGCAGCGCGAGAGCTAGCGAGTACAAACATGGAAAGCAAGTTGTCATCTGTTGCGTGAAAGCAAATTAGGATCCGAGAATAAAATAACAAAAGGGGCAGTCTTAAATACGGCAGTAATCAGTAGAAAACAGGTGTGCGTAGAAATCAAGGGGCAGGTGAACTAATAAGCTACCATGGTGACAGAAGAGAAACAGGAACTAAGGACATCAAACAACAGAGTGTGATACCAAAATGGAACAAAAACAAGAATATGGAATGATCCGGGGATCGGATCAGAACAGTTTGCTTATTTAGGAAACACAATCCTCTGTGCACGAGCTTAGTACATCTGCTTTATGCGAGCTATCAAGTTTGCACATGTTGGCCACACTAAATTGGCCCTAGTGTGAGAATGTGAGTGTGAATGTTCTCTGTCTATCTGTGTTGGCCCTGCGATGAGGTGGCGACTTGTCCATGGTGTACACCGCCTTCCGCCCGATTGTAGCGACCCCAAAAGGGAATAAGCGGTAGAAAATGGATGGATCGATGTTTTAATACACACACCACTTAAGTAAATCAGGCCCTTTATGTCATTATTCAGTGTAGATATTGATGGATTTAGCACACTTTCACTTACTAATCTAAACAGCTAGCCTTCTTCCCTTCACACTCTTTCATCCGCTGTTGACCAATAAGAGAGCAGAACAGACCAGGTTTCGCACCAAGTTTTCAAACCCAACAATTGATTATGACTGGAAAGAGTAGAATAAAATGTGTGACAGCACACATAAATAACTGACCTCCTTGCTAAAAAGCTCACAGTGAATTTGTCCTCTGTATAGTTCAGGGGGAGGCCAGCCACTTGAGGCAATGATAGGCCGGGCTACTGTATAGTCAATGATGTTGTTATTTATGAAGACTTGTCTTTGCAGTGACATTTTCACTGCAACAACATGCAGGGGATCCGGCCTAACCTCTAGGACTGAGTTGGCCTTTATGGCTGAATTTATTGTTATTATTCCCACCCTCAACTCTCTGGCGGAGGAGAGAGCAGTGTAGAAAATAACACAGACGTTTAAGGATTTCAGCATTGAAATATTGGCTTATAAATTATAATAGAAGCAATTCTAAATAATGCATAAGTTATGTTTTCATGAGTACTCAAACATGTGCAAACAAGATAGCACACGCAAAACTGATCTACTAAACGTTTGCAAAGTGAATTTTGGCAGAATGAGGCGTGCAATTTGCCTCTCTGTCTTCATTAAAATGCATAACATAATATAATATATGCTCATCATCAAAACGCCAACAGTAATAGGAGGACACAATGCAAATATATTATGCAGCCCGCAAAATGTGACTCACTGTTTTATTGAGCATTTGATTTAGCTCGTCTAAAATGTGCAAACTCGTGCTGCAAAGACAAACGATGGACAGCGTGTCCTCCGTCATACGCGTGTGTGTCAAGATATTTGCAACGTCTGTCCGCAAGGAATTTACATTAGTCATATTGTCTATTCAGCAACACCCTTTTATAAGTTTGAAGCTGCATGGTGAGTGACAAGAGGCTGATTAAAACAAATTAAATTAATGTGTTTTGTAGTCTGCCGGCGTTTTTTTTATTGCCATTATTTTTTTCATTTATAATATATATATATACATATTATTAACATTTCTCTTATATTAAAAAAACTTCCCAAAGTATGCATTTTTTTGCGTTTTGAACGCAGTAAGTGCAGCCTCTCCTTCCTGACCGCACTTTCAGCGCTGATATAAAAAAAAAGGAGAACAAAAGAGGGTTACAATGTAGATGCACTTTGGACTGTGTCTAAAATGCCCATAAAAAGTGGTGGATGTCTCCTGCTTGTTTGAAAACATACCAAATGCTTCCGGTAGGAGCAATTTAAAATAAATGTGCAGTAAGTAATCAAGTATTTCCATAGTGATGCCCCTATAGCACGTGCAAAAATCTCATTTAAATAAGGTATTCAACAAGTCTCTTGAATTGCACACGCAGTCTTAGTAGTTTACACGCAACACAACTATTAATTGCACACACTATTTTATAGATTGCACACGCTGTTTAGCGCATAGTATTCACATCTTAGTAAATCATGACCTTATTGTCATAAAATTCTCTCTCTAGACTCCTGGTAATCTAATTAGTAATTTTTTGTTCATAGCTGGTTGATGTGCGCTGTAACGCGGTTCCAGCTAGACTTCTGTCAAAGTTAATTGAACATTTATTCTGTGGCTTTTGCTGCTTTAAATCCAAGCTATTTTAGGAGCTGGCATGGCTTGTTGTTTCCTCATGGTCTCTCTTGCTTGGCGTGTCCATGCTTGACTATTCCTCGTCTTCTAGTAATAATGGTACTGGTAAAATGTGTAGTTTATTTGACACCAGGCAAGGATTAGTAAAGCTTCCTGTTTTTGCCGGTAAATCATGTTTATTGACATTCCAGGTTCGAGTTCAGGCCTTGAGTGAATTATTATTATTTTGCAACTTAATTGTTTCAGTATATGAAAATCCCTTAGTTTTTTACCTTTTTCTCCAGGAGAATTACCATATTTTCAATTGTATATGTAATGCTTTTGGGGCACAACAGTCTTTTTTTTTTCATCATGTTGCTCTTAATTTTGTGGGACGAAATGTGTGGTGAACTTTTGAAAGACAGAATTAAAATCTCTATCGCAGCCCATATTTATATTTTCTATTCCGTATATTCTTTATATTGTGCAACTTCAACTTGTTTTTGCATAGTAAAAACTGGCCCCTTAATGCAGCATACAAAACATGTTCTACTACCTATCCTCTTCATGGTCATGGGCGAGTTGAAGCTTATCAAAATAAACTTTGGGCGAGAGGAAGGATACACCCTGGACTGCTTGCCAGCCAATCACAGGGCACATACAGATGAACTAACATCCACACTCACATTCCCACTTATGGACAATTTTGAGTCTCCAATTAATCCAAGGCGTCTAAAATAGTGGGGTGGTCCGCCCTGGGGGGATGGGATGAGGTGTCAAGGAGCGCCAGAGAGACAGGGGAACTCCCGTACTAGCATTTGTTTTCATTCTTGAACAATACACAAACCTCCAGAAAGGTGGCAGCACTGCTCCAATTAATCAACCAGGAAATATGACCAAGTATAAATACATAACCTTTTAGTCTAACGGTAATTAGGATATAAAGAAATGCATATATATTATCTCATTAGGATATACATTTAATGGGTGGGTAAAAAAAAATGGTGTCTCCTCAAGTGGGTGTGACAGAAAATAATTGATCACGCTGATCACTCGCTTTGAGTGAGGGATGAGGAAAATTGGAAGCCAGGTCCACAGTAGTTACCGCTCTATGATTACGGCACCACTAAAAGTAGTTCCTCGTCTTTAGAGCTTGTGATAACAATATTACTATTACTTGGTTAATATTCAGGTCACAGCATGTAAATGGAGTATTGTTGGGGATGCACCTCGAACTTCCCGTAAATTAAAAATGAGAAAGCATGAAAAAAGAAAGACATACAATATGTGGTTATGTATTAATTAAGGATTGTTAATGATGGGCCATTGGGTTGAGTTTTTTCTTGCCCTGATGTGGGATCTGAGCCGAGGATGTCGTTGTGGCTTATGCAGCCCTTTGAGACACTCGTGATTTAGGGATATATATAAATAAACATTGATTGATTGAGGGTCCTGAGTTCAATCCCGAGCTCGGGATCTTTCTGCGTGGAGTTTGCATGTTTTCCCTGTGACTGCGTCGGTTCCCTCTTCCTCCCATCTCCCATCTCCAAAGACATGCACCTGGGGATAGGTTGATTGGCAACACTAAATGGTCCCTAGTGTGTGAATGTGAGTGTGAATATTGTCTGTCTATCTGTGTTGGCCCTGCGATGAGGTAGCGACTTGTCCGGGGTGTACCCGGCCTACCGCCCAAATGCAGCTAGAATAGGCACCCGCACCCCCGCGACCTCTAGAGCAGTGGTTCTCAAATGCGGGTACGCGTAACCCTGGGGGTACTTGAAGGTATGCCAAGGGGCACGTGAGATTTTTTTAAAATAGCAACAATTCAAAAATCCTTTATAAATATATTTATTGATTAATACTTCAACAAAATATGAACGTAAGTTCATAAACTGTGAAAAGAAATGCAACAGTTCAATATTCAGTGTTGACAGCAAAATGTTTTGTGTGGACATGTTCCATAAGTAATGTTAAAGATTTCTTTTTTTGTAAAAAACAGTTTAAAATTAAGTTCATGAATCCAGATGGATCTCTATTACAATCCCCAAAGAGGGCACTTTAAGTTGATTACTTCTATGTGTAGAAATCTTTATTTATAATTGAATCACTTTTTTATATTTTAACAAGTTTTTAGTTATTTTATATCTTTTTTTCCAGATAGTTCAAGATAGACCAGTAGAAATTAGCAATATTTTACACTGTTATTCTATTTAATAAATCAGAAACTGATGAAACTGATTACATAATGCTGTATTTTACTTCTTTATCTCTTTTTTTTTAACCAAAAATGCTTTGCTCTGATTAGGGGGTACTTGAATTAAAAAAATGTTCACAGGGGGTACATCACTGAAAAAAAGGTTGAGAACCACCGCTCTAGAGAGAGGGACAAGCTGTAGAAAATGAATGGATGGATGAAATTTTGTATTCAAAACAAGTTTATTGGGGTTTATAACAATGCACACAGTTACTTTTAGTAGGCATATACATTACAAACAAATCTAATGTGAACGCAATCCGACCTGCATGCGGACATGACATCATGACGTCACACGTGCTGCAACGTTTACGTAAGTAAACATGACTTTGATTATTGTCGTTGTCAGTCTTGGTGCATTTGTAGACATTTCAAGGATTTTGGATAAGCTCCAACACCCCCCGTGACACAGAAAGGGACAAGCAGTAAGAAATGGATGGATGGATGATTGATTGATGGGCCAAATTCCCCAAAAAACAAACATGTTTTTGGAGGAAACTCTGAATAAATGTAAACATTTTGTAAAGTTTGTTACGAATCATGAACAACAGGTTGTGAGAAATGCAGATACTGGATTAATATCACTGATGCTTTTAGCTCTGTTTTAGTGTGTCATTAACACAAACACCGGCTCTTCCATATGAAACCGACCACGCACACACACACACACACACACGCTTTCTCATATGTCATCTTCCTTGCCTGTCTCTCACTTATTATCTTGGCACATAGTGAAACTGGCTGGTGTTCATCTCCGTTGCTGCAGGTTCTTGATTTTGTTCCATCCAGGTCCCATTAGTGAAACCAATGTTGAGACCAGACGTCTTTTAGAGCCAGCATGGCTGTTTCACTCCAAACATTAAGAGAGCACAGAGAATGTTGTGATTGCTGTTGCTGTGTGAGCCATCAAGCTTGTTTACTTCCTCCTACTAGTCTGCCAAAGACAGCTGGCAGGAAGAGGTGGGCGTGCACTCTGAACCCATGCTCCAAACATTCATTAGTCCCTGCACTGCCAGAAATGGTCAACCAATAAAGTCTTGAGGTCAACACTGGGATGTGTTGTTGAACTAGTAGGAAACAATTAAGAGTGCATGGCGTCATTTGTTCACCTGCATTGCAATGACTGAGAGGTACCCGTGAATGAAATATATCGTAGTGTTTGACGTCAATTGTTTGTTTGCGTATGAAGTATCAACTATAAAAATGCATGTTTGTTCCTAAGATTAAACTACAATTGTGAACTAAAATGTATTTAAGAGGTTATGAAAATCCTTTTATCTGGCCAACTCTAATTACACACAATGCACACATTTCAGTCACACAATTAACCCCCAGATAGATAGATGGATAGATAGTACTTTATTGATTCCTTCAGGAGAGTTCCCTCAGGAAAATTAAAATTCAAGCTGCACTGTGCAGATTTAAGATATAATTTAAAAAAAATAAAAATAAATAATGAAGGTATAAATGGAAATAAAATTGAAAATATAACAATAAGAATAAAAAGAAAAAGTAACAGTAACAATAGAAATATATCAGTAAAAAAAAAGCAAGGCAAGGCAGCTTTATTTGTATAGCACTTTTCATACACAAGGCAGACTCAAAGTGCTTCACATACAACAATCTGAAATGAAATAAAATGAAAGCAAAATTAAAATGCAGACAATAAAAATAAAAACAGCACAGACGTTAAAAGATTAAAAGATTTAGCTGAAAGCTAAGGTGAACATAAAAGTTTTCAGTTTTGTTTTAAAAGTAGTCAAAGTTGGGGAAAGCGAGACAACCTTCAGGAAGTTTATTCCAGCTATTTGTTGCATAGTGACTGAATGATGCTCTCCCTTGATTTGAGTTTACTCTGGGAACCGCTAACATATTGGTCTCAGAAGATCTTAGTGATCTAGAGGGCTTATATAGTGGGAGCATATTAGTGATGTACTTCGGCCCTAGACCATGTAGTGATTTCTATGTGAGCAGAATGATTTTGAAATCAATTCTCTGATGTACAGGGTAGCCAACGTAAGGATTTAAGAATTGGTGTAATGTGCTCACATTTTTTGGTCTTTGTTAGAACTCTAGCAGCAGCATTCTGAACAAGCTGTAGCTGCCCGACAGTTGTTTTGGGAAGACCTGCAAGGAGACCATTACAATAGTCTGGCCTACTGGTAATAAAGGCATGTACAAGTTTTTTCTAAGTCTTGAGCTGACATGAGCCCTCTAAGTCTTGTTACATTTTTGAGGTGATAGTAGGCCGATTTTGTTACTGATTTGATGTGACTGTTGAAATGTAAATCAGAATCTAAAATAATCCCAAGATTTCTGGCTTTATTTGAGGTTTTCTGGGACAGTGATTGGAGGTGTTGGATGACTTTAAACCTTTCTTTTTTAGCACCAAAAACAATAAAGAAAATAACAAGAGAAACTAGGCAGTAGTGACCATGTCATGAAGATAATACTGTCGATATTATGAAAGATGTGATGTGTATTTTGCACCTTTAAAATGTACTGCACTGTTAATTGCACTGTTTTTTGTTGCAGTTTATTTCAGTATTATTATTGCTTTGCATCCCCTGTCATCCTAGTATCCCCCTCAACCTCCCAGAGAGGAGTTGTACAGTTTAATGGCGTGTGGGAGAAAGGAGTTTTTGAGTCTAAATTACACCATACATTGCATTGGCATGTATTTTTTATCATACAAATTGCATTATCTTTTTTTTTTAACAAAAAAAAAAAAAGGAAATGCACATGGCTTTAATGAATGGTCCCACATGAGGAACAATTGCATCTGCTGGTGCTCACGTTGCTTGTTAAAAAAAATTAAAGTACCAACGATTGTCACACACACACAAGGTGTGGCAAAATTATTCTCTGCATTTGACCCATCCCTCTTGATCACCCCCTGCAAGGTGAGGGGAGCAGTGAGCAGCAGCGGTCTCCTGTCCAAAGGCAAAACCCAGTAACTCAACTTTGGTCAAAACTGAGCTGATAATAATTTTGGAGTTACTAGGTGATATGCTTTACATTAGTGTATGCGATATTGTAATTTGTTCCGTAAGTAAGCTGTTACGCGCATGGCAGGACCTAGCAACTACCACATAACCGCGTAGATACAACAGAAACACCTAGTATCTCAAGGGTATCTCTAGAAGTGAGTTACTAGGTTCTGCTTTTGCACGGGAGCGGTGGCCGCGCCCGGTAATCATTTTTGGTTATTCAACCCCCAATTCCAACCCTTGATGCTGAGTGTCAAGCCGGGAGGTAATGGGTCCCATTTTTATAGTCTTTGGTATGACTCGGCCGGGGTTCGAACTCACAATCTACCGATCTTGTCATGTTCGAGATCAGCATGGTTGAAATGGCCTTGTGTGTGTGCATCCTTAAAAGGGCTCTATTATGCAAAACCAGCTGTTCTTACCTATAGGCAGCTGCTGTTGTTTATTTGGGATCTGCATAAGTTCTGACATTTTGAAATCAAACCATGGAGGCATTGCAAAAATATTTGTAAAACAATCTTGCCTTCCTTCATACTTCTGCCAAATGGATCGTTTGGTGGAAATATAACGTATGACAAAAAATAGTTTCATGTGTGCTGGAATGACAAAGTTTCCTGAAATTTAGCTCTCTGTTGTCTTTAAACTAAATACAAGAGGTAAAGGAAGTGTGCCCTGTGGTACACCACATAATGTGTTTTTAATGTTTGTTTTTTTGTTGTTGTTTTTTTGCAAAAGTACCAGCCAAATATCATATTTGTAAATATTTAACAAAGCTGTGTAATGCCAGGTGCCTGTTTTATAAAGTACACGTTTTCATGTCTTTGAACACATTTTCCTTCGTGTTTTCTATTCTGACATTTCATGGTCTCTCTTGTTTCTACAGCAGTCCTATGCTCCTCCCCCTCCACCCATGGCTCCACCCAGCCCCAGCACCACAGGAGGAGGTGGAGGTCAAGGAGGTGGTTTGGTGGAGCAACTAAGTAAGACAAACCTGTACATCAGAGGCTTGCCGCCCGCTACCACTGACCAAGACCTCATCAAACTCTGCCAGCCGTGAGTTCCTGCTCCGTTCTATTCAGTTTGACCAGCGTCCTTTAGCACAGAGTTCACGCCGTTCCTCATCAGTTGTGCTCAGCAAGTTGTAATTAGTTTTGCGTGACTCCAATGGAAGCTTGTAATGAGCATCAACAGTTTGCACTCGACATCCACGTCCCACCTCTGTGCTTCCTGAGAGGAAATAACACAACCCAGCTGAGCCTAACCCATCCGTTCCCCTCTGCAGTGGTTCCTCCACACACCGATGATAACACACTGAGCACTCCACTGTATTTTCTCTGTGTTAACGACTATAAAATTAGTCTGAATGGAATTTTAATTGTATTGCATATAAAGATAGTTATGGCGGCAATATGACAAACGGATTTTACATGTGATGACTTTGGTTATGGCCAATATGGGAAAGATCATTTGCCGCAAACAAAAATGTGCAGCTACAATATACATTTCTCTCTATTATTACATGAGAATGGAGCATCTGAAGGTAATAGGCCTATTTTAAACAATGAATGTACTAGTAAAAGATATTTAGGCCGTAGCATTTTTAGGTAAAATGTGATGGAAGTAATAATTGCACAATGGGCACAAGCCCTTCATGGTGCACATCAGTGCTCTTGACAGATGTTATTGTTCTAAAATTGTGAGCCTTCACATTGCCATGCACACTTTCCATGTAAATGTCCAGTTCCTTCCTGAATAACTAAGGGTTGCTCTGGTAAAGCCTTGCACACAACCGTATAACGAACCAGAGTGTGGATATTTCTTGTTTGGATTGTTTGAACAAATAGGCTGCCTGCACACATTTTAGTGTGCTTTAAAGACAAACTGGAAAATCAATTATTTCTTACACATTTTTTCTTTAAAGGGGGACATAATCACAATTTTAAAAGGGTTAAAACCAATAAAAATCAGCTCCGAGTGGCTTATTTTATTTTTTTTATTTTTTTTCAAAATTTTACCCGTCCCGGAATATCCCTAAAAAAAAGGTTTTAAAGTGCCTGATTTTCACTATCTGCGAAGACAGTCTCCATTTTCCTGTGACGTCACATAGTGATGCCCACAACTTTATTCAAATATATATGACTTTTTATCATGCTAACATCGTCACATTTTGTCATATATGTTTAATGTTTAATGTTTATTGTTCTTCGGTCAATGGTCAACAAAGCAAACAAACAGTTGTACATTCATAGATTGAAAATAAAAAATGTTGCAGACCGAAAGGGTTTGGGCTGAAGTTAAACACTTATTGCGCCTAACCCTATAAACAATTTCAAGTACAAAATAAACTTCCGAAAATTATAAAATGTCCTTTGCACAACTTATTATAAATACACATTATAAACAACATTATAAACAACATGAACGTAGTTCAATTTTATACAAACAACGTGGCGGTTGCCACAGCAAGATATAGCAACATTAGCTCGGATTCAGACTCGGATTTCAGCGACTTAAGCGATTCAACAGATTACGCATGTATTGAAATGGATGGTTGGAGTATGGAGGCAGATAGCGAAAACCAAATTGAAGAAGAAACTGAAGGTATTGAGCGAATAGCTATTGACGCTATTCGACCATGTTTGCCTTAGCATCGCCGGTAAAATGTGCAGACCGACAATCGGAAGTTTCGCATCTTGTGACACTGGATCAACTTAAATCCGTCGATTGGTAAGTTTTTGTTGGCATTAAATTTGGGTGGAAGGAAACGCTGGATGTAAATATAGTTTCAAATGTACATACAGCTAACCTAAATAGCATGTTAGCATCGATTCGCTGGCAGTCATGCCGCGACCAAATATGTCTGATTAGCACATAAGTCAATAACATCAACAAAACTCACCTGTGTGATTTCTTTGACTTTATCGTTGAAAATGCATCTGCAGGTTATCCATACATCTCTGTGCCATGTCTGCCTTAGCATCGCCGGTAAATAGCATGTTAGCATCGATTAGCATGTCGTGCTAATCGATGCACATTCTATGTAAATCAACTTGAATCCGTCCCTGATCGTGTTGTTACACCCTCTGACAACACACCGACGAGGCATGATGTCTCCAAGGTACGGAAAACAGTCGAAAAAATGGAAAATAAAAGAGCTGATTTGACTCGATGTGTATAATGTGTTTGACAAAATGGCCGATTGACTACCTAGGTGACGTCACGTTCTGATGTCATCGCTCCGAGAGTGATAAATACGAAGGCGTTTATTTCGCCAAAATTCACCCATTTAGAGTTCGGAAATTGGTTAAAAAAATATGATCTTTTTTCTGCAACATCAAGGTATATATTGACGCTTACATAGGTCTGGTGATAATGTTCCCCTTTAACAAGATAGTCTAATGGGCCAAGCACAGTTCCAGGTTATGGAATGAGTGTAATGTGACTGCTCCTTGCAGCTTATTAAAGATAAGCGACACAATTCAGGGACGGCGTGGCGCAGTGGGAGAGTGGTCGTGCGCAACCCGAGGGTCCCTGATTCAATCCCCACCTAGTACCAACCCCGTCACGTCCGTTCACCCTTGCTCCTGATGGGTGCTGGTTAGCGCCTTGCATGGCAGCTCCTTCCATCAGTGTGTGAATGTGTGTGTGAATGGGTGAATGTGGAAGTAGTGTCAAAGCGTTTTGAGTACCTTGAAGGTAGAAAAGCACTATACAAGTACAACCCATTTACCATTTAATTCTTAAAATGAATCAAATATTAAGTGTAACATTTTGGCTTGGAGCTGTCGGTGCCACCCCTGGGTGCAGAGACAGTAGGCTAATGCAAGTACAAATGCATTTAAGGGAGCACCAGCTTCAGCAACAGGAGTGGATCATTGCTGACAAAACAAAAACAACAGTTGCCAATCTGCCACAGGTGAAGGAGCTTAGACCAGAGGAAAAGTGGTGACAAATGGAGGCAAACAGGAAGTGGAAATAAAATAAGAGCGCTCGACAGGAAAATAAATAAAGTACAATACACTAATAACTGTCATGAGAGCTTATGACAACAAAGACTCACATTTATACATAAGTCAAAACTACAGCTTGCTCCCTCCCTCGAAAATATCTTCTTAAAATTAACTATTGACATTCCCACCTTCCACTGTAGAAATAATAACAATGACAATTTTTTTTTAGAAATAATCAGCAGTCAGACATATTGCATGAAAATAGTACAAAACCCAAAACCAGTTAAGTTGGCACATTGTGAAATTTTTAAATAAAAACAATGATTTACAAATCCTTTTCAACTTATTCATTTATTAACTTAAAATTCAATGGCAGCAACACATTGAAACAGAGTTGGCATATTTTTTAGCACTGTGTTACATGGCATTTTCTCTTAACAACACTCAGTAAACCTTTGGGAACTGAAGAGACCAAATTTTGAAGCTTTTCAGATGGAATTATTTCAAATTCTTGCTTGATGTACAGCTTATTTTAGGCTTCATAATGCACCACACATTTTCAAAGAGAGACAGGTTTGGAGTACAGGCAGGCCAGTCTACCAACCCCACTCTTTTACGATGAAGCCACGCTGTTGTAACACGTGGCTTGGCATTGTCTTGCTAAAATAAGCAGGGGCGTCCATGATAACGTTGCTTTGGATGGCAACATGTGTTGCTTCAAAATCTGTATTTACCTTTCAGCATTAATGGTGCCTTCACAGATGTGTAAGTTACCCATGCCTTGGGCACTAACACACCCCCATACCATCACAGATGCCGGCTTTTCAACTTTGCGCCTAGAACAACCCGGATGATACTTTTCCTCTTTGTTCCAGAGGACACCTTGTCCACAGTTTCCAAAAACAATCAGACCACAGAACACTTTTCCACTTTGAATCAGTCCATCTTAGATGAGAACGGGCCCAGCGAAGCCGGCAGCGTTTCTGGGTGTTGTTGATGAATGACTTTTGCGTTGCATAGAAGAGTTTTAACTTGCACTAGCGACAAACTGTAGTCACTGACAGTGGTTTTCAGAAGTGTTCCTGAGCCAATGTGGTGATAGCCTTTGCAGTACCGCCTGAGGGATCCAAGGTTCGTAATATCATTGCTCACAAGCAGTGATTTCTCCAGATTATCTAAACATGTTGATGATACTACGGACCGTAGCTGGGGAAATCTTTAAATTCCTTGCAATAGCTCGTTGAGAAATGTTGTTCTTAAACTGTTCTACAATTAGCTCACGCATTTGTTCACAAAATGGTGACTCTCGTCCCAACCTCTTTTGTGTCTGACTGAGGATTTCATGGAAGCTGCTCTTATACCCAAGCATGGCACCCACCTGTTACCCAATTAGCCTGTTAACCTGTGGGATTTTTCAAATAAGTGTTTGATGAGCATTCCTCAACTTTCGCAGTCTTTTTTGCCACTTCAGCCAGCTTTTTAAAACATCTTGCAGGCATCGAATTCCAAATGAGTTAATATTTTAGGGACGGCGTGGCGCAGTGGCAGAACCCGAGGGTCCCTGGTTCAATCCCCACCTGGTACCGACCTCGTCACGTCCGTTGTGTCCTGAGCAAGACACTTCACCCTTGCTCCTGATGGGTACTGGTTAGCGCTTTGCATGGCAGCTCCCTCCATCAGTGTGTGAATGTGTGTGTGAATGAGTAAATGTGGAAGTAGTGTCAAAGCACTTTGAGTACCTTGCAGGTAAAAAAGGGCTATACAAGTACAACCTATTTATCATTTATTTTCAAAAATTAACTAAGTTTTCCAGATGAAATGTTAATTATCTTGTCTTTGCAATCTATTCAATTGAATACAGGTTGAAAAGGATTTACAAATCATTGTATTCTGTTTTTATTGACGGTTTACACAAAGTGCCAGCTGCACTGGTTTTGGGTTTTGTAGAATAAAAGCCATGGCTGTCACGAGGGCAACTTGAGGGAGGAAGTATTCAGCAAATGGCGAAGTGTGCGTATGCCCAAAGCGACATTAAACCAATACCTTTTAAAAATTGCTTTCCATAATACAACGCAATTATGGATAATAATTATGCTCCGTCCATGTCTATAACACACTCTTATGACTTGTAATCTGAGAGGTTTCAATTTCCTTTAACACCCTTTATTTAAAAACTGCCTCCTTGGCAATTTTAATATGAGAACAAAATGATATAAAAATCAGAAGAGTGCAACACACACACACACACACACACACACACACACACACACACACACACACACACACACACACACACACACCAACCAACCATACTTGCCCTTCTGCAGCTAGAGACTGCAATATTTCAGTTTCGCCCTGGAGGCGTTTTGGAGAAACGGGGTGAGAAATGGGGGCCAATAAAAGTTTCATTAGAGCCCCAGTCACTGTGCCAAGTGGCCAGTAACATTTCGGAAAAGGTCACTGTGGGAGACGGCCTGTGTGTGTACTTTTGGGCAGCCGCCTCAGCCTTGGCTTTCCAAGTCTTTCCGGCTTTCGGAAACACACTGAGTGGCTCTTTCCTGCCACTCATGGCCATGATGTGCACATTTGACCCGAATATCTGCGCACAACACAAACACAGCCAACACACTCGAAATGATGCACCGTCAAAAAAGCAGCACCATACTAAAATACTTTCTTTTTATGTAGATAGTTTAAATAAAGAACAGGACAGTCTCTTGCTGCCACACACAAAAAAAAAAACACGCTCTTCTAACTTGACATCTTTATTTTTATTATCATGGCTTTGTGGTGCCAATCGACCCACCGGTACAACTGTCCGCCTTCACATTTTGCTATCCTTCTCATCTACTCTTTCCATGACACTGTCTGCTCCCTCCCACCAGTACCACCCTCGTTTCTGTCTTTGTGCCAGTTCTAAGAGTGTCAGAGAAAAGTGCTGTTGTCAGCTGACATTTCCAATCACCCCCGTGGTAGTCCAACTGTGGACACACTTTCAACATTTTGGCAACAGAGCTGAATGTGTGCCGAATATAAAGCTTTAAACAAGAGCAATGTTGTCTGCTTTGTCCGTCAGTAAATCTGTATGGGATTAACATTTTTAATGATTTAAAATGTAATGTAGGCTCCAACACCCCCTGCTACCCTGAAAGGGACAAGCGGTAGAAAATGGATGGATGGATGGGTATTACAGTGGAACCTCGATTTACGAATTTAATTGGTTGTTCAATATGGTTTGCCACTGAAAAGTTTGCATAGTGAAGCAGGCAGTGGTGGGTACTCCGTTACATCTACTTGAGAAACTATTTGGGATTAATTGTATTTCTAAGAGTAGTTTTATTGCAACATACTTTTACTTTTACTTGAGTATATTTATAGAGAAGAAATGCTACTTTTACTCCGCTCAATTTATCTACATTCAGCTCGCTACCCGTTACTGATTTTTATCGAACTGTTAATGCACGCTTTGTTTGTTTTGGTTTGTCAGACAGACCTTTAAAGTAGGATCTATCACATGCCTGCGTTTCACCAATCAAATGCAGTCACTGGTGACGTTTGACTATGTTTCAACACTCAAACAGAACTAGGCGGTCACATGATTAACTGAACACTTCTTTTTTTTTTTTTATAAACCTTTATTTATAAATTTCAACATTTAAAAGCAGTTGAGTTTGAGTTTATTTCGAACATGCAAGCATACAACATGATACATCACAATTTCCAGTTTCTCTTTTCAACATGTTCGAAAAGGAGTAGGAAGAAGCAAAGCTTATTTAATCCTACAGTTGAAAATAATAATCAAAGTAACAGTACAAAACAGTATACAAACCATACAAAACAGCGCCAGATGGTTGTAAATTCAAACTAACTAAAATAGAATGCAAAAAAAAAAAAATAAAAATAAATAAATAAATAAATAAATAAATAAAAATAAAAATAAATAAATAAATTAAAAAAAATATATATATATATATTATATATATATATATATATAAAATAAACAAACTGCAAAGCCATAGACTCACTCAATCTCGGTAAATAACTTAAATCTGGAACACAGCATCATCAGATGCTGGCTTTTGAGCTTTCCGCCTATAACAATCCGAATGTTTTTTTTCCACTTTGTTCTGGAGGACAGCACGTCCTGTGTTTCCAAATATAATTTGAAAGGGGGTTCTCGTCAGACCACAAAACACCTTTCCACTTTGCATCAGTCCATCCTAGGTGAGCTCAGGCCCAGCCAAGCCGGCGCCGTTTCAGGATCTTGTTGATAAATGGGTTTGGCTTTGCATAGTAGAGTTTTAACTTGCACTTACGGATGTATCGACCAACTGTAGTTACTGACAGTGGTTTTATGAAATGTTCCTGAGTCCATGTGGTGATAACCTTTACACACTGATGTCGGTTTTTGATGCAGTACCGCCTCAGGGTTCAAAAGTCCGTAATATCATCGCCTACGTGCAGTGATTTCTCTCGATTCTCTGAACTTTTTGATGATTTCACGGACCGTAGATGGTAAAATCCCTAAATTCCTTGCAATGGCTCATTGAGAAATGTTGTTCTAAAACTGTTCGACAATTTGCTTACAAATTGGTGACCTTCACCCCATTCTTGTTTGTGAATTACTTAGCATTTCATGGAAGCTGCTTTTATACCCAATCATGGCACCCACATGTTCCGAATTAGCCTGCACACCTGTGGGATGTTCCAAATAAGTGTTTGATGAGCATTCCTCAACTTTATCAGAATTTATTGCCACCTTTCCCAACTTCTTTGTCACGTGTTGCTGGCATCAAATTCTAAGGTTAATGATTATTTGCAAAAAAAAAAATGTTTATCAGTTTGAACATCAAGTATGTTATCTTTGTAGCAAATTTAACTGAATATGGGTTGAAAATGATTTGCAAATCATTGTGTTCCGTTTATATTTACATCCAACACAATTTCCCAACTCATATGGAAACGGGGTTTGTATATATATATATATATATATATATATATATATATATATATATATATGTATATGTATATATATAAATGACAAATGGGTTGTACTTGTATAGCGCTTTTCTACCTTCTAGGTACTCAAAGCGCTTTGACACTACTTCCACATTTACCCATTCACACACACATTCACACACTGATGGAGGGAGCTGCCATGCAAGGCGCTAACCAGCACCCGTCAGGAGCAAGGGTGAAGTGTCTTACTCAGGACACAACGGACATGACGAGGTTTGTACTAGGTGGGAATTGAACCAGGGATGCTCGGGTTGCGTACAGCCACTCTCCAACTGCGCCACGCCGTCCCTATATACATATATACATATATATATATATATATATATATATATATATATATATATATATATATATATATATATATATATATATAAATATATATATATATATATATATCCATATATATGTATATATATATCCATCCATCCATTTTGTACCGCTTATTATCTTTTGAGATTGCGGGGGGCGCTGGTGCCTTATTTAGCTTTATATATATATATGTAGGGGGAGAATGGTGGGACAGGGGTTAATGCTTGAGCCTCACGATACAAAGGTCCTGAGTTCAATCCTTGGCTTGGGATCTTTCTGTTTGGAATTTGCATGTTCTCCCCGTGACTGCGTGGGTTTCCTCCGGGTACTCCGGCTTCCAAAGACATGCACCTGGGGATAGGTTGATTGGCAACACTAAATTGGCCCTAGTGTGTGAATGTGAGTGTGAATGTTTTTTGTCTATCTCTGTTGGCCCTGCGAAGACGTGGCGACTTGTCCAGGGTGTACACCCCTTCTTTCCAAAAGCAGCTGAGATAGGCTCCAGCACCCCCTGCAACCCCAAAAGTGACAAGCGGTAGAAAATGGATGAATGGATATGTATGTGTGTATATATATATATATATATATATATATGTGTGTGTGCGTGTGTGTGTGTGTGTGTGTGTATGCGCTCTGTTAGCAGTGAGTAAACAATTGCAGTTGAGAAAAGAATTGTTGTAATGCTTATAGAGTCTCCGCTACTCGATAAGTGCACGCCAATGCAGCTTTGCCGTGCAACACATTGTGGCATTTGTTGTGGGTTCATCTCACGGGAGCATTTCCAGGTTTTAGTAAATGAGCGGGAGTGCCTAGAGACCGCCGATATACATGGCCGTGTTTTGGGGTTGAAACGTTGCCTTTTGCTATCGTAAAGTTAAAGTTAAAGTTCCAATGATAGTCACACACACACTAGGTCTGGTGAAATTTGTCCTCTACAGTTGACCCATCCCCATGATCACCCTCTGGTGATTGGACCAGTGGGTAACTCTGCGGGAGGGCACCGATGTAATATTGAATTTGTTTTTCCTAATATTTTCGGGAGCTACTGGTTGATCTACCTAACCTCTGTTGTCACTCTTACTCGCCATCACATGAGTCCACTGTCTATCAGTCGCCCCCTAGTGGTTGGCTGACTGTTGCTTGTAAACATGCTCAGTTTGAAATGCAGCGGAGCCTTTTTAAAATATGTTTAATATCGTCGAAGATCACCCTCATTTATCGTAACGGCTAAAATCGTAATCACGATTAAAATTCTATTAATTGTGTTCTATTAATTGTGCAGCCCTATGTTGAACGACCCTTTTCCATCGCCAGACTTGATATGTTACCCCCTCTTGGTGTGACGTCATCTACGGAAGTGGGTCCAATGTCCCTATACATTATTTTGATCACTTAATATCATGTTTTTGTTTACTTCAAAACCAATATGGTTAACATTTCATGCATTTGGGCGGAAATTAGCAAAACTAAAATATGAAGGAATCGTCATTTGTGGACTTTCCCTTCTCTTCCATAGACATCATAGCCTGTGTTTCCTCATGGTCTTTCAGCATTGTCCTTAAAGGCTCACTGAAACCCACTACTACCCACCACGCAGTCTGATAGTTTATATATCAATGATGAAATATTAACATTGCAACACATCAATCAATCAATCAATGTTTATTTATATAGCCCCAAATCACAAATGTCTCAAAGGACTGCACAAATCATTACGACTACAACATCCTCGGAAGAACCCACAAAAGGGCAAGGAAAACTCACACCCAGTGGGCAGGGAGAATTCACATTCAGTGGGACGCCAGTGACAATGCTGACTATGAGAAACCTTGGAGAGGACCTCAGATGTGGGCAACCCCCCCCCTCTAGGGGACCGAAAGCAATGGATGTCGAGCGGGTCTAACATGATACTGTGAAAGTTCAATCCATAGTGGCTCCAAGAGAGCAGTGAGAGTCCCGTCCACAGGAAACCATCTCAAGCGGATCAGCAGCGTAGAGATGTCCCCAACCGATACAGGCGAGCGGTCCATCCTGGGTCCCGACGAGCGGTCCATCCTGGGTCTCGACTCTGGACAGTCAGTACTTCATCCATGGTCATCGGACCGGACCCCCTCCACAAGGGATGGGGGGACATAGGAGAAAGAAAAGAAGCGGCAGATCAACTGGTCTAAAAAGGAGGTCTATTTAAAGGCTAGAGTATACAGATGAGTTTTAAGATGAGACTTAAATGCTTCTACTGAGGTAGCATCTCGAACTGTTACCGGGAGGGCATTCCAGAGTACTGGAGCCCGAACGGAAAACGCTCTATAGCCCGCAGACTTTTTTTGAGCTCTAGGAATCACTAATAAGCCGGAGTCTTTTGAACGCAGATTTCTTGCCGGGACATACGGTACAATACAATCGGCAAGATAGGCTGGAGCTAGACCGTGTAGTATTTTATACGTAAGTAGTAAAACCTTAAAGTCACATCTTAAGTGCACAGGAAGCCAGTGCAGGTGAGCCAGTACAGGCGTAATATGATCAAACTTTCTTGTTCTTGTCAAAAGTCTAGCAGCCGCATTTTGTACCAGCTGTAGTCTTTTAATGCTAGACATGGGGAGACCCGAAAATAATACGTTACAGTAATCGAGACGAGACGTAACAAACGCATGGATAATGATCTCGGCGTCTTTAGTGGACAAAATGGAGCGAATTTTAGCGATATTACACATGCCAATACGGCCTTTTTAGTTTACTAAATTACAATTTTAAATTTCCCGGGAGTTTCGTCTTGAAAACGTTGTGTAATGATGACGTGTACACAAGACGTCCCGGGTTTTTAGGAAGTATGAGCGCTGCGCACACACACAGCTAAAAGTTGTCTGCTTTAACGGCATAATTACACAGTATTTTGGAGATCTGTGTTGCTAAATCTTTTACATTTTGTTTAATTAATATTGGAGAAGTCACAGTAGAAAGATGGAGTTGGGAAACTTTAGCTTTTAGCCACACAAACACACGGTAATTCCTTGTTTAAAATTCCCGGAGCTGAAACTTTAGTATGGATCAGAGCGCGGTCAAGCAGACATGGATCCCAACCGAATGTCAACCAGCAGGTTTCGGTGACAAAATTGTGGTTAAAATGTCGCCACTTACCGGAGAAAAGCTGAGCTTGTGTCGTCCGTACAGCTGCCGTCGACACCCGTGAGACATGGCGTCAAGACACCCGTGGACACACCCCTCCGACTATCAGGTAATATTAAACTCACTAAAACAATAGCAACACAATAGAAAAATAAGGGATTTCCCAGAATTATCCTAATAAATGTGATTAAAAACATCGGAATACGTCCCAATGCTATCGCGTTTTTTTTTTTAACTCGTTTTTTTTTTTTTCTAATCCGTCGCTATCAATATCCTCAGACACGAATCTTTCATCCTCGCTCAAATTAATGGGGAAATTGTCGTTTTCTCGGTCCGAATAACTGTTTTTGTTGGAGGCTCCCATTAAAATCAATGTGAATATGTGAGGAGCCCCCACACTTTCGACGTCATCGTCTGCGACTTCCGGTAAAGGTGAGGCTTTTTCAGGTAGTACCAAAAGTGGCGAACTTTATCGTCGATTTTCTCTACTAAATCCTTTCAGCAAAAATATGGCAATGTCGCGAAATGATCAAGTATGACACATAGAATGGACCTGCTATCCCCGTTTAAATAAGAAAATCTCATTTCAGTAGGCCTTTAATATAACAACAGATAAATAATAATAAAATCAATGAAAAAATAAAAACACCAAGATAAGTAAAAACAAATCAATAAAACAGAATAAAAAAGGCACAAAGGGCAACACGAATCAAGCCAGAAAATCAAAGTGGGTTTTAAGACAAAACTTTACACATTCAACAGTGGGGGGCATTCTGACATGATGGGGCATAATGGTACCTGTGGGTTTTAGGTCCAGAACTGTCAACATTAAAGGGACTTTTTAAGAAAAACAATGAGATAATAACACCATATCCAGGCTGTAATTTACAGTAAACTAACAAAAAACTGTCATGATCCGTTGCTTGGATCATAGTTTATTTGGGTTTTGTTGTTTAACTTCTGTTTTCAGCACCCCTGTTTTGTGTTTCTTGGTTGTCATGGGTGATGATTATTTTCACCTGCATCTGATTAGTGTTCGGGACGCTCACCTGTTTCCTTGGTACTAATCAGAGAGCTATTTATTCCTTCCTCCCGGCTCACTCGGTCTGGTGCTTTTGTTTGCTCTCATGAAACAAGTTACGTTCCCGTTCCTGCTCCTAGTGTTTTGGTTCAACTCCCTTTTGGCCAAGCCATTCTTGTTTTTTTCGTTTCATAGGCACCACGCTGCATATTTTTATGGAATAAATCATTCTTCTTACCGGTATGCTGTTTCCTGACGTTCCTCCGCATCCTGGAAAGACGACCCCCGACATCGTTATGCCCCGGTATCGTAACAAAAACATGCTAAAAATGTTTTTTTTTTTTTTTTTATGGTGCAACCGTGCATAAGTACCTCAATAAAAGCGGTTTATATTAGTTTAGTCTGATTATATTTGGTTTTCATAGAAAATATCTTAATTTAATTGAACTGTTCTTATATTTTTAAATAAAATGAATTGTATGGCTAAAATGCACATTTGAACTCAAAGATTCATTCTAACAAAGAAAAATGGCAATTTTAATTTTATTTTTTTTTTAAATAAAATGGCTTTCGTTTTGGGAGAAAGGCCGTGCCAGCAACCTGAGTGTTCCTGGTTCGATCCCCACCTTCTACCAACCTCGTCACGTACGTTGTGTCCTTGAGCAAGACACTTCACCCTTGCTCCTGATGAGTCCTGGTTAGGGCCTTGCATGGCAGCTCCCGCCATCAGTGTTTGAATGTGTGTGTAAATGGGTCAATGTGGAAATAGTGTCAAAGCGCTTTGAGTACCATGAAGGTAGAAAAGCGCTAAACTACCATTTATAATTTAGTCCAAAGCAGCTGCCATTACTCCGTTTATTGCCTTGAACTTGTCGTTTTGTTGATATAATAAATGAGACTCTTTTCATTGAAAATCTTCTTGTTGTATAAGCTAATTGGTTCATTGATGCTGAATAATCCTTTAAATTCAACTCACTTTGTTCATTTTATTTTGTCTTTCATTCAAACAAAGTGTTTTAAGTGTTGCAAAACTCTTCTTGACCTTTTTTGGCAAGTATAGAAAAAGCATTTGGAGTCTGACTTTCATTGCAGATTTTACCATTTGTGCATTTGTTGGATTACTTTTACAGACTTGACTCTGGAACGCATTCCACAAATCTTTGATAAAAATGGGATCAAGGCTTTTCCAAAAGCCTAATGATGTCCTGGCTGTTCCAATATCATCTTGGATTCATGTTGCTTCATTAGTCATAAGATGTTTTTGGTGAACAGTTTGTTCGCTTTCCATCACGTAGGGCAGTGGTTCGCAAATGGGGGTACGCGTACCCCTAGGGGTACTTGAAGGTATGCCAAGGGGTACGTGAGATCTTTAAAACATATTCTAAAAGTAGCAACAATTCAAAAATCCTTCAAAAATATATTGAATAATACTTCAACAAAATGTGAATGTAAGTTCATAAACTGTGAAAAGAAAAGCAACAATGCAATATTCAGTGTTGACAGCTAGATTTTTTATGGACATGTTCCATAAATATTGATGTTAAAGATTTCTTTTTTGTGAAGAAATGTTTAGAATTAAGTTCATGAGTCCAGATGGATCTCTATTACAATCCGCAAAGAGGGCACTTTAAGTTGATGATTACTTCTATGTGTAGAAATCTTTATTTATAATTGAATCACTTGTTTATTTTTCAACACATTTTTAGTTATTTTTATATCTTTTTTTACGAACAGTTCAAGAAAGACCACTACAAATGAGCAATATTTTGCACTGTTGTACAATTTAATAAATCAGAAACTGATGACATAGTGCTGTATTTTACTTCTTTATCTCTTTTTTCAACCAAAAATACTTTGCTCTGATTAGGGGGTACTTGAATTAAAAAAATGTTCACAGGGGGTACATCACTGAAAAAAGTTTGAGAACCACTGACGTAGGGAACAATTTTGGATGTAGGTAAATAAGGGTACCTTAACTGTTAGTGCGAGGGATTACCCATCTTTTTGTTGATTGCCCCATAAATTGCAGGTCACATTTGTCCACAGATTATATCTTGAATATGTTTTTAGCTCTCTTTCGAATATCCAATCGTATTTTCTTTTTCTAATAATACAGCTTGCTTCCATTAGGCATCTTTCAGTGTTGGAAAAATCTATAAGTCTGTATTCAAGAATACAATATGTAAAACAGATGTTACATGCTCTGGTATCGACCACAGGATGCCAAGCAAGTAAGGCAAAGTGCAGGCAAGAAGTCTGTTTAATTATGGAAAACAGTTAGCGTAAAAAAAAAAATCGAGTTCAGCGTGGAATTGAACAGACAACAGGTACTTGTTGAGGTATAAAAGCAAAATGATTGTAAACTCAATGAATAAAACACGAAGTATAATTAAAATAGGAGCACCAGGACAGAAAATGATACAAAACACAGGAAAATAGCGAACAAAGTCAAAACTGTTACATGCGATCATTACAGATCTAATGTTCTGCCTACCAATTAAAGACCAAGAGGAACTGATTTCTCGGAAAGTATGGCACAATACTACGTTGCTTACAGTAATAAGAACAATGTGGCAAAAATGTTGTGCAACCAAAGTCATTCATTGAAATCCCGATATTGATTCTGACTCAATACAGAATGTCCTCGTTCTCCCATTGATTTAACTTTGACACATACAAGTGCAATAGTTAATTCGCGGACCAGCATGCATGTAAATCGAACATGTGTGTGAGGTTGGACTGCATAGCCTCCTACCGCACAGTGGTGTGTCCAGAGGGGGGGGGGGCACCAAGTTCTGCAGGGATGACACCCATAAAACCGTCAGTCTACCCCCGGACCAGCTGTAGTTACTGTGTTGGCCTACCATCGGCAAGTGTGGAGTGAATCTTCTCGTAAGACAATTGCTGACATTAAATAATATTAACAATGCCGAGAATCGAACAAGGTCATATCTCATAAAAGGCAAGTGTCGGGAGAGTTTCGCTGCCAAGGAATTGCTGAGATATCAACCAAATTTAGCATATATGTCTCGTTTTGTTTCAAATAAGTGTTATTCGTAAACAGACCGCAACTCTCATAAACCTACAAGTCTCGCTCTGTATCATACTAACAAAGTATCGAGAAAACAAGAGCAGGAGCAAAGACTCATATAGGATTATATAGCTTGGTGAGATACACAAACCAAAAACTTCTAAAAAGGGCGTGTTAACTTAATAGCTTGAACTAATTTAATGAGGACATCAACAATCTGCTTTCTCTAAGTAAAATGTTATGTTTTTTTTCAGTTAATATTTTACGTTACCACAGAAAAGCTGCTAGCTATGTAGTCAGTCATCATAATTAGCAGTTACATTTATTCATGTCTATAACGTTTCAATTTAAATAAGCTTAAAACTATTCTCGTGAACCAAATTATTCCCTTTTTGAAAAAATTAAAATAAATATGCATGCTGCATAATCATTCTGCCCCAGAAAAACAACAGCTTAAAGAGTTTATTAGGAGCTGAATACGTCAGTAGCACTTATGTATATAATATGAAAATATAAGATGTAAACTTATAACCTGTACACTCAGACTTCAGAACAATGTTGTGTGTCCTTGACTTGATTTAGTCGTACACTTTGGTGGTGTTAACTGTACAATTAATAATATGCATGTTCTTAGCATAATCATGGAAAAACTTGCGTTTTCTCCCATTTTTTAATTGTGGCTCTTAGTTTCATCATGCCTACAAAGATGGTCATGCTACATTTACGCACCTATGCATATGACTGATGACTGGCAGCAACGTATTGATGAAAAAAATACGTTGCTGAGGTCTTACTAAATTTTAGTGCAGTGTTCAATTTTAAAGATCATGGTTTCATGTTGTGAACACTTTCTGCATATGTTTTTTGAGATTGAATAATTAGATTTAACTATTGAACTCATGGGTTGGCAACCAAAAATGTTGAAAGAGCCATATTGGACAAAAATACAAAAAATCTAATCTGTCTGGAGCCACAAAAAATTAAAAGCCGTATATAAGTGTTATAATGAAGACAACACATGATGTAAGTGTCTATATTAGTTATATTAGCCTACTATCAAAATGACTATGCTCAGGCTGATACACATCTTCGTTGACAGAAATGTTGAATCTTAATATTTATTCTACACATTTTTACTATATTGGTAAACATTAGTAAATCAAAGGCTACTTAGAGGGTGAGAACTCCTGGCAATGACTGTCTGAGAATGGCTGAAGGTATAGATGTGTGTCCAATTTAAAGGAACCGGCAGGCTGTCTTCTTTTCGAAGGGGAACATTATCACAATTTCTGAAGGGTTAAAACCAATAAAAATCAGTTCCCAGGGGCTTATTTTATTTTCAAAGTTTTTCTCAAAATTTTACCCATCACGCAATATCCCGAAAAACGGCTTTAAAGTGCCTGATTTTAACGGTCGTTATATCCACCCGTCCATTATCCTGTGACGTCACAGCGTGACCACACAGAAACAAACATGGTGAATAGCACAGAAAGGTATAGTGATATTACATCAGATTCAGACTCTGATTTCAGCGCCGTAAGCGATTCAACAGATTAAGCATGTATTGAAACAGATGGTTGGAGTATGGAGGCAGGTAGTGAAAACGAAATTGAAGAAGAAACTGAAGCTACTGAGCCATATCAGGACAGACAGTGGCACAGGAGGAAGCGAGGACCAATTCGGCGATCGCCTTCTAGCCAACGATTGGTATGTGTTTGTTTGGCATTAAATGTGGGTGGAGGGAAAGACTGGATGCAAATATAGCTACAAATGAGGCATAATGATGCAATATGTACATATAGCTAGACTAAATAGCGTGTTAGCATCGATTAGCTTGCAGTCATGTCCTGACCAAATATGTCTGATTAGCACACTCCACATAAGTCAGTAACATCAACAAACCTCACCTTTATGCATTCATGCACAACGTTATAAGTTTGGTGGACAAAATGAGACAGAAAAAGAAGTGGCATTAATCACGTCTTAGCCAACATATCCAGGGGGTTTACCTCGCTCGTCTGCGGGAAGAGACTGCCGTCGTCCCTGAATAGCTCGCACTCCGGCAGATTCAGTGGTGGTCTTTGTCCAATATTGCAGATTTCGCTGACTTTATCGTTAGAAATGCATCTGCTTTGAGTGTCGCAGGATATCCACACATTCTTGCCATCTCTGTCGTAGCATAGCTGTCGTCGGTAAAGTGTGCGGAACAAACGAGGGACTTTCGCATCTTTTGGCCACTGGTGCAACTTGAATCCGTCTTTGTTCACACCGACGAGGCATGATGTCTCCAAGGTACGGGAAAAAATTTGAAAAAAACGGAAAATAACAGAGCTGATTTGACTTGGTGCGTGTAATAAGATCTAGAAAATGGCAGATTGCTTCATGTTGTGACGTCACGGGTGAAAGGTCATCGCTCGACAGGCTATCAATTGAAAGGCGTTTGAATCGCCAAATTCAACCTTTTAGAGTTTGGAAAACGGTTAAAAAAATATATGTTCTTTTTTCTGCAACATCAAGGTATATAATGACGCTTACATAGATAGGTCTGGTGATAATGTTCCCCTTTAAGAGATCTATTACAATTGTTGGCAAGCTCTGTAACATTTGCTGTGGTCTGGAACAACATGGCACACAATCAACTATCTGAAATACAGCCAATATTACATACAGATATGTCATGAGACATGCAAAACTAAATTATATGCAAAGAGGATAAAAGTAAAGGATATTAAATGAGCTCAAATATGCCTACAAATGAGCCATAATGATGCAATACGTACATTGGGCTAGCCCAGATAGCATGTTAGCATTGATTAGCTTGCACTCATGCACTGACCATATATGCCTGAGTAGCACTCCAACAAGTCAATAACATCAACAAAGCGTACCTTTTGAGCATTCACGCACATCACAAAACGTTTGTTGGACAAAATGAGACAAAGAAGGAGGGGAAGATTTTACATGTAAACAAACTGTTGCGTCACAGTTCTCACTATGGTGAGTTCAAAAACGGCCAAAAATTAGTAGGACAAAACGATTTTCACCAAATAAAAGCATAAACTCAAACATATTAAACAGTGGGCTTTCTAAACAATTGGGAAGGTTTATGTCATTATTGTCTTAAAAAAACCCATACTAAAACAAAAAACAAAAAAATTGCCCCATCTTTTTCCATTTTAATCCTTTTTTAAAAATGCTCCAGGGAGCCACTACGGCGGTAGTAAAGAATCGCAGGTTGATGACCCCTGATTTAACTAATAGGCCTTAACTTGTCTATTTTGATGGTAACCTCTTTAATCCAATGGGATTGGACTGCAGAGTTTCTCAATTATCCATCCATCCATCAATTTTCTACCGCTTATTCCCTTTCGGGGTCGCGGGGGGAGCTGGTGCCTATCTCAGCTACAATCTATCCATTTTCTACCGCTTATTCCCTTTTGGGGTCGCGGGGGGAGCTGGCGCCTATCTCAGCTACAATCTATATTCTATTCAATTCTGTTTTTACTAAAGCGCATCCATAACTATGTATGCGGATGACTCAACACTAAATATAAAATTCTCGGCTTTAAACTTACAGTAAACAATGTGCAGTCTGTGTCACACACTTTGAAAGGTATTTCTTTGGAACAGCATATGACGTTGAGTTGCAAGGTTTTACCATAAATTACCAATTCAATTGGTCATGTCATACGAACAAGATTGTGTCCAACATGGGTAGAACTGTTTATTTTATTACAGGATGTGTTTATTACATGGTTGATTTATCAAACATTGCTGCGTTATTTGATCATGTGCTCCTAAGAAAGACATTCAAAAGCTACAACTTATGCACAACATGCTGCAGAATTGGTAGTGAAATGTCCAAGGTGGGAATTTCACTATTAATGTAAATATTGACAGCATGCTTAAAGGTCTCTTATGGGTAGATATTTATAAGCAGTTATTTAAAACGCGTTCTTGTATATTTGTTTTTTTTTTGGATGTACCATATTTTTTGGACTAAAGAGAGCTTCGGTACTACAACATTTTTGGAGAAAAAAATATTTTTTCCATATATTAGCTATAAGCCGCAGGTATATGAATTGTGAAATGAGTTATTCATGCATAAATAATTTGTAAGTGTTTATTTACATAACGGAATTGTTTGCAAATGGCGTCTGTAACTCTGCAGTAAAACAGTTGATCAAACAAAACAGAAGTCGTAGTCATGGACAGACAGGTTACGGAAGCTGGATCTCCAATCAGCTAAACAGACTCAAGAACTCCATGGTGACGTTTTGCTGAATTTTTAGAGGAATTTGTAGAACTGAAAGAATCCCAAAAAATACAATTGTAAGTTAATAACACTAACACAGACATTGATGTGTCTATGTTAGCATATTAAATGTGTTTAGCTATTAGCTAATGCTAACGGCTCTAGCTTGAAATATGAATGAAAACACTCCTAAAGACATCACACATTGGATGGTTTAGTAAGTATGAATTGTTTTAGTTACACTGTAAAACTTGTGAATGAGGAATGCATACGAGTAGAACGCTATGGTCAACACAAACAAAAACCCTTTTTTTCAATGTCTTTGTTTGTGTTTTATGAAAACTATTTTTATTATAGCAATCAGCAAAGGACAATCCATAAACTCGCTGCACCGTTTTATAAGCTGCAGGGTTCAAGGTGTAGGAAAAAAGAAGCGGCTTATAGTCCAGAATTTAGACTGGCGGAAACTGGAGCCACTAATATAGGTCTATCATGAAAAAACAAAACAAACAACTAACTATATACTAATCTTCATTAAAATAAACTTTGCACCACTTGATTTAATGGAGCCACTTAACTCTAGTACACTCAAATATGTCAAATCTGATTGTGTATTATTTTCTAGTATTTATTTTCCCTGAGTACTTGACACTATTTTTCAGTTGAGATAAGTATCCAGTAAACATTGTTGTACCTTTTCACTCAGTGTTTATTCAGTACAAAGGGGAGTAATTGATAACCCTGACCTTCTTGGTTCTTGTCCTCCTTTTGTAGGCGTCTCGTAAGTACAGTATCTGAAAACAGGATTTTCTCTCTCTTTTTTTTTTTTTTTAAGTATCTCATGTGTGAAGTGCAGGTCGATGGTTATTTCCAAGCGCACGCAGCTCAAATCAATGCAAGAGTTCCAGTCATTCTTGAAGAGAGGATTTAACACTGCATCGCCTTCGCCTCTCCTTAACAACCTTATTGGCAATAGTGCTGTCTTCATTTCCCCCCTACAGTATCACAGTTCAGCTTTCTAAAACTAGTTGTTTGTATCGATTGAAATCCAGAGCGTGCAACATTCAATTGGATGCTGCGAAGTTGTTGTAACAGGTCATCTTCTCTCAAGCCTGCGTCTCTCCTTGCATCCCAACTCTGATCTACTAATAGAAAGTGTGTTTATCTGCGGATAGCGAAACACCTTTCAACATATGCTGTGTGTGGTTTTCCACTCGGCGAAAAGAGACAAATGTGAATATGTTGTTTGGAGGATCATAATGCGTCATGCTGGGTATTTGCTTCTCTCTTTTACTGCCGCTCCATTTTTCACAAACACGCAAACAGTGTTTTCACTCTCCTGTTCCGAGAAAACAACAACCTGCCAAAGCGTTGACGGTGCATGAGATCTTTGCATGCATCTATACCAGGGGTGTCCAAACTTTTTCCACTGAAGGCCGCACACAGAAAAAATTAAGCATGTGGGGGCCATTTTGATATTTTTCATTTTCAAAACATTACAAAATATGTGGATTTTTTTCAAATGAATTTTACCCTTAGGGGTTCCGTGGACTAGAGATAAGCGGATAGGCATTTATATCATCCGCAACCGCATCACTAAAGTCGTCATCCTCCCGCCACCCGCCCGAACCAACATTTAATCAAACCCACAACCGCCCGCCACCCGCCCGTTGTTATATATCTAATATAGACGATGCAAGGCATTAGTGAGGTTAGAAAGTGTAACTCCCTCCAAATAGCACAGACACAATGGCTTTCTTGAACTGATTTATTTGAAGGTTTATTTTCCCTTCAAATTCACGGAGAAAACTGTAATAAATATAGCACGTTACAAACGTAAAAATAATAACATGCACAGCATGTGGATCAAACATTTTACCAAGTAAAATACCAATGACAAATACCTCGTTGGCCATACCTGGAAGTAGCTTCCTTACATCCGTCAACACACCAAATGAGACACTTCAAAATAAAAGTATGCCCACATACTGTTTCAAAGAGTGCTGCTCGTTTTTCTTATGTGGGTAAAAAATTCACTATTTATAAATGTTTGATTTCTATAGGCTAGTAAGGTAAAGTGTTGTACCTGACAAGTTTGGGCTACGTTGCTTCTGCAGCCTTCATCAGAGGTGTCACGTGATGTTAGCGTGACGTTGTCTGTGACGTGATATATGGATTGTACCATCAAGAATTGTCAGGTACAACACTTTACCTACTAGCCTGTATAAATAAACCATTTATGAATACATGTCAGTAGGCTAAATGAACCTCTTCGACATAACATTTAACAATGTATAATGTAGCGGGTGGCTACGGGGTGTTAGCCAATGACTTTGGCTGGGGGCGGGACTTCCGGGAGAGATAGGGAAGTGACGTTCTCTACAGGAAGTGAGAGTTCGAGTTGGCCCGGGAAAAGCGTTAGAGACATGAGAGCTGTTGTGTGGTTGTATTACATCTTGTGCAATAAAGACAAGACAAATGAAGAAGTTTTATGAGCCTACATTCCTGGGATTATTACAGTATATATTTGCGAATTGGTTCAACTGCCACCCGCCCGAATCTATTTAAAATCTATTTTTTCGTCATGTCACCCGCCCGACCCGCGGTTTATCCGCGGACTCCGGCGTTGTGACCGCAAACCGCGCATCTCTACCGGGGACCATAAAGGGTCTCAGTCATTAAAATGTTAAAAATAAGTTAAATTATTATTTTTTATTTAACGCTTACAATAAATCTCTATATCAACGTCAAGTTAAAAAAAAAAGTTGTATGGCTTTTCTGTCAAAAACAACTTAGTTTTTTTTATAGTACAACTGAAATATGCAGTATTTAGTAATTATAGCCATAAAAGATCAATAATGCAGGACACCATTGATTTTAATTCTTTAATATTTTTGAGTAATCACAGTGAAAAGATAAATACATCCATCCATCCATTTTCTACCGCTTGTCCCTTTTGGGGTCGCTGGAGCCTATCTCAGCTGCATTCGGGTGGTAAAGCGGGGGTACACCCTGGACAAGTCGCCACCTCATCGCAGAAGATAAATACAATACCACTAAATATATTTGGGATTCAAAAGGTGCCCCACTCATAAAGTGATACATTCTTATCAGGTTTTTCTTTTACTTTCAACACTTAAGTTAAGAGATCAACTTCAGATATATCTGTCGCTTTTACGTCTGAACTTTTATTTTGTTTGTTTTATGCTCTTTTGTCCCAAAAAACCCTTTGATGTTTATATATGGAATCTACACAATATATGCAATATTTACCGCATTTTAAAGTGAAATATTTGAAGTAACTGGAGCCTTGAAAATAATTCATTATAACATAGATTTTTTTGTCATTATTTTCTTATTTTTTGAGCAATGTGAAGTGAAGTGAATTATATTTATATAGCGCTGTCACACCCCGCCTCGGGTGAAGGTAATGTAAACTTTGCAAACCGGACTTCGAATCGAGGATGGCAAGGCACCCAGTTGGCAAAAGTTTACAAACATTTATTGAAAATCCCAAAAAGTGTCAAAAGGTGAATAACAACAGGAAGACAAAGCACCCACAATCTGTAACAGTAATAAATAAAGACAATATTAGTATCGTATAATATATATAGTACATTTATATTCTAAATATTATTTCGAAGTCGCATGCGTTAAATAAGCATATTAAAAATAAACAAAATGTAAATCCTTCATTATATCAAAATACATGTATTCACAATCAAAGGTCAATTATAAAATATGTTAAAGCAAAGAATTAAATAACAAAACAGATTTAGCAAAAATAAATTAGCAATCAACAAAACTCATTTAACCTTTTACAACACAACATAATCTCATCATCAAAATAATCACCTCAGTAGATGTTTGATGCATGTATGGCGCAACTCTTGCTCAGGACAGAGAACATCCTCTGACAGTGACAGACAGCAGACTGCAGAAAAATGGCATTTTCCCCACTTAAATAGCCCATAGCCACGCCCAATAGCTGGGACCAATTTGACAGGGGAAATTAAGAAAACACTTCTTTTGTAAATTTAACCATAAATAACCATCACATGTCCAAAAAGTATTTACATAGTACTTTTGCATCTTTAAAGCAGTACTTTTTGTACACAGTGTATTCAGGTATAGACAACACAACTTTCAATTGTCCAGTGTCCCTCAACAACGCCCAGCAGGTGTGCTCAGCTACATAAAGCCTTCAGCCCCACCCTGACTCTTTTAGCCACACATGCAGTAGTGATGGGATCGGCAGTTCTTTTGACTGTACTGAATCACTAGAATCAGTTCCTTAAATTGATTCATTCAAAAGATTCGTTCACCGAATCACTTCTGCAGCAACAGTTCTGTGTGCAGGTCGGCGAATCATGAGTCAGTCAGTAACAGCTTCCCCAGCGGCAGATCTCGGTGTGTGTCAGTTGGCGAACGACACAAGCCCTCAGCACCCAATGAACGACACCCACAGTGACTGAACGAGATCCTCAATGTGACGTCCTCCTCCGCGACACAGTCAGTTCTCTGTGTCAGTAGGTTCGTGAGTCCTGTTAGCGAGAGCGTTGTCGTTCACTGAGTGATTCATGTCGTTAATCCGCAGTGAACAAATCGTTCGCACAGTCCCTCCTCCCGCCCCATGATGAGTAGCTGGCTGCGTCGAGAGTTCAGTGAGTCAGATAATGTGCCAGTTTGAAAATTCAGTTTTTTATTTTTCTTAATTACTACATTAGATGTGAATATTTTAACATTTAAAAGTAAATGTGACAAGATAACTTATTTTAAAATTTGCTACAAATATTATTTTTTTCTTTTCCTTATTCTTTTTTGTGTCCTCTCCATGAGGTGACCATGACATTTTAAAATGGATCTGAAAACAAAATAAGAAGTTCTTTAAAGTGGTAAAAATTACATACAAATTTACAAATGGTATTATTTTTGCATTTTAACATTTGACTCGACGACAAAATTGAAATATATTCTAAATGTGTTTGAAATGCAATTATTTTCTACATTATTACATTACATTTATTTTAACAATTCATAGTGGATTTGACAAGATAGAAAAAACGATTCTAAAAGGTGTTACAAGTTTTATTTTTTCACATTACATTTTATTATTTTAACATATAATGTTTCTAACAAAACATACATGTATTAAAAATGTAATAAAAATCACTCTTCATTGTATATCGCATCCAATGTGGGTTATATATATTTTTTAAAACAATTATGATCATTCTAAAAGCGGTATATAATAAACACGATATGAAAAATAGAATAAAAAAAAATGTGTGCAGGTCGGCGAATCATGAGTCAGTCAGTAACAGCTTCCCCAGCGGCATATTTTGGTGTGTGTCAGTTCGCGAGCGACACAAGCCCTCAGCACCCAATGAACGACGCGCACATTGACTGAACTAACACAGTCAGTTCTCTGTGTCAGTACGTTCGCGAACGTGATTCACGTGATTCACGTCGAGACACAGTCAGTTCTCTGTGTCTGTACGTTCGCGAATATGATTCACGTCGCGGCATAGTCAGTTCTCTGTGTCAGTACGGTCGCGAACGTGATTCACGTCGCGACACAGTCAGTTCTCTGTGTCAGTACGTTCGCGAACGTGATTCACGTCGCGACATAAGTCAGTTCTCTGTGTCAGTACGTTCGCGAACGTGATTCACGTCGCGACACAGTCAGTTCTCTATGTCAGTACATACGCGAACATGATACACGTGATTCACGTCGCGACACTGTCCTTTCTCTGTGTCAGTACGTTCGCGAACGTGATTCACGTGATTCACGTCGCGACACTGTCCTTTCTCTGTGTCAGTACGTTCGCGAACGTGATTCACGTGATTCACGTCGCGACACAGTCCTTTCTCTGTGTCAGTACGTTCTCGAACGTGATTCATGTGATTCACGTCGCTACACTGTCCTTTCTCTGTGTCAGTACGTTCGCGAACGTGATTCATGTGGTTCACGTCGCGACACAGTCCTTTCTCTGTGTCAGTACGTTCGTGAACGTGATTCACGTGATTCACGTCGCGACACAGTCCTTTCTCTGTGTCAGTACGTTCGCGAACGTGATTCACGTGATTCACATCGCGACACTGTCCTTTCTCTCTGTCAGTACATACGCGAACATGATTCACGTGATTCACGTCGCGACACTGTCCTTTCTCTGTGTCAGTACGTTCGCGAACGTGATTCACGTGATTCACGTCGCGACACTGTCCTTTCTCTGTGTCAGTACGTTCGCGAACGTGATTCACGTGATTCACGTCGCGACACGGTCCTTTCTCTGTGTCAGTACATTCGCGAACGTGATTCACGTGATTCACGTCGCGACACAGTCCTTTCTCTGTGTCAGTACGTTCTCGAACGTGATTCATGTGATTCACGTCGCGACACAGTCAGTTCTCTGTGTCAGTACGTTCGCGAACGTGATTCACGTGATTCACGTCGCGACATAAGTCAGTTCTCTATGTCAGTACGTTCGCGAACGTGATTCACGTCGCGACACAGTCAGTTCTCTGTGTCAGTACGTTTGCGAACGTGATTCATGTGGTTCACGTCGCGACACAGTCCTTTCTCTGTGTCAGTACGTTCGCGAACGTGGTTCACGTGATTCAAGTCGCGACACGGTCAGTTCTCTGTGTCAGTACGTTCGCGAACGTGATTCATGTGGTTCACGTCGCGACACAGTCCTTTCTCTGTGTCAGTACGTTCGCGAACGTGATTCACGTGATTCACGTCGCGACACTGTCCTTTCTCTGTGTCAGTACGTTCGCGAACGTGATTCACGTGATTCACGTAGCGACATAGTCCGTTCTCTATGTCAGTACGTTCGCGAACGTGATTCATGTGGTTCACGTTGCGACACAGTCCTTTCTCTGTGTCAGTACGTTCGTGAACGTGATTCACGTGGTTCACGTCGCGACATAGTCCTTTCTATGTGTCAGTACGTTCGCGAACGTGATTCACGTGATTCACATCGCGACACTGTCCTTTCTCTCTGTCAGTACGTTCGCGAACGTGATTCACGTGATTCACGTAGCGACATAGTCAGTTCTCTATGTCAGTACGTCTCCGAACGTGATTCACGTGATTCACGTCGCGACACTGTCCTTTCTCTGTGTCAGTACGTTCGCGAACGTGATTCACGTGATTCACGTAGCGACATAGTCAGTTCTCTATGTCAGTACGTTCGCGAACGTGATTCACGTGATTCACGTCGCGACACAGTCAGTTCTCTGTGTCAGTACGTTCGCGAACGTGATTCATGTCGCGACACTGTCCTTTCTCTGTGTCAGTACGTTCGCGAACGTGATTCACGTGAATCACGTAGCGACATAGTCAGTTCTCTATGTCAGTACGTTCGCGAACGTGATTCACGTGATTCACGTCGCGACACAGTCAGTTCTCTCTGTCAGTACGTTCGCGAACGTGATTCATGTGGTTCACGTCGCGACACAGTCCTTTCTCTGTGTCAGTACGTTCGTGAACGTGATTCACGTGATTCACGTCACGACATAGTGAGTTCTCTATGTCAGTACGTTCGCGAACGTGATTCACGTGATTCACGTCGCGACACAGTCAGTTCTCTGTGTCAGAACGTTCGCGAACCTGATTCACATGATTCGCGCCAGTTCCACTCATACCGGCATGGTCGCGGCGGAGCTCAACTGAACTGAGAAAGGAACGGATCAGTTCATTAAGTGATTCGTTTCAGTACGTTCACTCAAAAGATTTGTTCATTCGAACGAATTGTTCGCGAACGACACAACACTAACATGCAGAGCCATGGTGAGTGACAGGTTACAATTTGTTTGTTGAGCATGCTTTCCACTGACTAAAAAAAAATATGCATGGTTTGAGAGGAAGCCAAAGGTCAAACATTGACAGTATGGGGTCAAAATGTCACAAGCACTTTTTCTCTACTGACTCAAAGCGCTTTACATAGTGAAACCCAATATCTAATTTTTACATTTAATCCAGGGCTTCACGGTGGCAGAGGGGTTAGTGCGTCTGCCTCACAATACGAAGGTCCTGCAGTCCTGGGTTCAAATCCAGGCTCGGGATCTTTCTGTGTGGAGTTTGCATGTTCTCCCCGGGAATGCGTGGGTTCCCTCCGGGTACTCCGGCTTCCTCCCACTTCCAAAGACATGCACCTGGGGATAAATTGATTGGCAACACTAAATTGGCCCTAGTGTGTGAATGTGAGTGTGAATGTTGTCTGTCTATCTGTGTTGGCCCTGCGATGAGGTGGCGACTTGTCCAGGGTGTACCCCGCCTTCCGCCCGATTGTAGCTGAGATAGGCGCCAGCGCCCCCCGCGATCCCGAAAGGGAATAAGCGGTAGAAAATGGATGGATGGGCATTTAATCCAGTGTTGGTGACACTGGCAGCAAGTGGGTAAAGTGTCTTTTCCAAGGACACAACGGCAGTAACTTGGATGGCAGAAGCGGGGATCAAACCTGCAACCCTGCACAGCCACTCTACCAACCGAGCTATGCCGTGCCTTATGTCAAAAAAAGAAAAAGAGAAAGACAAAATAAATTGAAAAAAAACAGCTTTGTGTCAACCTTTTCTCGTTAGATTCCACTTTTTTGAATGTCCTTTGTTTATTTTTGCAATAGCATTTCCAGAATGTGTGGCGGGCTGGTAAACAATTAGCTGCGGGACGCAAATGGCCCCCGGGCCGTACTTTGGACGCCACTGATCCATACACACAGTCACACCGATGCAAGGTAACAAACCCACGCGTGAAATGTTCTTGCGTGTCTTGCCTCACTCACTCACTCACACATGCACTGCCAGTGTTTTCCCCACAGAAATACACACACAGAGGAGTAAACAAAGAGCTGGCCATTGCCAGATGGTATGTGTAGAGTGCGTGGTTACCGCTTTGGTTATTTTCATCTGTGACGCCGTGCACGTGTGTTTGTCTCTGCGTAAATGTGTGGGCGATTAGTCCCGGCCTTGTGATTTCCGTGCCTGCGTTCCATTGGATGTCGTCCCAAACCGCAGGCCGAAGAAATTGTTTACCAGACGGCGCAACTTCAGTCGGAAGTGTCCCCGGCTAATGTGATATTTGATTCCAGCTCGTCACAGTCGTTGCGTTTGTAAATACCCTAAAATATCTCGTTGTGAAACGTGCGAAAAAATGATCACGGTTTGGATGTTTTGATGCTTGACTCACAGGAAATAGTCGTTTCTCTTCCAATTTCACAATCATAAGCTGCTCAGATGCCAAGCTGCGTGTGATAGCAGTCTTTTAAAATACTTGTTTTTTCCTCCTTCTTTTACTTCCAAAGTCTGTTGTCCCAACAGAGTTAGATGTGAGGCTGTCAGGCGAGCGACTCTCTGTTCCCTGACAGAACCGCTCCTGCTGGTGACAGCTAAATGATCTATTCTTTATTAAACACCACATACTATCTCACTATTGCTTCCTGCTTACCATCACTGTCTCAGGTTATCTTTTGACTGATGCCTCTCTTTCCTCAGCCATTTTAAATATTTCACATTTTCCACCTCCTCCGTTATACAGCGTCTTTTAGCTCCTGTATGTTGTCCTTTCTCTGAAATAATCTCAATTATTACCCAGGACACTAGATCAGTGTTTTTCAACCTTTTCTGAGCCAAGGCACATTTTTTTCATTGAAAAAATTCCAGAGGCACACCACCCACAGAAATCATTAAAAAATGAAACTCAGTAGCCTATATTGACAATAAAAAGTCTTTGTTGCAAACCATGCATCACTATAGCTCTTCTCTCAAAGTATGTGTAAAGTCACGACCTGTCACATCCCACCGTGACCTATTTTGAATTTTTTACTCTTTTCCTGTGTGTAGTGCTTTAGTTCTTGTCTTGCGCTCCTATTTTGGTGGCTTTTCCTCTTTTGTTGGTATTTTCCTGTAGCAGTTTCATGTCTTCCTTGAACGCTATTCCCCGCACCTGCTGTGTTTTTGGAATCAAGACTATTTAAGTTGTGCGGATGCTATCCTTCTTTGTGGGGACATTGTTACGGATGTACTTTGTGGACGCCGTCTGCTCCACACGCTGCAAGTCTTTGCTGTCGTCCAGCGTTCTACCTTAAACGTACTCAAAAGCGCTGTGACTCTATTTCCACATTCACCCATTCACACACAAATTCACACACTGATGGTAGGAGCTGCCATGCAGGGCCCTAACCAGGACTCATCAGGAGCAAGGATGAAGTGTCTCGCTCTAGGACACGACGGACGTGACGAGGTTGGTAGAAGGTGGGGATCGAACCAGGAACCCTCGGGTTGCTGGCAAGACCACTCTCCCAAAATTAAAGCCATTTTATTTATTAATAGCAAAAATGAATATGCTATTTTTCTTTGTTAGAATGAATCTTTGGGTTCCAATGTGCATTTTAGCCATACAATTATTATATTCTAAAAATATAATAACAGTTCAATTAAATTATTATTAAGATGTTTTGGGTTGCTGGCACGGCCACTCTCCCAACCGCGCCTCGCCGTGCTCATTATTACAGTCCAGGGTTTCCCACACATTCATTTATTTGTGGCGGCCCGCCACGAAAGAATTACGGCCGCCACAAATAAAAAAATAAATAAAAATAAAAAATAAATAATTTTTAATTTTATTTATTTATTTTTTTCAGCTTTTGACTCGCTCGACCGCTCATAAAAGCAATGGCACTCTGTCTGTGAATGGAGCTTGTAGTTACATATTATATTAATATGTAAATATTACATTTTCTTCTCAGTGTCAGTCTTGGCGAATTTGGAGCAATTTGAAGGATTTTGGGAACTTAAAAGGTAACAGCATTTTAGGGGGAATGTTGCTTATTGTTCACAACCATTACGAAAGATATGCCGATGTATGTTATTATTTGTTTTGCATTCTACATTTAAATAAAGGCGATCAAAAGGTCACTTACAATGGAGCCATTGGGAGCCGCGCAATTCCACCTTTAAAGCCCTTATAAAAACATACAAACACCACCATTGAGCTTTTATATACTTGATGTAAGTATTTTTGTAATGTAGTAACGAGCACATTTATAACATTTTTAATATTCACGTATTTTGATCATTTTAAGCGTACGCGGCCCATTAATTTTAAAAACACATCATGTTTGCCTTTTTTTCTTCTATCACTGATTATTACTCCCTGCAGACTTCATGAGAGCTCGGTTGGTAGAGTGGCTCGGTTGGTAGAGTGGCTGTGTCAGCAACGTGAGGGTTCTAAGTTCGAGCGCCGCTTCTGTCATCCTAGTCACTGCCGTTGTGTCCTTGGGCAAGACACGTTACCCACCTGCTCCCAGTGCCACCCACACTGTTTAAAAAAAAAATGTAACTTAGATATTGGGTTTCACAATGTAAAGCGCTTTGAGTCACTAGAGAAAAAACGCTATATAAATATAATTCACTTCACTTTACTGCTGCTTACAAAAATGTGTTCGTCTTAAGCATAAGGTAAGGTCCCCTGGGCTAAGGAACCAGCCTCTGCATATCACAGCTCGTGTCGCGACTGTTGCAAACATTTTTTGGTAGGTGCACTTCAAGTCCACAGATGGAACGTACCGGCCGGCCTTGTTTAGGCTAGCGCCCTGGCACTGTAGCATCATAGTGCCTTTGGACAAATATGTAAGTAATGAAACATCATAGCAGCCTATAACCAGCCAATCATTTATATAAAGACCAATACAACACAGCACAATGCTGTTTTTAAGATATTGCTTAAACAAGTGACAACATTTGTGTAAATGTCAATCTCTGTCATAGTCCCAGATATATTTGCTGTGGTTTTTAATGTTCACATTTGCATTCACACATAAGTTACTATTTTCTTTCAACATTGTAGGTTGTGTAGCTCCATGCCCTTGCAAAACCATTGTACTACTGCCAACAGTAGGAGACCAAAAGTTGGACAGAACAGGTTGAAAATATTCATAATGCACACTGTATTAAACTAAATCGGACTGTTCTGGTTGGTGGAAAAGCCTCTTTACTATCCTATCTCCTTTCCATGCCTTAGCTGCCATTTTCTCCGCTTTCTTGCTGTTACTTGCCCCGCTCCTGTCAGGGGGGACTGAGCTGATAAGAAACAATAACTTCTTTCAGGTATGGCGAAAGGGTGGGAGGGTTAAATTTGAGAAGGAGACAAAGAAAAAACAGAGGTGTCAAAACTTTAAAAAATGTTGTTTAGGTGTCGACTAAATTGTTAGTCAATGGTAAGAAATTGATGCAATATTCCTGTGTCGCTATTTCTCATAATTGATGAGTTTGTGTCTACTGATTTTTCATAAGATTCAACTTTTTAATCTAGTAGTAAAGTAAATTGCTTTTACTGGTAAATGTTCTCACCGTGACTGTGTGGGTTCCTTCTGGGTATGCAGCTTCCTCCCACCTCCGTAGACATGCACCTGGTAATAGGTTGATTGGCAACACTAAATTAACCTTAGTGTGTGAATGTTGTCTGCCTGTCTGTGTTTGCCTTGTGATGAGGTGGCGACTTGTCCAGGGTGTAGCCCACCTTCTGCCCGAATGCAGCTGAGATAGGCTCCAGCACCCCTACGACCCCGAGAGGGACAAGCGGTAGAAAATAGATGGATGGATGGATTTCTGTATTCAAAAGAAGTTTATTGGCGTTAATAACAATGCACACATTTACATTACAATCAAATATAATGTGAACGCAATCTGACCTGCATGCGGACATGAAAGTAAACACGACTTGAATTACAGTCCAGGGTTTCCCACACATTCATTTATTTGTGGCGGCCCGCCACGAAAGAATTACGGCCGTCATAAATAAAAATAAAAAATAAATAATTTTTAATTTTATTTATTTATTTTTTTGGGCTTTTGACTCGCTCGACTGCTCATAAAAGCAATGGGATTCTGTCTGTGAATGGAGCTTGTAGTTACATATTATATAAATATGTAAATATTACATTTTCTTCTCAGTGTCAGTCTTGGCGAATTTGGAGCAATTTGAAGGATTTTGGGAACTTAAAAGGTAACAGCATTTTGGGGGGAATGTTGCTTATTGTTCACAACCATTACGAAAGACATGCCGATGTATGTTATTATTTGTTTTGCATTCTAGATATCAAATAAAGGCGATCAAAAGGTCACTTACAATGGAGCCTATGGGAGCCGCGCAATTCCACCTTTAAAGCCCTTATAAAAACATACAAACACCACCATTGAGCTTTTATATACTTGATGTAAGAATTTTTGTAATGTAGTAACGAGCACATTTATAATAACATTTTTAATATTCACGTATTTTGATCATTTTAAGCGTACGCGGCGCATTAATTTAAATTTTTTTTTCTATCACTGATTATTACTCACTGCAGACTTCATGAGAGCCAACAAACATAATAAAACATCACTTACTGTGCAATGTCTGCTGTCATTAGGATGCAGACTGCTGGGATATTCATATATTTCCATTTAGATGAAAAAAGTATCATCATCATCACGAAGTAAGGGGGTATTGGGGGCGGGAGAAACAAACGTATTTTCGTGTTGTATTTGACAGTTTCGAGTCCTAAATGGCAGTCAAAGTGTACCAACTTGTCGGAGTACCTACTCAGTCGTTTCATTTCCAGGCGAGATGCATAATTTATGATCTACAATAAACTTAAAGGGAGCAAGGAAGCTAGAAAGCAGCAGACCATTTGATAATGTAGACAGAGTGACACACAGTAGTGATCATGATAGTTTGTCTGAGTTAGTGCTTATAATAACAATATCACTAATACTTGGTTACTATTCAAGTCACAAAATGTAAATGGAGTATTGTTGGCAGATTTTGAATGGTTATATATTGAATTTTATGTGCGAAATAAAGGATCTCCCAATAGCTCTGCTGTAAACAGACTTTATTAACTTGTATTTACAAATTAGAATCCATTTGGGCACATGTTCTTTTTTCTAAAAGAGTGTGTGTTGTTTGTGAGGTAAATTAAAACAGGTTTTGGTTCAAACTAGCCGGTTTGAAAATGCTGTGAACACACCAATATGTTCAGGGTGATGATGTTAAAAGAGATGTTTGGTCATTTCTTTGTTAGCTCACTCACCCGATTTCCATGGCTATAGTTCATTGCTAGAAACAAGTTGTTTCAAAATTGTTTGTTTTCCGAAGCGTTCATGTGAACGGTTGTGGAAGTGAATGATGCAACACATTTGTACCTTGTTTTAAACGTGTTAAAGAAAAGGAGTAAAATTAAGGACAGAGTCTTGCATTCATCTATTTAAATAAGCTATTCAGATCCCCATAAAACCCACAATGTGTTGCACTTACCACGTATTACTTTCAAGCCCTATGGTAGATGAAAGAGCAGAAAGAAGTCTGTGGCCAAAAGATGTTTTGGACATCATGTCAATTTTATCCCGTTCACATTGGACATTTTATTTTTTTTGTACTACATTAAAATATCTGATTTAAGAAAAAAAATGCATCGGGGCGTCATACACTGCAGTGTGAACATAACCTTCCAGGACAGTTGCTATGCTATCTCCCTCTTCTACTGTGAAGGCTTTAAATGTTGAAAATTACTAATTGATTCGCTAATACAAACGTTGTCTTGCTGTTTTCACAGATACGGAAAAATTGTTTCTACAAAGGCCATTCTGGACAAGAACACTAATCAGTGTAAAGGTGAGTGAGTATCCAGTGGATCTCTTGTTTACCAGAAAGTCATACACAGGCCATGACTGCTGATGAGTAAATATATGAAAGTTATTTCTGTAATATCTGGGCTATGGAGCGAAACCTTAATTCAAGCCACACCCACTTACATTTTGAATATATGTTATTTTGTACATACTGTATATTGGCCAGACAAGTGTAAGTTTTTGAAACATGAAATATTTCCAAAGGCATTCAATTTTGTTCATTTAAACATTTTACAAAATACAGTGCCTCCAACATGGCATATGTCACACCGCGGTGAGGGAAGGAAGTCTTGTCTTGATTTTTCTGTCTTGTGATTTACGTGTTTTATTTTGAAAAGTTACCCTCTGACCACGGGCCCTTCCTCTTGTGTCACCAGTCTGACGTCATCCCTGATTCCTGATTGTTTCCACCTGTTCCCCATCACTCCCACACCCTATTTAAGCTCACTTCTCCGTTTGTCCTTTGCCAGATCGTCTCGTCTATCGTGCCTTTCTAGCGTCCATGTCCATGTCCTTGATTAGCTCCTTGTCTTGCTCCTGTTTTCTTAGTTACCCTAGTTTTTGCTGTAATTTTGAGTTTACTTTTTCCTCCTTCGAGCGTCCTTGGTTATCCTTTGTCTTCCTAATTGGTGAGTTTTTATTTTTCCAAATTTCGAATTTATTGCCTCATTGATTGAGTTATTTTTTTGTTATTTATAGTTAGTGTTTATATTTAGGTCGTTTTGGTGTTTTTACCTCCTGTTGGAGCGCTTTTCGTTTATTCTTATTAATATTAATTTTTTGTTAGAATTTCCTTAGATTAGTATTCCTCCTTATTTTTGGGGAGTGATTTTAAGTTAATTGTTTATCCTCGGAATTATTTTTCCGCCTGTTGATTATTCTTGTGAAAAACTTTTTGCATTGGAGGTAAAAAGTTATTTCAAAACAAAAGCTTAATTTTTTTTAAAACTTCTTCTCTGCATCTGGGTCCTCTCCTTACTCCGAGTCATAACAGCATACAGTGTTGGCGCTCATTCTTCATTCTTCACCTGCTGGCTGAAACAGCTGAAGTCCATCCATCCATCCACCCATTTTCTACCGCTTGTCCCTTTTGGGGTCGTGGGGGGTGCTGGAGCCTATCTCAACTGCATTCGGGCGGAAGGCGGGGCACACCCTGGACAAGTCGCTACCTCATCACAGGGCCAACACAGACAACATTCACACTCACATTCACACACTCGGGCCAATTTACTGTTGCCAATCAACCTATCCCCAGGCATCTGGCCTAATTTGGCTCGTTCTGGGTTGTGGATTTCCGTTCAGTGTGGCGGCTGTTACTTTTTTTCGATGGCTGGATTGACTGTCTTTGGCTTCGGGGCTGTTTTTTGTGCATATCATTGTGTCTTCTCCATGATGAAGGTGATTCCATAATGGTTGACTGCAATTTAGTTGGTCTGATGTGATTAGGCAACTGTTGGCGGCATGTGAAGCCTATGAATCCGGAAAATCCCTAAATTAGCCGCAGCATTGGATAAAGCGCAGGGTTCAAAGCGTGAGAAAAAAGTAGTTTGGATATGATTTCTCAGGTTTGAGTGCTTTTTGTAGCTGTTTGGCAGCCGCTCGTCTTTGAACAAACTCCTAGCATTATAACACACTAAGCAAAAGGATAACGTAATGTTAAAGAAACAGTGTTTGGAAAAGCTTACTGCCTGCTTTCACTCACGGGTTCAACAAATATATAGAAACCATCTCATTCGTTTTTTTTTATCTTTTTGTTCTGGAAGGGGTTTTGTGTTTGTGCACGTACGATAAGCATGCACATTTGCACAAGACAACCATGACTGGCAGTTTAAACCCCACCCATTACAAAGTGTATCTTCTAACTGTGACAAATGTAGACATTTATTTGTTAAATTTGTTCTTGCTAACCACTATTGGTAACATATTCTAGCCATTGGGGATTGTTTGTTTTAAAAATATTTAAAGGGAACCTACGGTGATTGTAATCTACCTTTTTAAAGCATTTCCTTATGGTTTAGATATAATGTATCGGGTATGTTTTGGTCCAAATTTTGCTCCAAAGTCCTAATTATAACCCTTTTTTCGAGCCTGTCTGCAAGATGCTCGATTTTGGAGGCGTTTTCCAGACTGTAAATGAAACCATGCCCCCCCCCCCCCCCCCCCATCAGCAGAAGTATCATAATCTATCTTTTGAAAATGTACATCGTTAAATAATATTTTTTCAGACATGGTAAAAGGAAAACTTCACATACATTTATATAGACTCACCCAGTCACCACATGAGGTAAACTTGCACACTTGCTGACCGATTCAGACTCCAGAGCTGCAAAAAAAAAACTGTTTTGATTGGTTTCAGCAAATCTAATTTAATGCTTTTTAATGTTAATGCCCATGTCTGATCCTACAGTATACACTCAACAGCTGTCTGTGATCATTTTGAATAGTTGGAAAATTAACTTTAACTGTTAGGATCTAGCGAATTATTGGCTCGCAAGACTGTTTTATCTAAGAATGTATTTTTATTAATTTATTTTTTTTGCAGTAGCATCCAATGTTCAGCCTGTCAATCATCACACTGTTCTTTTAATCAAAATGTAAAATGTGGAACTGCCATTAACCCCTGTGAATAAATATCCAACTCTGAACTAGTTGATCAATATTACATACCCATAAGCCGTTTTTAAAAATGTATCTCTTTAAAATATGCTGCAAAAATGCATATCCTCTGAAAATATGACTTATAACAGCCATAAACTGAAAGGATACATGTTGTAATCAGGAAACAATAGTAATAATTAAAAAAAATATGAACATTTTATTGAATAATAAATTAACATTGTACTAGGAATTTATTCGGAAACAGATGATGGATTTAAATATCTTGGAAAAATACATTTCATTGATTGATATTTGGAAAAAGGCCAATATGATGCAATACAGATAAACTGATTCAATTAAATTGATGTACACCCTCTGAGTTGTTTAAAATGGGTACAGTAGATAGCAAGATTAGTATAAAGTGTCAGGCAGATGAAGGAACTTTACTGTGGGAATGTCAGAAAATAAGAGTTGTGGTCTGTTGTGTGAATTGACTTGTTTGACTATCTTAGGTCACCGTAGATAACATGAGGCACCTCATCACGAGTCTTGCTAATGTCAGCCATGTTAAGTCATGTGTGTCAAAGTAAAGCTGACTAAACAAAATATCCGCTATAGAGGCAGAGCTTTTCAAGCTTTTGGACTATCCAGTTTGAAAGCCAGAGACAAAGAAAATAAACACACAGCTGTAGCAATTTATCGACTACAGCAACTTTCTTAAATTTATTCTCATTCATTGTTTGATGGATTGACGTATTGAGTACCGGCCCAGTCCAGTCCTATTACATTTATTAATGCCTCTGGACATCGCATTTAATACGTTTTAATGCCATTTAAGGCCTTCATTTTTACAAAATCAATTTAATGACTTTTAATGTTTTTAAACCAGACACTGTATATCACAGTGCCTTACCTTTTATTACTGGTTGTGGAAATCTTGTCCACCACTGCACTTTGTGTTCAAAGGCAAACTGCACATCTTTAACTGCCCGAAGACTTTTTCGATGGATAGTTTTTTAATATGTAAATATCCTCTTGGACTTGTCCCCACCTATCTGTGTTCCTTTGCGTTTAGAGACTCCAGGCATTACAGCCTACGCTCACAGGATGTCCTCCACATGTTGGTTCCTAGCACAGAACTTGGTAAAAAAGCTTTCAGTTATGCTGCTCCCTGGTCATGGAATGACATCCAGAAAGATTAAGTCCATTTTAAAAGATCGAGAAACCAGTTCTCTTGAGCAATGTACTTGCTTTTAAAGGCCTACTGAAACCCACTACTACCGACCACGCAGTCTGATAGTTTATATATCAATGATGAAATATTAACATTGCCACACATGCCAATACAGCCTTTTTAGTTTACTAAATTGCAATTTTAAACTTCCCGCGAGTTTCTTGTTAAAAACGTCGCGAAATGATGACGTGCGCGTGACGTCACGAACTGTCAGGAAATATTAGCGCTGCACCACTAGCGGCTAAAAGTCGTCTGCTTTAATCGCATAATTACACAGTATTCTGGACATCTGTGTTGCTGAATCTTTTGCAATTTGTTCTTTTAATAATGGAGACCATAAAGAACAATGCTGTTGGTGGAAAGCGGTGGATCGCAGCTGTCTTTAGCACGGAGACACAGACGGTGTTTCTTTGTTTGTTGTGAAGCCAACATGTTTTCTCTATGTCAACCAGCATGTTTTTGGATGGGAAAATTGGGATTTATATCTTATCGGAGACATCAATGGATTATTCGTCATCTTGCAGCAGCTGTCAAAAAAGGCAGCTGTGAGCGTGGCTCCTCGGCTTCTCTCTGAGACACTGCGTGTTCACCGCAGCCATCCGACCTCGAGGTATGTCTTCACAATCTTACTAAAACACTATTAAAACAATAAGCAGATAAGGGATTTTCCAGAATTATCCAAGTAAATGTGTCTAATTACATCTGAAACACTCACACTGCTGCCGGCCGGAGCCGTCACTTTTTTTTTTCTTTTTCTTTTTTCTAGTCCTTCACTATCAATATCCTAATTCACAAATCTTTCATCCTCGCTCAAATTAATGGGGAAATTGTCGCTTTCTTGGTCTGAATTGCTCTTACTGCTGGTGGCTCCCATTATAAACCATGTGAATATGTGTGGAACACTGCAACTCGTGACGTCACGTGCACATACTCCTGGTAAAGGCAAGGCTTTTTTATTAGCGACCAAAAGTTGCGGACTTTATGGTTTTTTTTTCTCTACTAAATACTTTCAGCAAAAATATGGCAATATCGCGAAATGATCAAGTATGACACTTAGAATGGACCTGCTATTCCCGTTTAAATAAGAAAATCTCATTTCAGTAGGCCTTTAAATTGAATTATTACTTATTTGTTTTGAATTATTTTTGACCTGTTGTGATATGGCTGCAGTTTTTCTGTGGTATTGTCTTGTTGTAATTATTATTGTAACTTTGTTTGTGCCGCCCTCTTTGTCAGGTCACTCTTGAAAAAAAGAGATTTTAATCTCAATGAGTCTTTACCTGGTTAAATAAAGGGAATTTAATTAATGCCCTAAGGAAACACTGTTTAAGCAGTTTTTATGTCACTGCATTTTGCTTGTCTGTGGTATTCTGCACATGCCACGATTGAATGAAAATAATACTTTTTACTACCTTATCTTGTGTTTCTGCAAACCGAGTCAGGAGTGTTTATTTTATATGATTTATTTTAAAGAAAATGAGCAGACAGGACCGCAAGAAACAAAAAGGAATATGCGGCAGTTCCAGCTAGTAGGCTTTTGATACATTATGTCCAAGAATGCCCACATACTGTATGTACATCAGTGATATCACAAATGGCTCAATGTTGAAAAAAATTGTTCAAAACGGACTGAGGTATCCAAAGCAGCTTGCGAGCTGACACTTAAATGCTTGAATCCTATGATTTGATTCTTTGGCATTGTTTAACACGAGTGAGTATACAACATTTACAAGTCAGAAAACACACTCATCATATGTCCCCCTAAAAAATGTTTTTTTGTTGTGATAACTGACTGTTTCAATATTCTAAACATCTGATGTGTTTTTACATAAATGTTACAGTATTGATGACAATGGCTAATGCTCATGCAAAATATGTTTTCCAAGACGACATACTTGTCATGATGTTGTAAGCATTTTATCCCAATGGTACTTAACAAAGAGCAGATTTAAGAATTGTAACATTGTTGCAATTGCCGAAATCAAAATGTGGCGTGCCATACAAACAACGAGAATATATCTCATATACTCTTTGTGAAGACTGAGACCCCTGTCAGTGTTGGGGGTCTTCTCATGATGGTCGGCTTGATTGTTAAAGTGGTCTGAGCGAAGCACTAATCAATATGATTGTAGTCATATACTTTAAATACACCCACAGGCCTGTGCTCGGTATGACTACTGCTCCTCCTTCTGAACCGTGCTCAAAACCATATTGATGTATAAAGATAACAAAATAGATTTTGTATAATCAACTGCAATGGTATGAAGGGAAACAATCTCATTGATACTAATATACAGGGATCGTCCATTATTATCGTCATTGTTTTTGTTTTTTTTAATCTCCCCTAGTGCCCTTTTTAAATCACTACCAATTTACTTTATCATCCACTCATACCAAATCGGTAGTTATGTCAGCGCTTTGCCAGCTAGTGACCCAACAACAACAACTTAGCACTTCCTCATTATGCACCAATGACAGTTAAAGACAGTGAGGTTGCATTCATGAACCCTCGTAACTATGATTCTCAACATTACAAAAGTCTCTTTTTGTATGTTCTCTGTGTTCTTCTGCAACTACCATCGCACAGCAGGTCTCTCCACATGTTTGCACTAAGTGCAACAGGGACTGTCACTCAAGAATTGGCTTGTACAGACATGCTAGGCGTTGTCAACAAACATGAAAGTACCTTATATCAACAAAACATCAAGTTGAAATGTGAAAATTATAATTAAGTGTATTTTATAATTAAAACACTCATAACTGAAACGATATTACTAATAATTGACTAAAATAAGATGACAAAACTATTTAAATAAAAACAAACTATTAATATTAATTAAAAGTCCCATAAACAAATAAAAAAATAGATAAATACAATTAAAAATTAAACATCAAATCTAAATAAGTGTCTGAACTAAGAGCGTAAATTTGCATGGTCTTCCGTTACTAAGTTGCCAAAGAAAAAGTATTACTTAGTTATCATGTAATATGTATTTTTCGGAGTATAAGTCGCACCTGCCGAAAATGCATAAAAAATAAGGAAAAACACGTATATAGGTCGCACTGGAGTATAAGTCAAATTTTTTGAGGAAATGTATTTGATAAAACCCAACATCAAGAATAGACATTTGAAAAGCAATTTAAAATAAATAAAGAATAGTGAACAACAGGCTGAATAAGTGTACGTTATATGACGCATAAATAACCAACTGAGAAGGTGCCTGGTATGTTAACGTTACATATTATGGTAAGAGTCATTCAAATAACTATAAAATATAGAACATGCTATAAGTTTACCAAACAATTTGTCACTCCTAATCGCTAAAACCCATGAAATCTTATACGTCTAGTCTCTTACGTGAATGAGCTGAATAATATTATTTGTTATTTTACGGTAATGTGTTAATAATTCTACACATAAGTCGCTCCTGAGTATAAGTCGCACCCCTGGCCAAACTATGAAAAAAACTGTGACTTATGGTCCAAAAAATACGGTAATTGAAGATTTTCAATTACTAGTATGTTCAACTTGAATGTCATAAAAGTACATAGGAATAAACATGTTTTGTTTTCCATTTTAAGTACCAGTTCGGGCACCGTTTAATCACAGTCACCATTTTTCAGGGACAGATTTGATAGTTTTGGTTAAATTGTAAACAGTACCCCTCCCTAGCCAATATGTGTTTTGATTTCATAGACAGTAATTAGGTCGGAGCTCTGGAAAAAAAAGTAAAAATGTCTGTTATTTTTTGTTTTTTTAACATTGACACACTGTAGTTTTACAGTAAATTCAAAATCTCATCACTAAAGCAGGGCAGGAATGACATATTTTTGAAATTTAATATTGTAAAACTTCAATCTGAATATTTTTTTGAATAGACCAAAAAATATTGCTTAACAGACATTAATTAATCCATTAATCCAGCCATAAATTAATGCAGTTAAACACTGTCATGCACAAGATGAAACCGCTGCAGCCGTCAAAGCCCTAAGTAGCATATTTACAGCTTGTGACGTTGACTTCATGTATGTTTTTAACAGTTGTTAACTTACAATAAATGTCCTTATCAGCTGGCCATTAGAATGCCTTACAAGCAGGATAAGTGTTGGCTTGATTGCAAAAGCATTCAGTTGGGACTAGATAAGTACTTTGCGTGACTAAGGAGTATAAATTGGCACAGAGGTTTCTCGTGGGAAGGAAAAGGATGGATGGGAGGCGGCACAAGGAAGTCGGGGGGAGTGGGTAAAAATAGCCTCAGGCTGACAGAAAAGGAAGGGTACCCTTTGAAAGTGATGATTTAGCAGACAGCCTCTTCATTTCGGCAAGATTAGACTGAGAGACAAAAGAATGACATATGGAGACAGATCAGATCAGTCTGTTATTTTGGCATTTTTTGTTTAATAAAGCCCATCAATGTATCAAATAGAACTTTGCACTTTAGCACCCAATTCAGGTTACTTGTTATACATTGAAGCTTGTTGACATTTGTGAAACTACTGAAGGGTTTATAATTTACAATACAGTTTACCTAATTTAATTTTTGAGCAGGGGTTCCAAACTGTTTTCTTCTGAGAACTACTTTTACAAAACAAACATGTCAGAGAGCTACTCATTTTTGTTGCCTTAATCTTCATAGCTTATTTAACCCAAATAAAGGCAATGAGTTTGTTTTGCCAGAGCATTAACAAATTGTTGGCATTTACAATGTCATTGTAGGCTCTTGATTATGTTTTCCATTTCCTGTTATCCTCCTTTTTAAATGGTAAATGGGTTAAACTTGTATAGCGCTTTTCTACTTTCACGGTATTTAAAACACTCCGACACCTTTTCTTCATTCAGACATTCACACACTAATGGCGGGAGCTGCCATGCAAGGCACTAAACACGACCCATCAGGGTCAAGGGTGAAGTGTCTTGCTCAAGGACAGGGATCGAACCAGGAACCCTCAGGTTGCTGGCACAGCGGCTCTATTAACCGAGCCACGCCATCCTCCACTATTTATCATGTCTGGTTACTGGCTTTCTCACCTGTCTCTAATATGCAATCAGGACACACCTACTCCTCGTTGCCAAATGGTATGCTTTTATAGTGCATCCGGAATGTATTCACAGCGCTTCACTGTTATGTAACAGCCTCACTCCAAAGTGCAAAAAATCATTTTTGTTTTCAAAATTTTATGGACAATATCCCATAATGACAGTGGGATTTTTTTTAACTTTTTTTTTTTTAACATTTTTGCAATGTATACAAGTATGTACATAAGTATTCACAGCTCCATCAGGTTTGATGGGAATTGTTGGTTTTTATCCAGGATGTCTCTTTACATTGCTGCATTCATCTTAGTCTAGTCAGGGAATTGACCAAGAACCCGGTGGTCACACTGTCAGAGCTACAGCATTACTCTGTGGAGAGAGGAAACCCTTCCAGAAGGACAACCACCAGTCAGGCTAGACGGAAACCATTTCTTACTGAAAAGTTTGTCAAAATGCACCTAAAATACTCTGACCATAAGAAAAAAAATTCTCTGGTCCGACGAGACACAAATTTAACTTTTCTGTCATGAAAGCCAGGCATCATGTATGGAGGAAACCAGGCACCGCTCATCACCAGTGAAGCATGGTGGCGGCGGCATCATGCTGTGGTGATGTTTTTCAATCGCGAGAACTGAAAGACTCGTCAGGATAGAGAGAAAGATGAATGCAGCAATGTACAGAGACATCCTGGATGTAAACCAACGCTTCCCATCCAATCTGTTAGAGCAGGGGTAGGGAACCTATGGCTCTAGACCAGATGTGGCTCTTTTGATGACTTAATCTGGCTCTCAGATTAATTTTAGATGACATTGCTCAACACGATAAATCATGAATAATTCCGCTGGTAATCACAGTGTTAAAAATAGCGTTCAAATTACAAAACATTCTCATGCATTTTAATCCAACCATTTATTTTATATCGCACCTGTTCAAGAAATCGCATTATTGGTAAGAAGTGTTATATATTTATTATTGGTTAGCTTTAATAACAACGTTATTAAAAAGACTAAAAAACTTATTATACCGTATTTTTCGGACTATAAGTCACAATTTTTTCATAGTTTGGCTAGGAGTGCGACTTATACTCAGGAGCGACTTATGTGTGAAATTATTAACACATTACCGTAAAATATCAAATAATATTATTTAGCACATTCACATAAGAGACTAGACGTATAACATTTCATGGGATTTATCGACTAGAAGTGACAGATTGTTTGGTAAAGGTATAGCATGTTCTATATGTTATAGTTATTTGAATGACTCTTACCATAATATGTTACGTTAACATACCAGGCACCTTCTCAGTTGGTTATTTATGCGTCATATAACGTACACTTATTCAGCCTGTTGTTCACTATTCATTATTTATTTCAAATTGCCTTTCAAATGTCTATTCTTGGTGTTGGGTTTTATCAAATAAATGTCCCCAAAAAATGCGACTTATACTCCAGTGCGACTTATAAATGTTTTTTTCCTTCTTTATTATGCATTTTCGGCTGGTGCGATTTATACTCCGGAGCGACTTATACTCCGAAAAATGCGGTACTCTAAAAATGTTGGTCTTAAAAATGCACCCATTTAGTTGTATTCAGTGTTAAAAAATATATTATGGCTCTCACGGAAATACATTTTGAAATATTTGGCTTTCATGGCTCTCTCACCCAAAAATGTTCCCTACCCCTGTGTTAGAGCTCGAAAGGTGGCACAAAGAGGAATGGGCAAAACTGTCTGTGTCAAGTTGTGGCATCGTATTCAAAAATACTTGCGGTTGTAACTGCTATCAAAGGCGCATCAACAAGTATTAAGCAAAGGCTGTGAATACTTATGTACATGTCCATCCATCCATTTCTACCGCTTATTCTCTTTTGGGGTCGCGGGGGGCGCTGGTGCCTATCTCAGCTACAACCGGGCGGAAGGCGGCGTACACCCTGGACAAGTTGCCACCTCATCGCAGGGCCAACACAGATAGACAGACAACATTCACACTCACATTCACACACTAGGGCCAATTTAGTGTTGCCAATCAACCTATCCCCAGGTGCATATCTTTGGAAGTGGGAGGAAGCCGGGGAACGTTGAGGGAACCCATGCATTCACGGGAAGGACATGCAAACTCCACACAAAAAAATCCCGAGCCCGGGATGGAACCCAGGACTACTCAGGACCTTCGTATTGTGAGGCAGACGCACTAACCCCTCTGCCACCGTGAAGCCCCTTATGTACATGTGATTTTTATTTTATTATTATTTTTAATACATTTGCGATATATTAAAAAAAAACGTTTCACATTGCCGTGGGTTATTGTCTGTACAATTTTGAGAAAAACAATTAATTTATAAAATGTTTGAATAAGGCTTTAACATAAAATGTGGAAAAAGTGAAGGGCTGTGAATACTTTCCAGATGCAGTGTTAGCCATCCATTCAGGACTTGCTTGGCATGTGTGCTTTTTGTCTGCCTTACTGCTAGACGCCCATAGTTTCCCCTATGCTTCCTGTGCATTTCTCTGCTGCACTATTTCTTTATTTTTCTTAATAAATACAGTACACTCTGACTGTCGTCTCTGCATCATGGGATAACGGCCAACCACATCCACATCGAAATTGTCACGAGCATGGGGGCGTGGAAGGCACCTTTTGCGACCCCAAAATGCAGCAGACGACAGGCAGATGGTGAGTACAATATTTTGATTTAATTAACAAAAGAAACACCCTCAGGAGGAGGTGGGAAAAACTGAGCAAAAGAAGGGAAGTGCTGCAATAATAGGATAAGTAACAAAACTTATTTTGGGAGAAAAACAGACACATCTACACATGCGTCAGGTAGCGTCAGGGGGGTTCTAGGCATGGTTATAGGAGGGGGCAGTCAGATATGTGAAGGGGGCATCATGTGTACACATCATGCTACAGCACTTTTTTTTCTGTGCTTATAGTAACGATGCTTTCTTCATTGAAATGGGTCTTTAGCTATGTGTCCAACCCCAACCTGAAGTAGTGGATTGCACTTTGTCAGGCCTCTACCTTCAGACATGTCCAACTTGGGTGTCCCACCTGAAGACTAAGCTCCTGCTGTTATAGCTCTTACGGTCACTGAGGCACGCAAACCCCCTGACCACAATAAGGTGGTAATCCCTCAGGGCGGGAAACTGAAAAATAAAAATAAAAATAAATGAATAAAATAAAATAAAACATCCTTCATCCAGATTTTATCAACCAACAACATAACATTTATCCTAACTGGATGGCCTAACTCTCAAATAAATGTTGACCCAAAGTCGGACTTCACACACTAAAGTCAATATTTACAAAACTGAAAGGTAGTCTGATGAATAATGATAAAAAAGAATCTCAAACTATCATTGCTACTACTACATGCAGGAGCAGGACTAGACTTTTTAAATGCTCTGAAAAATGGATGCATTACAGAGCATTAACTTTCTCTTTGTGAGCTGCTGGAAGCTGGAGCAGAAAATAAGGAAGCTTGAACAACAACAGAAAAAACCTGCTGTGATTACATGAAGAAAAACAACAACAGTACAGGACTACAGCCTGGGGCGGGGCTTTACGTAGGGGTCTGTCAGACACAGGTCACTTGTCGTCAGTTTGTCACATGCAGTGGACGTGGGCACAAAATTCATTCACTCCAATGTATGTGTGTTGCCCACTTGCTTGTAAATTGATGAAAACGGCTGTGTTTTTGTTTTTAGGTGTCTTGGTCATATCAAATGAAACTTATAATTAGTTTATTACATAATGTAGATTGAAACATTAAAGGTTGACTATGTAGAATTACAAGAAAAACAACAGAAATAGAATTCCAGCAGTCGATTGCCAGACCGTTGCTAAGTAAAACGGGCCGTTGCTAGGGACTCCGCTCTGAACAGAGGACAGCAGAGGAGGACTGCTAAGCAGGATATATACCTTATGTTTCACTTAACAGCATCATAAATGACTTGTAGCTTGTTACAGGGACAGTGGAGGCTCTCTGCCTTCCAAACCACTGCTGCTCAGAGCCTCCGTTGTCACTGCTCTCGTCAAGTTGTAAAAAAAAAAAAAAAGGAACTCCGTAGCACCGAAAGTCCGCGACGATAAACGTGTTTATGACAGATAAGACTACACAAATACACCCATCCTAACAAGTATATGATAAATGTAGACAACCTTTCCTTTTCTTTTACTTTCATACTGCAACAGTGATTGTATGTTTGCTGAGGGCTGTAGGGTGTGTGCGGGTGTGTGTCTGCTGCGCAGCCTGTGGAATGGTGAATATACGCACAGCGGAGGGAGGGATGAGAGGGAAGCCGACACTACTATATCGTGTGTCTCCCTTTTTCGGCGGATTTTTCCGCTAGTGCGGATAATTTTGTCAACTTGTAATGTAGTAATTTTGTGAGTTTATTAAAATTTGCTTTCTCAAATTTTGATTTGAGGGGGCAAGACATTTAAATAAGGGGGCTTTGCCCCCTCTTGCCCCTCCGTAGAGCCGGCCGTGGGTAGCGTAGCAGAACGAATGACAAAGCAATGTATTAGGTAAACAACAATGAACCGACAGCGCTGGTAGACTGATTGGTAGCCGGGCTTTGGTGTGTCCCGGTTGCCAATCAAGGACAGGTGTGGCAGCCAGTGCTCAGTGGTCTGACCAGGGAAGTGAAACCAACAATTAGGAGTACTGGACGGGAACTAAGACGCCACACAAACAGGAAAAAACGACACAACGTTCAAAACATTCACAAGGGTGGGACAGAAACCTGACACACAACTCATATTTTGCATCAAACATTTTTATTTGCTTTACATATTTCAGCATGCATTTATTTCTAGTGTGTTTTTGTATCACTATTCAAGGTACTGAGAAATTGCACTTTATTTTGGAAGCAGAGCACCGTTCAAACAGTGCAACCATTGTCTTTATGCTATTTTGTTGTCATTTGTCATTAATTATGTCTGACTTCAACACTTCAAACATAACAATACTGGGAGTATACGTACAGATTATTTGACCCTTTGGTGAACTTCTTAAAATCAGTTGGCTTATAAGCTACTGGTTTGAAACCCCTGATTTAGAGTCTCTAAGTAACCCATCATGAGGTGAGGTTGATTCATCTATTTATTCAGCTCCCTTAAAAAAATACTGAAAAACACCTTCAATTTGAGTTATTTTCATTGAAAAGTATTTCATTATAGTAGCAGATCAGGAGTTTGATATTCTGTGTAACCAAAAAAGTGGCTTAATGAAGTCATTTATTGTTTTTAATAGACTTAAACATTTGCAGTCTTAGACATTCACTACAATAAGACAACAGGTCCACATAAAATGTTTAATTTAATACATAAAAAATGCTTTTCAAAGCAATACAAAAGCAAATGTTAAACAATGAACTTGTTCTTTTACCCCTGCTTCAGATGGTAAAAAAATAGATAAGAGTTGACCCATCAATCGCAGTCATGAGTCATACTTTGTGCGATGATAAGCTCTCATTATCGTGGCCAAATAAATCTTATTTTGCACATTTATGTGTCCCAGATGCTTGCTTCAGTCTTTTTATTCATCTTACGCTTGTGTTAATCAATCACCTTTTCTTAAACACATGCCCCTGTTAAATTTACACGGTGGAAAAATCACAAGGATTTATTGCAACGTTCACTTTCTCCCATAATTTTATTCACAGAAAAACACCTGAAAGTTTTGCCATCACAATTTCTTGGGAAAGCTCCTGCAAAACCCGACATTATAAAAAGGGCCATCAGGATCCTTGAGTTGAATATGCAAACTGGGCACATTTATTTTTTGTTGTTGAAATGGTGTTAAGGTGACAAAGAACATCTGAAACATTGACAACAAATCCGTAAAATACAAACTGATGCAAGGTTAGTGACAAAAATAAGCCTCAAAACATCACAACTGTTGCCGCAAGCTGCTGCAAAATCAGGCGTTTTAGGTCTCGACAATCACAAAATAGGAAATCCTGAAGGGACTGACAGTTTGTGTTCTCAGTTTGCTGCAGGTTTGAACACACTGACAGTTTTCCAGTTAGCAGTGTTGGCGTACAAGGAGCAGGAGAGAGCACAGGAGGGAGGGAAGGACAACCACTTTCGATTGTGAAGGATTTCAATTTCCCAAAGACAATCACCCTCTCCTTCAGTGTCTCCTGTCTGTCCTTTGCATGTCTCACTCTCTCACTGCTCATCTCATTCGTGCTTGCTCTCTCCCCCTGCATCTGCCACCCTGCAATATTCTTCGTCCGCCTTTTTTTGCGCTCTCTTCCTCTGCACTCCGTCGCTTGTCCTAATGGCCCAAGGCCAAGAACTCTGGGAACTCAAGAGATTAGATGAGAGCTTTGGTTTTGTTTGTCTGTGTGTGTGTGTGTGTGTGTGTGTGTGCGTGTGTGTGTGTGTGTGTGTGTGTGTGTGTGTGTGTGTGTGTGTGTGTGTGTGTGTGTGTTTGTCCATACAGTGTGTATTTGCATGCACGTGCATCACATTATTTAGGTTTTTTATTTATTTATTTTTTTTAAATTGATTAATCAACCCAACAAAATAATAAACAATAATACTTGTTTTTATTTATCCATCCATCCATTTTCTACCGCTTATTCCCTTTTGGGGTCGCGGGGGGCACTGGCGCCTATCTCAACTACAATCGGGCGGAAGGCGGGGTACTTTTATTTACCGTTATTATTTATGTATTTATTTTTTTGGTCCTGTCCAGCTTTTCAGGCAAATCATATAGTTGATGTAGATGCCCATATCGGATGTACAAATTTAATTTACAAAAGAGAAGTGTGGGATACTTCTCTTGTTGCCTTATTTGTAATTGACTTTTTTAAATTGATGTATATTATTATTTGGCGCTGCCGGGCCGGAGCAGGAGGGGATGGAAAGAGAAAAAAAAAAGGAAAACGGGGTGAATTGTGAGGACAAGAGGGGGATAAGACAGAGAGACAAAAACAACAGCAGCAAACACAACAACAACAGTAGACCAACATCAGCAAATATGATATGTACAAATGTGATAGTAAAAATAATGGTTAAGAATTGAAATGAATAATAATACAGTAATGACAATGAACATTATTGCACTACAAATGGAGCAACACAAATACAAATAGAAATAGCACCATTAATAATAAATAATAATAATTTACCTCTGTAATACACAATAATACAATTACAATTTCAAAACCCAGTAACATTTAGAATAGCAATCAATAGAGCAGGGGTGTCAAACTCAAATACAGAGTGGGCCAAAATTCTAAACTGAACAAAGCCGCGGGCCAAAGTTGAACAACTTAACCTTTTAATAGGGACCCAAACAAGTTTTGCATTGAATATTGAACAAGCAAGGCTTATATAACTTTATAGTGACATGCAAAATCGAGTTTTGTTGGTAGCGGGGGTGTATATTGTAGCGTCCCAGAAGAGTTAGTGCTGCAAGGGTTTCTGGGTATTTGTTCTGTTGTGTTTATGTTGTGTTACGGTGCGGATGTTCTCCCAAAATGTGTTTGTCATTCTTGTTTGGTGTAACAGTGTTAAAGTTGTTTATACGGCCACCCTCAGTGTGACCTTTATGGCTGTTGATCAAATATGCCTTGCATTAACTTGTGTGTGAGTATAAGCCGCATATATTTTGTGACTGGGCCGGCACGCTGTTTGTATGGAGGGAAAGCGGACATGACGACAGGTTGTAGAGGATGCTAAAAGCAGTACCTTTAAGGCACGCCCCCAAAATTGTTGTCCGGGTGGAAATTCGGGAGAATGGTTGCCCTGGGAGATTTTCGGGGGGGCACTGAAATTTGGAATTCTCCTGGAAAAATCGGGAGGGTTGGCAAGTATGAGAATTAGCTTTGGATGCGGTAATACAGCGGCACTGCCACTGAATAATTCCGGCGGGCCAGCTCTAATGGTAATTTATTATTGCCTCAAGGGCCAAATTACATTACACGGCGGGCCATATTTGGCCCGCGGGCCAGAGTTTGACACCCATGCAATAGAGCAATTAAGAGGACATAAACATGACACAAAACAATCCAAAAGTAGTCAAACGAAAATGACTAATATCAACAACAGTATCAATATTAATAACAATTCCAACATAGCAGTGATTAGAAATCCCTCATTGACATTATCATTACAGAGATTTATAAGAAATAAAAATAAAAACATTAAAAAAAGAACAATAGTGTCACAGTGGCTCACATCTCATAAGTTTCACAAACCATTGTGTCCAGTACTTTCCCCAAAGATAAAATAAGTTGTATTTTAGATTCATTTAATAGTTAAAGCAAATTTAAATAATGGATCCCATATTCCAATATAGGACTCATTATTATCTAAACTAAATGCAGTTTTTTTTATATCATTTCCATAGCTAGTGTATACCAGTCAGTATGAGTTGGAGTCGGACTATCAACATCTATCCATTTTTTTAGTATTACCCTTTTTGTTATAATGCATGTTGAAAGAAATTCATTTTATAGTCTTTGATGACACGTTACTAAATTGATGCGGATCATCAAGAATACACGTTTTCAGTGTCAATGGGATGTTTACATGTAGGAATGTGATTGCTTCTTTTGTTGTTTTCAACCATAACTCTTTTTCATTTTTTATTTTTTTAATCTTTCAAGAATTTAATATTTTTCAGGGCTGACTCAGCACGATGAAATGTCATCTTTGTATCATCTTCAGGCCACCGCTGGGAAGCAAAGGGCAAAAATGAGAAGGGTTGCATAATTCAAATGTTTTCATTTTATCCTTAGTGTTCTGAGGTAGCAATCATTTTCAGTGGGTATAAAGTTATTTTGAGTTACATTATAGATGTGGAAAATGTTTCATGTCATTTGGAAGGAGGGAAACTTCTCAAAGTAACCTTAACTCTCCAAAGGCGCCAATGCTTAGCCTCTAACCCCTTCAGAAAGAGGGACAGATACAGCTTCAAAATATACAGCTCTCTTTGAGTGATGAGTAGACTGCAAGCAAATGGGCCATTCTCGTCAAGGCTGATACTCTGTCACGAGAGTTGCCCACTTTAAAAAAAAAAAAAAAAAATACAAAAAAAATGTATCCATTAGTCATGCCTGTGGTCGAGACAAATGTTCACTGTCTGAACGATAGTGTGAACGCCAACACTCATTTGGGAAGAGAATCACTTGGAGACTGCTCCACTTTTAAAAATGTTTTTTTATTAGAAATCTTAATTATAGCTAATTCCACAATAACTTAAAGGGGACCCGTGATTCATTTAGTCTGTAACAATGTTGGGTACTCCTGAACAATGCCAATGCGTCAAATCATAAGGTTCATGCATATTGGCGCGAGCTTGCATGAAGTAGTGGAGGCAGTCTGGCTACATTGTGACATCACAGCGAGGTGGACATACCCTATTTTCCGGACCATAGGGCGCACCGGATTATAAGGCGCACTGCCGATGAATGGTCTATTTTTAATCTGTTTTCATATATGAGGTACATTTTTAAAGGGTGCATTAAAGGAGTCATATTATTTATTATTTTTAAATTGATAACATTTCCTTGTTACACATTACATGTAATGGTGGTTCTTTGGTCAAAATGTTACATACATTATGTTTTACAGATCATCTTCAAGCCGCTTTCTGACAGTCTCTTCCGGATGCGCCGTCTTGTGGGCGGTCTTTTTTACGTGGCTGAGTTTCGGCAGCGTCTTCTCCCCGTCATCTTTGTTGTAGCGGTGTAGCGTGCAAGGACGGGAGTGGAAGAAGTGTCAAAAAGATGGAGCCAACTTTTTTAATGACCTTCAGACTATATTTAAATAAAAAATGGAGCAGCTTTCCTCATCCAGAAACAACAACAATGTGTCCCGTGAATAAACGTCCGAACGCAACTGTTTAATAACTAAAGTTCCTTGGGTAAATAATATAAACTCACTACCCTCTGTATCTTTTAGTGCTTTCATGGTGAAGAACTTACTTATATCATTAGAAATGGCAACAGTGGAAGATGACTATCCTGTAACATGTAGATAAAGAAAAATAAGAAGCTTATCGACTACGTTGTCAGCATGGACTACACAAGGTGGACACGCATAATTTTTCAGGATTCATGCAGATGCCAAATACAGATCAGCAGGTACCAGAAGGTAAAACAACTGCATAATATTCCGAAACAAAACGCCAGATAATGTCTTACTTTATACACACGCCATAATAATACTTGTATGTGCCGACAATACATCAAGCGGTGGGGCTTCATAACTTACCAAAATCGTACTAAAACATTTTGATAGATTTTTAGCGCCATGTGTAATGTTCTATATTTTCAATGGAACATATAAAATGTTGGTGTTTACTTGAGTCATATTGCCATCATAGTGCAGTCTACACATATCTCTTATGTTTGACTGCCATCTACCGGTCAAACTTATCATTACACCATGTACCAAATATAATTGCTTTGAGATCGGTAATCTAAACCAGAATTATTACGTTATTAGGCGCACTATCGAGTTTTAAAGGGTAAAAAAAAAGATTTTAAGTACGCCTTATAGTCTGGAAAATATGGTACCTATTTCAATCAATCAATCAATGTTTACTTATATAGCCCTAAATCACTAGTGTCTCAAAGGGCTGCACAAACCACCACGACATCCTCGGTAGGAAAACTCACACCCAGTGGGACATTTGGACATTAAGTCAAACTCTCAGCCAGAGAGGGAGGAGTTCCTCTGCTTCGATCGAGTGAATTGAGTGTACGGGTGCACCTGATCTTGTGACCTATGCAATGTTTCATAAGTTTGTCTGGAAAGATTAGAGTTTAAGATGTATATTTACACAGTGTACATTTTCATAAGATACATTCTGATACTTTTTAGCATGTAGGGCGTGATTCATTTGCAATGTGGGAATGACTCCAGAAGTCTTGCAGACAGACTCAAAAAACAGTTAATGTATGTATCACACCAAAGAATATCCAATACATATAAACTCAAAATAAGGAGCATAAAGAAGATTTTGAACAATGTCTTGAGATTTAAGGATCACATTGTGGCCAGGCCAGCTCCAAGTATTTAACCACATGACTGCTCTTAAAAATGTATTCTATTATTTAAAGGAGCCAAATGTAATAGTTGCATGGCAAGTCATCATTACATGGCCGTGGTATGTCAAAAGGCATTAATAAATCATGTTCTTTTCGAACACCCCTATAACTGATAACCATAGTTCAGCCGGGAAATGCTCATTTCAAAATTAGATTTACAGCCCCGAAATGTTGTTATTGTTTTCATTTCGATGCCCCGCCCACCACCGTTTGACCAATTAGAAAGTCTGTGAGTGTGTTACAGCCAGGTTGCCAGTTCCGCACCGCCTTCTTTGTCTAGCTACTGCATGACACAAAAATGTGTAAGAAGTCAAGATACAACAACTTGACAACGCAAAGATACCTCTCCCTACCTCTAGGTTTAGGTTCAAACCCCCTTCTCGGGGTGCACTTGCATTCCATAAAAACATTGACAGACTCTTGACTAGGACTGCGAATCTTAGGGTGTCCCACAATTCAATTCAATATTGATTCATGGGGTCACGATTCGATAATATATCGATTTTTTTTCGATTCAACGCGATTATCGATTCAAAAACGATATTTTTCCGATTCAAAACGATTCTGTATTCATTCAATACATAGGATTTCAGCAGGATCTACCCCAGTCTGCTGACATGCTAGCAGAGTAGTAGATTTAAAAAAAAAAAAGTGTTTATAATTGTAAAGGACAATGTTATGTCAACTGATTGCAATAATGTAAATTTGTTTTAACTATTAAACGAACCAAAAATATGACGTATTTTATCTTTGTGAAAACTTTGGACACAGTGTGTTGTCAAGCTTATGAGATGTGATGCAAGTGTAAGACATTTATTTTTACAAATGTCTAATGATAATGTCAATGAGGGATTTTCAAACACTGCTATGCTGAAATTATAACTAATATTGATACTGTTGTTGATAATATTCATTTTTGTTTCACTACTTTTGGTTTGTTCTATGTCGTGTTTGTGTCTCCTCTCAATTGCTCTGTTTATTGCAGTTCTGAGTGTTGCTGGGTCAGGTTTGGTTTTGGAATTAGATTGCATTGTTAGGGTATTGCTGTGTAGTAGTTTGTTGGATTGATTAAAAAAAAAAAAAAAAAAATTAAAAATGAGAATCGATTCGGAATCGCAAAACGTATTCGATTCAATTCGTATTCGAACCGATTCGGAATCACACAACATAGTCGATTTGATTTGTATTTGAATCGATTTTTTCCCACACCCCTACTCTGGACAATAGATAATTTTTTAAGTATTTGAAAATAATGCCCGTCAGTTTCATGAACAGGGACCCCCTACATACACATAGAACATGTGCTGTGTGTAGGACCTCGTGATCTGTTTGGGGCCCGATGTGTATTAAGAGGTGCATGTAAAATCTCAATTAAAGAATGACGGGGCACTTCATCTGATATCTTACTGATGTTTTTTTTCTCAGCCCCTTTCTGTTCTTTCACAGGTGAGAAAATAATGGCACATTTAATAACTGACAAACTTAAGCTGCTTCTGCTCTATTGCCTTAGATTTTGGAACTGGTAATACTAAGTTAAAAATCACGACTATATAGTATAGACCTGCATAGCAGGAGGTTGTGGGAACAAGTCAGGAAGTTAGAATTTCCACACGCTACTAACTAAATACTACATGGCTATCAACTTCGACTCTCAAGTACTTTCCTAACATCGATCGGGAGATTTTTTTTTCCAATCTGAGGAGTAAGGATCATTCTAAATCCAGCAGTTCGAGGAGAGCACAAGTGCCGAAAGATACAACAACCCACCAGTTGGTGTCCCAGTAAGAGCAGACATTGTAAGTCAGTGTTTTATGTTCTTCGTTTATGAAATGTCAACCAGTTATGCTACATGATAAAACCCTAAAGCTCTCAGGAAGTATGCCATTAGTGGTGGCAAATACATAACGTGCTCTCTATTTTGTTGTGTTGACAAAAGTAGCGCTTGTTGCAAGGGACTCAGTGAAATCAATGAGCCCAGAAAACTAATTTTGGTAATGGTTAAAATGACCAAAATACTGTAAATATTAGGTTTTCATGAATGTGCCTGTTCCTACATTGCATGCATACATACTGCATGTACATTATATCAAACAGTTTTGGAGGTTTTTCGGATGGTTTTTAGAGGGCTTCATAGTCAGAATCGACCGTATAACCATGACTTGCATTGTGAGCTGCCTCTTGATAGAAATTTTTCACTAATTGGATGCACAGCCAAAGAGAAAGACGTGTGTTCACATAAGGATTGTGGATGATTGGCAGAATTCCAAAACAAGTGCAGTTCAACTTTAAACAGCTTATAGAATCTTGCAAGTTGATTTTTGTTTTTCTTTATGAAGATGACCCAACTATCTCCTGCAGTCAGTGTTAATCCCTTTTAACTGGAAAACCACTTGCACATCACATGGTTTGAAAAAAAAACAAAAATGCAATAACAACCTGCATTCAAAGGTGTCATGTTCCTGACTCATTGTGATGAATCATCTAATAGCAAATAAACCCAAATGTATTTTGTACAAACCCTTTTTCCATTTGAGGTGGGAAATTGTGTTAGATGTAAATATAAACGGAATACAATGATTTGCAAATCATTTTCAACTCATATTCAGTTGAATATGCTACAAAGACAACATATTTAAACGGGTTGTACTTGTATAGCGCTTTTCTACCTTCAAGGTACTCAAAGCGCTTTGACACTACTTCCACATTTACCCATTCACACACTGATGGAGGGAGCTGCCATGCAAGGCGCTAACCAGCACCCATCAGGAGCAAGGGTGAAGTGTTTTGCTCAGGACACAACGGACGTGACAAGGTTGGTACTAGGTGGGGATTGAACCAGCGACCCTCGGGTTGCGCATGGCCACTCTTCCACTGCGCCACGCCGTCCCTTTGATGTTCAAACTGCTAAACTTTTTTTTTTTTTTTTTGCAAATAATCAAATTTGTAAATTTAGAATTTGATGCCAGCAACACGTGACAAAGAAGTTGGGAAAGGTGGCAATACATACTGATAAAGTTGAAGAATGCTCATCAAACACTTATTTGGAACATCCCACGAGTGTGCAGGCTAATTGGGAACAGGTGGGTGCCATGATTTGGTATAAAACCAGCTTCCCAAAAAATGCTCAGTCTTTCACAAGAAAGGATGGGGTGAGGTACACCCCTTTGTCCACAACTGCGTGAGCAAATAGTCTAACAGTTTAAGAACAACGTTTCTCAAAGTGCAATTGCAAGAAATTTAGGGATTTCAACATCTACGGTCCATAATATCATCAAAAGATTCAGAGAATCTGGAGAAATAACTCCATGTAAGCGGCATGGCCGGAACCTAACATTGAATGACCGTGACCTTCGATCCCTCAGACGGCACTGTATCAAAAACCCACATCAATCTCTAAAGGATATCACTAGATGGGCTCAGGAACACTTCAGAAAACTACTGTCACTAAATAAAAATTGTCAAACATCTGTAAGTGCAAGTTAAAGCTCTACTATGCAAAGTAAAAGCCATTTATCAACAACATCCAGAAACGCCGCCGGCTTCTCTGGACCCGAGATCATCTAAGATGGACTGATGCAAAGTGGAAAAGTGTTCTGTGATCTGATGAGCCCACATTTCAAATTATTTTCGGAAATATTCGACATCGTGTCATCCGGACCAAAGGGGAAGTGAACCATCCAGACTGTTATCGACGCAAAGTTCAAAAGCCAGCATCTGTGATGGTATAGGGGTGCATTAGTGCCCAAGGCATTGGTAACTTACACATCTGGGAAGGCACCATTAATACTGAAAGGTACATACAGGTTTTGGAACACCGCCGTCTTTTTCATGGACGCCCCTGCTTATTTCAGCAGGACAATGCCAAGCCACATTCTGCACGTGTTACAACAGCGTGGCTTCCTAAAAAAAGAGTGCGGGTACTTTCCTGGCCCGCCTGCAGTCCAGACCTGTCTCCCATCGAAAATGTGTGGCGCATTACGAAGCGTAAAATACGACAGCGGAGACCCCGGACTGTTGAACGACTGAAACTCTACATTAAACAAAAATGGGAAATAATTCCACTTTCAAAGCTTCAACAATTAGTTTCCTCAGTTCCCAAACGTTTATTGAGTGTTGTTAAAAGAAAAGTTGATGTAATACAGTGGTGAACATGCCCTTTCCCAACTACTTTGGCACGTGTTGCAGCCATGAAATTCTAATTTATTTATTATTTGCAAAAAAAAATAAAGTTTATGAGTTCGAACATCAAATATCTTGTCTTTGTAGTGCATTCAATTGAATATGGGTTGAAAGGAGATAGGCGTCAGCGCCCCCCGCAACCCCAAAATGGAATAAGGGGTAGAAAATGGATGGATGGATGGATTTGCAAATAATTGTATTCCGTTAATATTTACATCTAACACAATTTCCCAACTCATATGGAAACGGGGTTTGTATTCGTGGAACGCAAATATCCCTAGAAGGCGATAAAGTTATTTTATCAGACTGCTAATGAATTGGTGAAATGTATGTTTGTGCATCCTTTATGAAAGTGTCCTTAATTAGATACATACCGACACAATTCCAAAAATACTTCAATTCCTGTGTGGGTGTATGCTTACTTGCATATATTTATACAGGTACTAGAATGTGAATACATACTACGTACTGTATGTGTTGCAGTTTTTTGGCATGTCACATTACAAGAGAGAATGCGTTTGTGTGTGTGCGTGTGTGCGTGCGTGTGTGCGTGTGTGTGTGTGTGTGTGATCTTATACTGGCAAAACTTTGAGTTTCTCATTAGCGACAGCATAAATGTGTGTGTGTGTGTGTGTGTGTGCTTGTGTGTGTGTGTGTATGTGTGTGTGTGTGTGGTACAGATCTTGCTGTAAAAGCAGCTTTCTGCCTTTGAACAATAAAACAAGAATCTGCTTATCAGCAATATAGTCTATGCTCCCAACATTGGGAAAAAAAAAGGATGAAAATTGGTGTTCTGAAGTGTTTGATTGTGTCTCTTTGTGAGGAAAAAAGAGCAAACGTAGTCCCTCCTTAATATGTTTACATCTGTGATTCCAACCAAGGCCTTTGTGCGATCATTTAATTGTGTTACCATGAAACCCACTCAGAATCAAAGCTGGGGCTTCTAAACTGTGTTGCTTTGTAATTATTCTCCTGCTTGGCTCAACTCAAGTGTGCCAGCATCTTTTTTTATTAGTCTACCTCATAAACATGATCAAACTGGTCTTTCACCATCATCCCCCAAGGTACTGTTCATTGTCACCACACACACTTTGCACACAATGACACACACCTATTAATTCTATTACCATGATGTCATCAACACTTACACCATCTTTTGACTCGTATTCAATATCTTATTAAATCTAGCCACTAAAACTGTGAAACATGGTCTATTTATGTCCCTGTCCAAACAGATTATTTACAAAAATGTAACACAAATATCATAATCGCACCAATGCTGGTTTTCTGAGTCATGTTTGAACTAAGATCCATAATTAAAAGTTGAGTAATATTTAATTGAACAGTGGTACCTCGGTTTGTATATGCGTTAGTTTTAGTGCTATTCAGGTTAACTCTCATAGCAGGACTGTTCAGTGGCCAGTGGGGCCAAATCCAGAAATTACATAATTCCGGCCCCTAGGTTCTGTTCAAAAATTGGGAGACAAAAAATATTGCAGCAAATTCCTTAAAACACCTGAGTGTTTCTGTTGTATAGAGAGCAGTGTTTTTCAACCGTTTTGAGCCAAAGCACAAATTTTGCGTTGAGAAAATCTGGAGGGACACCACCAGGAGAAATCAATAAAAAACGAAACTAACTTGACTAAAAAGTTGTTGTCGCGGTTGTTGGATATGACTTTAAACCATAAGCAACCATGCCTCACTATTGGTCTTGTCTCAAAGTAGGTGTACTGTCACGACCTGTCACATCACACTGTGGCTTATTTATTGTTTTTTACTGTTTTCCTGTGTGTAGTGTATTAGTTTGTGTCTTGCGCTCCTATTTCGGTGGCTTTTTCTCTTTTTTTGGGTATTTACCTGTAGCAGTTTCATGTCTTCCTTTGAGCGATATTTCTGGCATTTACTTTGTTTTAGCAATCAAGAAAATTTCAGTTGTTTTCATCCTTCTTTGTGGGGTCATTGTTAATTGTCATGTCATATACAGATGTACATTGTGGATGCCGTCTTTGCGCCACAGTAAGTCTTTGCTGTCGTCCAGCATTTTGTTTTTGTTTACTTTGTAGCAAGTCTTGTTTTAGTTTTGTTCTGCATAGCCTTCCCTAAGCTTCAATGCCTTTTTCTTTGGGGCACTCACCTTTTGGTTTTTTTTGGTTTAAGCATTAGACACATTTTTACCTGCACGCTGCCCCCCGCTGTTTCCTACATCTACAAAGCAATTAGCTACCGGCTGCCACCTACTGATGTGTAAAAGCATTACATGGTTATTCTGCCGAGCTCTAGACAGCACCAACACTCAACAACAACACATAATTTGCAGACCATAATTATTGGTTTGTAAAAAATATTTTTTTAACCCAAATAAGTGAAATTAGATAATCTCCCACTAATATACAGGACAATACCAACTTTGTGTGCTTATTGTAGGATATTTAGATGTTGAATGGCCGTCCTGCTTTGCAGAAGTAAACACACTGCAGGACTGCTTGTATCGGAGATTTTAGATGCAAGCAGATATAATCTGATACTTAATTTTTTCCTGATATCGGACTGATAACTGATATAAAAATTGGATTGGGAAACCCCTACTATCATTTACTGTATTGCATATTAACAACCAATCTAGGGTGTAGTCTGCTTTTATCCCGAAGACAGCTGGGCTATGTTCTAGTTCGAGGATCTTTTCCTTTTTGACTTCGGAGCCCAACTTTTCCACTACAAAGAGGTTTGGGTCCCACTCAAATACAACACTGAATCAGTAATCTTTCTTTTGATATTAATCATATTCAATAATTACCTAACCTAAGATCATTGTCAAAGTTTAGGTTTGGCTGATTACAAAAATAAACACTGAAGATGGAATTCATAAAAACTGATGTAAATTAAATGTACATAAAATGATGGTGTGCTAAAATTAATACATAGTAAAAAAAAAATTATAATACGTATGTTTCTTAAATGAACTGTAAATAAAATTGTGCAAAGTGCCAATGAAAACACAGCTTTACCACTTTAGTAATAATTGTTGCCCTTAAGAAGTTTTTTTTATGACTGTTGCTTCAGACTTCTTCTCTTTGTTTGACATTTCCATTACTGCCACAAGTGGTGAAAAACTTTATTACAACTAAGTACCGCTGTGTTCCATACGGACCACAGCTGAGAAACAGACATTTTTTGTCAGGCCCAACAATGAGCACTAAGGTTAAGAAACATTGCTCTTGTCTAAATCCTAATGACCCAAACAGGAAAAGTGGTAGACAAGGAAAGGATGACATTGTTATCACAAATTGCATTGATTATTTTTTCTTACATTTGTAAAGCATATGTTATTGCACACAACTCTCTACAATTTTAAATTTTATAATGCAGGGCATTGCTAAAACATTGCCTTTTTACATTCTGGTCTATCTCACATGAACTTGTTGCATACCATCAGAAGCCCAAGGGATGTGATAACATCAGTTAAATTTGGTACCGCCATGTTTGTTTCGACATCTGACATACTTTTGCAAAATGTACTGTATATGTCCACGTCTGTTCAATCAACACACCACAGTGCGCGCTTGTGTATGTGTTTGTGTGTGTGTGAATGTGTGTGTGCATGGTTTAAGTACTGGAAAACTGTGGTCGGTACCTCTGTGGATGAATGACAAAATGTGTCGAATGGAATTAAAAAAAAAACAGTGCACTACACCAAAGTGAAGACAATGTGTTTAGTCTATTCTATTTAAAATATATTCCAATTAACCTGTTCTATTTATAACTGACTATTTATATCATATTCAATTGAAATAATTATGTACACTATCATTCTTGTTGTACTCATTGGGCTCAATCTGGGGCCTTGGGATCTTTCTGGTTGTTGTTTGTATGTTCTCCCCGTGACTATGTGGGTTCCCTCCGGGTTCTCCGGCTTCCTCTCACCTCCAAAGACATGCACCAGGTTTATAGGTTGATTGGCAACACTAAATTGGCCCTAGTGTGTGAATGTGATCGTGAATGTTGTCTGTCTATCTGTGTTGACCCTCTAATGAGGTGGCTACTTGTCCAGGGTAAAACTCGCCTTCCGCCCGTGTGCAGCTGGGATAGACTCCAGCACCCCCCCCCCCCCCCCCCCCCCCCCCCCCCCGCAGCCCTGCAAGGGACAAACGGTAGTAAAAGGATAGATGGATGTTCTAATGTGTCATATCAAGCCGTATTGAGCTCAATAGTCTCTGTACACATACAAAGCTGTTTTTGACATGTCAATAACAATATAACTTAATATCTTAATATATAACTTAATCTAGAAAAAACAGTTGCATTCAAAACAACAGAGTTTACTTTTTATTTTTGTTTTATTACAATGAAACTGGCCAACATAATGTGAAGTCCTGGATGGGAAACAAGCTAACAAGAGTGACTGTTATAGCACCAAGTGTGTGGTTACGCTCTGTGTTCAAACACATTTAATGGAGGAACTTGCTGTTTTCATAAAATCCGTGAGCCGACTTGATTTTGACACATTTACAGGATTAATGCAGTATAAAAACACAAACAAAGGCCACCTGTTTTCTCTGCAACATGCATAATAGTCTCCCCTTAATAGTCCCAGCCTTTCTTTTGTACAGTATTTCATTACCTTCATTGTTTTATTCATCTGTCTTCTGTTCTTTGTATGTTGATGTCCAGGCTATGGCTTTGTGGACTTTGACAGCCCTGCAGCTGCCCAGAAAGCCGTGGCTTCTCTCAAAGCCAGTGGAGTCCAGGCACAGATGGCCAAGGTAAGATGTTTGCTGCCTTTCACCGCTATCAAGTCTTGTTAGTATTTGGCACTGCCGTCTAACATGAAGAAAATATGGTTCTGTGTTGCTCATTAATTGACAAAAGACTTATGAATTCAGCCTTAAATGGTCGCTATTGATTTTTCTTTACTCCCCTATCTTGTGATACATAGCCACAATGAACAGGCTAAGAGCATGGATTGGAAAATATAAAAGCATGAATGAAGAAATGGCCTACACCTTTGTGTTTGAATCGATACGGATCAATTTCGAGATACCTAACTATCGATACCGGTACTCAACGGTGCTAATTTTCTGTACTTCAGTTTGTGTTAATGCCGTAATGATTATTAATTGTTTAATAGTAACAATATTGTCACAATGAGTTGTTGACGAATGCCAAGATGCAGAGATGGTGGCAGGCATTGTATGGGAAAACATGATTTAATTTAACACTAAAACAAGAAAAAACAAAAGGGTACAAACAAAAGGCGCGCACAAAGATGACAACAAACTTGGCTATGAACAAAAACTAGCACAAAGGCTAACTTTGGACTAGAAACAAAAACACTTACTGTGACTTGAAGGAACTATGACATGAGCAAAGTGAACAGAAGTAGACACAGCTACAACGATAAGTCTTAATGACATTGAGAGGTTGTGGTGACAATAATCCAGCACTGACTGGAGGGGAGGGCAGCTTTAAATAGTAGTTGGCTGATTGACGCCAGGTGTGGCCAGGTGCCAATCCGCCAAAACTGGGGAGACACAGCACTCAGGGAGACGAATAGGAAACGGACTAAATAAGAATGCTGACAGGAAACAAAATGAGTTACAAAGGCTCCTAATTTGGCTGCTGACATATGTAGTAACATTTTGTGTCTTTTCCGATTATTTACGTATTATGAGGGCTAAGCGGCAGAAAATGGATGGATGGATATATTATTAATCTACTTATTTACAAACCCCGTTTCCATATGAGTTGGGAAATTGTGTTAGATGTAAATATAAACAAAATACAATGATTTGCAAATCCTTTTGAACCCATATTTGCACTACAAATACAAGATATTTGATGTTCAAACTCATAAACTTTATTTTTTTTTTGCAAATAATAATAAGCTTAGAATTTCATGGCTGCAACACGTGCCAAAGTAGTTGGGAAAGGGTATGTTCACCACTGCGTTACATCACCTTTTCTTTTAACAACACTCAAAAAACGTTTAGGAACTGAGGAAACTAATTGTTGAAGCTTCGAAAGTGGAATTCTTTCCCACGTTTGTTTTATGTAGAGCTTCAGTCGTTCAACAGTCCGGTGTCTCCGCTGTCGTAGTTTACGCTTCATAATGCAACACATATTTTCGATAGGAGACAGGTCTGGACTGCAGGCGGCCCAGGAAAGTACCCACACTCTTTTTTTATGAAACCACGCTGTTGTAACACGTGCTGAAGGTGGCTTGGCATTGTCTTGCTGAAATAAGCAGGGGCATCCATGACAAAGACAGCGCTTAAATGGCAGCATGTGTTGTTCCAAAACCTGTATGTACCTTTCAGCATTATGGTGCCTTCACAGATGTGTAAGTTACCCATGCTTTGGGCACTAATGCACCCCAATACCATCACAGATGCTGGCTTTTGAACTTTGCGTCGATAACAGTCTAGATGGTTCGCTTCCCCTCTGGTCCGGATGACACAATGTCGAATATTTCCAAAAACAATTTGAAATGTGGATTCGTCAGGCCACAGAACACTTTTCCACTTTGCATCAGTCCATCTTAGATCATCTCGGGTCCAGAGAAGCCGGCGGCGTTTCTGGATGTTGTTGATAAATGGCTTTTGCTTTGCATAGTAGAGCTTTAACTTGCACTTACAGATGTAGTGACAAACTGTATTTAGTGACAGTGGTTTTCTGAAGTGTTCCTGAGCCCATGTGGTGATATCCTTTAGAGATTGATGTCGGTTTTTGATACAGTGGGAGGGATCGAGGGTCACGGTCATTCAATGTTGATTTCCGGCTATGCCTCTTACGTGGAGTGATTTCTCCAGATTCTCTGAACCTTTTGATGATATCATGGACCGTAGATGTTGAAATCCCTAAATTTCTTGCAATTGCACTTTGAGAAACGTTGTTTTTAAACTGTTTGACTATTTGCTCACGCAGTTGTGGACAAAGGGGTGTACCTCGCCGCATCCTTTCTTATGAAAGACTGAGCATTTTTTGGGATGCTGCTTTTATACCCAATCATGACACCCACCTGTTCCCAATTAGCCTGCACACCTGTGGGATGTTCCAAATAAGTGTTTGATGAGCATTCTTTAACTTTATCAGTATTTATTGCCACCTTTCCCAACTTCTTTGTCACGTGTTGCTGGCATCAAATTCTAAAGTCAATGATTATTTGCAAAAAAAAAAAAAAAAAAACTTCAAATATGTTGTCTTTGTAGCATATTCAACTGAATATGGGTTTAAAATGATTTGCAAATCATTCTAGTCCGTTTATATTTACTTCTAACACAATTTCCTAACTCATATGTTTATTGTTTCGCCGTTTATATGTTCTGATCACGTTTAGTTTTAGACTCGGCCGATCCCTGTTTTTGTGCACTTTCTGTTTTGTCTCGTTTCCATGGTTTCGTCATTTGTTCACCTGCTCTGGCGTTATTTCTTAGTTCGTCCTTGGTCCATTGTTTCCTTTACGCAACAAGTCACGGTTAGTATCCTTCTTTTGTGCTAAGTTCCGCCTTAGCTCCGCGTGCGATCGGCTCGTCGTTCGTTTGTACTTTTGTCTCCTGCTAAGTTTTAGCTTTAGCTTCCCGTGCGTTGGCACGCGCTCTGTTTTTCCCTTTTTTGTCAGTGTTCTTTTTATTCTTATACATTAAAATCAAGTTCTTACCTGCACTTCTGCCTGATTGGTCGTGTGCATCCAAGAGGTGGCAACTCCGCGCAACAGGTGCGCCGCGTATGTGTGACAGAATGGACCAAGCAAAAAGCCACTTCGCACTCATCCAGCCCCAGCTAGAACAGGTGTTCCTCTCCGACGAGGAAAAAAATGGAGATTTTCCGGGAGCTCCGAGCAAACTCTCTTTCCATGGGAGAGCGAGGACGAGGTAGAGCTGCCGGAGAAGGATCTGCCGGCCGAAGCTGTGGTGGCGTGGGGGCTATTGATAGCGAAGATAGCGGACGCGGAGGACCAATTTCGCTCCCAATCAAAAGCCACCCCGACGTTCTCCTCAGCGCGTTGCCCGCCGCGCGGTGACGTCGCACTACCCGGGAGGCGAGGACTCCAGCGGCGACCAGGCGCCGCGCAGGTGCGTGCACAGAAAAAATGCAGGACTTTCCCCCCCAGCAGCGACTGCCAGGCGCTTTCCATGCGGCCAGAGGGACGCATGCGGTGTTCACGCACAAGGCCAGCTCCCAGGCTTCCAAGTGCCCACCCTCCCATGACCTCGACTGCCTCCAAACTCGCACAAATGCCCCCCCCACCCGCTCCATCTGGCATCTGGAATCTGGTTCCTGAGGGGGTCGGGGGGGCAAGGCTGATGGCATGTCAGTGGGACAGGCAGACGAGCCACCTGCACCAATGATAGCCTCAGTGCCGGCACCTTGTCAACCTCCAACGCCTGCACCACGCTGAGCTCCTACGCCTGCGCCACGTCGAGCTCCTACGCCTGCACCACGCCGAGCTCCAACACCTGCGCCGCGTCGAGCTGGACCGCAAAGTCCAGGTCTAAGCCGGCCTCCAAGTCCAAGCCGGCCTCCAAGTCCGAGCCGGCCTCCAAGTCCGAGCCAGCCTCCAAGTCCGAGCCAGCCTCCAAGTCTGATTGCAAGTCGACCTCCAAGTCCGAGTGCAAGTCGACCTCAAAGTCCGAGTGCAAGTCGACCTCCAAGTCCGAGTGCAAGTCGACCCCCTAGTCCGAGTGCAAGTCGACCCCCTAGTCCGAGTGCAAGTCGACCTCTTAGTCCGAGTGCAAGTCGACCTCTACCTCCGAGTGCAAGTCGACCTCTACCTCCGAGTGCAAGTCGACCTCTACCTCCGAGTGCAAGTCGACCTCCTAGTACGAGTGCAAGTCGAACTCTACCTCCGAGTGCAAGTCGGCCTCCACTTCCGAGTGCAAGTCGACCTCCACCTCCAAGTGCAAGTCCACCTCTTAGTCCAAGTGCAAGTCCACCTCCTAGTCCAAGTGCAAGTCCACCTCCTAGTCCAAGTGCAAGTCCACCTCCTAGTCCAAGGCCAAGTCGACGTCCAAGTCAACGCCCAAGTCAACGCCCAAGTCAACCGCCAGGTCCAACTCAAGGTCCAAGTCCACGCCGAGCGTCAGGTCTAAATCCACGCCGAGCGCATCTGCCTCCACGTCGGCCGTGGGTGTGGCCGTGCCCAGGTCGTCCTCCTCGCTGGGCGCTTCCACCTCCACGGGTGTGGCCGTACGCCGGGCGTCCTCCTCGGCGGGTGCGTCTACCCCCACGCCGGCCATGGTGCTGGCCCTACCCAGGGCGTCCTCCTCGCAGGACGCGAACCTGGTCCTCGTCAGCCACGGATGTGGCCTCCGCGGGCCCGCCCGCCTAGACTTTTGTGGCAGCGGCGTCCCACCCGCCGCCGCCACCTATGGTGTCCTCGGTGGATTCGGGGACACGGGACTTGTCAGCCCTCCACCAGGTCCTCCCTGGCGGGGTGGGGGGGGTTCTTTGTATTTTGGGGTTTTTGGGGCATCTGGGATCTGTCCCTTAAGGGAGGGGTAGTGTCAGGCACTTTTTTTTTCTTATGTATTTTGTGTCCTGATTATGTCTGTGTATATAACACATTATGTTGAAATGTGTACATACTAATTAGGTTATGTTTGGTGCAGACAGCACACAAAAGTAGAATTTCCATTATACAGTATCAGTAGGTCACGCAAACTTCTCTCTGTCTTCTATCAAAGACTGCAAACAGGTTACTTTGCTGTGTGTGTGTGTGTGATTGTGTCTGGCTGCCAGTTCTGTGCCAAACAAACTGACTAGGCTGTCCTTCGTTCACATTCATTAAAGGCCTATCACAGCGTTCTTCCTTTTAGAATGGCGTGAGGGGTGCAATTAAAATGGAGCAGTCTTCAGGCATTAGCAACATCCAGAGGAATTAAACAGCAGCAAGCCTCTAAACCACGTTGCTGTTGTATTACACCTCTTTTCATTAGACTTCTATCTTCTACTTTCCTGCTAACGGCTTGGGGGGTCATTTGGAAGAGCAGCATTGATGTGTTTAGCCGTTATTAAGAAAAGAAAAGTCCTCTTTTCCTCTGAGATTGAGCTTTCCGGAGGGATGGAAGAAAGGATATAGTGAAATAAAATTACACAGACTTTGTACTGTTTCGTCAACCAATTATGAACGGTTTCTTACATCCTGGCTAACTTTGTTGAAATACTGTACGCAGTTACACTTCCAACTTCATTTTTTAAGAGTTTGGAGAAAGTGATTGGAAAGTTATTCCAATTAAACGACGACGAGCTAGACAAACGTGTCAAACTTCACGCAATGCCTTGCTCTCTCATCCTCTACTATTGGAGATATTTTTGGATCGTTACTGGAATATACGCTTGTTTTATTTTCATTGATTGTCATTGGCAAGGTGGTTAAGAGCTGTTCCATTCCAAGTGTGTTCAAGTGAGACAATTCGTATGCAGAGTTATATCAGGAAAGATCTCTAAAAGAAACATTAATTTTAAACTGCTTACCAGAAATTTGAACACAAATACCCTTAATGAAACATTCAGTTAGATAATTATCTAAAGGATTAAGGACATGTTGACCACTGCGAAGGACTGATCATCTATTTGTAAGTAAATAAAAAGCTTTTAAAGTTCATCAATAATATCATTGAAGAATGAATAAAATAAGTCATTAGAGATGTGTATGCAGTTTACTACTATAGTCATTAGGGGTATCAAAAAAATCTATTTTTGAATGAGTCACCATTCTCAGTTGTAAAGATTCTTAAATAATAAATAATGATAAATGGGTTATACTTGTATAGCGCTTTTCTACCTTCAAGGTACTCATAGCGCTTTGACACTACTTCCACATTTACCCATTCACACACACATTCACACACTGATGGAGGGAGCTGCCACGCAAGGTGCTAACCAGCACCCATTAGGAGCAAGGGTGAAGTGTCTTGCTCAGGACACAACGGACGTGACGAGATTGGTACTAGGTGGGGATTGAACCAGGGACCCTCGGGATGCGCATAGCCACTCTTCCACTGCGCCACGCCATCCCTTCTTAATAGATTGAAAAAATTCAAACATATAAAGTTCAGGCCAAAAGTTTGGACACACCTTCTCCTGATTCAATGTGTTTTCTTTATTTCCATGACTATTTATATTGTAGATTGTCACTGAAGGCATCAAAACTATGAATGAACACAAGAAAAACAGGTGCAATAACTGAAACATGTTTTATATCCTAGCTTCTTCAAAATAGCCACCCTTTGTTTTGATTACTGCCTTTTACACTCTTGGTATTCAGCCAAATGTGCCCAAATCTGATCGTGTCCTTATTGTGGGTGATTTTAATATTCACACCTGCTGTCCAGACGAGTCACTTTCCAGGAGCTTCCTGAATGTAATTGACTCTTTTAACTTTGTACAGTCTATGTGTGGTTCCACTCATAAACGCGGGCATACACTCGATTTAGTGCTCTCGTATGGTGTGTGTGTTTTTAATTTGGACATTTGTGACACTGTGTTCTCTGATCATATGCCGATACTGTTTGATATTCCCATTCAGTGTCCGGTTAAATTGTGCCTCAACGCTCTCGCATGTTTAATTCTTCGTCTCCTGCTCTGTTCTCCTCAATTTTTTCTACTCTTTGTGATGATAATTCTGCATCCTCTGTATGCCTGAATACTGAAGAGTTAGTTTCTAGGTTCAACTCTATTTGTTTACAAGCACTGGACACGACAGTTTTATGTCTTCCACAGCTCCTTTACCACATGGAGTCCCCCAGGGCTCAATCCTTGCCCCAATCTTATTTGCGCTTTACCTTCTCCCCCTTGGTTCTATTTTTAGGAAGTATGGTATTGCATTTCATTTTTATGCTGATGATTGCCAGATCTAATTTACAATTGCACAAAATAACACAGTTCAACGTCTCATTGACTGCCTGCACGACATCAAAGCCTGGCTTTCAGCTAACTTCCTGAGCTGAAATGAAGACAAAACAGAAGTTATGTTGTTCGGTCCAAGTCGCTCTCCCTCCCCCAACGTTGACTTCAGCACTCTGACCCCGTATCTCAGCGACTGTGTCACAAACCTGGGGGTAAAGTTTGACTCAGATTTTAAATTCGAAAAACAAATCAGCAATGTCGTTCAAAAAAGTTTTTATCATTTACGCCAAATAGCAAAAGTGAAACCGCTTCTATCAGGACATGATCTCGAGAAATTAATTCACGTCTTTATCTCGAATCGTTTAGACTACTGCAATGCCCTGTATGTGGGCATTAGCCAGGCCTCCCTCGCCCGCCTGCAGCTTGTGCAGAGCTCTGCTGCTCGTCTGCTAACACAGACCTGCAGACGTGAGCACATCACCCCTATATTAGCGTACCTTTACTGGCTCCTTGTGCGTTACCGAATCAATTTTGAACTCCTCCTATTTGTTTTTAAATGTCTAAACAACCTCGCGCCAACATATCTGTCCGACCTCCTTCAGCCTTACTGCCCCACCCAATCCCTAAGATCGGCCGATCAGCTGCTACTGACGGTCCCTGACACAAGGCTGAAGCTTAGAGGTGACAGAGCTTTCGCCGCTGCTGCTCCCAAGCTCTGGAACGACCTACCTCTGAGTGTTAGACAAGCCTCCTCTCTTCCTGTTTTTAAATCTCTCTTAAAAACATACTTTTATTCCATGGCTTTTAACACTGAGTGATATCCCTCCTGCAATGGCACGCCCATAATACACCTGCTGTGAACCTGTTTTTATGTTTTATTTATTGTATTTATTTTTTATCATCTGTTTGTGTTGTGTTGTGTTTGCTCGGTTCTCGTATTATCTTTTAACCTGCCCATTGTACAGCACTTTGGCTACCCCTGTGGTAAATTTTAAATGTGCTTTATAAATAAACTTGATTTGATTTAATTTGATTAGAATTTTTTGTATTTGACTTTATTAAAGGTTTGGGTAGAATTGTATTTAAATAAAAAATCAAGTTTTATCTTAAAGAATATAAAACATTATAACATTTGTTTATCTATTATATGGAGGAATGTACTTAATCATAGAACCGTCACCCAATGTCATTAAAAAGTGTCGATTTTAAGTCAACCATCGTTTCAAAACAAGAATCGATTCTGAATCAAATTGTTACCCCCAAGAATGGAATTGAATCTTATCCAATCCAATTGTCTGGTGCCCAAAGATTTGACTTTTTCCTAATAGTCATCCTTCGTTTATCGCAGCCAATTGGCTCCAAGCCTGATGGTGGAAAATGAATTTCAGCAAAGTATTGTTGTTTAGGAGGGTTGCATATGACATGACATCTGTTTTTCTTCTTCACGGTTTAATTCACACAATGGTCCTGCAGCTTGAGCGTAGTATTAAAACAAGTGCGACTGAGTGTAGAGTTTGAGCAGAAAATTACGTTTCGCTGTTCTGTTCTTAGGTGTTCCAGTCGTTTAAATAGATAGGACATATATTTCATATATTCCTGAAAGAAGTGAAAGGAAATGGCTCTAAAAAATATGACTTTCATCTTCTTGCAATTGGACTGCCTGTGTCTGCAGCGATCACTTTGTAAAATGTTTGTTTGAACATTTGCTTTGCTTGAGAAACATTGTTTTTTGCAATCAAGTTTTTTCTTTACTATATTAGTAGTGTTTGATAGTAGAATTAAACTTCAGAAAAGGACAAGAGATCGCATTAGTTTGTGTAAATATAACTATGAAGACCTGGTTGTGCAAATAAACTGTCATCCTACAAAGATAAGTTTTAAGTTTTAATTAGTTTGCCAATGAAATGTTTTTTTAAACAACTCAAAACAAAAAAGGACATAAACATACTTTTAAAGAGAGTAAAAAATATACCTGCCGTGTATTGGTGTTTTGCTAGATTTTGTCATTTGTAGGAATACACCATTTGTATTTCTGCTGTAGGAGCACTTACATTACATAGAAGTAACACTATATTTAGATACCAGTTTCACAAATTCATTAACACAAAATGGGGGTTGTTAGGATCATGGTTTAATTGTCAAAGATTTTAGATAATGTAAATGTGATGTTTCTACCTGAATAAATGCTTCTGATATTCTGTACATTAGATGTTGTACAAGTTAATGGTATTGATATCTCTGCATGACAGTGTTTTAACCTTCTCTATTTATTAATACAATGTAATATTCAGTCTGTTAAACATTTCGGTAATTGCGTACTATCAATCAGAACAGGTTATCAAAGAATGAACTGTAGGGATGGGAATATTGTCTGGTGAACTGTATTTGCTCAATGTGGGCTGCAGAGCGCAGTGGCAGGCAGTTAAACCTAGTCTTAGTGGTAGTAAAGAAGTAGAGGACTGTTTGAGGACCCGTCGGGTGTGTGTCCCGCTTCTGCCTATTTAGTTCGACAGTGTTACTTGTGAACATAAATAAAAAGCTGACTTTTTCAAAGACAGTCTCCCTTCTTCGTATCGTAAACATAGGGACAAAAGTGATCACGGCTACGCTATACATAGTTTGTCTGCATTAGCGCTTGTATTAACAATATTATAATGTTTGGTTGATATTCAAATCACAAAATGTAAATGCAGTATTGTTGGCGCTTTTTTGATGGGTATTTATTTGATTTTACGGGCGAAATAGTGGAGCCCCCATTGGCTCCGCTGTCATCTGACTTTTATTTAATTTAATTTACAAGTTAGAATGCATTAAAAACAATCTGATGTCATGGACCCCGATTTAAAAATGAATTGATTAACGTGGACCCCGACTTAAACAAGTTGAACAACTTATTCGGGTGTTACCATTGAGTGGTCAATTGTACAGAATATGTACTGAACTGTGCAATCTAATAATAAAAGTTTCAATCAATCAATCAATCAATCAATCAATCAATCAATCAATCAATCAATCAATCAATCAATCAATCAAAACAAGTTGAAAAACAAGTTCAAAAACTTATTCGGGTGTTACCATTTAGTGGTCAATTGTACAGAATATGTACTGAACTGTGCAATCTACTAATACAATTTTCAATCAATCAATCAATCAATCAATAAATCAATCAATCAAAACAATTTGAAAAACTTATTTGGGTGTTACCATCCAATGGTCAATTGTACGGAATATGTACTGTCTTGTACAATCTACTAATAAAAGTTTCAATCAATCAATCAAAAAAAAAAAAAAACATTGTGAACGATAGGCGAAATTCCAAAAAAGTGCAATTACCTGTAACTTAAAATGGGTTGGTGTTACCTTTTGTTTACAGGATATCATTCTAAATTAAAAAAATGTATACACTATCACATGTATTTCCATCCATCCATCCATCCATCCATTTTCAACCGCTTATTCCCTTTGGGGTTGAGGGGGCGCTGGTGCCTATCTCAGGTACAATCGGGCGGAAGGCGGCGTACACCCTGGACAAGTCGCTACCTCATCGCAGCACATGTATTTCCATTTTTTTTTTTTTTTTAAACATTGTAGCGTCATCCCTTGGAAGTATACTTGATATTTGACACAGTGTGACTACAACGCAGTTCTGGGCCAGCCGAATCTCGTGAGGCCATTTTCAATGACTACATCAACAGCATTAGCTAAGCCGCAGCTGCAGCTTCAGCCTCAGCATCATCCCCCCGTCTATGTCTTCACAGCATGTGTACACGTATAAAGGACTCTAGGTCAGCCATTATTTGGCGGTTCCACATAACCCGAAGCACATTCACTGAAGTAACATCCATACAACAGAACAAAATACTCTAAAACGTGTGAAAATATGCTTCAGGCTCTGTCACATAAATAAAGTGTAACAAACCGACCGCGGATAATTGATTGGGGAAACAAGGTTTGCTGTCGTCTTGTACATCCTGACTCGAGGTGCAATCTGACATGAGACCGATTCAACGTTCATTCATTAAAGCATCAAACAGACAAGCCATCCAGATTTGTCATTTCGTGGTTGTGGGTGGTATGCCCCCCTTGAGAGGCTGGAATCACCGGCTGAGAATTTAGGTGGTGGCTGGAAAGCAGCTTTATAAATCTTAATAATGAGTGGGTTTCAATTCATCCGAGTTAACCATGATTGCAGTGGTAATAATAATAATAATGGATTTGATTTTATATAGAGCTTTTCTATTATTAGATGCTCAAAGCGCTCACAGAGAAGTGCGAACCCGTCATTCATTCACACATAATGGTGGTAAGCTACATTCGTCGCCACAGCTGACCTGGGGTAGACTGACGGAAGCGGGGCTGCCAGTTTGCGCCTACCGCCCCTCCGACCACCACCTATCATTCGTTCACCAGTGTGAGCAGTACCGGAGGCAAGGGTGAAGTGTCCTGCCCAAGGACACAACAGCAGTGATTTGGATATCAACAGGCGGGGAGCGAACCTGCAACCCTCAGGTTTCTGGCATACCCACTATGCCAGTGTTTTTCAACTACTGTGCCGCGGCACACTAGTGTGCCGTGAGATACAGTCTGGTGTGCCGTGGGAGATTATTTAGTTTCACCTATTTGGGTTAAAAATATCGTTTGCAAAGAAGTAATTATGGTCTGCAAATGGTGTGTTGTTGTTGAGTGTCAGTGCTGTCCAGAGCGGGAGACAGTGTGCAGGTAAAAATGTGTCTAATGCTTAAACCAAAAATAAACAGACGGTGAGTGCCGCTAAGAAAAGGCATTGAAGCTTAGGGAAGGATATGCAGAACAAAACTAAAACTGAACTGGCTACAAAGTAAAAACAGAATGCTGGACGACAGCAAAGACTTGCTGTGGAGCAAAGACGGCGTCCACAAAGTACATCTGTACATGACATGACAATCAACAATGTCCCCACAAAGAAAGATAAAAACAACTGAAAGATTTTTGATTGCTAAAACAAAGAAAAAATATATCGCTCAAAGGAGGACATGAAACTGCTACAGGAAAATACCAAAAACAAGAGAAAACGCCACCAAAATAGGAGCGCGAGACAAGAAGTAAAACACTACACACAGGAAAAGAGCAAAAAAGTGAAAATAAGTCAGGGTGTGATGTGACAGGTGGTGAGAGTACACCTACTTTGAGACAAGAGCTATAGTGACGCATGCTTGCTTATGCTTTAAAGTCATGTCCAACAATTGCGACAACGACTTTTTAGTGTCAACTGAGTTTCTTTTTTAAATGATTTCTGCTGATGGTGTGCCTCCGCATTTTTTCAACGCAAAAAATGTGCCTTGGCTCAAAAAAGGTTGAAAACGCTGCACTACGCCATGCCGCCCCCGATCCTGGCATTATCCACAGATTAATTAGAAAAACAGTTTAAGCAAGATTAGAGTGTTGGAGTGTTTACTCGTGTTTTCGTTGTGAAAACCCCTCCTCATTCATCAAGCCCTGTGGACATTGTTCTGATAGGCGCATGGTTTGCGTTACAAACAGGTAGAAAAAGGCAAATTAGGCCAGTCAAGAGAGAAACAACATTGTGTGTGGGTGGACATCTTTGTGTGTGTGTGTGTGGCGCACTCACTCCCTCAGTCTTCTTGGTAATTACTGTTGACCTAAAAGATGCCACAGCTGCAATCCCCATCTCGCTTACTTTTTCACTCACGCTCAATTCTTAATTTTTCATTGCATGGGTACACTACTTGCCCGCCTTGATACCTCCTAATTCGGGAGATGGGGGGAGGGATTGTATATTGTAGCGTCCCGGAAGAGTTAGTGCTGCAAGGGGTTCTGAGTATTTGTTCTGTGGTGTTTATGTTGTGTTACGGTGCGAAAATGTGTTTGTCATTCTTGGGTTCACAGTGTGGCGCATATTTGTAACAGTGTTAAAGTTGTTTATACGGCCGCCCTCAGTGTGACCTGTATGACTGTTGGTCAAGTATGCCTTGTATTCACTTATGTGTGTCGCATATATTATGTGAGTGAGCCGGAACGCTGTTTGTACGGTGGAAAAGCTGACGTGATGACAGGTTGTAGAGGACACTAAAGGCAATGCCTTTAAGGCCCGCCCCGCCCCCAATATTGTTATCCGGGTGGAAATCTGGAGAAATTCGGGAGAATGTTTGCCCCGGGAAATTTTCGGGAGGGACACTGAAATTCGGGAGGCTCCCGGGATAATCGGGACGGCTGGCAAGTATGATGGGTAGTACTTTGTTAAATCACTTTGAGCCATTTCCACTCACCTACACCAAATATCTCAAACTATGACTGTAACACATACGTGTGATGGACTGGTTGATGTATGTGCAGTCCAACATTGATTGATGCAAACATTTTTTTAGATCTACCACAAATTGTATTTACAGTGGATCTTCGATTCACATACTTAATGGTTTCTTGAACAGGGTTAGTGATAGAAAAGTTTGTATACTGAAGCAAATGTCTCCATTACAAAACAATGTAATCATGAATATAGGGGTCCAACCTCGACAAAAGTCCATAATTTATTAAAAGTTTATATACTTATCAATCAATCAATCAATCAATCAATGTTTATTTATAAAGCCCTAAATCACTTGTGTCTCAAAGGGCTGCACAAACCACAACGACATCCTCGGTAGAGCCCACATAAGGGCAAGGAAAACTCACCCCAGTGGGACGTCGATGACGGTGACAATGATGACTATGAGAAACCTTGGAGAGTGGACCGAAAGCAATGGATGTCGAGCGGGTCTAACATGATATTGTGAAAGTCCAATCCATAGTGGATCTAACATAACCGTGAGAGTCCAGTCCAAAGCGGATCCAATATAGTACAGAGAGTCCCGTCCAAATTGGAGACAGCAGGAAACCATCCCAAACGGAGGCGGATGAGCAGCGCAGAGATGTCCCCAGCCGATACACAGGTGAGCGGTCCATCCTGGGTCTCGACTCTGGACGAGCGGTTCATCCTGGGTCTCGACTCTGGACAGCCAGTACTTCATCAATGGCCTCCGGACCGGATCCCCTCCACAAGGGAGAGGAGGACAGAGGAGAAAAAGAAAAGAAACAGGAGATCAACTGGTCTAAGAAGGGGGTCTATTTAAAGGCTAGTGTATACAAATTAGTTTTAAGATGAGACTTAAATGCTTTTACTGAGGTAGCATCTCAAACTGTTACCGGGAGGGCATTCCAGAGTACTGGAGCCCGAATGGAAAACGTTCTATAGCCCGCAGACTTTTTTTGGGTTCTGGGAATCACTAATAAGCCGGAGTCCTTTGAACGCAGATTTCTTGCCGGGACATATGGTACAATACAATCGGCAAGATAGGCTGGAGCTAGACGTGTAGTATTTTATACGTAAGTAGTAAAACCTTAAAGTCACATCTTAAGTGCACAGCAAGCCAGTGCAGGTGAGCCAGTACAGGCGTAATATGATCAAACTTTCTTGTTCTTGTCAAAATTCTAGCAGCCGCATTTTGTACCAGCTGTAGTCTTTTAATGCTAGACATGGGGTGACCTGAAAACAATATGTTACAGTAATCGAGACGAGACGTAACAAACGCATGGGTAATCATCTCAGCGTCGTTAGTGGACAAAATGGAGCGAATTTTAGCGATATTACGGAGATGAAAGAAGGCCGTTTTAGTAACATTCTTAATGTGTGACTCAATGGAGAGAGTTGGGTCGAAGATAATACCCAGATTCTTTACCGAGTCACTTTGTTTAATTGTTTGGTTGTCAAATGTTAAAGTTGTATTATTAAATAGAGGTCGGTGTCTAGCAGGACCGATAATCAGCATTTCGTTTTTTTGGCGTTGAGTTGCAAAACGTTAGCGGACATCCATTGTTTAATTTCATTAAGACACCCCTCCATTTTTTGGGCGTTGAGTTGCAAAACGTTAGCGGACATCCATTGTTTAATTTCATTAAGACACGCCTCCAGCTGACTACAATCCTTATTGTACTGCCTGCTCTAAAATGGCTGCCCTGCAGGCAATGTTTGTACACTGAGACAAGGTTTGTACAACAAAGCACATTTATACGTTTGTATTTGGTCGGTGTTTCTTAAATGAAAAAGTTTGCATAATGAGGGTTTTGTGTGTCAAGATTCTACTGTTTGAAGCATTTAGCGCCTGATATACTAAAGGTTTGCGTGTACTAAAACACATGCAAACTCGATAGCACACGCAAAGCCAATCTATTAAACGTTTGCAAAGTGGATTGCGTCTGGCAAGTGTGTTTTTGTCCTCATTAATATGCAAAAATACCATCCAGTTGCACTTACACCTATAGCTATGAAGTGCTTCGAGAAGCTGGTACGGACCCATATCACCTCAGTCCTCCCTCCCGAGCTCGACCCACACCAGTTTGCCTACAGAGCCAACAGGTCCACAGAGGACGCCATCGCCACAGCCCTACACTCCTCCCTGGGTCACCTGGAGACGGGGGGAAGCTACGTGCGGCTGCTTTTTGTGGATTATAGCTCGGCATTTAACACCATTATTCCTGATAGACTGGTGTCCAAACTGTCAGACCTGGGTCTCTCGAACTCCATCTGCATGTGGATTAAGGACTTCTTATCCAACCGCCCCCAGAGGGTGCAGTTGGGTCGCCACATGTCATCAAGCCTGCACCTCAGTACCGGCTCTCCACAAGGCTGCGTGCTGAGCCCCCTTCTCTACTCCATCTACACATACGACTGCACACCTGCCCACTCCAGCAACTCCATCATCAAATTTGCGGATGACACCACCGTAGTGGGGCTCATCTCGGAGGGAGACGAGGCTGCATATCGGGATGAGGTGGAGAAGCTGTCGGATTGGTGCAAAGTCAACAACCTGGCCCTGAACACCTCCAAGACCAAGGAGCTGGTCATAGACTTCAGGAGGAAAAAAACGGACATCCTGCCCCTGATCATCAGTGGTGACTGTGTGGAGAGGGTCTCCGACTTCCGCTCCCTGGGAGTCCACCTGGCCAACGACCTATCCTGGAGCACCAACACTACGGCTACCATTAAGAAGTCACACCAGAGACTGCACTTCCTGAGAATACTCAGGAACAACCACCTCTCACAGGAACTGCTGGTGTCCTTCTACCGGTGCTCCATTGAGAGCATCCTGACCTACTGCATCTGCGTGTGGTTCAGCAGCTGCACGGCCGCAGAGAGAACGGCGCTCCAGAGAGTCATAAAGACCGCCTAGAAGTTAATCGGATGCCCCCTCCCCCCCTGGCTGACCTGTACAGCTCCCGCTGTCTCAGGAAAGCACAGAGCATCCTGAAAGACTCATTCCACCCCGGGCACAGCCACCTGGAACTGCTACCCTCAGGCAGACGCTACAGGGTGCTAAAAGCGAGCACCAAGAGACTAAAAAATAGCTTTTACCCAAGAGCCATAGTAGCATTAAACAGGCACTGAGTGTCCATATGTCCATCATGTCCTCATGTGTAATGTTTAAATGTTTTTCTATTTTTTTGGACTACAATGTGAAATAATGTTTTATGTATGTATACATAGATACATCTGTCATCTCTATCTTTTTTTTAATTTATTTTTTTAATTTATTTATTTATTTTATTTTATTTTTTTAATTTATACTACCATATTGTATATGCACCTTAGGAGGAGCTGCTCCAATTTCGTTGTTCTTTGAACCTGTTCATTGCAATAATGACAATAAAACTATATTCTATTCTATTCTATTCTATTCTATTCTATACTGATCTCAAAACACCCGTAATACTAGGAGAAAATGCAAATACATCACTCATCACCTTTTTGCGAGCCCTATTTTTGTGTTTTATTTAGGGACGTGCAAACTGATGGTTCCACACACGGCTGCAGGATCAGTGCATGTGCTGTACAGACAGCATGTGTGTGTCAACATTTTGGACAGTCTCAAATAAAAAAAATAATAGACATATTGTCTATTCAGCAATTTCTTTTTGTAATTGTATAGCTGCTGGATAATTTATGTGGCTGATTAAAATAAATTCTAATGATGCGTTTTGGTGTCTGCCGGCATATTTTTTTTTTTTATGTTGTTCGTTTTTTTATGTAGGAAATATAATACTAATGCGCTGGTGATGCAATTCACGGCCTCGCGCACAAAAGACAGTGTCAGTCTGCATGAGTTTCTGTTGTCCCGATAGAGATTCAGAAAAAGTGTTACAGATTATAGATGTGTGCTGATGGTTCGACACATCGCACACAGGTAGGATGATAACATGAATGTGCAGGAAAAATGATGATCAAGTGTCTCCTATGCATGGAAAATCTTCATTTAAAAGGGCAGTTCCGCACCACTTTTCAATTCTAGACTCATTGTTGGTAGATGACATGCAACATGCCCACTCATAGTACATTGTATTTGTTTTTTTGTATAGACCGTTTTGCAGATCATAATTATTCCCTCAATTCCCCCCCAAAAATGGATTAACTCGCTGAATTATAAAGACAATATAATATATATCCTCAAACGTGGATGCATATGCAAAAGTGCAATCAGTCAATCAATCAAAGTTTATTTATACAGCCCTAAATCACGAGTGTCTCAAAAGGTTGCCCGAGCCACAACGACATCCTCGGCTCAGATCCAACATCAGGGCCCGGAAAAACTCAACCCAATGGGCTGCAATGAGAAACCTTGGACGGGACCGCAGATGTATTTATCTCCACAGTAAATCTATTTATATCTGCTCCTTATTGCTCTTTGATCCTGCACCACAACGAGCAAATGCATCAAAATGTTGTTCTTATCTGTACTGTAAAGTTCAAATTCGAATGACAATAAATTAAGTCTTAAGTCAAAGTGTGGTATTTGGAGCTTAGTAAATCAGGGCCTTTGTTTTTGTCTATGCCAACATCCTGCCCTCTCATTGGGTGTACCCAAACTATATAATGACACATTATTCAACATATCACTCATAATTGTGCATTGCCTTTCATTTCTGCGTATGGGAACAGAAAAGCCCTGCGTTTACCAGAAGTCGCAGACGATGATGTCACATGTTGATGGCTCCTCACATCCTCACATTGTTTTTAATGGGAGCCTAAAAAAAAAAAGAGCTATTCGGACCAAGAAAACGACAATTTACCCATTAATTTGAGCGAGGATGAAAGATCCGTGTTTGAGGATATTGATAGCGACGGACTAGTAAAAGAAAAAAGAAAACAAGTTAAAAAAAAAAAATGCGATTGCATTGGGATGAATTCAGATGTTTTTAGACACATCCACTAGGATAATTCTGGGAAATCCCTTATCTTTCTATTGTGTTGCTAGAGTTTTAGTGAGTTTAACAATACCTGATAGTCGGAGGGGTGTGTCCACGGGTGTCTTGAGGCGCAGTGTGTCAGGGAAGTCGACGGCAGCATTTTGGGCGGCACAAGCTCAGCTGATCTCCGGTAAGAAACGACTTTTACCACAATTTTCTCACCAAAACCTGCTGGTTGACATTCGGTCGGGATTCATGTTCGCTGTGATCCATAGTAAAGTTTCAACTCCGGGAATTTTAAACAAGGAATCACCGTGTGTTTGTGTGGCTAAAGGCTAAAGCTTCCCACCTCCATCTTTCTACTTTGACTTCTCCAAGATTAATTGAACAAATTGCAAAAGATTCAGCAACACAGATCTCCAAAATACTGTGTAATTGTGCGGGTAAAGCAGACGACTTATAGCTGTTTGTGTGTGTATGCAGCGCTCATTCTTCCTAAAAACCCGTGACGTACGCGTCAACGTCATCATTACGCGACGTTTGCAAGAAGAAACTCCAGGGAAATGTACAATTGCAAATAGTAAAATAAAAAGGCCGTATTGGCATGTGTTGCAATGTTAATATTTCATCATTGATATATAAACTATAAGACTGCGTGGTGGGTAGTAGTGGGTTTTACTATAGAAAGCAATTTTAAACTAGACAAACAAGTCAATGGCGTTTTAAAATCGTGTTTTTATCACCTTCGTCTTTTAGTAAAGGTTAAACCGTTTTTATCTTTTAACCTTTTTGAACAAGTCGTGCATGCTTTTATTTCAAGTCGCCTGGACTATTGCAATGCACTTCATGCTGGCATTAGCCAAAAAGCTCTCTCCCGGTTGCAGTTAGTCCAGAACGCGGCAGCACGACTTTTAACAGGGGCCAGGAAACGCCAACATATAACCCCAATTCTTCAGAGTTTTCACTGGCTCCCTGTTCATTTTAGAATTGATTATAAAACATTGCTGTTTGTTTTTAAATCTTTACATGGACTGGCACCTCAGTATATCTCGGACCTCATCCAAATTTACACTCCTGCGCGCGCTCTGAGGTCCGAGAGCCAGCTCCAGCTCGTGGTGCCCAAGACCAGACTTAAAACCAGGGGAGAAAGGGCCTTCTCTGTGGCCGGCCCTAAGCTCTGGAACACTCTGTCCCTCCATGTTCAAACTGCTTCCACAGTGGAGTGTTTTAAGTCTCGTCTTAAGACCCACTTTTATTCTTTGGCTTTTAACACTACGTGAGTTGTGTGGTCCTCAGTCCTCTGTTGTCCTCTGTGTTTTTTATACACTTTGATTTTTATTGTACTGTTTTAATTGATTTTACCCTTTAAAATAGTTTTTAATCATATTGTTTTTATACTGTTTTTTTTATATTAGTTTTATATTTATTTTTTGTTTTTTATTCAGTCATTTGTGGAGCATAATGTTGTTTTTAACATGGCTGTGCAGCACTTTGGAAACGTTATTGTTGTTTAAATGTGCTATATAAATAAAGTGGATTGGATCGGATTGGATTTTAGTAGGCCTTTAAGTACCTTTTTGGATCAATTGTATTTGTCGTAGTTTTAATGCATGCAATGTTTTACCTTTACTTGAGAATTTTTGTGCAGAAGAAACACTGCATTTATTCATTTGTAATATGTTGATTTCTACTTTCAAATACATTTGTTTTGATTCATCACAACAGCAGGCACTGTCACATGACCCCTATTTCCCCAACCCAACTTTAGCAGTAGTGTTGTTTGACTGCTATTATAAACAGGATTTTGAAGGTGTTTATAGATTCTCATTGAATTGTGCAGGTAGGTGGTGAGTAGGGTGAGTGCTTGTGGTCTCTTTGTGAACGCAACACATTCAGCTGTGCTTATGAGCATGGTGTGTGTGTTCTGTAATAATAGTTGCGGAGGGCCAAGGTCATTATGCTAATTAGATCCCGTACCCCTGACAGCGACACTTCACACCTCTCCCTCCCTTTCCTATTCCCTTCTTCCCTCCATCTTTTTTGCCACAACAGCTTTGTCCTTGACACCTTCTGCCACCTATGCGTTTCTTCTTTTAGCTGTTCTCTGGCGGTGTATATTCCACACCAGGTGCTGCAGTACCTCCTTGAGAGTCATTCGTTACCAGGTTGAGTGAAGTCGAGAGAGGGAGGGGGGTGTCTAAATGACACACACACACACACACACACACACACACACACACACACACACACACACACACACACACACACGCACACACACACGCAGACACACGCACTAAGTCAACTTTCTTACATGGCTGCCATTTGTCAGGCATGATTGAACGCTTGGCTCAGGCCAGGCTTGTGTTACAGTCCATCTCTGTCCAGCGAGTGTGTCTGATAAAAGACAGATGCCCAATGGTCCTTTGACTCCATCTGCTGATGTATCCAATATGTGTGTTTTACTGTGACTGTCATTTAGCGTCACAGTCTTTGTTCTTCCATTTAAAGGGGAACGGCACACACATATTTTGCCAATTGTTCACAATCCACATGAGACAAGAACACATATGTTAGTTGTTTTCGTTCTTAACTGGTTATAATCAGCTGCTAATAGGAGCAGTCCATTCTGCCTCCAAAATCACTCTACGAATGCGTTCAAAAACCGCCAACAATACTTCATTTATGATCTGTAATCTGTATAATAACCAAGCTGTAGCGAAATTGTTATTGTAAGAGCGAAATGTAAGGAACTGTTTATCGAGCGTTGTCATACATCGCCTTGCGACGTCATGCTACGCCATTAGCCGTTGAAGCTGCACAAGTTTACCTGCATGCAATGATTTTATCCCATATGTCTTATAGTGCCATGGTCTGGGGACAGGCCACAAAATGTGTAGTGAAGCCCCTGTTGTCATTATATAAACCAGGGGTCAGGAACCTTTTTGGCTGAGAGAGCCATGAAAGTCAAATATTTTAAAGGGTATATCCGTACAATATTTTTAACACTGAATACAACTGTCAGGTTCAAACACTGATGACATCTATTAAACAGACAAGAAGCAAGGAATTAAACAGAGACAGTATTCAATTTAGCTCAATGAGGAGAAACCCGTAGACCTGTACCCTTGTACAGTGTCGTCCCACACTCTGACAAGAGAATTCTACGCCTCCTCTTTCATTTAGACGTTCCCTGATTACAACAACTAAATGCGTGCATCTCTTATTCTTTTTAATAACATTGTTATTCTGAAGCTAACCAATAATAGATTAAATACTTTTGACCATTAATGCAACCTCTTGAACAGGTGCGGTCGATGGATTAAAATGCATGAGAATGCAATTAACAGCGAAATTATTAATTACTTATCTTGTTAAGCAAGGTCAGCTAAGATTTATCTAAGAGCCAGGTGCAGTCATCAAAAGAGCCACATCTGGCTGTAGAGCCATAGGTTCCCTAGCCCTGATATAAACAAAAGCTAAAGATGTTTGACCAAAAAAAAATGGAGCATCAACACTGCCTTATTACTCAAAAATATAATTTGCTGAGTTTTGATAGTTTTGTAAATTTCTCGTTTTTAAAAGATATTTTTAACTGTCTTAATGCAGTGGTTCTCAAATGGGGGTACGCGTACCCCCCGGGGTACTTGAAGGTATGCAGAGGGGTATGTGAGATTTTTTTTTAAATATTCTAAAAATAGCAACAATTCAAAAATCCTTTATAAATGTATTTATTGAATAATACTTCAACAAAATATGAATGTACGTTCATAAACTGTGAAAAAAATACAACAGTGTTGACAGCTAGATGTTTTTGTGGACATGTTCCATAAATATTGATGTTAAAGATTTATTTTTTTGTGAAAAAATGTTTAGAATTAAGTACATGAATCCAGATGGATCTCTATTACAATCCCCAAAGAGGGCACTTTAAGTTGATGATTACTTCTATGTGTCGAAATCTTTATTTATAATTGAATCCCTTGTTTATTTTTCAACAAGTGTTTAGTTATTTTTATATCTTTTTTTTCCAACTAGTTCAAGAAAGACCACAATAAATGAGCAATATTTTGCACTGTTATACAATTTAATAAATCAGAAACTGATGACATTGTGCTGTATTTTACTTCATCTCTTTTTTTCAACCAAAAATGCTTTGCTCTGATTAAAGGGTACTTGGATTAAAAACATTTTCTCAGGGGGTGCATCACTGAAAAACGGTTGAGAACCTCTGTCTTAATGGATTCAGTCCTGATGTGATGTGTCAAGAAATACAAAGACACAGTAGTGAAGGTGTGCAGACTCGAGCTGGAGTCGGTGGGAGCTGTAGAGTTAAAAGGTGCCGGACGACTCTGGGTCAGTCTGCGTTCTCAGTGAAGGCCTCACATCTGTGGAACTCTTTGCCACTGAAGTTAAAGTCACAGTCGGTCATTAAACTTTTCTCCACAAAACTGAAAAAGTGGCTGAAGAAAAATCAGAAGTGTGAGCACTAGAAATGGATGTAGTATGGACAAATGGGCCAAATATTTTCAATGTGTTTTTATTTGTGTACTTGTCTCAATCCTTTTGTCTGTGTTTTACACTTTTCTCTACTTTTTGTTAAAGCCTAACCAGGGACAAGGGTTGCAAATTAGCCTGTGGCTAGAAGTCATATGTAATTTGAAATCGGTTACCTTTGGGTAGCAATTTTTAATTGTACTGACCCTGTCAAATAAATACATAAATAAAAAATAAAAAAAATAGCCGTAAGATAGCTTCTGTGTCAACAGCTGAACGGCTTTTGAGTTTGTAATGCACAATATACAATAGGACACTAATCTGTAAAACATGAATAATCACATTACAGTATTTGTAAAGTATAAGCCAACACTTCATGTTTTGTTTGTACAAAGCTGGCTGGACAGTTTATGTAGTTGTACTGACAAGCACAATGTGCTGAATGTATCATGATCAATATTATACTGACCCACTCGATGGACAGTTGTCTGTTTGGTCAAGCTGGCCAAGGACATTCCCAGTTGATTTTGGGAAAGTGGCTTTTTTGTTGCTCTCTTGGCCAAAACACCGGTCCGGACTCTCCGCTTCTGCCTGCTCCAATGTTTCACACCCTCTTTTTGTGCTCACTTAGCTTCTATAACCAGCAGTTTAATCATCTGTATATTCTGGCTCAAAAAGATTGTAGCGTGTTTCTTGCCGGAAAGAGGAAGTACGTTGCTATGGGCACTGAAATAAATGCTCCCAGGAAACAAGTTCCGGTAATGCTTAAACTGACCAAACTACAGTAAATCATCATCGGCGGTCATTCGAACGAGTATGACGAACCTCCTGGTAGGGGTGTATCCCTTTATGGAGGATGCCTGTGCGTGACTTTGTTTAACGTGGGGAGGCTGGTGCACAGACAGTTACCACACGATTCTTGACAGATCCGGGTCACGGTCCAGTGGCATGGAGTCCAAGACGACTGGGGACCCTTTTCTGCTTCATCCTCATCCGCCTGTTCCACCGTTGAGGTCTTGGGTTATTATTTCCCCATAACTGGGCCCACATTGATGTGGGGCTGCCTTCTTCCGCCATCACAGCCGTTGTGGTGGTTCATACATCTACCGTCTTCCGCGCTGCTCCGCCGTTAAGGTCTTCACCGTATCCCTGGCAAGGGGAAAGTCAGGTACTAGGCCTTTGTTAAGGGCCACCTGGGGTCACAATAGTAAAGGGGTTAACCTCCTAGTGCCCCAAGACCCCATAAAGGAGCCTCAACTTCCGGATGCACTTTAGCGTCATGCCCAGGACACTACATTATACACTACATGTATACAGTCAATACAGTATATATTACATATTGTTGTGAATTTATCTGTTTCTACATTGTTAATATAGTTGCAGCATGTATATAAAACTTTGGATGAGGGTTTTGAAGTTGTTAGAGTGTCCGCCCTGAGATCGGTAGGTCGTGAGTTCAAACCCCGGTCGAGTCATACCAAAGACTATAAAAAATGGGACCCATTATCTCCCTGCTTGGCACTCAGCATCAAAGGGTTGGAATTGTGAATTAAATCACCAAAATTATTCCGTAGCACGGCCACCGCTGCTGCTCACTGCTCCCCTCACCTCCCAGGGGGTGGAACAAGGGGATGGGTCAAATGCAGGGGGTAATTTCACCACACTTAGTGTGTGAGTGACTATCAGTGGTACTTAAACTTTTAACTTTTAGAGGTGTTAAGATCCGCTTTTCAGATCGCCACATATTGTTTATTCTGCCAATTTTTGTATCACTTGGTCCTTCCACCTGCTTAGTTCCTGTTTTGTTCGTTTCCATGGTTACACATTAGTTTCACCTGCTCCTCATTTTCTGCACACACCTGTTTCTCCTTGATTAATGCCATATATAAGCCAGCCTTTTCTGTTCAGTCTTTCCGGGTTCGTAGCTTGCTTTCACGCAACGTTACGACTGGTATGTGTTTTCTCGCTAGTTTATATGCTAAGCCAATTGTCATTCTTAGCTCTCAAGCTAATTGTGTTTGTTTTTACATTTTGTACCTTAGTGCCAAGTCTTAGTTTATTTGTATATCCTAGCTCTCATGCTAGCGTCTTTTGTATGCCTTCTCTTAGCTCCAGTGTTTTGTTTCATAGCTCCTTTTTGTTAAATAAATCCTTAAATCTTACCTTTGTTGTGTTCATATTCGACGCATCCACGAAGGGATCGAATCCGGCAACAATATGCAACACAAGCGTAATAGAAGGCCTTTAAAGCCAACTTAGGGGACTCCCATTAGCTGCATCTTACAAGCATTGTTTTATATTTAGAATTTTAAAAACACACACAAAAAGATGTGTGTTCTTGTCTCTCATAGTTATAGTGAATGATTGGCAAAATCCTTGCCTCCCCCCAAAAAAGAGTTATTCAAGGAAAATATGTGTGTTCAGCTTTAAAACAAAAGTGCTCCTTTACGTGTGTGAAGCAGATGAAGACGATGAGTCGAGAAAAGAGAGATAGGATCAGAGTGGGAGGGAGCCAAGTGAGTGAGACCCAATTGAATTAAATGTAATTTGGCCTGAATGTGCACAGCCATCAGCTGCTCTCCAATCTTATTAACCCTGCATTACCAGCCCATGAGTTGTGTCTGCGCCAGTGCGTGCGCATGCGCGTGGCAAGAAGGATAGAGGAGTTAAGTGGATAAGTGAGAAAAGAGAAGAGATGCGGCAGGAGAGCGTGAGAGAACACAATGAAAATGAACATCGTGTGTTTGGGTCATCAGTGGGGCTCAGCGTCATAGCTAAATATGAGTAAACCATAATCATTTTTACTGAAGCCAAACTGATTCATTCTTATTAAAGTGCGGATTATACCACCAAACCAGACTACATTTCAATAATCCAGGCAATTTTGGATTTAGATTGTTTGAGTTTGGCCAGTGTTACAGTGATAGTTGGATTTATGTTTGTACCTCGTTACCCATCCATCCATCCATTTTCTACCGCTTATTCCCTTTTGGGGTCGCGGGGGGCGCTGGCGCCTATCTCAGCTACAATCGGGCGAAAGGCGGGGTACACCCTGGACAAGTCGCCACCTCATCGCAGGGCCAACACAGATAGACAGACAACATTCACACACTAGGGCCAATTTAGTGTTGCCAATCAACCTATCACCAGGTGCATGTCTTTGGAAGTGGGAGGAAGCCGGAATACCCGGAGGGAACCCACGCATTCACGGGGAGAACATGCAAACTCTACACAGAAAGATCCCGAGGATTTGAACCCAGGCCTGCAGGAACTTCGTATTGTGAGGCAGACGCACTAACCCCTCTGCCACCGTGAAGCTGTACCTCGTTACTTGCTATCAAAATAAGCATTCAGCAGTGACGCACATCAGCCCTAACAGCAGAAATCAGGCAAAAGTAAGAGAAGATGCAGTTGATGGTAAATTAATGTGGATGCTCTCATCTGAAAGCAAACATCATTTCCTAAAGCAAAACACACTGCAGTTGTTGGTCTACATTTCAGAGCTCTGTATTTCGAAGGGAACTATTCCAGGGAGGTATGAGAAATTCACTTGGGTTCAGAACATATCATAGATACAGCACACTAAAACACTATTAAATATGAATACCCTCACACTGAATTTAGGTTTAAACACAGTTGTTGATATAAATGCATAAAGCTCTTCAAAACAAATATTTAAAGGCCTACTGAAATGAGATTTTTTCTTATTTAAACACGGATAGCAAGTCCATTCTATGTGTCATACTTGATCATTTCGCAATATTGCCATATTTTTGCTGAACGGGTTTAGTAGAGAACATCCACGATAAAGTTTGCAACTTTCGGTGCTAAGAGAAAAGCCCTGCCTCTACCGGAAGTCGCAGACGATGATGTCACATGTTGATGGCTCCTCACATATTCACATTGATTTTAATGGGAGCCACCAACAAAAACAGATATTCGGACCGAGAAAACGACAATTTCCCCATTAATTTGAGCGAGGATGAAAGATTCGTGTTTGAGGATATTGATAGCGACGGACTAGAAAAAAAAAAAAAACGTGATTGCATTGAGATGGATTCATATGTTTTTGGACACATTTGCTAGGATAGGTCTGGGAAATCCCTTATCTTTCTATCGTGTTGCTAGTGTTTTAGTGAGTAGTACCTGATAGTCGGAGGGGTGTATCCACGGGTGTGTTGACGCGCAGTGTCTCAGCGAAGTCGACGACAGCTTTATGGACGGTGCAAGCTCAGCTGATATCCGGTAAGAAGCGACTTTTTACCCCAATTTTCTCACTGAAACCTGCTGGTTGACATTCGGTCAGGATCCATGTGCGCTCTGATCCATAGTAAAGTTTCACCTCCGTGAATTTTAAACAAGGAATCACCGTGTTTGTGTGGCTAAAGGCTAAAGCTCCCCAACTCCATCTTTCTACTTTGACTTCTCCAATATTAATTGAACAAATTGCAAAGGATTCAGCAACACAGATCTCCAAAATACTGTGTAATTATGCCGTTAAAGCAGACGACTTTTAGCTGTGTGTGTGTGCAGCGCTCATATTCCCTAACAGCCAGTGACGTCAAGCGTACACGTCATCATTACGCGACGTTTTCAAGAAAAAACTCCCGGGAAATGTAAAATTGCAATTTAGTAAACTAAACCGGCCGTATTGGCATGTGTTGCAATGTTGATATTTCATCATTGATATATAAACTATCAGACTGCGTGGTGGGTAGTAGTGGGTTTCAGTAGGCCTTTAATGTACCTCTACAAAGTGGAGATGTGCACATTTTGCAAAGTTTACTTCAAGGTTATAGTTAGGATGCATAGACACAGGTGACTTGCATAAATAGTCCGGAATTAGCAGTATAGAAAAAAAAGTGTTTGAAGTGAGAAAATGCTGTGCGGCATTTTGAAAACACTTAAAGGGGAACTGTACTTTTTTTTTTGGAATGTTGTCTATTGTCACAATCATAAAATAAATAAAAAATGTTTTTTTTTTTTCTAAAGACTTCTTAATAGTAAAGAAATGCAATCAAAAGGCCGCTTACATTTGAGCCTAAGGGAGCTATTCTAGTTTGCCTTTAAAAGCCCTTAAAACATCCAAACACCTCCTTTAAGGTTTTATACACATAGTGTAAGTGTATATGTAATGTAGTAACCTGCACATTTATAATAACAGTAATGTTTATGTATTTTGCTCATTTTAAGCATTAATTAAAAAAAACAAAAATGTTTCCTTTTTTTAACATCACTGATAGACTTTATGAGAGCCAATAAACATAATAAAACATAATTTACTGTACAATGTCTGCTGTCATTAGGATGTTGACTGCTAGGACATTTATATATTCCCATTTAGATAAATAAATAGAAAGCGGGGGTGAAACTAAACGTCTTTTCGTGTCGTTCTCGACATTTCCAGGTCTAAGTTGACTGTTAAAGTGTACCAACATGTCAGAATATGTCTTCGTTCTTCTACTATCAAGGTGAGAAAAAAATAATTGTGATCTAGAATAAAGAAAACAAGGAAGTAGCTGATCAGTGGATAATGTCGACATTGTTTGTGATCACAGCGCCGCTATAAATAGATCCTCTGTGTTAGCGCTTATAATAATCACTAATACTTTGTTAATATTCGAGTCACGAAATGTATTGGAGTATTGTTGGCACTTTTTGAATGTTTTTACTGGGTTTTATTGGCAGAATACAGGACGTAATATTTAGAGTGCTTTTTTTTTTAATCCATCCGTCGTCATGTCTTTCATAATGATTGTGAACGATAGGCAAAAAACCCAAAGAAATGCAGTTCCCCTTTAAGAAATACTGGGAAAAAATAATAATGAGCAAAAAAATGCCAGGAAGATAGTCACAGGGTAAGGTTTAACTACTAAAGAGAACATAACAGCTAACATATACTGTACTGGAGGGAAGGGATTGGCAGTTAAGCACTGAGAAGGAAAACTAGACGCAAAAGTGGAGTTCAAGAAAGTTGTTGTGTTGTAGCAACCAAATTGGAAGGAAGGAAAGGAAAAATAACAAGTCAAAATAAATGATGACACAACCAGAAAAGCACTTTGAGAGTGCATTCCTCCGCCAGGTTCTAATTCCCTCAATTCCCCCCCCAAAAAAGTATTGACTCGCTGAAATATAAAGACAATATAACATGCATCCATAAGCGTGGATGCATATGAAAAAGTGCAATGTATTTGTCTGTGCAGTAATCTATTTATTTATGTCTGCACCTTATTGCTCTTTTGTCCTGCACTACAGCGAGCTAATGCAACATTTTGTTCCTATCTGTACTGTAAAGTTCAAATTTGAATGACAAAATAGTAAGAAAGTCTTACATCCAGGCAGGTGATCTAGATCAGCCCCAAAATGTAATCACCTTGTTCCCTATCTCATTTCGGTCATTTCCTGAAGTTAGATGAAAATACGCCTGTAACTTTTTGAGCTACACTGAAAAAAAAAACTCATAAGATTTACTTGAAAATATTATTGTAAGTATTTGCACACAAATGATAAAAGTAAAATGTAATGCTGCAATATCAAGTAACACTCACTTGCCAGTATCAAGTAAATTCTACTTACCATATAACATAACAGTTGTGAAGATATTAAGTAACAGTTACTTAATTACATCCAAGTTTGAAGTTATATTTATTTAAACAAATTAAGTAAAGTCTACTTGTTTTTCATCGGCAGGAACATCATTTTACTAAAAAATTTAAGTACATTTTATATACCGTATTTCCTTGAATAGCCGCCGGGGCGCTAATTATTTGAAAACCTTCTCACTCCTGCGCTTATCAATGGCATGCAGTAAAAAATTGAGTGTGATAGAAAAAAAAATAACAAAAACCTATTCTGCGGCCGCGGCCCTGTGGTTGGGGACCACTGCTCTACATCATATCATCGCGCCCACTTTTACACCATGCTGTCAGTGTGCCGGAAGGACGCATGTGTTTTGCTGCTTCTCATAAGAGATTGCAATGCATACTTGGTCAACAGCCATACCTTTTACACTGACGGTTGTGATATAAACAACTTTAACATTCTTACTAATATGCGCCACACTCTGTGAACCCACACCAAACACATTTCTGGAGAACATTGACTCTGTAACACATTATAATCGCAAGATAAGAATTACCCATAGTGACACCTTGCAGTGCTCTGTGAAGTGATCCTGACGGCCGGAGCGCAGCCAGTCGGCCAGAGCCTGTTGTGCTGTGCGCATGCGTCGTCGTGCATGCGTTTCAAAACACTAGATTTTCAGAGTAAAGTTTATGTAATATTTTTAGGTTTATGTACGTACATCTATAAACATTTAAATAGTATGAGGAAACATAAGTAAAACTTACTCTTCCCCCATAATTCATGTATTACGTTAATAAAATGTTTAATTTTACTTAAGAAACTTTAGTTCTTACTGAATGTTAAAAATACTAGGTATAAATTATGACAGTTACTCTAATAGAGTTTACAGCACCAAAAAGTCACTTTTTTCAGTGTATCTATAGCAGGTTTAAATAAACGGAGTGAACCCTCTTCACAGTCACCCACTATCTTTGTCTCTTTGGGCCGCTAGCACGCTTTCACACACACACACACGCAAAAGCGTAAACAAAACATGTCATAATAGAAAATATCTAAAAAAAACTCACAGTGAGAAAGTAAGAAACGCATTGGATTAAAATGTGCAAAAAAAATACCTACTTTCAGGGAAGCTGATCTTCTCTGGGGGTCTTTGGAGCAGGACGATTCTTGATTTTGACTGACTGCAGCCTGAGGAGTGAGCATAATTTGAGAGGAGACAGCGGTCAGAGCAGATGTGAAGTCTAGAGCTGTCGGAGTGATGTCTTTTCCAGAATGAATTGTTTCACAGCAATTCACTACGATAGCCATTTTCTCACGTTGTACAGACTACATTGTGAATAAACGACATCATTGTTGGTTGGTTTATAACATCCTATCACTTTTGTGCAAGGAGTAGCATGGAAAAGGAAGTTATTGAAGGGCTGAATGTGTATATAATGTAGTGTTTCAATGTTTAACACAATGCTAAATTGGGTTTAAAATCAGAGTGAATGTATGTCACCAGACCCCAATGACCTTCCCCTCTTTCAAAGACCATTATTTGTCTCTGAAACAACAAAGGTAAAAAAAAAAAGACGAGAAGCAGCTTAGTAATTATACTAGGGGGAATGACAGGTGACAAACACGCTAAATGCTAAGGAAAGATACGTGGAGAAACTACAGGAATACAGTGTCTCTTTCAGCATGCAAACAAGAAGGAACAATCCTATGTCCTCCTGTAGCTAGGTAGTCTAAATAGCACTGGCGGGCCGTGTGTTTCCCACCTTGGCCTGCAGTGATGTTCGACTCCAAAGATTACCTCTCAAAATACCATAGTTAATGTCACCACATGACCATTGCTGGAAAAATACTATACAGAAACACATTTAAGCCCTATGGGTTATTTTCGAGCGCATTTAACAATAAATTAAAACGCATCAGCATTTAAAACATATCTTATGTGGTACTGTCCAAAGTAAAATTACAAAAAAAATATTAAAAGTGAAAAAATAAAATATTTGAACTCAATATTCGATGCCGAATAAGCCAGTGGTGTCAGGTTCAAACATCGATGACATCGATTATCAATCAATCAATCAATGTTTACTTATATAGCCCTAATTCACTAGTGTCTCAAAGGGCTGCACAAACCACAACACAAACCACTACGACATCCTCGGTAGGCCCACATAAGGGCAAGGAAAACTCACAGGACGTCGGTAACAATGATGACCCAGTGGGACGTCGGTGACAATGATGACTATGAGAACCTTGGAGAAGACAAAACAAGACAAGAAGCAAGGAAATAAACAAAGACAAAATTCAATTTTGTTTAATTTGAGGGGAAACGTGTCGACTTGTAACCTCTTACAGTGTCACCCACGCTCTCACAAAAAAAGGTTCACGTCTCCTCTTTTATTTGGTTATTCCCTGTTAACATATCAACAGCTGTTTCCAAAGGAATGGGGGGTAGGTAAACAGCCATTTTTTTCGGTCACATTAACACAAAAGAAAAAAATGCCTCGGGCTTGGACTGGTCCTGGATCGAGCTAGGGCAGGTCTTGGATCACAATAGATAACCTCTCCCGTCTTCTGTCATCGTACACAGTGGCATTTTACAAGCCTTTGTCTTGGTACAACAAAGACAGCTATTGTCTTTTCACCGGGAACTCAGAGAACGTAAAGTTTTTGGATAATTTACATACAATTTTTCTGAAAAGTGGTACTCCTTGTTGTCCGCTTTTTTATGTAAACATGGTGAGTATTTCCATATTTTATCGCCAGAACAGCTCAGCTAGCTTCCGGGGTTGGCTGACATCGTCTCACAAGATGTAGTTTCTCTTTAAATATCCTTCTTGAAAATGGCCTTGCAAATATATATCTGCCACCTAATCAACGTTTTGTTTTCCTTCTCTGCTACGACGCAACACTTCATGCTACCTGCTAAATTGAAACTTGTGAATGGATACTCACTTTGGAATGACAAGTGTGTATCCAAACACAGTCTCGTTAACGTTTGGCTACTTAGGCTACTGTCAAGGATCTGTGATCTGATTGGCTATCGCAACTGTCTATCATCTGTGCGTGTTCTCAAATTCATCCGCTAACGGTCTCGGTGATTATCTAATCACAGGACGCGTGAATATAACGTCCAACGTGGGGCCATCTAGAAGGCCTTACTGATAACAACTCGTGATCTGATTGGCTATCGCAACTGTCTATCAACTGTATGTCCCCGATAACTAAGAGTGCACGGACGCCCGCGATGTTGATTTTGAAGGCCTCTGTCAGATTCTGTAAAGCATGGCAACATCAGCTAGCTGAATTCTGATTGGATACAAACTAAAACTAAAAACAACAGCACTGGAACGAGCATAATATGACATGAAGAGAATATGAATATGTTTAGATATTTAGGGAAAGTAAATAAAAAATGTTTTTTACCTTTAATAATGATCTTGATTTCTGGTTGTCAGGCCAGCAGAGAAGGCCGTGCTGGCCCCGACGGCACACCACTGCTTATTAGCCCTAATGACAGCGTAGTTACAGGTGTGCATTGTGATACTGCCTCACCAGCAAGTCAGGGATGCACATGAACGGACGCAGAAACACAACAGAACCAAACAATTGAGGGCCTCATTGTGAAATGAGTATCACCTCAGAATTGTCCTCAGTTGATCAAGCAACAAAAAAGAATGAGAGAAATATTGCCATGAAGACAGAAGAGAACTGGAGTAGGCAGTTGCGCATGGGAGGGGGGGTGGGGGGTGGGTGCTTGGTTTGATGGAGCTGGGACAGCACTAACTGGAAAACATCATAAAGCACCCCCCCTCCCCACCATACATTTTCTCCCTCTGTGGAATTAGCCTTTGAGTGGGCTGCTTGAAGCGAGGGAGTGAAGGCTAGATACAGGGAGGGAGTGGGCAGCTGGAACGAGGGAGGGTAGAGTGATGGAGGGAATGTGGAGTGGGCAACCAGCTCGAACGCCGAGAAGGAGGAATGCAAAGTGAACATGGTGAAGGAGGAAATATAAAAGGGAAAAAAATGGTCATAGGGAGAAAGGATTGAGTATTATTCATGCGCATGGCTGAATGGATGCAAAGTGTCTTAATGCTGATAGGTAAAGCTGACTAAAATAGCCTCTTTTACGTTGACACTATTCAGTGTTGTGTTCCAACTGGGTGCTCAGTCCCCACATCTCTCATTGTTATTGGTGACCAGGCATGTTTGTTGTTTGTCATTGGCAGACAGCAGAGTCGGCTAGATTCACAATCCGATGGCATAATTCAGCCATCGATCAAACTTTGTGGACAGCAGACGCCAAAGAGAGAGAGAGCTTTCAGAGTTGGATATCACAAATCAAACGTTGTAACCTTTTAGTATTCCTGAGTCTGCACATGCTCGCTGAAAACCAATGAGGCTTTCCCCCCTGAAGCACCTATCAGTCTATCTTCTCTCTTAACGATGCCTTTTTGTCTTACTGTTTTTCCCTTTCAGTCACACTTTCCTGTCCTACATCTTAATCTTGGGAGGTTTCCTCACCGAGTTCCTGAGAATGTGTTGGTTTTAGTGTATCTCAATTGGTACTCCATCCTGGTCGATTACCGTATTGCAAATGCATGCTGATCCATCAACACTTTCAGTCACATCACATGTTTATTATACACTATATTACAATACACACAGGCTCCACAAGCCTGTATGTACTCCTAAGATCTTTGCTCATGTTCCATGTGAGATGGCGAATGGTCTTTCGGGGATCTTGTCCTTGACCTGGATCAGGGAATCGGTTTATGGAACAGGTGCCAAACTCCCGGCCTCATGGGCCGGATTCAGTTTGACCATTTTAAAATTGGCGAGCATGGCGGCATTCAACAAATAAGGACCTCAACCTACACCAGCTGCACAACCTCATATACAGCTTGTGTATCGAATAATAATAAAAGCCACAATGGTTTTAATAGGATGCATTGCACTAACCAATAATTTTATTGTGCTTGACTAAAAACATCCATCCATTCATCTTCTTCCGCTTATCCGAGGTCGGGTCGCCTCTCCCCAGCCACTTTGTCTAGCTCCTCCCGGGGGATCCCGAGGCGTTCCCAGGCCAGCCGGGAGACATAGTCTTCCCAACGTGTCCTGGGTCTTCCCCGAGGCCTCCTACCGGTTGGACGTGCCCTAAACACCTCCCTCGGGAGGCGTTCGAGTGGCATCCTGACCAGATGCCCGAACCACCTCATCTGGCTCCTCTCGATGTGAAGGAGCAGCGGCTTTACTTTGAGTTCCCCCCGGATGACAGAGCTTCTCACCCTATCTCTAAGGGAGAGCCCCGCCACCCGGCGGAGGAAACTCATTTCGGCCGCTTGTACCCGTGATCTTATCTTTTCCGTCATGACCAAAAGCTCATGACCATAGGTGAGGATGGGAATGTAGATCGACCGGTAAATTGAGAGCTTTGCCTTCCGGCTCAGCTCCTTCTTTACCACAACGGATCGGTACAACGTCCGCATTACTGAAGACGCCGCACCAATCCGCCTGTCGATCTCACGATCCACTCTTCCCCCACTAGTGAACAAGACTCCTAGGTACTTGAACTCCTCCACTTGGGGCAGGGTCTCCTCCCCAACCCGGACTAAAAACAATACCACTATATTTACCCGTTCGTAGAAAATTACACATGAGAGATGTATGATACCAGTCAAAAGTGATGATTGTGGCGACAAGAAAGTATGCTGGGAAACGCATGCTCAGACTTGCCAACTCTTCTCGATTCTGCGGAAGAATGAAAGAAATTGCCCTAGTATTCCAACATCCCGACAAAAGTAACAAACCGCCCAGATTATTCTATTTTTTGTGTGTGTATAAAATACTGTATCTTTTTGAAGTAAATTCTGTGTGCAGCTTTATGAGAGCGCAGGTCTCCAACTGTTGTCACAAAGAAAGCTACTTTGACAAAAAGAAAGGGTGTGCACAATAGGACTGGCACCATTTTAATTAAATGGGTTGTACTTGTGTAGCGCTTTTCTACCTTCAAGGTACTCAAAGCGCTTTGACACTACTTCCACATTTACCCATTCACACACACATTCACACACTGATGGAGGGAGCTGCCATGCAAGGCGCCAACCAGCACCCATCAGGAGCAAGGGTGAAGTGTCTTGCTCAGGACACAACGGACGTGACGAGGTTGGTTCTAGGTGGGATTCGAACCAGTGACCCTCGGGTTGCGCACGGCCACTCTCCCCACTGCGCCTCAAACAGTGTGGTTGTTGTATTTGTGTTGTGATGATTTGTCAATAAATATGAGCAAAATGTATATATTTACCACTTACAGAAAATACTATAGCAACTGTGACCATAGTTGGCCCTTTGGTGAGTTACTGTATCACCAGCTGACTGTCATAGACCTGTACTATTACTAACATAAAGTGTAGTGTCACTATCAAAGTGCAGTGTTGAAGGGAAACTGCATTTTTTGGGGAATTTTGCTTATCATTCACAATCAATATGAGAGACACGAACACACGTTTTTGTTTTTATTACGATTGAAAGATGCAATTAATCACCATTGTAGCCTTTAAAGCAGGGGTCTCAAACTCAATTTACCTGGGGGCCACTGGATGCAGAGTCTGGGTGAAGCTGGGTCACAAGAAAATATTTCTTTAAAAAAAATATTTTTAAAAGGTCTTTATTTTGATTTTCAACATAAAATAAAATCCAAATATAAATGAACAAAATGAGAATTATGGAATGTGAGGCAATGCAAATTAAACAATCATAAAAACAAAACAATAAGGGTTTGAATTGGTCCAGGTTATCGGGGACTGTTATTACCGACGGACAGGTGTCGTGATGTGACTGCAGCCAGGCACGTAAAAAAAAAAACTCATCTCCATGGCAACGTTTCTGTCATTTCAGTCATTTGCTGCTTTTCCACCAATGCAAGGGTAGGCAACCCAGAACGTTGAAAGAGCCAATATGGTCCCAAATAACAAAAATTGTTGCTGTGGATAACATGTTACACGTCCGATTCGCCCAGCGAACTCCCTGTCGGATTATCAGCGCTGGGGTCCAGTGCACCACAGTCTTGTATTGTCGCTCGGTCCTTTGGCGGAGTGCTTCGGAAGCTACCGAACCGCTCGTCGGCCGTCAATTTTCAGCCCTCGAGAGCCTCATACCACACCTTGATTGGTAGATTCCTTCAGCTCCGGACACAACACTGTCAAGCGACATTCATATAAAATTTTCAGGCCGCACTAACATTAAACCTTCATATTAACGGGGGGGCCGCAAAATAACGTCTCACGGGCCGCAATTGGCCCGCAGGCCGCGTGTTTGAGACCCCTGTTTTGAAGCCCTCTAAAAATCAATTCAAAACCATCCATCAACATTTTATAAACACACTGCAATTCTATATATAATGTAGTGGCAGACACATTCATAACAGTATGTCATATGTTCAATATTTACCATAATTTGATCATTTCAATAATTTCCGGGACTGATTTATTCCGCACATTGATTTCTGTTTCCATAGCAGCGCACTTCTGACTTCTGACAACATGTGTGTTCCTACTTCCGGAATCAAACATGAGTGTATTTTCTAATCATGGTAAACTTGGTAACAGACAACAAAGACGACTATTTTTGAACAAATGAGGATTTACAACCGTATACACTTGAAGCTAAATATATTGCTGCTTATAGAAGCGAGCACGAAGGAAGAGTGAGACGTTGGAGGAGACGGACGCCGAGAGAGTTAGATGAAAGCGATTTTGCCGCTATAAATATGGAACTTGGAGATAAGCTATTTCGACATTAATGGATTGCTTACCCAAAATCTACAGGAAAAGTCCCAGCCAGCTGGATCAGACGACAAACTATCCATCGAGTGAGTCACTTTAATACCATTTGTGGTACACTCAGCACACCACGTGTGTTATTACAACTAAAGTACATACGCTGCCTGGCTAGCTCAGCTGTGTACGAAGAAAACATGAAATACTTCACAGATACTGTAACATGATTGTTCATGATTTTCAGTCAGTAAAAATTGGTGTCGTATCGCGATTTGTGTTGTTGTAGAAGCTATCTTATTTCTTCTTCTTGTTAGCTTTTACGGCTAATACCGAAGTACGCTGATGTGTTATTACGATAGAAAAATAGTTCCTCATTGTTCGCTCTTACAATAACAACATCGCTACAGTTAGCTTATCATACAGGTTACAGAACGTAAATGAAATATTGTTGGTGTTTTTTGAATGCATGTTTAAAGTGATTTAGAGGTAGAATTGATGTCTCCCATCAGCTGCAAGGCTAGTAATTTAGAACAAGCTGTTTTTATGCTAGAAAACGAAAAAAATAAACAAAAAAAACAAAAGGCAAAATTGAAAAAAAAAATGCAGTTCCCCTTTAATATCATAAAATGTAGTATTAATAATATGAAGCTGGACATGATATATTTGTTAATAGAGTTAATAAAACACTTGAAAAAATGTGCTAGTAGTACTGCTAAGTTTGCTCAAACCTTGTGAGTAAACTTAGAAGTACTGCTAGCACATTTTTTTCAAGTGTTTTATCAACTCTACTCTACTGTTGTCATTATAATTATCTAAGGTGGACCTGATACCCACATGTAGACCCGGAAATGGCGAGAACGACACAAAAAGATGCTTGATTCCACCTACTTTTTATTGCGAAGATAATGAGTCATTCTTCATTTAAATGGGATTATAACAAGATTCTATCAGTCGGCATCTTAATGACAGCAGACACTGCACAGTAAGTGATGTTTTTGTTATGATCCGCCGCCCGGATCATATATTGTTCTTTTTTTTTTAGTCCTTTTGTGTTTCCTGTTTGTTTTTGGACTCTTCCGATCCCTGGTTTGGCTTTCCTTGTTTTATCTTGTTACCATGGTTTCTCATTTGTTCCACCTGCTCTTGTTTGTTACGCGCACTTGTTTTTCAATTATTGCTTTAGTATTCAAGCCTGCCTTCGACCTCAGTTCTGTCTTGAGCCGTTGTTTGCTGTATGCAACACATTTACATTGGTATTTTCTCTATGTCTATACTTGTGCTAAGTTTCGCCTTAGCTTATAGTGCGTTCGGCACGCTCATTGTGGACTCTTGGACTCCTTGCTAAGGTTAGCGTTAGCTTCCCGTGCGTAGGCACGCGCTTTCTTTTGCCTTTTGTTTCAGTGTTATTTTATTTTTGTATATTAAATCCAGTTCTTACCTGCTGTTCTTGCCTGTCTGGTCCTCTTGCATCTTGGGGTGACGAAACGCGCATCCACGATGCAAGCACCGCGTGACAGTTTTATTATGTTTGTTGGCTTTTATGAAGTCTGCAGTGAGTTTTAATAAGTGATGTAGTTAAATAAAAAGAACGTTGTGCTTCGTTTATTTAATATTAAAGCACCATTGATGCCTAAAATTATCAAAATACGTACATATTTAATGTTATTATGAATGTGCACGTTACTAAATTACATATATACTTATATCATGTATATAAAACCATAATGGAGTTGTTTGGATTTACTTTTAAGGGCTTTATAGGCAGAATAGAGTGTCTACCATACACTCTATTGTAAGCAAACTTTTGATCGCATTTATTTACTATTTTGAATGCATTAAAGAAATAGAACATTATATTGTCTTACATTGTATTCTGAATGATAGGCAACATTTTAAAAAAGTGCAGTTCCCTTTTAAAGAAAAAGGGTGGTAAAAAGTCACATTTGCAGACTGACTTCCAGAAGTCAGACACATAACTGTAACCCGTCATCGCCAAAATGAGGGAGAGTGACAACAAACAAGGCAAAATTAATAAACGGATGCCAGAAAAGTCAAACTGCAATTAGTTTGATCGGTGAGCAATCAGACACGCTGATATCGATTGGCATAGCCTGTGGCAAAATGTTGTGAAGCTGTTGTCATTCGATGGAATCTATTGACAATTTTTTTTTTTATTCTCGTGGTAATCAAAATATGGGACAAAGTGTGCCCATTGACAGCTCAATACCAAACATATTCTTTTGTTTTTAAAATCGTGAGTTTTTCAAGAAAAAGATGACAAACTTGATTAGTCAACTTTACAGCCGACTTTCCAATGTGTGTCCTTTTGTCTGAAACATTCAAAACATGGCTAAAGACAACAAATTGAATGTTAGCCACCATGGTCACGCATCCTGAATGTTGGGTGAAGCTACTAATACCTGTGTCCCGTGTCCTGTGTTTTGATAATAAGATCAGGTCTGTTTGTGGTTTAATAACTATCTGGAGCTGTAGCTCAAAGCTGTATCATCTTGAGAAGGTTCATTCTCAAAATTAAACACACAGGCTGAAAGGTTTGGAACTTTTATCATAGCCAGGGGACTTTGTAAAAAAAAAAAAGAAAGATTTAGTTTCAGGTAAGATAAGGTGATAATTGTGGTTGTGTGTAGTCACAAGATAACCTTGGCGGGTGGATATGATTGCAACTACAGTCAATGTTTTCTCAATCGTGTTCAACTTTTTGGTGTGTGTATGTGTGGGTTGGCAATGACACATCTGTTAAAGTAGTGGCAATAACATAGTTAGATGTTTCAGCTTAACCTTGTATGTGTGTTCGCTGACTCAGACCGGTTTCTTTTTTCTAAAAGTAAATAACCTTGAACCGCCAAGCTGTCAGCTGGCCCTGCTGTGTCCCAACATCTAAAGATGGCAAGAAAAAGCTCTGCTCTCTCTAAGCGCCACACTAACACACAACACAAACACATCACCAGGGAGCCTGCAGTGCGTGAAGAAATGATCTTCTAAGCTGCCAGTTTCGTTTTTTAAAGCAAGTTAAATCAATTTACTTACACTAAACATTGCTACACGTATACATGTTTGTCCGTAGTAAATGCATCAATCTTCGACCAATGGATATTGACATCTGTCTTTTTTATTCCTTTTTTTAATACAGTACCTTACAGCTCTGGTTCTCAACCTTTTTTCAGTGATGTACCCCCTGTGAACATTTTTTTAATTCAAGTACCCCCTAATCAGAGCAAAGCATTTTTGGTCGAAAAAAAGAGATAAAGAAGTAAAATACAGCACAATGTCATCAGTTTTTGATTTATTAAATTGTATAACAGTGCAAAATATTGCTCATCTGTAGTGGTCTTTCTTGAATTATTTGGAAAAAAAGATATAAAAATAACTAAAAACTTGTTGAAAAATAAACAAGTGATTTAATTATAAATAAAGATTTCTACAAATAGAAGTGATCATCAACTTAAAGCGCACTCTTTGGGGATTGTAATAGAGATCCATCTGGATTCATTAACTTTATTCTAAACATTTCTTCACAAAAAAAGAAATCTTTAACATCAATTATAATGGAACATGTCCACAAAAAAATCTAGGTGTCAACACTCTATATTACATTGCTGTATTTCTTTTCACAGTTTATGAACTTACATTCATATTTTGTTGAAGTATTATTCAATAAATATATTTATAAAGGATTTTTGAATTGTTGCTATTTTTAGAATATTTAAAAAAAAATCTCACATACCCCTTGGCATACCTTCAAGTACCCCCACGGGTATGCGTACCCCCATTTGAGAACCACTGCCTTACAGCCCTATTACCGTTACTTATGGTGTAGCACGGCACAATACTATAATTATGATTTTCAATCAAGAGACACAGACAATCGACTTTGTTTTGAGGAAGCTGCCCTTCAATAGCGCTAGCAAGAATTACTACCACACTCGCTTCAAGAATTATTGGTAACACGCAGCAAACTCATTCAACAGGAGCTGCAACTATGCAAGTCATAAAGCTTCACTCTCAGTCATATGTTCTGCAACATCAGTCACTGATGTAGGCTGACGTAAGCTGCACACTCACAGATATGACATAATGCATTCCAATCTCATTAACATAAGTAAAATATTATTTTTGTTATTATTATTAAAATGATGCAATAATTACTTTAATTGGAAACTAATTGTTTCATTAAAGGAAACAAAACAGAGATCTCATTTGCGAAACCATTCCGATAAACAAAAAAACATAGTAAAGATTGGATAGTTTAATGTGATCCTCCGGCCTGGTGTAGCCCCAAGAAGACATCAAACTTGACTAAATAGAGTTTGTAAAAGTCATAACAAGGTTTCTGTATGTTACCCTGCAGTGGGATCATTACCTTTCATTACCTTTGCCAGAGGAGAGCTACATCTCTGGGATGAGGCGGCACCTCCTTGCACGCACCATGTCTAATTTCCGTCAGGACGGCAAGCTAGGTGTTTGATAACATCCTTCCAACAGAATAAAATATTCTTGTGTGAGGATTCAAAGTTTTTATAGTGTAAGAGGGGAAAGGCTCTAAGGGAGCCTGAAGTGACAGCCGAAACTGTAGCAGGTAAATTGATACACTCTCTGAAAACTATTTGTCTGCGTTCAAGAATCTTTTAGTAAGACTTAACAAAGACATGATGAACGCAATAAATGTATCCTCCCAACATAATCACTGAACGCGAGGGCCATCAGCAGTTACTCAAATCACCTCCATCTCAAAATGGGGCTATGAGGTTTATGTCATCATCCGTGGTCCGAATCATGTTTTTGTTATGTTCTGTTAGTTTTGTACTCCCTTAGGTCTTGTTTTTGTGCACCGTTGTTAGTTACCGTGGTTACTTATTATTTCCACCTGTTTGCCCACTCACCTGCTTCCTGAGCACTATTTGGAGGCATTATTTAAGCCCGCCTTTGCCATTTAGTCAGCCTGGCATCATTGTTTGCTACACACAACAGGTTATGTAAGTTTCACTTGTCTCCTAGCCTATGCTAAGTGTTAGCTTCGAGTGCGATCGGCTCGTGTTTCCTTCGACTTGTTTTCGGTTTTTGGTGCTTCTTTGATTGTTCAAAGAATAAAGCATGTTCCTACCTGCACGTCCTGTCCAGAGTGGTCCGTTTGCACCCCGGGGGAATGAACCTCGCAGTAAGATGTGACCCGCGCGTGGCAATATAATGTCTGACGATTCGACTGCAAGTTTGATTGTCGAATCAGACTTCTCCGATTCAAATTGTTTAAGATTTGTCAAAAAAAGGACAACGTTGGCCTGTACAATGATAAAGTACTAAACTAAAATGTGATGGTGATTAGGTAGCTAGGAGGAATAAAACTGAACACACCAGAAAGGACTCGAATACTGACGGTACTGCAACCAGGATCAACCTGGGCTTTTACTACAAAGCAGGATTTGTTCTTATCCAAAATAAATACGTTTAATGATTAAGTCTGAACATGCAGTACTGTACTAGGAAGCTGGTTAACTTCTATGTCGCCACCGTGAATGAGGAAACAACATTAGAACTACAAACAGTCCGGTCCACTGACCAATAAGAGATCAACGCTTATGAAACCGCCTCCTATTGACCAATCATTTGTCCCTGGAAATTAGCATTATTTTTTTTTACAAGGAATTAGACATACCAAAACAAAAATCAATGTCTCTAAAACAACAAATAGTAGCCTGAAGGTCAAAGATGCTTCTGCATATTTGTGTGTGCTTAATCAGACAGTTTGATGCCAAATGAGATACGTAAACCTACTCAGTGGCCTAGTGGTTAGAGTGTCCGCCTGAGATCGGTAGGTCGTGAGTTCAAATCCCGGCCGAGTCATACCAAAGACTATAAAAATGGGACCCATTACCTCACTGCTTGGCACTCTGCATCAAGGGTTGGAATTGGGGGTTAAATCACCATAAATGATTCCCGGGCGCGGCACCGCTGCTGCCTACTGCTCCCCTCACCTCCCAGGGGGTGATCAAGGGTGTGTGTGACAATCATGGGTACTTTAACTTTTAATATGCACTATGACATTCTAACACTAATCATATGATTATCCAGAATTGTGCTACTGTGCATCCTACATCTCCACTGTTTAGCTAGGTTAACCCAGACAACAAAGTCCTGGATAACTTCAATATGAATTGTGGTACAGCTAGCAGGAACAGCTAGGATAATGTTGAAGTAGGAAAACAAAGCACAAACACTGCATGATTCCAGGCAAATTACTTAAGCATGACAATAATTACAAATAACCCACAGGTAAGGTCTTCACACCGTTCAGCAACGGATGGGGAAGGACCTAGGGGGAAAGGGAACACAATCAGAATGTAAAGAACAGAAAAATCTTCAAATAACACAAGACAAAAATACTTGACAGGGACTAAACTTGAGATTTTGCCCCTTTCACCACAAAATCTCAGACATCTCAGTGGCATAACATGACTGCAAACTTTAACCACAACAGAACATTAAAGCTCTGACAAGCTCTAACTATCCATCCATTTCCTACCGCTTGCCCCTTTCAGGGTCGCGGGGGTTGCTGGAGCCTATCCCAGCTGCACTCGGGCGGAAGGCAGCTTAAACCCTGGACAAGTCACCACCTCATCACAGGGCCAACACAGATAGACAGACAATATTCACACTTACATTCATACACTACAGCCAATTTAGTGTTGCCAATCAACCTATCCCCAGGTGCATGTCTAACTAAACTGAAAATACACACACACACACATATATATATATATATATATATATATATATATATATATATATATATATATATATATATATATGTATGTATATATATATATATATATATATATATATATATATATTGCTTATATGCAGGTTTACCTAGTTTTGTGGCTGGTGAGTGTAGCATTTAAAGCCAAAGCCAAACAAACCGTATGTTATTTATCCGTTGATTAATTCCTACCTAAGGTTGATTTTCTTTTGCCCTTGTTTCGTTCTTCTCACACACTTCCTACATTTCTCCTTCGTTCTCTCAAGCCCTCCCCGGGAGGTTAATCCCTCTGGTGTGGAACAGAGATAACCATGGCAACAGGCCACGGCTTTCAAGCTTTGCGTCTGTAGGACAAATGCATTGATTAGGATGAAGCTGTATCAGTTGGAAGTGCATCACACAGCTTGCACCTATGCACATGATCAAATGTGTGGTACAGTAAATAATATATTCCAAGCTTCTTTTTTACAACTGGCAATAAAGAGTTTAAAAGCCATGCAGCCTCAGAGACATTAGAAAATGTACTGTGGGGGAAATACTAAGCACGTTTGTTTTGTACACACAATAAACAAGTTGTTAAATCTAATCTTTAAAACATGTTTTTCGACATTGAACAAAGCAGATTATGTACAGAATATTTGAGTAGCAAATGTGCATATTTCTGACTGGTGTGTAGTGTACTATATGAAGCAAAGTTGGGAAAAAATATGTTACCCTAGAGAAATGAATAAAGAGTTTCTTTTTTTATGAAATATGATTTTCCTAACATTTTGCGATAAGCGATAGATCGGAGCGTCAAAGGTCTATCCTTTGGAGACCCCACAGTAAATGTATTCAAGAAAAATAACTTAAATTTATCACATCTATGAATATAAGTTTGTGTCCTTGAAAAACTTTAACCCCCCTGCTCCTTCGGCCACTAGGTGTAAAAGTGAATACATTTCACAGCAAAGAGAGAAAACACTGCCAAGTATTAATGGCAGTTTTGCAAGCAGTCATAAAAACAGAGAATATTTCACTCTGTGAATAATAACTGTTCAGAACTGTGGTGGGAATTCATACTGAATTTTATATTGTGTTTAATATTTCTTCCAGGGAGCTTATGAGATTTGCTCCTTACCCGAGCCGCTTGCAGGATTGCACAGAAACCTACAGTATATAGATTTGCACAGGCATTCTGTCAGGACTGTATCTTGGCCCAGGGAAGAACACATTGCATTTTATAGTGTCCAATACTTTGAAATAGTATACGTTTAGTCATACATTTTAAGTCCAGCAACTCAACTTAAGCAAGTGTAAGTGTTGAAGAGTAATGCTTTAATATATGTACTGTATGTGGCACTGCTGCAACAGGAAAAATAGTCTCATGGGGTAAGAATTTTCTTTGTTAAGGATGAGGAAAAAAAATAATTAATTACAGAGTATCCTACTGCGATGTGGACTAATATCCTCTTTTCCAGATTAAAATCTTATATGCCAGCTCCATTCTTCACATTTAACTTGAATCTTCTACTCACAAACTGTTGTACAGTGGGGCAAAAAGTTTAGTCAGCCACCGATTGTGCAAGTTCCCCCACTTAAAATGATGACAGAGGTCTGTAATTTTCATCATAGGTACACTTCAACTGGGAGAGACAGAATGTGAAAAAAAAAATCCAGAATTTCACATTGTAGGGGTTTTAAAAAAAATAATTGTAAATTATGCTGGAAAATAAGTATTTGGTCAACCATCCAAAGCTCTCACTGATGAAAGGAGGTTTTGGCTCAAAATCTCATGATACATGGCCCCATTCATTCTTTCCTAACACAGATCAATCGTCCTGTCCCCTTAGCAGAAAAACAGCCCCAAAGCATGATGTTTCCAGCCCCATGCTTCACAGTAGGTTTGGTGTTCTTGGGATGCAACTCAGTATCCTTCTTCCTCCAAACACGACAAGTTGAGTTTATACCAAAAAATTCTATTTTGGTTTCATCTGACTACATGACATTCTCCCAATCCTCTGCTGTATCATCCATGTATCCATTTTGGTATAAACTCAACTCGTTGTGTTTGGAGGAAGAAGAATACTGAGTTGCATCCCAAGAACACCATACCTACTGTGAAGCATAGGGGTGGAAACATCATGCTTTAGGGCTGTTTTTCTGCTAAGGGGACAGGACGATTGATCCGTGTTAAGGAAAGAAAAATGAGGCCATGTATCGTGAGATTTTGAGCCAAACCTCCTTACATCAGTGAGAGCTTTGAATGGTTGACCAAATACTTAATTTCCACCAGAATATACAAATCAATTCTTTAAAATTCCTACAATGTGAATTCCTGGATTTTTTTCACATTCTGTCTCTCACAGTTGAAGTGTACCTATGATAAAAAATACGGACCTCTGTCATCTTTTTAAGTGGGAGAACTTGCACAATACTTTTATGCCCCACTGTATATATTTCAGTATATACAACAGGCTTTTTTTGTTTAAGTTCACCAAACTCAACGTTCTGCCTTTTTAGGCAGCAAACTAGTTAGGTCTGAATTAGGGATGTCCCAATCAACATTTTTGACCTCCGATCATGATCCAATTTTGTGGCCTCAGTTCCGACCCGAGTTTGAGTCCCGATGCAATACTTTGACAATAGAATTTTGAACTGAAAATATTTCACAGCAAATAACTTGAGTGAACATTTTTACTGGTGTTGTTTTAAATCGGATGATGATGCTGTGGTGTGGAGAAATGTAGAAATTACCTTTTTGAATCTGTACAATATTTGTATCAAATTAAGTTCTTTCCACAATCTATATTTTTTGCCATTGGTAAATGATTCCGTTAAAGGGGACCTATGATGATTTTAATCTACATTAAAACACTTACTTGGAATTTATATGATATGCATTAGATATGCTTTTGTCAGGACTTGGACTTGGATTTGTTTTGTTTCTTCCACGCAAAGGATGATTTGCACGAGTGAGACGTGAATGTAATGACATATTGCTTTATTTAACACTATAATTCAAAAAACAGACAAAACAAAGGGTGTGCACAATGGCAGATAATAAACTACACTACACTCCAAACAAAAACATGCATGACTATATACAAATAAACAAAAGATACTATCCATGGCACAAAACAAACCAAAAACTTGCACTAAGGCATAAATACAAAAAGTCTTACGTGGCGTGGTCAAACAATAAACAGTGTGGCAAGGTAAGGTAGGTGTGTGGTCATGAGGGTTCAATACAAAGTCCGGTAGGTAGGTAAAGTTCCCAGGCCGAGGAACAGAAAACAAATGACTTAATTACTAGCTGTGGTAATTGGAAACAGGTGTAAGAGCTGAGGACCGGGCATGACTAGGAGACCAGGAGGAAACTAATGGGATACTCTGGAAACCAAAATAAAACCAGGAAGTGCAAAACGGGAAACAAGAGTCCAAAAAATAAAACATAACATGATCAAACATAAGACCTGATTCACAAGCATGACAGCAAGTAAATGTTGCGTACATTTTGCTCCACAGCCACATTTATAGTCTGTATGCGATTGTAGAGGCGTTCCCAGATTGCAAATGAAAACACTGCCCATCCTCTACAAAAGTATCATCATTTATCTATTGAATATGTACACTATTTAAATTGAAATCTTAAAGTCATCCCCGCTATTTATTTTCCATACACGGTTGAAAACAAACTTCTGGGTGACAAATACACTGTACATACAGTACTAAAGCTTATACATACGCTCATATCATTCTAAGTGCAGGACGAATAGACTGGGGGGGGGGGGTAATAGGATGAGAGTCATCCATTTCCGAACACATGCATAATTTGCATTCCTAATAGGATTTTTATTTATTATTTTATGAAGCCAAATTAAAATAATATTTTAATTTGTATACTGATTACATAATTTATCCTCCAGTTTGTGAATATGATAAGGCATATTTTCAGACGATGCATTTTTACAGCATGTTTTGAAGAGGTAACACTTGACAAATGACTTTTGGGTACATGGATTAGCTTAATTGTATTATAATATTTGATATATAATATATATTATTATAAAGCTCTGACACTGTATGATCTGTGTCAGAGCTTGGTCCGCACTACCGGCAGTAAGTCGGACCTGTTTCCAGTGAGGGTTGGACTCCGCCAAGGCTGCCCTTTGTCACCGATTCTGTTCATAACTTTTATGGATATAATTTCTAGGCTCAGTCAGGGCGTTGAGGAGATCCGATTTGTTGGCTGCAGGATTAGGTCTCTGCTTTTTGCAGATAATGTGGTCCTCATGACTTTATCTGGCCAGGATCTTCAGCTCGCACTGGATAGGTTCGCAGCCGAGTGTGAAGCGTTTCGGAAGGGAATTTGCACCTCCAAGTCCGAGTCCATAGTACTCGCCCGGAAAAGGGTGTAGTGCCATCTGCGGGTTGGGGAAGAGATCTTGTCCCAAGTCAAGGAGTTCAAGTACCTCGGAGTCGTGTTCACAAGTGGGGAAAGAGTGAATTGTGAGCTCGACAGGTGTTAGTGCGGTGTCTGCAGTAATGCGGACGATGTATCGATCCGTTGGCTGAGCCGGAAGGCAAGGCTCTCAATTTACCGGTCGATCTGAGTTCCCATCCTCACCTATGGTCATGAGCAAGGGTTATGATCGAAAGGACAAGATCACGGATACAAGCGGCCGAAAATAATTTCCTCCGCCGGGTGGCGGGGCTCTCCCTTAGAGATAGGGTGAGAAGCTCTGCCATCCGGAAGGAGCTCAAAGAGCCAAATGTTTCGAGCATCTGGTCAGAGGGCACATCTGACCATTAGGAGATGACGGGGACGATCCAGGACACATTGGGAAGACTTAGCCTTCCGGCTGGCCTGGGAGCGCCTCGGGTTCGCCGAGCTGGACGAAGTGGTTGGGGAAAGGTAAGTCTGAGCTTCTGCGCTTAGGCTGCTGCACCCCGACTTGACCTCGGATAAGCGAAAAAATGGATGGATCGATGAATGGATGGAATTTGTTTAACTACTTCTTATTTAAAGGGGCTTTGTGGGCGGAATAGGGTTGCTTCCATTGACTTTATTGTTAGAACTTTGGTAGTTTAAAAGTAACAAGTGGTAGAAATCACCAATCAATCAATCAATGTTTACTTGTATAGCCCTAAATCACTAGTGTCTCAAAGGGCTGCACAAACCACAACACAAACCACTACGACATCCTCGGTAGGCCCACATAAGGGCAAGGAAAACTCACACCCAGTGGGACGTCGGTGACAATGATGACTATGAGAACCTTGGAGAGGACGAAAGCAATGGATGTCGAGCGGGTCTAACATGATACTGTGAAAGTTCAATCCATAATGGATCCAACACAGCCGCGAGAATCCAGTCCAAAGCGGATCCAACACAGCAGCGAGAGTCCCGTTCACAGCGGAGCCAGCAGGAAACCATCCCAAGCGGAGGCGGATCAGCAGCGCAGGGATGTCCCAAGCCGATACACAGGCAAGCGGTCCATCCTGGGTCCCGACTCTGGACGAGCGGTCCATCCTGGGTCCCGACTCTGGACAGCCAGTACGTCATCCATGGCCACCAGATCGGACCGGACCCCCTCCACAAGGGAGAGTGGGACATAGGAGAAAAAGAAAAGAAACGGCAGATCAACTGGTCTAAAAAGGCTAGAGTATACAAAATGGATGGGATTTTGGTCACGTTTATTTACGACATAGAATGCATAAAATAAGAAAACCATATGTTTTACATTGAGATTGTAAATATTGGGCAACATTCTAAAAAAAAAAATACATCTCAGAACCCCTTTGATAATTATTTTACATCCTGTGAACGTGGCTGGCTAACTATTCATAACCTGGTTTAAGCTCGTAGATGATAAACCCAGAAAAGCAAGTGCAAAAAGACTTCAAACTTTGCTCAACGGGCATCAATGTGGTGAAATCAAACATGTTATTAGCTAATCAAAGGTCGGGCATGAATGGCAGGCAGCAGTTAACAATGTACAATTTTTTTTGGCATGACCAACAAAACAACCTTTGCTGTTACTGCCACAACTGTCAGCTCTCTCTACTGCAAAAAAAAAAAATATCCAGGGCTGTCAATCGATTCAATAATGTAATCACGATTATTCACATTTTGTTCATAGTTAACTCAAAATTAATTGCGATAATGGCAGATGGATATAATTTTTCATCAGTAATAAATGTATCCTCAACATATCATTTTAAAGTTTTAACACCATGAATGGGCAGTTAATTTGCTTAAAAAAAAAGTGTTTTAACGATTCTGTTTTTTTAAACAGCTCAACACAAAAAGACAAACACACTTTTAATGGCACTATAAAAAATGCCTGCAGTCTGTTAGTGTCTTGCCGAATTCAGTATTCTGTATAATCACTGAATGTGTATTCCTACTTTAGGAGCTCTTGCCATCAAAGGGGGAGTTGCATCATATTTAGTCACAAGTTTCATGCCAGAATAACACAACATGTGGATTGTTGTGATCATGCTTCGATTATCAGGAAGTTTTTGTAATGTATGATGTAAATAAAAAATCCTAAATAAATGCTTCTGATATTCCATCCATTCATTTCCTACCGCTTGTCCCTTTCGGGGTTTTGGGGGGTGCTGGAGCCTATCTCACCTGCATTCGGGGGGAAGGCAGGGTACACCCTGGACAAGTTGCCACCTCATCACAGGGCCAACACAGAGACAGACAACATTCACATTCACACTCACATTAACACACTCGGGCCCAATTTAGTGTTCTGTAAATTAAATGTTGTACAAGTTCAAATTGCTGCATGACAATGTTTTAACCTTTTGTTATTTATTGATAAAATGTAATATTTAGTCTGCTAAGCATTCCTTAATTGAGAACTCCACCAGAACATGTTGTAAAATGTACAGAATATTCCAGTCGGACGGAAAAATTGAGCCTATTGTTATTTCGATTGGTATTTATATTGCTCCCTTTGTAGTGCAATAATGTTCATTGTCATTTCTTTGTTAATACTATCTACTTTACTAATTTTGTCTTTTTTATCATTTTGGTATCATATTTGTATACATCATTTTGCTGATATGCAAACTTAGTTTCCATATGAGTTGGGAAATTGTGTTGGATAATATAAATGGAATACAATGATTTGCAAATCATTTTCAACCCATATTCAGTTGAATATGCTACAAAGACAACATATTTGATGTTCAAACTGATAAACATTTTTTTTTTTGCAAATAATCATTAACTTTAGAATTTGATGCCAGCAACACGTGACAAACAGGTTGGGAAAGGTGGCAATAAATACTGATGAAGCTGAGGAATACTCATCAAACACCTATTTGGAACATCCCACAGGTGAGCAGGCTAATTGGGAACAGGTGGGTGCCATGATTGGTTATAAAAACAGCTTCCATGAAATGCTAAGTAATTCACAAACAAGGATGGGGCAAGGGTCACCAATTTGTAAGCAAATTGTCGAACAGTTTTAGAACAACATTTCTCAACGAGCTATTGCAAGGAATTTAGGGATTTTACCATCTACGGTCCGTAAAATCATCAAAAGGTTCAGAGATGTGATGGTATGGGGGTGTATTAGTGCCCAAGGCATGGGTAACTTACACATACATCTGTGAAGGCACCATTAATGCTGATAGGTCCATACAGGTTTTGGAGCAACATATGTTGTCATCCAAGCAACGTTATTATGGACGCCCCTGCTTATTTCAGCAAAACAATGCCAAGCCACGGGTTACAACAGCATGGCTTTGTAGTAAAAGAGTGCGGGTACTTTCCTGGCCCGCTTGCAATCCAGACATGTCTCCCATCGAAAATGTGTGGCACATTATCAAGCGTAAAATACGACAACAAGACCCCGGACTGTTGAACAACTTAAGCTGTACATCAAGCTAGAATGGTAAATAATTTCACTTTCAAAGCTTCAACAATTATTTTCCTCAGTTCCCAAACGTTTATTGAGTGTTGTTAAAAGAAAAGGTGATGTAACACAGTAGTGAACATGCCCTTTCCCAACTACTTTTGCACGTGTTGCAGCCATGAATTTCTAAGTTAATTATTATTTGCAAAAATAAAAAAAAGTTTATGAGTTTGAACATTAAATATCTTGTCTTTGTAGTGCATTCAACTGAATATGGTTTGAAAATTATTTGCAAATCATTGTATTCCGTTTATATTTACATATAACACAATTTCCCCACTCATATGGAAACACGGTTTGTAGTTATATCCCACCCTTCTTTTTGTAAATGACATCCGCACAGCAGATACGGGCATCTACATCAACTATTTGATTTGCATGAGTGGCCAGACAGGACATATTTAAAAAAAGAAGAAGCAGAAAAATAAACAGCATTTATGTCACTGCATGTCGCACGTCTGTGTTAACACGCGCATGCCAAGATTATATGAATATAACACTTTATCCTTCCTTTTTTTTCAATTTGCACACTGCCAGTGGTGAAGAGCGCTTGCTGGCTGAGTGCTTGACTTAATGCCCAAATAAGTACGCCCACCTCTGCAGAACCCCACAAACAGAGGAATCCAAAATCGGGGGAAAGCTCACCATAAAATGCAATTACCTCCTGATTTGATGCTTTGACATTATTTTACACTAGTAGCCAATATTGTAACAGCGTTTATATGTCAAAAGAGAGGAAATTAATCATAGGTCACCTTTTGGTCAGGTATTTATTGCATGTAAAATCTCACATTGAGTTCAGCATTTTTTCCTAATTAAGAGATGTTGTCCTTTTAAAAAAAACATTGTGACAACCAAACCCGTAGCGTGTGAAAACCTTCCCCATGGTAGGGTTGGTTGTCACTGTGTCAAGAGATTCTTTGATAATGTATCACACGGGTGTCAAACGTCCGGCCCGTGAACAGATTGAGTTTGTTAAGTATAAAAATTAAACTGAAATTTTTGAATGAAAGAAACAGCTGTTCTAAATGTGTCCACTGGATGTCACAATAGGAATTCTTTGTATCTTTGTAAATGATGCTACATGTGTCAGTCGAGGAAAATGATAAAACTACCAAAATATCGTACTGTAATTTGATTTTGATATACTTTTCTTTATCTTGATTGATTGAAAATTAACCCCAATGAGTTGACTGATGAACATTATCACATTCATTACTCAGAAAATATATCTAACGACAAAGATAGAATACTATTAAACGCAACATGTAAGTGTAAAAAAACATTATGATTTCTACATTTTCAAAATGTGCTTGTTCTATTTTTAAACAAAGAAAACAATCTAAAGTTGTCTTTATTTTTAAGTTATCGTGCCGTGATTTTACCAGTCCGTTTACCAGTTCTCTCCATTTGGCCCCAGATCTAAAATGAGTTTGACGCCCCTGATGGATAACCTCTTTTGTTACAACAAATTGGAAAATGAGAGGCACACATATTCAAGCCAACACCTTAAGCTTCAATTTAATGTAGGAACGAATCTTGCAAGATGTCTTAGCAATTAGCAATTCACACTACAGTTAAAAGTGTGACCACTAATCGTGTTCTCCCCAATAAATCTCAACCTAAAAAAAACCTGCAAATTATTTGCCACCTGTAAATGTTGAAAATGTATTTTCGAGAAATGTCCCTTGTTTTAAGAGATGTTTACTTATTCTTTATACATTGACTAATCTTAATTTTTGCATGGATGCGACAGAAAAATGGATGGAAGAAATTATATATTTTTTATGCTAGTTTAAAAATAGCTATCCAAATACGATATTTAGAAAATCATGTTCAAAGATTCTGCAGCAACTGAAAGATGCTTGGTTTAAGAATTGGATGGATGTTGAATTATGTTTGTTTTCAGAATAAAATACATATTTCCATGTTAGAAGTCCTGCTCATTTCAAGATATGCAAATCCTAATTTAGGATGTCTTATTAAGTAAAATTATCTGTACAGGCAGAAAATTAATTTCACTAGTTTTTAGCATTTTTTCCTAACATCCAGTCATTTTATCTTATATTTTGACAGCTATTTTGTGCAGTGTATAATACATTGAACATCAATACAGAACAGTTACAGATGGAAAAACTTAGAATATTTTTCCTTTGAGCTGATGGTCTTCTAGTATCTCAGACCCCTGCAGGCGCAAGACTTTCAAGGCCTACTGAAATGAGATTTTCTTATTTAAACGGGGATAGCAGGTCAATTCTATGTGTCATAATTGATCATTTCGCGATATTGCCATATTTTTGCTGAAAGGATTTAGTAGAGAACATCGGCGATAAAGTTTGCAACTTTTGGTGCTGATAAAAAAGTCTTGCATTTACCGGAAGTCACAGACGATGACGTCACAAGGGTGAGGGCTCCTCACATCCTCACCTTATTTATAATGGGAGCCTCCAGCAGCAAGAGCTATTCGGACCGAGAAAACGACAATTTCCCCATTAATTTGAGTGAGGATGAAAGATTCGTGGATGATGATATTGATAGCGAAGGACTAGAAAAAATAAAATAAATAAAAAATAGTAAAAAAAAAAAGGTAATTGCATTGGGACGGATTCAGATGTTTTTATACACATTTACTAGGATAATTCTGGGAAATCCCTTATCTTTCTATTGTGTTGGTAGTGATTTAGTTAGATTAAATAGTACCTGATAGTCGGAGGGGTGTGTCCAAGGGTGTCTTGAGGCCAGTCACTGATGGAAGTCGACGGCAGCTGCATGGACGGCGCAAGCTCAGCTGATCTCCGGTAAGAGGCGACTTTTTACCACAATTTTCTCACCGAAACCTATCGGTTGACAAGTGGTCGGAAACCATGTTCGCTTGACCACTCTGATCCATAGTAAAGCTTCACCTTCGGGAATTTTAAACAAGGAAACACTGTGTGTTTGTGTGGCTAAAGGCTAAAACTTCCATCCCCCATCTTTCTACTATGACTTCTCCATTATTAATTGAACAAATTGCAAAAGATTCAGCAACACAGATGTCCAGAATACTGTTTAATTGCGCGATGAAAAGAGACGACTTTTAGCCGCAAATGGTGCTGCGCTAATATGTCCTCTGCAACCCAGGACGTCACGCGCACGCGTCATCATTCCGCGATGTTTTCAACAAGAAACTCCGCGGGAAATTTAAAATTGCAATTTAGTTAACTAAACCGGCCGTATTGGCATGTGTTGCGATGCTAATATTTCATCATTGATATATAAACTATCAGACTGCGTGGTGGGTAGTAGTCGGTTTCAGTAGGACTTTAAAACAACTTTGAGAAGTTGTTGAATTAGGACCTGACGTTGAGCAAATCAAACCCTAACGTTGGAACAACATGCTTTTTGGTGACATTTAATCAATGTTGGGTTCTTACCTTGATTTGACCGTTTAAATTTGGTAATTTCCCAACCAACAACGTGGCTCTCAATTTACAAATACAACAAGTTTGCAATGTTGATTCAAAGTCAGCTTTAAAAGAAATGTATGTATAATCAACGTTGTATCCATGTCATGTTTTCATCGCTACTATCATAAACATGCTCCTCTTCACATTTTGGCATTGCTCTGTCATAACTTCATTCACCTGTCATTTGTCTACAAGCAAGCTTGATGTTTTGCAGGTCATTTTTGCAATGAAACCTTCTGATACAGACAATTAAAGGCCTACTGAATTGAAATGTTCTTATTTAAACAGGGATAGCAGGTCCCTTCTATGTGTCATACTTGATCATTTCGCGATATTGCCATAGTTTTGCTGAAAGGATTTAGTAGAGAACATCCACGATAAAGTCCGCAACTGGAGAAAAGCCCTGCGTCTACCGGAAGTCGCAGAAGATGACGTCACATGATGATGGCTCCTCACATATTCACATTGATTTTAATGGGAACCTCCAACAAAAACAACTATTCAGACCGAGAAAACGACAATTTCCCTATTAATTTGAGTGAGGATGAAAGATTCGTGTTTGAGGATATTGATAGCGACGGTCTAGAAAAAAAAAAAAAAAACAAGTTAAAAAAAAAAACGCGATTGCAATCGCGTTGCATTGAGACAGATTCATATGTTTTTAGACACATTTACTAGGATAATTCTGGAAAATCCCTTATCTTTCTATTGTGTGACTAGTGTTTTAGTGAGTTTAACAGTACCTGATAGTTGGAAGTGTACGTCCACGGCCGGTGTTGACGTGCAGTGTCTCGGGGAAGTTGACGGCAGCTGTACGGGAGGCACAAGCTCAGCTGATATCCGGTAAGAGCCGACTTTTTAACCACAATTTTCTCACCCAAACCTGCTGGTTGACATTCGGTTGGGATCCATGTTCACTGTGATCCATAGGAAAGCTTCACCTCTGTGAATCTTAAACAAGGAATCACCGTGTGTTTGTGTGGCTAAAGGCTAAAGCTTCCTAACTCCATCGTTCTACTTTGACTTCTCCAAGATTAATTGAACAAATTGCAAAAGATTCAGCAACACAGATCTCCAAAATACTGTATAATTATGCCGTTAAAGCAGACGACTTTTAGTTGTGTGTGTGTGCGCAGCACTCATATTCCTAACAGCCCATGACGTCACGCGTACACGTCATCATTACGCGACGTTTTCAAGAAAAAAATCCCGGGAAATTTAAAATTGCAATTTAGTAAAGTAAAAAGGCCGTATTGGCATGTGTTGCAATGTTAATATTTCATCATGGATATATAAACTGATATATAAAATCAAGAAAATAATGAAATATTTCTTACATCAAAAGGCCTTCGGTGCTTTTCTCTGCTCTACCTGAAACATAGAAACCTAATTGAGTTCTGCTGTTGCATCTAATACTAATTTCTTCAAGGACACATTTGCAGTTTTGGCAACAAACACCAAATGTTTATCAGGAAGTAAATAGAAATCAACATGAATTTTGTTGCTGATTCAGAAAAATGTTGACATGTAAAAAAAATACATCATTTATGCTTACATTGTTTTCAAAACTGGCCACAGATTCCAAAAAGTAAATCATATCAGACATTTTTCTCTCTCTTTTACAGAGATGGCAGTCATGTATAGCCCTCACGGTAGAAATTATTTCCTCTTTGAATTTGGCAGTTATTCAGGCCAAAATGCTTTTAATGCCATTAGTGTGTCAACAGGCTTGCTTCTCTTCATTCAGAGTTAATTAACTAAAATTAAGCTTAATGAGAAATTGGTTTTAATTGGGATTATGACCTCCCTCCAGGCTCTTAACTAGTCAGTTACTGCCAAATCTGTTTGTCTTTTAATGCAGTGCCGGTCCTCTTTTCATTGTTTTCCTTTCTTCCCATATGTTTTTTTGTATACCTATCAGTATACATTGCTACACTGATGCTACTCAAAACAGGTTTGTCCGTACTAGGGATGTAAAAAATATGAATAATTCATATCACAGTTATTGTAAACGAAATGATCAAGGTAATCATTATCACAGTATTGTTGAATGTGCTCAAAAAGTACTTTAACACACACCAATTTTAAATTTGAAAATAACAAATAGATATAGTATACTTTCTTGGCAGAATAAACATTAAATATTGTTCTGGCTTTTTAAAGGGGAACTGCACTACAGCACTACAGGCAGGCCAGTCTAGTTCCAACACTCTTTTACTATGAAGCCACACTGTTACAACTTGTTGGCTTGGCATTGTCTTGCTGAAATAAGCAGGAGCGTCCATGATAACGTTGATGAATGGCAACAAATGTTGCTCCAAAACGTGTATGTACCTTTCAGCATTCATGATGCCTTCACAGATGTGTAAGTTACCCATGCTTTGGGCACTAATACACCCCCATTCCATCATAGATGCTGGCTTTTGAACTTTGCGACTGGAACAATCCGGATGGTTCTTTTCATCTTTGTTCCAGAGGACACAACGTCCACAGTTTCCAAAAACAATTTGAAATGTGGACTCGTCAGACCACAGAACACTTTTACACTTTGCATCCGTCCATCTTTGATGAACTCGGGTCCAACGAACCTGGCGGTGTTTCTAGGTGTTGTTGATAAATGACCTTCCCTTTGCATAGTAGAGTTTTAACTTGCACTTACAGGTGTAGTGACAAACTGTTGTTACTGAAAGTGGTTTTCCGAAGTGTTCCTAAGCCCATGTGGTGATATCCTTTACACACTGATGTCGGTTTTTGATTCCTGAGTGATCCAAGGTCACAAGCTGTTGTTTGCAGTGATTTCTCCAGATTTTCTGAACCTTTTGATGATATTACCGACCGTAGATGGTGAAATCCCTGAATTCCTTTGCAATAGTTGGTTGAGAAATGTTGTTCTTAAACTGTGTGACAATTTGCTCACGCATTTGTTCACAAAGCGGTGACCCTCGCGCCCATCCTTGTTTGTAAAAGACTGAGCATTTCATGGAAGCTGCTTTTATACCCAATCATGGTACCCACCTTTTCCCAATTAGCCTGTTCGCTTGTGGGATTTTTGGAAAAAGTGTTTGATGAGTGTTCCTCAACTTTCTGAGTCTTTTTTGCCACGTGTGCCAGCTTTTTTAAAACATGTTACAGGCATCAAATTCCAAATTCGCTAATATTTGGAAAAAATAACGTTTTCCAGTTTGAACGTTAAGTATCTTGTTTTTGTAGTCCATCCATCCATCCATCCATCCATCCATCTTCTTCCGCTTATCCGAGGTCGGGTCGTGGGGGCAACAAGCTAAGCAGGGAAACCCAGACTTCCCTCTCCCCAGCCACTTCGTCTAGCTCTTCCCGGGGGATCCCGAGGCGTTCCCAGGCCAGCCGGGAGACATAGTCTTCCCAACGTGTCCTGGGTCTTCCCCGTGGCCTCTTACCGGTTGGACGTGCCCTAAACACCTCCCTAGGGAGGCGTTCGGGTGGCATCCTGACCAGAGGCCCGAGCCACCTCATCTGGCTCCTCTCGATGTGAAGGAGCAGCGGCTTTACTTTGAGTTCCTCCCGGATGGCAGAGCTTCTCACCCTATCTCTAAGGGTGACCCTTTGTAGTCCATTCAATTGAATATAGGTTGAAAAAGATTTTCAAATCATTGTATTCTGTTTTCATTTACCATTTACACAACGTACCAACTTTACTGGTTTTGGGTTTTGTGTATAACAATATATATTTTTTTCCTAATCTACGCTTCCAACTTTGTAAAAACAGTTTGAGGGTGGCTTTTCTTTTTCATCATGACTGTCTAAAAGTGCATCTTAGAAATATTTGCGTGTCAAACAATTTGATTCTCCCACACAGAAGCATGGGGTTGACCTCATTTAACACAGTTGGAATAAACTTCAACAGAGACCACGCCCCCTAATTCACTGTCATTCACTGTCTTCTGGATGAATGAGAAAACATCCCCTCATCAATAACACACAATGGTAGAGCTCCATTTGTTCCTCCATTTGTACTGTAAAAATAGCAGACTTCTTGTCCCAAACGATTGCTCTCATTTCATCTCTATCCCTTATTGAACATTCAATGGTCGTCTTAGCCTGTGTAACAATTTTCACACTAAACATGCAGTGCACAAACTAACACGTACTTCCAGACAAATGTCCTCAAATGCATTAACAGGGTGTGTACCTGCAGCCAAAGACAAACTCCCCTTTTCGGTTCCAGACATCATTATTTATTTAGAGAGGATTTCCCAGAAGCCTCCTCTCTCCCCAGACAGACTGGGCCAATGATGTCTCATATGACAGCGTCCCACAATTATCCAATATTTATCACAAAACAAACACCCTGATTTCCGAACAAACACTCAAATGATGATTGAAAAGTGCATTACCCTGTTGTTGTATGTTTTTTTAATTTATATTAGAAATACAGCAAATATAATTTCCTAATTTGATTAGGAATACAACCAAAAAACCTCAGAAGGTCAAATACGGTTTTAACCATTCAATGGATAAGGAAAACAAATCATATATTTTTCTAGGCTGATGATACAGCATGGGCAATAATAACACAACAAAAATCCATAAACTTCCATCAATACAGAGCATTGTTATATTTTTCCCAGAGTGTACCAGTGTCCTGATTTTGCCAGGTAATGTAGAATGTAAGATAGATTTCAAGTGTTATTGACAAGGGCTCAGTACGTCCTCGAGTTTGGTGAATACTGTACGAGGGTAAAAGCAATTTCCTAAATTACAGTATGTACAAACAGGGGCGTCGCCAGACATATTTCAGTGGGGCACGTGCCCCACTGTTGATCTGCAGTGCCCCAGTATAAATTTCACCAATAAAAAAAAAAAACGCTTCAGAGTTTTAAGTCTACATAACATAGACAACAGCGCACATACTACTTAGTATGATAATTGGTTGCCACTGTATTCACTCCACTAACAATGAGCACATGGCTAATTAATATGGTAATTTATTCACGTGTGGATCGAGACTTCGGTTGAGAGAGAGAGAGAGAGCGAGATAGAGAGAGAGAGAGATGGGGATGCGAATCACTGCGTGAGGTAGGTAACGTTAGCCAACAACAATTTGTTAATTACATTATTTAGATTTTGATTTGACTCAAACTGTAACTCCTAGATGGATATCAGAAAGTTATTCGCCCGCAGCAGAGAAGAAGCAAGGAATGAGAGATGTAAGTGAAGTCCTAGCTAGCTAGGCAACATCATTGTCTTAAGTTGATGCTAAGTTAGCTAACATTATTCCTTGTATCAAGACAAATATATTAATTTGCTGTACGAGCTGTCGGGGGAATTTCCAATGAACATGAAACATCATGTTGGTTATTGTCTGCTGGTTCTGCATCAATGATGATTTGGAGTAAGCATGTGTGAGTTGAGTGCTTCTCAAATGGTTTATCTTCAGGAAGAAAAACATTTTTCCATATCATCAAGTCGTGAGCCAATTTTTAAATCATTCAAGTTTATTTCACAGAAAAATAGCACAGTAGACTTGTCTTGTTAATTGGTGTGACTTTGACTAAAATAATCTTGTTTTGTCACCAGAAAAATGGCCACAGCTAAAGCATCTGGTTTTGTTTCCAGAAAAAATAGTAACATTTCTGTATTTGTTTTCAGAAAGATGGCTAAAAATATCGGGTTTTGTTGTCCCATTTATATTTTTTTTAAATATATTTCCATGTCTGTCCTGAGTCCTCCTCCAACTTGTTAGTCGGTTTGCATTTTGCTAAAATACTCACTAATAGTCACTAGAAAAAAGGCTGAAATAATCTGGTTTTGTTGCCACAATTTGATTTTTTTCTCCCTAAACTTTTTTTTTTTTCATGCACACATCTGACTGAAAATGACACACAATCCACTTTTATGTCACGACCCAGCAGTTGGGAACCACTGGTCAACTGTATAACAGTTACTGTAATATTTCCATGTCCGTCCAGAGTGATTGACCACTTTGCAAAAATGAAAACGAGACGTTACAGCTTACTTCTCAGAAAATTATTCCCTGAACAGACACACAACAGTTGTTCATTTATTCTACTACTGTGGCTTTATTGTTTTGTGTATATTTTACAGTTTTGTGTATCTGAAATAGGATTAGCCACATTCCCAGAAATGGAAATTAAATAATATAAAAGAGGCCAGAGATGTAGGGGTGCTTTAATTTTTGTTTTACTTTTGTAGATGTTAAATTTGCAGATGATTACTGCAATATATATTTAAAAAATAATGATTGCTCTTCCTTTTTGCTTTTACCAGTAGCAGTTCAGAAGTCTGGAGTAAAAAAGTGCACAAGTAGGTCAAATGCATTAGTTAATTTCAGGTGGTTAATCAAAGATCCATACAACATAATCTGATATGATTTCATAGTTTAAAGCACTATTTATGTATTTTTATGATAAATAAGTGCTAAAAATGTTTTTGCTTGCGCGCTTTGCACGCTCACATGAATTATTTGTTGCCCAGGTGTGCCCCAGTACTGTATTAGGTCTAGTGACGCCCCTGCGTACAAATCAATCTAAACAAAGTTGGCCACATATGAATTACAATACAGTGAAATTGTGGAGGCAATGGGGGAAGAATCAAAGTCCAGTGGAGTTTTGTGGACCGTTTAAAGATGCCGTTTTAGAAAACATGCAGGGGAAGAGAGTTGACATCAACAATAATAATAGGGATAATAATAATAATAATAATAATAGGCATATTCAACTCAATTATTTTGGAGGGCCACATTTACAGAAAGCTATATCCAGAAAGCTATTTATTGATGTTTTTTTGTTCTGTCTGGAGAACTAATTTCCTCTATAGTGAAGTGAAGAGAAGTGAATTATATTTATATAGCGCTTTTTCTCTAGTGACTCAAAGCGCTTTACATAGTGAAACCAAATATCTTATTTTTACATTCAAACCAGTGTGGGTGGCACTGGGAGCAGGTGGGTAAAGTGTCTTGCCCAAGGACACAACGGCAGTGACTAGGATGGCTGAAGCGGGAATCGGACTTGCAGCCCTAAAGTTGCTGGCACGGCCGCTCTACCAAACGAGCTATACCGTAGACATTTGATTTTGGTTTATTTACTTTGTCAGAGTTACAGGAATGCGCTGCTTTTTTTTATAGACCTTTTGCAAAAATGCTAGTCAAAGATCATCTCTGACAGCATTTTAAGAATATCTCACAAGTTTTTTTGAACTGAACTTGCGGGCCACCAGTTGAATATTGGAACTGATGGCAAAGAGAGGACCTAAAAGGGAACCTTAAGGAACACTTCTAGTATAACTGTCATGTATTTACCTTGAAGGTAAATACATGATTTTAATCTTAACTCAAAAGCTAAAAACAAAAGGCGCTCCAGCGGAGGCCCAAATCTTTACGCAGGGAACAGAACTAATACTTTAACATAAATTATGAACATAAAGGGACGGTGTGGCGCAGTGGGGAAAGTGGCCGTGCGCAACCCGAGGGTCCCTGGTTCAATCCCCACCTAGTACCAACCTCGTCACGTCCGTTGTGTCCTGAGCAAGACACTTCACCCTTGCTCCTGATGGGTGCTGGTTAGCGCCTTGCATGGTATTTCCCTCCATCAGTGTGTGAATGTGTGTGTGAATGGGTAAATGTGGAAGTAGTGTCAAAGCGCTTTGAGTACCTTGAAGGCAGAAAATCGCTATACAAGTACAACCCATTTATCATTTATCATTTAAAACAAACAACACTTACTGTGACATGAGCAAAGCAGCATGAACAATGAACTATGGCATGGACAGAGCAAAAAAAAGAGTGGTGTCGCCAGGCAGACTGACTGAAAATGACAGGCTTAAATTGTCTCTCCTGATTAAGACGGGTGTGTGAATCCAAACAAATGAGGCATGGTGACAAAACAAGGGGGTGAAAAAACAGGAACTAATGGAGTCTTGAAGTAACAGAACATAACTAAATAAAACATGATCACAAGACATGACAATAACTAAAGAAATTGAAGGAATGACTACTGACTGCATACAAAGTAAACAAGTAACAGCAACACCTTAATGTCGTAATCACCTTGTAGAAAAAAAAAAAGTCTAACTGCCAAAAAGGCGAGGACATCCTGTAAAGCGGTGCCTTGAGGAAAACCTCAGTTATGTAAATCACAGGTTTGGACCCTAGTGGTCTATGTTTGCAAGCAAGATTAACATATCAATGCAAGGATCTGGCAATTAGTTTACAGTGGTTCAAGCTCCTCCATACAACAGGAGCACGCTAGTGTTTTTAGGAATTTGTTGCAAAAATGTTTGTCTTCAAAATGTTGAACTATGGTGCAATTGTAATTGGTAAATGTAGCTTGAAAGCCTACTGAAATGAGATTTTCTTATTCAAACGGGGATATCAGGTCCATTCTATGTGTCACACTTGATCATTTCGTGATATTGCCATATTTTTGCTGAAAGGATTTGGTAGAGAACATCCACAATAAAGTTTGCAACTTTCGGTGCTAAGAGAAAAGCCCTGCCTTTACCGGAAGTCGCAGACGATGACGTCACATGTTTGATGGCTCCTCACATATTCACATTGTTTTTAATGGGAGCCGCCAACAAAAAGTGCTATTCGGACCAAGAAAACGACACTTTCCCCATTAATTTGAGCGAGGATGAAAGATACGTGTTTGAGGATATTGATAGTGACGGACTAGAAAAAAAAAATATATAAAAAGAGACATTTACTAGGATAATTCTGGGAAATCCCTTATCTTTCTATTGTGTTGCTAGTGTTTTAGTGAGTTAAACAGTACCTGATAGTCGGAAGTGTACGTCCACGGGTGTCTTGACGCCAGTGTCTCTGGGGAGTCGACGGCAGCTTTGTGGACGGTACAAGCTCAGCTTTTCTTCGGTAAGAACTTTTTACCACAATTTTCTCACCGAAACCTGCTGGTTGACTTGTAGTCGGGATCCATGTTTGCTTGACCGCGCTCTGATCCATACTTAAGTTTCACCTCCAGGAATTTTAAACAAGGAATCACCGTGTGTTTTTGTGGCTAAAGGCTGAAGCTTCCCAACTCCATCGTTCTACTTTGACCTCTCCAATATTAATTGAACAAATTGCAAAAGATTCAGCAACACAGATGTCCAAAAAACTGTATAATTATGCCGTTAAAAGCAGACGACATTTAGCTGTGTGTGTGCGCAGCGCTCATATTCCTAACAGCCCGTGACGTCACGCGTACACGTCATCATTATGCGACGTATTCAAGAAAAAACTCCCGGAAAATTTAAAATTGCAATTTAGTAAAATAAAAGGCGGTATTGGCATGTGTTGCAATGTTAATATTTCATCATTGATATATAAACTATCAGACTGCGTGGTGGGTAGTAGTGGGTTTCAGTAGGCCTTTAAGGGCCGCCAGTTAAATAACCCTGCTGTGGACGGTTACAATTTGTTTCACCCGCTTCATAAAGCCTATAGTTTAAAACAGGGGCTGGGAACCTTTTTGGCTGGGAGAGCTATGATAGCCAAATTTTTTAAAGTGTATTACCGTGAGAGCCGTATCATATGTTTTAACACTGAATGCAACTAAATAGATGCATTTTTTAAGTAAGACCTACATTTTTAGAGTATAAGTCTTATATTTTATATCATTTTTATTCTGAAGCTAACCAATAATAAATAAAATACTTCTTTGGCAACACTAAATTGCCCCTAGTGTGTGAATGTGAGTGTGAGTGTCGTCTGTCTATCTGTGTTGGCCCTGTGATGAGGTGGCAACTTGTCCAGGGTGTACACCGCCTTCCGCCCAAATCCAGCTGAAATAGGCTCCAGCAACCCCCGCGACCCCAAAACGGACAAGCGGTAGAGAATAGATAGATGGACTTCTTACAATTGATGTGACTTATTGAACAGGTGCGGTTGAAAACGGATGGATGGAAATGCATAGAAATGTTTTATATGTTAAACGTTATTTTTAACACCGATTACTGGCGGAATTATTCATTACTAATCGTGTTAAGCAATGTCAGGTCAGATGTATTTGAGAGCCAGATGCAGTCATCAAAAGAGCCACATCCGGCTCTAGAGCCATAGGTTCCCTACCCCTGCTTTAAAACATGACCAGAGTAACATAAACAATAAAATGTCTTTTCGGGGAATATATGTGAGTGTGAATGTTGTCTGTCTATCTGTGTTGGCCCTGCGATGAGTTGGCGACTTGTCCAGGGTGTACTGCGCCTTCCACCCGTTGTAGCCAGCGCCCCCCGCGACCCCAAAAGGGAAAAAGCGGTAGAAAATGGATGGATGGAAAAAAAAAAAGAAGGTTACAGGCAGCAATCATTTGGTGCAATGACTTCCTGACAGAAACAACGGAAATGTTGCGTGAACTTTTTACTGAGCAATGACAACGCATGCAGCCATGTGCAATCCTGCTTTTTTGCAACAAAGATACACACTCAAACAGCTACTGTACATGTTGCCCTCACCTGTACACACGCACACACACGCACGTACGCACTCACACGCACGCACACACTTTGAGTGGCAGGTGCGCAAATAGAGAACAACAATCTATGGAAGCCCATTGTGTGTGGGAAGGAGTGGGGAGCTTGCATATGCGTGCTTGTGTGTGTGTGTGTGAGTGTGTGTGTGTGTGCGTGTGTGTGTACGTGTGTGTGTGTGTGTGTGTGTGTGTGTGTGTGTGTGTGTGTGTGTGTGTGTGCGTGCGTGCGTGCGTGCGTGCGTGCGTGCGTGTCAGCATGTCGTCCAGATCATCTGTCTGCATTCCAAGTAATTAGACTGGCCAACAGCTGAGTCCCATTAGCCATGATTACAACATTCAGTACAGAAGAGGAGATCGTTGAGAACGTCAGAGAGCGCCATGTGCGCCGATCATTTTTTATCCGTCACGTGTGTACTTTTTGTCTGTGTACATGTGTGGGGATGAAAGAATGAGGTTTAGGTTGTTTTTAGACTGTGCTATGAAGAATTGTGGTAACTGGATACACATTTCCAAGAGGTATCAGGTCCCAACATGCATTATTACCGACTAGGGAATATGCATTTGCCAAAGTCTTAATTATACCTAGAGCATCATCTTTTCCTAGTCAAAATGCCACATTTGGATGATTGGATACAAGTATTAAGTAACACAAGCTACTAGGGTTGTATGGTATACCGGTATTAGTATGGTACCGTGATATTAAAGAGTCCTATTTGGTACTATATCGCCTCTGAAAAGTACCGGTCCTCCACCCCCCTGTGCCGCCGACGTCGTCACGTCGAGTCATTGCTGGTTTATGAGCAGAGGAGCATGTTTGGCAGCGCACACTCACGGAGTACTTACAAGGAGACACAGTGTGTAGACAGAAAAGGGGAAACGGACGCATTTCGGCTTAAAAACTAAAGATAAAGGTGAAGTTATAACACTGAAACGCCCTCAGGAAGAGATGATTTAAGAAAAAAGTCCATCCCCAAGACTAAACTCCATCCTCAGTCGTAGTCAGGTATCATCCCTGCTGGACGAGGAATAACTAAACATGTTTCACTACACACCGTAGCTCACCGGCGTCAAAATGTAAACAAACGGCATTGGTGGATCTATACCTGACATCTACTGTAATGACACCAAGTACAGGAGCGTATCTAGTGGATACTACTATGATTACATCAATATGTTTTGGCATCACAACATCTTTCGTTTTTTTATTTTATTTATTTTTTGTCTATAATCTCAGGAAAGATGTCCCTGGACACATGAGGACTTTGAATATGACCAATGTATGATCCTGTACCTACTTGGTACTACTTGGTATCGGATTCCATCCATCCATCAATTTTCTACCGCTTATTCCCTTTTGGGGTCGAGGGGGGCGCTGGCGCCTATCTCAGCTACAATCGGGCGGAAGGCGGGGTACACAAGTCGCCACCTCATCGCAGGGCCAACACAGATAGACAGACAACATTCACACGCACATTCACACACTAGGGCCAATTTAGTGTTGCCAATCAACCTATCCCCAGGTGCATGTCTTTGGAAGTGGGAGGAAGCCGGAATACCCGGAGGGAACCCACGCATTCACGGGGAGAACATGCAAACTCCACACAGAAAGATGCCGACCCTGGGATTGAACCCAGGACTGCAGGACCTTCGTATTGTGAGGCAGACACACTAACCCCTCTTCCACCGTGAAGCCTGGTATCGGATTGATACCCAAATTTGTGTTATCATCTAAAACTAATGTAAAGTATCAAACAACATGAGAATATGTTATTATTACCTTTTAACAGAAGTGTATATGGAACATGTTGAAAGAGAAAAACAGCAGACATTAACAGAAAATGAACAAGTAGATTAATAATTAATTTTCTACCACTTGTCCTTAATAATGTTGACAAAATAATAGAATGTTACTGCATTTGACAGCAGCTAAATTAGGAGCCTTTGTTTGTTTACTTACTACTAAAAGACAAGTTGTCTTGTATGTTCACTATTTTACTTAAGGACAAACCTGCAATAGGCAGCACGGTGGTACAAGGGTTAGTGCGTCTGCCTCACAATACAAAGGTCCTAAGCAGTCCTAGGTTCAATCCACAGGCTTGGGATCTTTCTGTGTGGAGTTTGCATGTTCTCCTCGTGAATGTGTGGGTTCCCTCTGGGTACTCCGGCTTCCTCCCACTTCCAAAGACATGCACCTGGGGACGGCGTGGCGCTGTTGGGAGAGTGGCCGTGCGCAACCCGAGGGTTCATAGTTCAATCCCCACCTAGTACAAACCTCGTCACGTCCGTTGTGTCCTGAGCAAGACACTTCACCCTTGCTCCTGATGGGTGCTGGTTGGTGCCTTGCATGGCAGCTCCTTCCATCAGTGTGTGAATGTGTGTGTGAATGGGTGAATGTGGAAGTAGTGTCAAAGCGTACCTTGAAGGTAGAAAAGCGCTATACATGTACAACACATTTATCATTTATAGGTTGATTGGCAACACTAGTCCCTAGTGTGTGAATGTGAGTGTGAATGTTGTCCGTCTATCTGTGTTGGCCCTGCGATGAGGTTGTGACTTGTCCAGGGTGTACGTCGCCTTCTGCCCGATTGTAGCTGAGATAGGCACCAGTGACCCCAAAAGGGAATAAGCGGTAGGAAAATGGATGGACAAACTTGCAATAACAAACATATGTTTAATGTATTGTAAGATGTTCTGTTAAAATAAAGCCAATAATGCAGTTTTTTATGGTCCCCTTTATTTAGAAAAGTACAGAAAAGTATCAAAATCATTTTTGTACCGGTAGCGGTACCAAAACATTGGTATCAGGGACAACACTATAAGCCACATAAGAGCACAAAATGACACTGTTGTTTTCCTCGACTGTTTGGAATCAAGCTCCAACTCATAAATTGTATTCCGTGTGGTTGGTTTAGGGAGTAAAATCTGTGTCAACATCCAAACATGGCGCCTAAACTCTCTAAAGCATGGGTTCTTAACCTGGGTTCCATCGAACCCTACGGGTTCGGTGAGTCGGCCTCAGGGGTTCGGCAGAGGTCAAAACTCACCCGACTCATCGTGTAAATACAAACTTCTCCCTATCAGCGTATTATGGATACCCCTAAACAATGTTCCCTCTTATGTTCCATCTGATTTACAGATGTGTAATTAGTTGTGAGTTCATGCACTGTGTTGGTTTTGTTCTTTGAACAAGATGATGTTTATGCATGGTTCATTTTGTGCACCAGTAAAAAAACATATAACTTTGTCTTGAATTTGAAAAAAATAAAATAAAATCACTAAACAAGGGTTCGGTGAATGCACATGTGATGCTGGTGAGGTTCGGTACCTTTAACAAGGTTAAAAACCACTGCTCTAAGGCATAGATAATCAACTTAATTGTTCCGGGGGCCACATTTCCAGAAAGCTGAAGACCAAGGGGTCGGAATTCGCCCTTTACTAGTCGTCTTATTTTGTATGTTCAGGAGAACCAGCGTCCTCTACAATAGACATTTGAGTTTAGTCTATCTATCTTGTTAGACCAACTGCACAGAACCTTCTGCAAAAAAAGCTATTTAAAAATTATCTCTATGACAGCAAGCTGGTGTTTGGGAAAATGTGTTTACAGTGGTTCGACAGGATCACTCTCGTGTTTTAAGGATATTTCCGTCAGGACTTAGACTTAGATTTATTTTGCTTCTTTGATGCACAGGGAATTTGGAACGAGCCAGGCGAGAATGTGAGTACATGATTAATTTATTTATATACTATAATACAAAAAGGGAAAGCAAAGGGCACTCTCAGTGGCAGATAATAACCTAGACTAAACTCCAAACAAAACCGCACAATGGCGTGACTGTATACAAATAAACAAAATATAATATCAAAGGTACAAAACAAACCAAAAACTTGCACGGAGGCATAAATACAAACAAGATCTTACGTGGCTTGGTCAAAACAATCATCAGCGTGGCAAGGCAAGGTAGGTGCGTGGTCATAGTAAGTAGCATGTAGCACAAGCATGTAGCAAGTAGTACAGCATAAGCAAAAGCAAGCAAAGTTCCCAGCCAAGGAACAGAAAACAAATGACTTAAAGGGGAACATTATCACAATTTCAAAAGGGTTAAAAACAATACAAATCAGTTCCCAGAGGCTTGTTGTATTTTTTGAATTTTTTTTCAAAATGTTACCGGTCCCCGAATATCCCTAAAAAAAGCTTTAAAGTGCCTTATTTTTGCTCCCTTGAAGCCACTGTTCATTTTCCTGTGATGTCATACAGTGCTGCCAATACAAACAAACAATGGCGAATACCACAGCAAGATATAGCGACATTAGCTCGGATTCAGACTCGGATTTCAGCGGCTTAAGCGATTCAACAGATTACGCATGTATTGAAACGCATGGTTGGAGTATGAAAGTATTGAAAAAGAAACTGAAGCTATTGAGCAAATAGCTATTGACGCTATTCATAGGCATAGCATGGCCGAATAGCTGCGTTAGCATCGCCGGTAAAATGTGCGGACCAAACGATCAGGACTTTCACATCTTGTGACACTGAAGCAACTTAAATCCGTCGATTGGTAAGTGCTGTTTTCGCAATAAATGTGGGTGCAAGGAAACGTAATATAGTTTCAAATGTACATACAGCTATAGCCTAAATAGCACGTTAGCATCGATTAGCTGGCAGTCACGCCGCGACCAAATATGTCTGATTAGCATATAAGTAAACAACATCAACAAAACTCACCTTTGTGATTTCGTTGACTTCATCGATGCAAATGCATCTGCAGGTTATCCATACATATCCGTGCCATGTCTGTCTCAGCGTCGCCGGTAAAATGTGCAGACACTCCGGCACATTTGATGGTGTCTGGCGGCAGATTTCTTGCCACTTTCGCATCTTCGGGCCAGTGGTGCAACTTGAATCCCTCCCTGTTTGTGTTGTTACACCCTCCGACAACACACAGACGAGGCATGATGTCTCCAAAGTTCCAAAAAATAGTCGAAAAAACGGAAACTAACAGAGCTGAGACCCGGTGTTTGTAATGTGTTTGAGAAAATGAAAATGGCGGCTTTCTTACCTGGGCAACGTTACGTACTGACGTCATCGCTTCAAGAGGGCTAAACAGAAAGGCGTTTAATTCGCCAAAATTCACCCATTGGGAGTTCGGAAATGGGTTAAAAAATATATGGTCTTTTTTCTGCAACATCAAGGTATATATATTAACGCTTACATAGGTCTGGTGATAATGTTCCCCTTTAAATAGTGACTATGATGATGAGAAGGGCAGGGGCGTGACTTGGACACCAGGTGGAAACTGATGAGTAACTATGGAAACCAACAAAACCAGGAAGCGCAAAAACAGAAAACAAGAGTCCAAAAACAAAACATAACATGATCAAACATAAACCCAGATTAACAGGCCTGACAATTTCTGAAAAATGTCTTGTTTCCCAAGTTTTGAACTCAACTCCACGGCCAGTACAGTGTAATTTTTTTGGGTCTGATTCGGCCCCCGAGCCGCCGGTTGAATAGCCGTGCTCTCGAGACACTAACTTTAAATTAAATGTGACATTTTATACATCCAGCATCTCTTTATGTCCATTTTTACTGGCTGTTCCCTGCCTATCTGTGGCCATACCTCCCTGATGGCTTTACTGTTACAGAACAGCATGATTGATACGAGCACTGGGCAGCTGGCAGAAAGGTAAGGAAGCCACCTCCACGCTGGTGTGCAGCCGTGTCTGCTCTCTGCTCTGACGCTATGATGAATTACCACTTTTTTAATAGGCATGGACGTGACAGAGTAAGTGGTAGGGAGAGAAATATGAGGTGAAAACAGCACGAAAAAAAGAGGACAGGGTAAAACTGACTTCTCGAAGAAAAATGAGCAGATCTTTGAGCAGAAGAGATGTTCCCTTTTAGTTTCAACTTCCTGTAAGGCTTAAAGGCCTACTGAAATTAAATTTTCTTATTTAAACGGGGATAGCAGGTCCGTCATACTTGATCATTTCGCGATATTGCCATATTTTTGCTGAAAGGATTTAGTAGAGAACATCCACGAGAAAGTTTGCAACTTTTGGTCGCTAATAAAAAAGCCTTGCCTGTGTACCGGAAGTAGAGCTCCTCACATCCTCACATTGTTTACAATCATGGCCACCAATAGCTAGAGCGATTCGGACCGAGAAAGCGACAATCCCCCCATTAATTTGAGCGAGGATGAAAGAATCGTGGATGAGGATAATGAGAGTGAAGGACTAGAAGAAGAAAAAAAAGACGAGGGCAGTGGGAGCAATTCAGATGTTATTAGACACATTTACTAGGAAAATTCTGGAAAATCCCTTATCTGCGAATTGTGTTACTAGTGTTTTAGTGAGATTATATAGTCATACCTGAAAGTCAGAGGGGTGTGGTTACCGCCAGTGTCTCTGAGGGAAGCCATGGAGGAGCCAAGAAAGTCGCAGCTGCCTCTTTGACAGCTGCAGGAGGAACGACACAAGCTCAATTCATGTTTATGGTAATAGCCGACTTATTACCACAATTTTCTCACCGAAACCTGTCGGTCGACATGTGGTAAAGGACCATGTTCGCTTGACCGCTCTGTTTCATATTAAAGCTTCACAACAAACAAAGAAGCACCGGCTGTGTTTGTGTTGCTACACGAACATATTTCTTCGTTGTAGTCTCCATTATTAATTGAACAAATTGCAAAATATTTACAAAACAGATGTCCAGAATACTGTGTAATTATAGGATAAAAACAGACTACTTTTAGCCGTGATCAGTGTTGGGAGAACATGTCCACTACCACCGGTGACGTCACGCGCACGCGTCATCATACGTGACATTTTCAACAAAATACCTCGAGGGAAATTTAAAATTGCAATTTAGTAAACTAAAAAGGCCGTATTAGCATGTGTTGCAATGTTAATATTTCATTATTGATATATAAACTATCAGACTGCGTGGTCGGTAGTAGCGGGTTTCAGTAGGCCTTTAATGCTTCCAGTGAGTCACGGCGTGGGTAGATGCTTGTAAGACTGGACAAAAAATGTGTAGCTGTCGCAAAATCAAGTTAAACACTGACACAGACAGTTTCTCATTCAGTCAGCTGTAATGTCATAAATGTGGTGGGTCATTATAAAAAATAGCTTTTGCTACTCCTGTGTATTTTTGATAAGTACAACATCACTTGAAGTCTTTTTTCCAATACTTAATGAGGCTCTTATAATGAGTTGAATCGTTTAAAGGTTAGCAAAGCTTAACGACCTTTGTGGCCAATTAAGCACAGAAAGGCCTTGTGCAGAATTTATACAAATCAATTCTAGTGTATCAAGCTCTCCATTGTGTACACTTAGCAGTGATGATTTACTTTCGCCATTTTTGAATAATGTGATCAATGTGAAGGCAGATAAGCTGGCATCAAAAGTAGATGGATTATGTTATTTCCCATAGTAATGGATGCTGGAAAAATAACCAGTTCTACTGTGATAAAAGCTTTATCAACGGAATATGCACTATTTTAAACCTTTACATAAGTTTAAGACCAATATGTTTGAGAACAGTAATGTGTACACTACATGCCCATATTTTTGCAGTTGTCTGTTCTTATTCTATTACCATCAAGCAGCATGTACATAGATACAGTAGTACCTCAATTTACGAACTGAAACGAGACCTATAATGCATTTCATACATTTTGGCTATGAATGGTTATAATGTTGGATACTCGTGTTAAACAATGTCAAAACTTAAAATCATAAAGTTTGTGCATTTTGGCGTGGGCTTCCACACAGTTTAGCATGCCTCTGTTTACGGGGTTTTATAGTCCGGCAATGTCAGACTATAAATTATGCTCTCAGCCAGAGGAGGAAGATCTTATCCTTCTCTACTTGTTACGTACGGCGGGGGAAAGAGAAGACACCACGGCAGAAATCAGTTAAATAGGTTTATTGAACTTGATGAATAGGTGGGATGTGTATGCTACTCTAAGTGTCAGGTGCAAGAGGATGTGTAGAATTAACCATGTGAATGTTACCAGAGTTTGTTGTATGTGCGTGTTGGATCAATCATTCGTCAGACCAAAGGGTTTGGGCGAGAAGTCAGTCCATGGGCAGGCGAGCGGTCAGGGGTAGGAGAGAAGCAACGAGGTCTATGTCCAAGTGGGGGTCGACGATCGAGGGTGGCAGTCCAGAATCCAGTAGGAAGTGGAGGCATACAGCTAGATCACGGGAGGCAGGGGAAGCACTGTGGGAAACACAACGGACATAAGACACGGGAACAGGGAAGGCACAGAGAGCGATCAAGTACGCAGGAGGGAAGCCAAAGACGGGATGCTTACTACGGGAGTAAACTACAGTACGTTCTAGCACTGGATATTTGGGTCCGCTTGTCTTTATGGCGTCTGTCTTAATTTTTCAACCAAATGCGCTGATTGAGGATTGCCTGCAAATGTGCAGGCAATCTGCGATGCGTGCAGAGTGAGCTGGGAAATGTTCCGGCGTGTCTCTAGCGGAGGTGCCAGCAAAGCTTGCTGCAGATGATATGCAGGATTGCGCATGTGCCGTGACTCTACTTCAGGCTATATTTTCAGGCTAATTATTATATGTCTCTTAACACCGATGTGTGACATAAATGCCGCTAAAAGCAACTTTTTTTCATACACTCTGTGAATTGAAGAGTGTTCAAGTGTACCTAATTTTGTGATCGGGTAAATCTATTTAATGTTTATGCAGGGTATTTACGACGGTGTCTGAAAAATAATAGCAAGACGACCATTGCATGCACGGATTGGCCGATAATAAGGAAGTTTTGTGTTATTGTGACAAGTGCTAGCTGCAGCAAAATATATACGTTGTAGTGGATATGATGGTCGCTGTTAGTGTGTTAAAAGCGTCAATAAAATGTAGAAAATGCCTGGACTGCTGCACTAATTTGTCAATGCATTCATTTAACGCTGAAATGAATACTTCTTTTTTTGGTCGGGTTAGGTGGTCAGCAATCTGCGGCTCTGGCCGCATGAGGCTCTTTGGCGCCGCCCTAGTGGCTGCCTGGACCTCTTTCAGAGATGTGTGAAAAAGGAAAAAGATGAAGTAAAAAAAAGTTGTTGTTTTAATATATTTTCTGTATGTGAACAAACATGACACAAACCTTCCTAATTGTTAGAAATGCCACTGTTTGTATTAAACATGCTTCACTGATGGGAGTATTTGGCAAGCACCCTTTTGTCCTACTAGTTTCAGCGAACCTTGAACTCATCGTAGTTTGTTTAGACGTGTTTTATGCCACTCCTTTGTCTCATTGTGTCCACCAAATGTTTTATGGTGTGCGTGAATACAGAAAGCTGAGCTTTGTTGATGTTATTGCCTTGTTGGAGTGCTTATCCGGGATATTTGGTAACTGCATGACAGCAAGTTAATCGATGCTAACATGCTATCTGTGTTAGCCTTGCGATGAAGTGGCAGTCTGTCCAGGGTGTACACCACCTTCCGCCGGATTGTAGCTGAGATAGGCTCCAGCGCCCCCCGCTACCCTGAAGGGAATAAGCGGTAGAAAATGGATGGATAGGATGAATGAATGGAATGTACATATTGTATCATTATGCCTCGTTTGTAGGTATATTTGAGCTCATTTAATTTCCTTTACTTATGTCCTCTGTGTATATGATATATATATTTGCATTTCTCATGACACATTACCAATATGTAATATTGACTACATTTCTCATAGTTGTTTGTATGCCATGTTGTTACAGACCACAGCAAACATTACCCAGCTTGCAAAGATTGTAATAAATCCATTAGAAGAATGGATTTCGTTTCCTTAAACTTCTACACACACACATCTATACCTTTGGCCATTCTAAGCCAGTAATTTCCAGGAGTTATCTCATCCTGTGAGAAGCCTTCATTTTACTAATGATTTCCAATGTTGCAAAAAAGTGTAGAATAAAAATTCAAATACTTCTTTCAACGAAAATATGTGTCAGCCTTTGATAATAGGCTGATATAGCTAATATAGACACTTACATCATGTGTCGCCTGCATTATAACACTTACATAATACTTAATAATGTTTGCGGCTCCAATGTTGGTCCAATATGACTCTTTCAACATTTTGGGTTGCCGACCTGTGGTCTGGTTAATACTGTGCATGTTGCCCCTAGTGCCAATCAAGTTTTGGTACCCACCCTTACACAAAATAACCTCTGGAGTGGGCGTTTGTGTTTTGCCTAATTTTGCTGAAATGTGAAATAGATCAAACACAATGGAGATATGCTGAAGTCCCAGTCAGTTAAAGTTTTTCTTGAAAATTGTGATTGAATTCCAAATCACTCAATCATTGCCTCAGTCCTCGTTAAGTCTAAAAATGCAACCAATTGTTTTGCCAAGAACCAGAAGGATTTATGGATGCTGTTTGATCAATATCACCTTGACTGTGCATCCCATGACTGCATTCCCTACAGAGATTGTTCTCATTGTCCTTTGACACGGGCTCGAAGCGATAGCATGACAGCAGTGGTGAAATTGCACAACTGCGGTAATATGAACTGACCAGAGACTTGGGGATGAGGTCATCAGTACCCAGTGTTGATTCCACCGAGCCTCCAGCCATCAAGAAGATTGAGAAAAGTGTACATCTCCTTGGCTAATGGAACCCTGGGGATACCAGGGTTTAGGGTTCATAAAGTATTTATATTGTGTTCATTAAGTATTGATTAAGCCGTTAGAAAGTGTTTAGACACCCAGACAATCATTATGAAAGATTAGATGTCGGGCTTGAGGAAGAGGAGGATGGAGGATGGCAAATATGGTAAAAAAAAGGAAAGATATAGATGTACCGGTAAAAGGACAAAACAGTAGGCATGCAAGGTGAAAGGGAGCAAGGATACAGGGGGGAGTGAGCTAAGTGTGAGTGTGCTCTTTAATTATTAATCATGTATTCAGATAGCATTTTGGATAGCAGTGCTATACCATTACAGAAGATTAGGCTTTAATCTGACAAGAAGGAATAGTAGGGATAAGTATCACGGGAATCTGGGAGTGTGAAGTTTTCAGAGAAGAAGTTTAGAGTTAAAGGATGAAGGGATGAAGAAGGAACCTGATTCAAAATATAATCAAAAGTCTGGTCCCCTTAACGACAGACTTTTATTTTATGTAAATGTCCATCAGCCCGATAGTTGTTTTAAAAGCTTTTCTCCCTCCTGACTAAGTGCTTCTTGTCTATCTATTTTCTCTTTGTTTTTGTTTGGGTTAATGGTTGTCTCCGATGCTTCATTTCTAAAATAAAGTGTTGCTCTTAGAGATGCCGTAAAAGTTAAATACAATGTGTGTTTTACAGTACAGAAAGACTGCCATAATTAAGATTTCCAACAGGTCAGGGCAACTTTTAAACACACCAGCCCCTAATGGAATCACTTAAACAAACAATAAATACCAGATGGAGGGAATATTTGTATTACTTTCGAGAAATAACTTATATTTGATTTGTATTGTAGTCAAGATCAAGACTTGGGGCGTTGCGCCCAAGCCTAGATGATATGTGATGTTATCGTGACAAGTCATGCATATATCCAAAACTCAGCAAAAACTATAAACATGAACACGTTGTTACCAAAAAATACATTCCCGGTCTCAAAAATTAGTAGGAACATTTCTTTAATGTTTACTAGTGTTGTCAAGTGATCAAATCAAAGTAATCACACCCAATTTTTATTCTCGTTCTAGTTGTAATTGTCCCATGATCTAGAACAGGGGTGTACAAACCTTTTGACTTTGTGAAGTGAAGTGAATTGTATTGATATAGCGCTTTTCTCTAGTGACTCAAAGCGTTTTATATAGTGACCCCCAATATCTAAGTTATATTTAAACCAGTGTGGGTGGCACTGGGAGCAGGTGGGTAAAGTGTCTTGCCCAAGGACACAACGGCAGTGACTAGGATGGCGAAAGCGGGAATCGAACCTGGAACCCTCAAGTTGCTGGCACGGCCGCTCTACCAACCGAGCTATACCAAGACCTTGGGGCCGCATTGGGCTAAAAAAATGTATATACGTGTATACATATATATATATATATATATATATATATATATATATATATATATATATATATATATATAGTCAAGGTTTCTGTGGTTTATCCGTTATACAGTGCTAAACACCAGGGTAGAGTGGAATATACGTGGGGTCATGAAAAAACACAGATGCTACATCATCCCCACAGGTCTGTTTCGCAGGTTTCTATGCTCGTCAGGGGATTTTATTGAAGTGTCTGTGGCTGTTACATGTATACATAGGGTACATCACATTGGGGTGTGGCCATTGTTGCACAATAGTGCCTTGCTTCTGTGCCGGCATGATGAGATCAGTTCATTGCGTTTGATTAAAGTGGACCTGCTGGGGTTGTATGTAATAAAACATTTTTATTTCAGGCATAGGTTACATCGTTTAGCTGCACTGTTGTATGGTGAGTTAGATGCTACAATTTGGCATGTAATGGTGTGATCAATTTTATTGTCTTTAAGAGTCCATATGTATTTACTCCGCTCTGTAGAGTTCTTGAGTAGGGGCATACGAAATAACAGCATCATTTCGTATTTATACATGTAACAGCCAAAGACACTTCGATAAAATCCTCTGACGAGCAGGGAAACCTGGCTTGTAGGGATGATATAGCCTCTGTGTTTTTTCCTGACCTAAAATATATATATATATATATATATATATATATATATATATATATATATGTCTTGATTGCATTATCCAGAGAATAGTGCTCGATACCGTGGTAGAGCACAATATGTATGTGTTTCATGAGGGGTTCCCTCAATCATCAGGAGATGATTGAGGGAACCCCTCATGAAACAGTTCTGTAGATATGAAGTAGTCTTGTGATTTTTCCCACACATACATATATATATATATATATATATATATATATATATATATATATATATATATATATATAATTTAGAGTTATTAGGACACTAGGGAACATATTCTAAGTAACAAAGACTTAATTTAGAGTTATTTTAAAACTAAGGGGACATATTCTAAGTAACAAAGACTTAATTTGGAGTTATTTGAACACTAGGGGAACATATTCTAAGTAACAAAGATTTAAATCAGAGTTATTTGGTTAGGGTTAGGGTCAGGGTTAGGGTTAAAGTTAAAGTAAAGTACCAATGATTGTCACACACACTCTTGGTGTGGCGAAATTATTTTCTGCATTTGACCCATCACCCATGATCACCCCCTGGGAGGTGAGGGGAGCATTGGGCAGCAGCGGTGCCACGCCCGGGAATCATTTTTGGTGATTTATAATAAGTTTTGAAGTTATAATAAGGTCATGCCGAATAAGGCATTACTAAGTACTTAATAATGACTAGTTAAGAGCCAATATGTTACTAATTTGCATGTTAATAAGCAACTAATTAATGGTGAATATGTTCCCCATACCAAAGTGTGACAAATTTTTTTTTTACTGGTGCACAAAATGAACCGAATCAAACAACAAAACCAACACAGTGCATAAACTTACAGCATATTACACACCTGCAAATCATTCAGCGGTTGCCATATCAGTAGTACGCCGATAGTGAGAAGTTTGTATTCATACGATGAGTTGGGTGTGTTTTGACCTCCGCCGAACCCCTGAAGCCGACTCACCGAACCCCTAGGGTTCGATCGAACCCAGGTTAAGAACCACTGACTTAGAGTGCTGTTAGTAAAGACAGCACTTACAGCATTGGTGTGCAGTGATATGATAGTGGCTGTGATTTGTGAGATTATGTTGTGTTTCTTCATTGTAACCCATAGTGCTTTCATGCCAAACTCAGTCAAAAGCCTTCTTAAAGTCGATTAAGTTATGGTGTAACTCCTTCTGATGGCTGATTTATCCCTCCCACAGGATTCTTAAATTATATTTTTCTTAAATTCACATCATTTATTTGCTCTACACTTGGTAACAGTTGTATCTAAAGTACAGTCAAGATGTACCGTATTTTCTGCACTATAAGGCACACCTAAAAACCTCAAATTTTTTCAAAAGCTGAGAGCGCGCCTTATAACCCGGTGCGACTTATATATGGACCAATATTGAGCCACAAGTGGTCTCACAACTACGGTAAGCGGCCACCAACTTAATTTTCCTCCGTAGAAAAAGAAGTGCGCTTCTTCTACGGTAAGCAGCCGCCAACTTCCTTTTCCCTTATAGAAGAAGAAGCGCGGGGTGCGTGCTGGGATATATGACGGCGGGAAGCGTGCCGTTTCTGTGTGTTTATGTAAAGACCCCAAAATGGCTACCATTGGGAGACAAGCTTACGACGCAGAGTTTAAACTCAAGTAGAACACGGGAATAGAGCAGCAGCGAGAGAATTTAACATTAACAGCAGCGACACTGACTCGTTTAATGACGACTTTGATGAGACGGAGCCGGTTGGATGCCGTATTCGTCCAACTGTTTGATTCAAACACTGAAGAAGAAGAATTTGAGGGATTCCTGGATGAGGAATAACTTAATAAAGTGAGCTTTACATGTTTATTTTGTGTGTTGTGTGACATTATCCTTTGAGCAACTTTGAGTTATGGATATATTATTGCTTTGCACTATTTCGAGTGTTACTATATTGTGATTGCACTAGCGTTTGATTTACTGTAACAGTATCAGACTGTATTTTACGTGTTTATTGAATCGGGGAAAATAATAAAACAGCTGTTTATTAATTTTGGGAGTGAACGGAGTTGTCAGAACGCTGGTTTTTAATCTATTGATAAAGTTTGACTGACCTATCTGACTGTTTTGTTGACATTCCCTTTTGCGCAGCTCCATCTAGAGCAGTGGTTCTTAACCTAGTTGGAGGTACCGAACCCCACCAGTTTCATATGCACATTCACTGAACCTTTCTTTAGTGAAAAATAAAATGATTTTGTTTTGTTTTTTTCAAATTCAGGGAAAAAGTCATGTTTTTTTTACTGGTGCACAAAATGAACGTGCATGAACATCACCTCGTTCAAAGAACAAAACCAACACAGTGCATGAACTCACAACAAATTCCACACCTTACTCACATTACCATGAATTGATAAACGTCGACCCCGACTGAAACAAGATGAAAGACTTATTCGGGTGTTACCATTTAGTGGTCAATTGTACGGAATATGTACTGTACTGTGTAAACTGTATTTTTTCATAATATGTATTCTCTTCCTTTGCAATCTGCCAGTAAAAGTTTCAATCGATCAAACTAAAAACCTGCAAATCAGATGGAAAAGTAGAGGGATCATTTGGGGGTATCCATAATATGTCGATAAGGAGAAGTTTTTATTTACACGATAAGTCGGATGTGTCTTTACTTCCGTGGCGGAGGCTCCGCCGAACCCCTAAGGCCGACTCACCGAAACCCTAGGGTTCGATCGAACCCAGGTAAAGAACCACTGATCTAAAGGATGCATAACGTAATCCAAGCCTCTACTGTAGCATCGATTCTATGCGTCTTATAATGCGGTGTGCCTTATAGTGCGGAAAATACGATATTTTGAAAAAAATGTACAAGTGAGCACAACAGTTGATTCATTGAAGGTGCGCCTTATAATCTGGTGTGCCTTATAGTGCAAAAAATACGATATTTTCGAAAAAAATTTACAAGTGAGCACAACAGTTGGAATCTCCTCAGTCAGAGTAGTACTGATGTGTGCATTGACACTAACCATATAACAACCTCACTGCAAAAACTGAAAACTAAATAAGATTAAATATCTCAATTAAGGATGATATTTCCTTATTTTCTGTCTGATAAGATAATTCTTCTCACCAAGCAGATTTTGTATTAGTCTTTTACTTGTTTTAAGTGTTTTGGTCTTTAATTATCTCAGTAAGATACTACAGCTTGTTGCTGAGATTTTATGACTTATGTTGAGGAAAACATGCTTGAAACTAGAATGTCAACTGATGCAAAGCTGTGTCATCAACACTCACAAGTTTAAAACTGTTTTTTTTAAAGTGATCATTTCTTACTTCAAGCATGAAAAAACAAATCATGATGCCTTTTTGTGATTAATTATATGGATAAACTTGATATTTTTGACAGCCCTAAATGTTACCTCTGCTGGGGTTAGTTATTAAATTAGGGGCTGATTTTGAGGAAAACATTCATGAAAATTAGATTAGATTAGATTAGATTAGATAGTACTTTATTTATTCCGTCAGGAGAGTTCCTTCAGGAAAATTTAAATTTTCAGCACAATCCCATTCAAGATCAGACAAACATTACAGGGAGACAGAACAGGATCGCTGACGGGTCGGCCGGCTTCCAGCGCCCCTTACAAAAAAAATGAGATACAGGTAAACAACGGGGGGAATGGGAGAAAAAAATAGAAGATCAAAATGAAATTAAAAAATCGGTTTTAGCCTGGGTCTTGGTGAGGGGGTGCAGACTGAGGCCAAGGGAAAAAAACAACTGACAAAAAAAATGTCAGAAATGCCGTAAAAATAACAGGTGAATAGATTTTGGGGGTGATCCGTGTTACTTTTACTAAGTTACCATAAATTTACGATTGGAGGTTGAACTTTACTTTGTGTGTGTGCTTGCAGCTCCGGCTACACCCACAGAAACTACGTTTAAATCAGATTTAGCTGATTTACAGTTGACTGTTTACACTGCAAGTAAAATGTGATTTTTATCAGACTCCAGTGTAAACGTGCATGTTACCCAAATGTCGCCTTGACGTCACTCGCATGCACAGTTCAATAAAGTGAAGGAAGGAAGTTGACCGGTAGGAAGTCACGACTACTACAAAATAAAATATAAGTCGCTACACCTTAACAATTATGTTTTTTCACATAAAAAAAATTTAAGTAGAATAATGTTAAATGGGTGTATGTAGTGTAACATATTTGGGTTGGTTCTAATCTTTTAATGGCTGTTAAGTAAAGGAGACACAGACATCTATGTGAGATTTATTTTATAACTCACATGTAAGCAAATAAGCCACAGCGTCAATTCCGGTCATTCAACAATCGCCATTTCTTCGGAATCAAAATACATAGTCACATAGTACATATAGTGTATTATTTGCGCACTTTTGACAAGCGAAGTACCGAAAATTTGGTCGTCTTAAATAGACTTTGCTGACCAAAACCAGATGTTTTAATGAAGTATCCACTTCCACTAGTGACTGCATCGTTCCCGATGTACACGAACGGCGAAGCTCGCCCAAAGCTGACGAGAAAGTCACATACGGGTCGTTTTGAGGCCGCATTGAGTTTAGACTGAAGTCACAATTGAAAAGATCAGATTCAGGACTACGCTGCAAAAAGTCAGTGTTCAAAAACAAGGAAAAAAAAAAAAAAAAAATAGGGGTATTTTATTTGAACTAAGCAAAATTATCTGCCAATAGAACAAGAAAATTTGGCTTGTCAAGACTTTCCAAAACAAGTAAAATTAGCTAACCTCAATTAACCCAAAAATACCTTAAAATAAGTATATTCTCACTAATAACAATTGTACTACTATATGAGTACGTTTTTTCTATTGTTTCATTGAAAATAAAACCGAAGAGTCCATTTGGCTGTCATCTGTTTTAATATGAGACACAATTGTGTCAAAGACAGGATTTTTTTTTACATGCTTGAAATAAGAAATTATTACTCAAAAAAAGTAGTTTTGTACTTGTGAGTGTTGACACAGCTTTGCAACATTTGACATTGTGGTTTCAAGCATCTTTCACTCAATATAGGTCATAAAATCTCAGCAACAAGCTGAAATACCTCACTGAGATCATTAAGGACTAAAACCCTTAAAACAAGTAAAACACTCTAACATAAAATCTGCTTAGTGAGAAGAATGATCTTATCAGACAGAAAATAAGCAAATAACACCCTTATTTGAGATATTCAATCTTACTTAGATTTCAGCTTTTCTCCTGATGAGGCCTGAATCTGATGCCAAAAGGAACAATTTGAAGCACATTGTAGCATTTAGATTGGCAAAAAAAAATCTGAACTGTGTCACTTGAGGGCAAAAAAAAACAGATTTGGTGTGCAGTGTAAACAGGGCCAGAGAAACTGGATGACAGACAAGAGGGTTTACTGTGTTTATTCATTCTGTTGTAAAAACAAACACGCCCTGGTGCTAAAACTGATGCAAAGAGTGAACACTCTTGCAGCTTTTTTAGAGGGGGCAGACGAAGAAAAGACATGGCAATTTCAATTATTCTTTGATTATTTACCCCTTCTGTACCCACTGGAATTGGTTTGCCTGTTGGTTAGCAAAATAGCTAAAATAAATTAACATGTTTTTATTAAACTTTCAAGAAATGTCATAAATGGGATGAAGGAAACATACTTCAACATTTTGGGTGATCAAGAATCACTGTTGGATTTCAGGATTGTAACTTTTTTTTTCATATGCTTTCTTGAGCATCAACAGTGCAGTACAACAAAGTGAATAAATAATTCTGCTTTCCACATTATAGAATGAAATAAGAAAACAGTTATTAAGATGTTTTTTTTTAAATGAAATAAAAATGTGTGTTTTTTTCTGATTGCAATTAATTGTTAGTGTAACTAAATTGACATTCAGTACTGTAGAGACAAACATCAAGACAGAATGACGAATATCAATCAATCAACCAATGATTATTTATATAGCCCTAAATCACTAGTGTCTCAAAGGGCTGCACAAACCACAACACAAACCACAACGACATCCTCGGTAGAGCCCACATAAGTTAGAATAGTTAGTTGAATAAGAATAGCTGAAATCCAAGTCAGAGTTGAAGTGGAGTTTTGAAAGTTACGTTTTAAAGATGTTAAAATTGTTTAATAACCTTAACTTCAGCATAACAATTAAAAAGTGATTTGTTCATTGTGTTGCTCAAGGTAATATTATTTAGTATTAACCATGATTTTAATTTTTCAAAGTTCCTGTTGGACAACCCATGTCTGACCTCGGTATTTGGATTAGATGGATTGAATTAGATAGTACTGTATTTATTCCGTCAGGAGAGTTCCTTCAGGAAAATTAAAATGTTCAGCACAATCCCATTCAAGATCAGACAAACATTACAGGGAGACAGAACAGGATGGCTGACAGGTCTGCCGGCTTCCAGCGCCCCTTACAAATAAGGTGAGATACAGGTAAATAAGTGGGGGGGAATGGGAGGAAAAAATAGAAGATTAAAATAAAATTTAAAAAAATCGGTCCAAGCCTGGGCCCTGGAGAGGGGTCCAGACTGAGGCCAAGGAAAAAAACAACAACTCATAGCCAATCCCTCGTACATGTGTGTAAGAGGGAAACATAAACATCAAAGACCTCAAAGAACATTAAAGACATCAAAGTAACGGAGCTGATGCAACCAGCAACTTCTACATACAGCTATGAATAAAAAGTAAAATAAACATATACACTGTGGTGGCCTCTGCGGTGTTCCACGCCATCGTCCGCTGGGATGGGGTGGAGGGAGCATGGCCAGAGACAGGAGCAGACCCAACAAAGCAACCAAGAGAGCCGATTCCACTCTCGGCCGCCAACCAACTCTCGGCCAGTGTCCAGTCCGCATGGATGAGCGAGGATACGTCCAAGAAGACTGAGGTGTCCGACACCTGCTCACCCAGCCAAGACACAGCGAAGCCTCTCCATCCCGGCGCTCAGTGCTAGCTCCGCAGCCCTGTCCCCTCATCCACATCTCCTCCAGTCCCTCCAAACCGATTCAGGTGTGGCAGAGACCCAGCAGCTGGTCTCCATGGCCAAAAGGCTCCCGGGAGCCACACCCAGAAGTCCACAAAAAAGCACCGCAGAAGTCACGAAAGTGCCACCCCTTGTCACACAGTTCCAAAGGGTCCCGGACCAAAATGCAAAAAAATATAATAACTCATGAAAACAATTTAATATTTGTCAAATCCTAGTTATGGTCCTGACTCTTATTGTCCCTTGCATGTTTTGCATGGTTACCATGAAGCAATGTAGTACAAGTCACATATCAGTGGCACCGATGTAGCCATGAAGTTTAATGAGGTTGAAAACGCAGGCTGACTGACTGGCAGGCGGGTTTGAGGCAGAGCAGTTGGCGTGGAGCTGTTGCCAGCTCAAGACAGATGTTGCAGGGAAAGAGAGAGAGCACAAGCGATAGAGAGCGAGAGAAAGAGAGAGAGAATATGGAGAGGGTAAAGAGACAGGCAGGGGAGGGAGAGGTGAGTCATTTACAAGCTGCAGAGAGAGAGGTAATGCTGTTGCACAAAAGTTTACTGTAACTTTTAGCAAAGTCAAGCAGTTCAATCACACATGGGTCCTCCAAAGCACTTAAGTTCTTATCCTGCAGGCAGGCAGCGGAATAGCACAGGCATGCATTATAATCAACATCTAGAGGCCGGGTGCCCAGCGTGATTTCCTTCGAGGTCATCACATCGTATTTACTGAAGAGCAGGAACAATTCTTGATTCTTCAATGCATCTCGATCGGGACGGTTCTGAATCGATGGACAAATGTCCAAATTTATGTATGTATTTATGTATGTTTAATGAAGTGATGCAGACGGTTCTATAATGCAGAACTAGTGCTTACACGCAGGAAGTAGGAGTAGGAGCATTTTGTCGGTTACCATCCGCATTTAGCTTAAAAGAGCATGTGAACTAAGCCTGTATGATTTTGCGATCATTGTCTCCAAAATTGCGATTGCGTTTTATATTTTGTAGTTTTATATTTTATCCAAAAACAGTAGTCGGGAGTAGGGGGGACTGTCTGTACGTGCTTCCTGTGTTCGTGAAGCTGGCACTTCATTCTCCGCCCACAGAGACAAAGCATGTGAATGATTAAATAGAGGGCTCATTGCATTAAGTGAATTTATACTATTAAATAAACGCGCTCAGATGCTGAGAATCATACACTGTCAATCAATCAATCAATCAATGTTTATTTATATAGCCCTAAATCACGAGTGTCTCAAAGGGCTGCACAAGCCACAATGACATCATCGGTTCAGAGCCCGCATAAGGTCATGGAAAAACTCTCAACCCAGTGGTATGTCAATGTGAATGAATATGAGAAACCTTGGACAGGACCGCAGATGTGGGTGACCCCACCCTCCTTTAGGGGAGACCGGATGCAATGAATGTCGAGTGGGTCAAATTTAATATTGTGAAAGTCCAGTCCATAGTGGATCTAACATAATAGTGAAAGTCCAGTCCATAGTGGATCTAACATAATAGTGAGAGTACAGTCCATGGTGGGGCCAGCGGGAGACCATCCCTAACGGAGACGGGTCAACAGCGCACTATATATATATATATATATATATATATATATATATATATATATATATATATATATATATATATATATATATATGTGTATATGTATATATTAGATTAGATAGTGCGTTATTTATATATGTGTATATGTATATATACACATATATGTATATGTATATATATATATGTGTATGTATATATATATATATATGTATATATATATATATATATATATATATGTGTATATGTATATATATATATATGTATGTATATATATGTGTGTATATGTATATAAATATACATATATGTGTGTATATGTATATATATATATATATATATATGTGTATATGTCTATAAATATACATATATGTGTGTATATGTATATATATGTATATATATACGTACAGTATATATATATATATATAGATATATACTGTATGTAGATATATATTTATATATATATATATATATATATATATATATATATACACACACATTCCTCACGCACTAATTGCACCTGTCGCTGATCATGTCACATTATTGATTTGAAAATGTATTCTTAAACAATATGATTTGCCTGAGCGGCTAGGCGACACAGAGAGTAACAAGCGGTGGAAAATGGATAAGAAAGGACAGATTTTTAAAAATAATAATATTTTTTTAAAAATGTTTTAATTTTAAACTTCCCGAGGGCCGGATTTTGGACGCTGGCAGTTCAGAACCGTTTTGGGACCCTTGATAGAGATAGTTGTTATATCAAATATGCAGTAATAATCTATTTATAATTGAAATGTTGCCCCTGAATCCTAATTTTACTCAAAATTGTGATGTCCCTAAAGATTGCCCATCCTAGTATTTAAAGTGGAAAAAATACATTCATTCAGAAGATGAATCATAGTAAGAAAATACTTGCTCAGGCTAAGGTTGTTGTGTTTAGGAACGTAGCGTAGACCCAAGTTATTTTCACTGCGGTCTTGAAATAGCAGGCTTTTGTTATTTCACAGCATACAGACGCGGTTGTATGATGTAAAATGTAACCGAAATGTGCTTGAGCTGTGATATTTTTCATTCAGTGGATGCTGTGGATTACATTTCTTTGAAGCTTTGTGTAACAATCTTGGAGAGCTACTGTATATATTGGTAAAGGTTTGGAACATGCGGTCACTCCATCTACATACTGTAAAATTTAAACATTTTCCACTGCCATTGGAAAGATTAACTAAAAGATAATAGTCAGTGTCATTTTTCCATTCACCCAAAATAACATTTGGGGGGTCAGAGGTCACTGATGTTAGGACTGCTAGCTCGCAATCTCTCTTCTACTTCATCTTAAAGTTGTGTAATGAGCGTATCCAAGGATGCCTTTATGACCCTTGCTCCGTGCATTGGGACACCACAGCCATAAAGTCTAATGAAGTGAGGAGACGATGGGTGACTATTAATACAGTACCAGTATCCATACGAGGTCTGTAAAAGAACAGGTTTGAGCTTGTGTTATTTTACTATGTTCTCCTATATTGATATGTTTCTTCCACATCTCAATGGTATCTGTTTGCAGTGGAACAAGCCCAATGAAACTTTATGCATTTATCTATTTTGCAAGCCCAAACACACACACAAAGACACACACACTGCTCTCCCAAGAAGGATTTTTCAAATGAATAGCTGACAAACAGACAAAAAATTGATTGAAATATACCAGCCCGGTTAAGCAAATGAGAAGGAAGTTCCGTCATTTTCAAGGCGAGCTCGAATGCAACTCATAAACAACCATGAAATCTATCGTCGTGACACCGATGTGCTGTCTTTTTCAATGTTGTGTTTATTCTTCTTTTGAGCAGTTTGCCATTTAGGTAGAAATTCACTGCAGTTTTATGGTGACATATGGAGTCATAAATGTGGGAATAACTCAAAGGACACTGCTTTAATGCTCATTGCTTTTAGTAGAGAGTTAAATGTGGGAGAAAAGGTGTTATGCTTTGCACAGGGGCATTGTTACATTTAAAGTTATCATCCCTGCGGGAGGATTAAAGGAGCGTTTCATTATTCTTTTCTCTTCTCTCCCTAGGCTTAATATTGGGAGTAACCAGTCATTTCTGAATCACATTCTCAGGCACTTTTCTCCATTTTCTCTCATTACAGCAACAGGAACAGGACCCCACCAACCTGTACATCTCCAACCTGCCAGTGTCAATGGATGAGCAAGAGCTGGAGAACATGCTGAAGCCTTTTGGTCATGTTATTTCTACTCGGATACTGAGGGACGCCAACGGACTAAGCAGAGGGGTTGGCTTTGCCAGGTGTGAAAAAAAATGTTGTTGAAAATGTCTTACTCATTTTAAAACAGATAAGTAATCACAAATATAATGTGTAATATTAGATGTGTTGAGGTTTCGCAATCATTTTGTGGTTTATCAGTCCCTCTGGGGTTTTGCAAACTTTTTTGTGATTGTTGTAAAATGCCTGAATTTGTGGTAACAAAGTTGCAATGCTTTGAGGTTCATTTTTTTTCCAATAACATTTAAAGTTAAAGTCCCAACGATAGTCACACGCACACTAAGTGTGGTGAAATTATCTGCATTTGACCCATCCCCATGTCCCCCCCTCCCCTGGGAGGTGAGGGGGGCAGTGAGCAGCAGGAGTGGCCATGTTCGGGAATCATTTTGGTAATTTAACCCCCAATTCCAACCCTTGATGCTGATTGCCAAGCAGGGAGGCAATGGGTCCCATTTTTATAGTCTTTGGTATGACTCGGCCGGGGTTTTGAACTAAAGACTTCCCAGTCTCAGGGCGGACATTCTAACCACCAGGCCACTGAAAATGTTAAAAAATGTAATCAACTTTTACTTTTATAACTTTTTTTATTCATGTTCCAAGTGGTCTATGTAACCTTAAAGGCCTACTGAAACCCACTACTACCCACCACGCAGTCTGATAGTTTGTATATCAATGATGAATTATTAACATTGCAACACATGCCAATACGGCCTTTTTAGTTTACTAAATTGCAATTTTAAATTTCCCGGGATTTTTTTCTTGAAAACGTTGCGTAATGATGACGTGTACGCGTGACGTCACAGGCTGTTATGAATATGAGCGCTGCACACACACACAGCTAAAAGTCGTATGCTTTAACGGCATAATTACACAGTATTTTGGAGATCTGTGTTGCTTAATCTTTTGCAATTTGTTCAATTAATATTGGGGAAGTCAAAGTAGAAAGACGGAGTTGGGAAGCTTTAGCCTTTAGCCACACAAACACACGGTGATTCCTTGTTTAAAATTCACGGAGTTGAAACTTTACTATGGATGACAGCGGACATGGATCCCGACCACTTGTCAACCAGCAGGTTTCGATGACAAAATTGTAGTTAAAAACTCGCCACTTACCGGATATCAGCTGAGCTTGCGCCTCCTGTACAGCTGCCGTCGACTTCCCTTAGACACTGCGTGTCAACACCCGGCAGTGGACGTACACTTCCGACTATCAGGTACTGTTAAACTCACTAAAACACTAGCAACACAATAGAAAGATAAGGGATTTCCCAGAATTATCCTAGTAAATGTGTCTAAAAACATATGAATCCGTCTCAATGCAACGCGATTGCAATCGCTTTTTTTTTTTTTCTAGTCCGTCGGTATCAATATCCTCAAACACGAATCTTTCATCCTCACTCAAATTATTGGGGGAATTGTCTTTTCTCCGTCCGAATTGCTGTTTTTGTTGGAGGCTCCCATTAAAATCAATGTGAATATATGAGGATCCATCAACATGTGACGTCATCTTCTGTGACTTCCGGTAGAGGCAGGGCTTTTCTCCAGTTGCGAACTTTATCGTGGATGTTCTCTACTAAATCCATTCAGCAAAAATATGGCAATATCGCGAAATGATCAAGTATGACACTTAGAATGGACCTGCTATCCCCGTTTAAATAAGAAAATCTCATTTCAGTAGGCTTTTAAAGGTGTCATACTATATTATAATGTGTTTCTACATTTAAAACACTTCCTTTTGGACTACATAACATGTAATGTTGGTGTTTTGGTAAAATTTTGGATGACCGGTGCAATGGATGTCGAGTGGAGCTAGTTAATAGTGTGAGAGTCCAGTCCATAGTGCGGTCAACTGATGCACAGATGAGTGGTCCACCCCGGGTCCTGACTTTAAACAGCTAGCGCTTCATCTGTGGTCACCTAATAACCTCTCCACGCAAGGGAGGGAGGCAGAGCAGAAAAGAGACGGCAGATCAACTGGTCTAAAAGGGGTCTATTTAAAGGCTAGTATATACAAATTAGTTTTTAGATGGGACTTAAATGCTACTACTGAAGTAGCATCTCTAACTATTACTGGTGCGGCATTCCATAGTTCTGGAGCCCGAATAGAAAACACTCTATAGCCCAGACTTTTGGGCTCTGGGAATCACTAATAAGCCAGAGTTCTTTGAACACAGATTTTTTTGCCATGACATATGGTACAATACAGTCAGCAAGCTAGGATGGAGCTATACCGTGTAGTATTTTATACGTAAGTAGTAAAACCTTAAAGTCACACCTTAAGTGCACAGGAAGCCAGTGCAGGTGAGCCAGTATAGGCGTAATATGATCAAACTTTCTTGTTCTTGTCAAAAGTCTAGCAGCCGCATTTTGTACCAACTGTAATCTTTTAATGCTAGACATAGTGAGACCTGAAAATTATACGATACAGTAATCGAGACGAGACGTAACGAACGCATAAATAATGATATAAGTTAGAACTATATGCTACTTTTTTATGAGAAATGGCAACAGCGGAGGATTTCAGCTTGCAAGAGCATGTACAAGTCAGTCTGCCCCACAACAAGAGTATAGCAAAAAAGGTCAAACCTATTGACTACAACTTTAGAATACAACTGAATAAAAATGGCGGACTCTCGCAAAGCTCTTCAAGTAAACCTCTAGCGCAGGCCTGGGCACTTTAACTCAATGGGCCAAATTTGGAGAAAAACATATGTCTGGGGGCTGGTACATCTGATTTTTAGTAACACTAATACAAGACCTCACAATAAGGTCTGATTGAATGCTAAAAGTGTTATGACAGACCGCCTTAAGAAACGGAATGAAATGTTTAAGTGTTTTTACTGAATGAGACACCCAGAATGTACATGAAAATAAAAAGTGTGGGATTTACAATATTAACTGTGAACGGTAAAACACTGAATATTGACAACATATGAACGTCACACCCCCCTCTCGATCGGCATATTTTACAATCAAGCGAAACGCAACAAAAATGCCACTAACATAGCGAAATATGAACATACATGTTGTAATCTGTGACGCGGATATTCACATGTTGTTTATTTTTCCATCTTTGTTTCATTTTCTTTCTGAACCACTTACTTCCTGTTTAGTCCATCACCATGGTACTCATCAGTCCACCTGCTACTCCCGGTCCACACACACCTGTTTGTCTAATCACCCTCCTATTTAAGCCAGCCTCTTTGTTCATTTCTTTCTGGGTTCAAAATTTGCTCTCATGCAACAGGTGACGACTGCTACTTCTCTATGCTTATATTCACGCTAGCCTCTCACGCTAAGCCACTTGTTTATTTCAGTTTACATACTGATGATTTGTTTTATCTTTTTGTGCCTACGTGCCACTTTAGTAGTCTATTTGTACTTCCTAGTTTTCATACTAGTGTTTTTGGTTTGCCTTTTTATTAGCTCCAGTGTTTCTGTTCAGAGCTCCTTTTGTTTTTTGGAATAAATGTTATTATATTTTACCTCTTGCCGTGTACATGTCAACGCATCCACACAGGGACATTTCTGGCATCGCTATGGCCTCCAGTCGTCACAGTATGAACCCAGAAAGAATGAACAAAGAAGGTTGGCTTATATAGGAGGGTGATTAGACAAACAAGTGTTTGTGGACCGGGAGTAGCAGGTGAACTGATGAGTACCATGGTGACGGACTAAACAGGAAGTAAGTGGTTCAGAAAGAGAATGAAACAAAGATAGAAAAATAAACAACATGTGAAGATCCGAGTCACGGATCGCGACAGTAAAGGGTAAAAAAAAAAAAAACGAAAAAACACCTACAATCTAATATATCATTAATCTTTAGAACTTTCATGTAAAAATCTCCTTCTGCGTCTGTCCCTGCTGACACCAGCATTTCAGGCTGGCCGCTCTGGAAATACTCTGTGGAAACGCTCTACACCCACACTCCTTGGTGCCTCATCTGAGCTGCTGTGACTTAGATTACCATAGTAACTAGTATACCATTCAAAAGTGCACATTGCAACCACTGAAATACTCTGTACAGTTCAAGACTTTCGGTAATTTAAAAACATCACTGCATATTATAATGGCAGCTACAATTTCCATTTTAAAGATCTAAAAATAATTATTGGGAATATCTGGCGGGCCAGATTGAAAAGCTTAACGACCCCCAGGCCTTGATTTGCCCAGATCTGCTCTTGCGTGTATAGAGATATCCGCTGACTTAACTATGGAAACACATGAATTAATTAACGTGGACCCCGACTTAAACAAGTTGAAAAACTTATTCGGGTGTTACCATTTAGTGGTCAATTGTACGGAATACTGTGCAATCTACTAATAAAAGTATCAATCAATCAAAAATCAAACATGTCACTAAAGTCTCAAAATCCGGCTTGTTTGGAAAGATGCAAAAGTGTTTAATTATTTTCTCTGCCATGCCATAATGGTTTGATTTCAAAATTTCGGGACGCATGGGGCTCTCAAATACAAAAAAAACCAGGTACCATCAGGTACGAAAAGTTGGTTATGCATAATATCACCCCTTTAACATAAAAAGCACAGGGTTTGAACAAGAAATGTCAAACGAATACTGTGTTGATGTTGTACTTGTTTTATGATGATAATTACAGAAAGAAAAACACCACCAAGGGCGTCTTTATTGTCCACAGACATTCTCAGTGTATGTTTTAGGGTTAATTAGTTTGTCCATGTTAAACAATTATGTTCCAACATATTTACCCCTGCACGTTATGAGAATTTGTGAGCTGCTGAGAGCTATAACGGTCACTTTTGTTGGTAAATGAGAGACAGTGACACATAACACTTCATCATCTCTGTCATGGAAATGCTGCCTCTTTGCTACGTCAGCATTGCAAATGAGAATATGTTCTTATTTGCCCAGCCTCGGATAAATAAATATTAAATACATGTATAAATACATATAAATTACACTGCAAAAACTGAAATTTAAGTATGATTAAATATCTCAAATAAGGGTGATTTTTGCCTATTTTCTGTCCGATAAGATAATTCTTCTCACTAAGCAGATTTTATGTTAGAGTCTTTTATTTGTTTTAAGTGTTTTGGTCCTAAATTATCCCAGTAAGATATTACAGCTTGTTGCTGAGGTGTTATGAGCTATTACTGAGTAAAACATGCTTGAAACTAAAATATCAACTGATGCCAATCTGTGTCTTCAACACTCACAAGTATAAAACTACTTTTTTAAAGTATTAATTTCTTACCTCAAGCGTGGGGAAAAAAATCATGATGCCGAGCGCATATCATTATGTCAAGATAATGGCACTAGCATTTACATGATTTAAGAATATTTTTCAACATATTGAGCAAAAAGGTCTATTTTTTTTCTACCAAGAAAAGTGCACTTGTTATTAGTGAGAATATACTTATTTTAATGTATTTTTGGGTTCATTGAGGTTAGCTAATTTTTACTTGTTTTGGAAAGTCTTGTTCTATTGGCAGATCATTTTCCTTAGTTCAAATAAAATACCCCAAATTTTTGTTTTTGTTTTTTGTTTTTGAACACTGACTTTTAGCAGTGTTGGAACTGAGGTGTGTTGCTAAATCCTCATATTACGTGACCTAAAAGCCTAAGCACTGTTAACAGACACAGGAAGTAGATCTGCACTGCACGTAAGGATGACAATTGTGCTGTTTGAGCAATAAAATGTTGATATAAATAATGTTACTTGTTGCTGTTCCTGCTTTGTCTAAATTAGACGGATGATGTGGGCGTTTGAGTGCCACTCAAAGACAAATTAAATTGGCGAGAATGACGCTGATTGGTAAAAATGTGCAAATTCAGTGGCTGTTTCGTTAGAGTGTCCGCCCTGCAGTAGGTCGTGAGTTCAAACCCCGGCCGAGTCGTATCAACGACTATAAACATGCGACCCATCACCTCCCTGTTTGGCACTCAGTATCAAGGGTTGGATTTGGGGGTTAAATCACCAAAAATTATTCCCGGGCGCGGCCATCGCTGCTGCTCACTGCTCCCCTCAACTCCCAAGGGGTGAACAAGGGGATGGGTCAAATGCAGAGGTTAATATAACCTCACCAAGTGTGTGTGACAATCATTGGTACTTTAAAGGCCTACTGAAACCCACTACTACCCACCATGCAGTCTGATAGTTTATATATCAATGATGAAATATTAACATTGCAACACATGCCAATACGGTCTTTTTAGTTTACTAAATTGCAATTTTAAATTTCCCGGGATTTTCTTCTTGAAAACGTCGCATAATGATGACGTGTACGCGTGACGTCACGGGCTGTTAGGAAATATGAGCGCTGCACACACACACAGCTAAAAGTCGTCTGCTTTAACGGCATAATTACACAGTATTTTGGTGACCTGTGTTGCTTAATCTTTTGCAATTTGTCCAATTAATATTGGAGAAGTCAAAGTAGAAAGATGGAGTTGGGAAGCTTTAACCTTTAGCCACACAAACACACGGTGATTCCTTGTTTAAAATTCCCGGAGGTGAAGCTTTACTATGGATCACAGCGGACTTGTCAACCAGCAGGTTTCAGTGAGAAAATTGTAGTTGAAAAGTCGCCTCTTACCGGATATCAGCTGAGCTTGCGCCGCCCATACAGCTGCCGTCGACTTCCCTGAGACACCCGGCCGTGGACGTACACTTCGGACTATCAGGTACTGTTAAACTCTCTAAAACACTAGCAACACAATAGAAAGATAACGGATTTCCCAGAATTATCCTAGTAATTGTCAATTAATATTGGAGAAGTCAAAGTAAAAAGATGGAGTTGGGAAGCTTTAGCCTTTAGCCACACAAACACACGGTGATTCCTTGTTTAAAATTCCCGGAGGTGAAGCTTTACTATGGATCACAGCAGTCAAGCAAACATGGATCCCGACCGAATGTCAACCAGCAGGTTTCGGTGAGAAAATTGTGGTAAAAAGTTGTTTCTTACCAGAGATCAGCTGAGTTTGCCCCGTCCATAAAGCTGCCGTCGACTTCCCTGAGACACCCGTGGACAAACCCCTCCGACTATCAGGTACTGTTAATCTCACTAAAACACTAGCAACACAATAGAAAGATAAGAGATTTCCCAGAATTATCCTAGTAAATGTGTCTAAAAATATCTGAATCCATCCCAATGCAATCACGTTTTTTTTTTTTAACTCGTTTTTTTTTTTTTTTTTTAGTCCGTCGCTATCAATATCTTCAAACACAAATCTTTCATCCTCGCTCAAATTATTGGGGAAATTGTCGTTTTCTCGGTCCGAATAGCTCTTTTTGTTGGAGGCTCCCAATAAAAACAATGTGAGGATGTGAGGAGCCATCAACATGTGACGTCATCGTCTGCGACTTCCGGTAGAGGCAGGGCATTTCTCTTAGCACCGAAAGTTGCGAACTTTATCGTGGATGTTCTCTACTAAATCCTTTCAGCAAAAATATGGCAATATCGCGAAATGATCAAATATGACACATAGAATGGACCTGCTAACAAAATCTCATATTAGTAGGCCTTTAACTTTTATTGCGAACGACTGTTTGAAATTTGCATAAGGGCTGATTGTATGATTTTATCGATCCATCCATTTGCGATGCTTTTTACAATACAATAATAATGTGTTTTTTTTAGAACACAATAACTTAGATATACACAGCATATCGATATATCAGTGTTAAAGACTCCCTGCCGCTTCCATACCTCCTGCTGCAGCTTCCATACCTCATGCATTTCCTTTGTCACCATTTTGTGTGCGCATGTGTAGGCATGTGATCCTCTCAGTTTCACTGTGGAGTGTGCCGGCGATTAGCATGCAGTCAGGTTCCCCTTTAGGGTCAGTGGTTATGTGAAGGAAACCCAAGACCCACACACAGAGATGCAAGCCTAAGTACACACACACACACACACACACACGCACACAAACACACATACACACGCACGCACACACACACAATGTCTCTTGTCACCATTTTTCCTTCACACACCAGCTTTGCTTGCCAAGCAGGCAATTAGTCATTGAGCTGTGATTGGGTGAGCACAGCTGAATAGGGGCAGACAAAGAGGACATGACACACAACAGCTCAAACTGAATGGAGCTTTTAAACTGGGACAAAGGAGAGGAAACCCCATAGAAAAACATACACACACGTGCACTAAACACACACACACACAGGCACCAAAAGCCCTACTCAAGACATTTTGCTCATACACTGTAATTTTGCCTTTTTTTTGAGTGTGAATGAGGCATTAAGGAGTGGGACTACCCAGGACTAGCTGCAGTGTGTTCAAACAACCACCAGGTAGCATCTGTGAGAAAATTATACTGAATCATCTCTTTCTCTTTCTGACTTATCAAGGCTTATCAGGTCGTTTTTTTGATAGATTGAAACTTTTATTAGTAGATTCAATCAATCAATCAATCAATCAATGTTTACTTATATAACCCTAAATCACTACTGTCTCAAAGGGCTGCACAAACCACAACACAAACCACTACGACATCCTCGGTAGGCCCACATAAGGGCAAGGAAAACTCACACCCAGTGGGACGTCGGTGACAATGATGACTATGAGAACCTTGGAGAGGAGGAAAGCAATGGATGTCGAGCGGGTCTAACATGATACTGTGAAAGTTCAATCCATAATGGATCCAACACAGTCGCAAGAGTCCAGTCCAAAGTGGATCCAACACAGCAGCGAGAGTCCCGTTCACAGCGGAGCCAGCAGGAAAACATCCCAAGCGGAGGCGGATCAGCAGCACAGAGATGTCCCCAGCCGATACGCAGGCGAGCAGTACATGGCCACCGGATCGGACCTGACCCCCTCCACAAGGGAGAGTGGGACATAGGAGAAAAAGAAAAGAAACGGCAGATCAACTGGTCTAAAAAGGAGTCTATTTAAAGGCTAGAGTATACAAATGAGTTTTAAGGTGAGACTTCAATGCTTCTACTGAGGTAGCATCTCAAACTTTTACCGGGAGGGCATTCCAGAGTACTGGAGCCCGGAATGAAAACGCTCTATAGCCCGCAGACTTTTTTTGGGCTTTGGGAATCACTAATAAGCCGGAGTCCTTTGAACGCAGATTTCTTGCCGGGACATATGGTACAATACAATCGGCAAGATAGGATGGAGCTAGACCGTGTAGTATTTTATACGTAAGTAGTAAAACCTTAAAGTCACATCTTAAGTGCACAGGAAGCCAGTGCAGGTGAGCCAGTACAGGCGTAATGTGATCAAACTTTCTTGTTCTTGTCAAAAGTCTAGCAGCCGCATTGTGTACCAACTGTAATCTTTTAATGCTAGACATGGGGAGACTCGAAAATAATATGTTACAGTAGTCAAGGCGAGACGTAACAAACGCATGGATAATGATCTCAGCGTCTTTAGTGGACAGAATGGAGCAAATTTTAGCGATATTACGGAGATGAAAGAAGGCCGTTTTAGTAACGCTTTTAATGTGTGACTCAAAGGAGAGAGTTGGGTCAAAGATAATACCCAGATTCTTTACCGTGTCGCCTTGTTTAATTGTTTGGTTGTCAAATGTTAGAGTTGTATTATTAAATAGAGTTCGGAGTCTAGCAGGACCGATAATCAGCATTTCCGTTTTTTTGGTGTTGTGTTGTAAAAAGTTAGCGGACATCCATTGTTTAATTTCATTAAGACACGCCTCCAGCTGACTACAATCCAGCGTGTTGGTCAGCTTTAGGGGCATGTAGTGTTGGGTGTCATCAGCATAACAGTGAAAGCTAACACCGTATTTGCGTATTGATGTCACGTAGCGGCAGCATGTAGATGCTGAAGAGTGCAGGGCCAAGGACCGAACCCTGGGGAACTCCACACGTTACCTTAACGCATAGAAAGCAGCGCTAAGATCGAGGGGCAGCAACATAGATGACGCATCATAAACCATCGTTAGCAATATATCATTAGTCATTTTTGTGAGGGCTGTCTCCGTGGAGTGATTTGCCCTGAAACCGGATTGAAAGGTTTCACATAGATTGTTAGACGCTAAGTGTTCATTTAACTGCTCCGCAACAATTTTTTCGAGGATTTTTTAAATAAAGGGAAGGTGGGACACCGGTCGGTAGTTTACCATGAGGTCAGGATCAAGGTTAGGTCTTTTACGAAGAGGATGAATAACCACTTTTTTGAATGCTAGGGGAACAGTGCCCGAGGAAAGTGATAAGTTTATACTATTTAGCACTGATGGACCTAATAATACAAAGAGCTCCTTGATCAGTTTCCCAGGAAGTGGGTCAAGTAAACATGTTGTTTGTTTTATTCCATTTACACGTTGTAACAATTCCTCTAATGTTATTTCCTCAAAACGAGAGAAACTATTTTGGAGGGCAGTATCCGCCGTATATATAATCGTGTCAGTGTTAATAGAACCCAGTTGTAGCTGGGACGCATTGTCTTTAATCTCCTTTCTAGTGACTTCAATTTTCTTACTAAAGAATTGCATAAAGTCATCAGCTGAGTGGGTGGAGCTACTGGAAAGAGTCCCTTGTTGGGTTAGCGATGCTGCCGTACTAAACAAAAATTTAGGATCGTTTTTATAACGGTGGATGAGATTTGAGTAATATTTAGCTTTAGCTAAGGTAAGCATGCGTTTATAAGTTATTAAACTATCACTCCATGCTTGATGGTGCACCTCAAGCTTAGTCGTGCGCCATTTGCGTTCCAGCTTTCTACATAATAATTTCTGACCTCTAGTTTCTTCTGTAAACCACGGGGTACGCTTTTTTGGAGCCTTTTTTAACTTTAGCGGTGCTATGTTATCAATGGTTTCGCGCAGGGCGTCGTTAAAGTTGTTAGTGAGGTTATCAATAGAGCCCACATACCTTGGGAATGGTGCCATTACCGAGGGCAGTAGGTCAGCAAGAGTTGTCGTTGTGGCCGTATTAATGTTGCGGCTGCTATAGCAGTTATTATTATTATTAGTTTGACGAACATGCGTCTGAACCTCAAATTTTATAAGGTAATGATCGGACAATACTTTAGTATACGGGAGTATCGTAACTTTGGAAACGGTGATACCCCTGACAAGCACTAGGTCTATCGTATTACCGTTGCGATGCGTGGGTTCATTTATTATTTGTGTGAGACCACAGCTATCAATTATAGTCTGGAGCGCTACGCACGGTGGGTCCGATGGGGTATTCATATGGATATTAAAGTCCCCCATTATGAATATATTATCGGCGTGTGTCACTAGATCAGCAACGAACTCTGAGAATTCATTGATAAAGTCCGAATAGGGCCCTGGGGGGCGGTAGATAACAGCCAGGTGTAGAGGCAGCGGTGTGACAGACCTCATAGTAAGCACCTCAGACGATTTATATTTATTATTTATGTTAGGACTGAGCCGGAAGGCAAAGCTCTCAATCTACCGGTCGATCTACGTTCCCATCCTCACCTATGGTCATGAGCTTTGGGTCATGACCGAAAGGATAAGATCACGGGTACAAGCGGCCGAAATGAGTTTCCTCCGCCGTGTGGCGGGGCTCTCCCTTAGAGATAGGGTGAGAAGCTCTGCCATCCGGGAGGAACTCAAAGTAAAGCCGCTGCTCCTTCACATCGAGAGGAGCCAGATGAGGTGGTTCGGGCATCTGGTCAGGATGCCACCCGAACGCCTCCCTAGGGAGGTGTTTAGGGCACGTCCAACCGGTAGGAGGCCACGGGGAAGACCCAGGACACGTTGGGAAGACTATGTCTCCCGGCTGGCCTGGGAACGCCTCGGGATCCCCCGGGAAGAGCTAGACGAAGTGGCTGGGGAGAGGGAAGTCTGGGTTTCCCTGCTTAGGCTGTTGCCCCCGCGACCCGACCTCGGATAAGCGGAAGATGATGATGATGATGATGATGATGTTAGGACTAAGGTTAAAGTTTTCGTTGTATATTAGTGCGACCCCCCCACCCCTTTTAAGAGGACGGGCAATATGCGCATGTGTAAAGTTAGGAGGACATGCCTCATTTAGCGCAAAAAAGTCGTTTGGTTTAAGCCAGGTTTCGCTGAGACCGATGACGTTAAGATTGTTGTCTCTGATGATATCATTAACTAACAACGTTTTGGGAGACAATGATCTTATGTTTAAAAAACCTATATTATAGGTAGTGGGAATTTTTGAACAAATTATCCGTAGTAGCAATACTAATAATGTTGTGTTTATTATGCCCAGTGCATTTAGTATAATTACGACCATATCTAGGAATTGATACGACGGGAATTTTCCGATTGTTTGTTTGTTGCTTTGATAAACTGCACGCATCATAGTTAGCCACCTCAGTAGAACGCATGTCCAACTCTGAAACAAACAAAGCAGAAAAAACTTGTTCTAATTTAACTGACTCCTTACCCAGACCAGTAGTCTCGCATCTTCCATTTAAATCCGGCTTCAGGATGGAGGGAAGTGGTGTTCTGTGGGGATTAGCCTTCTGCTTTGTTTTTAGCCCCGCTCTGCATCCGCGTTCCCGATCACACCGCTGGCGTCTGCTCCGTAGACGGCCCCCGCTGCTACTATACTCCGCTGCTTCACAGGCCGCTGGATGTAGCCGCCGAAGTATTCCCGTGCTAGTTAGCAGGTCTAGCAAGCACGCGTCTATCAGTCCAAAACGGCCCGATATGTCCACATCCAGAAGTGTCTGGCGGTCGTACGTGATCACGGAGTGACCACGATGTGAGCCAGCCATAAAGTTTGTAGAATTGTCCGGTATTTCTGCCAAATGATCCATATTTAGCAAGAGCTCCTCGATGTCGCAGCCCTTCTGGGCGCCGCCATCTTGGATTGAACAGTACAGTACATATTCCGTACAATTGACCACTAAATGGTAACACCCGAATAAGTTTTTCAACTTGTTAATCAATTCATGGTAATGTATGGTGGAGTATTCTTCACACATTCTTCACTCAGGTCTAAAGTGAAAATTGAGGCAAAATCAAACTGGTAACATCTCTACATAGTCAATCTCAGACGTATAACCAGGCAGGTATTTGACATTTATAGTGTTTTATATATATATATGAAATTGTCTATATGTATATATATGGTCTAATCATGTCTCCTTTGCTGACTTTCAGGATGGAGTCTACAGAAAAGTGTGACGTGGTCATTCAAAATTTCAATGGCAAATTCTTGAAAACTCCTCCAGGCATGGCAGGTAAGTGTAGATCTCAAAGGCTGATGCTTTCTGCTGTCTAAGCTGGGATTTAGTAGTGATGTTTTGATGCTTGGATGAGTCATGCTGTATTTCTGTGTTTACCATCTCTCAGTCCATCTCAAGTTGATATAACAGGTAGGGTTGTACTGTATACCGGTTTACTACCGCGATACTAATGAATCATTGTCAGTACTATATCACCTCTGAAAAGTACCGGTCTGCCACCCGCATCCTCCCCCCACACACACACCCCCCGTCGTCGTCCCGTCGTGTCATTGTTGGTTTACGAGCAGAAGAGCATGTTCGGCAGCGCACAATCACAGAGTACTTACAAGTAGACAGTGTGTAGAGCAGTGGTTCTTAACCTTGTTGGAAGTACCGAACCCCACCAGTTTCATAAGCACATTCACCGAACCCTTCTTTAGTGAAAAATAAAATGTTTTTTTTTTCAAATTCAAGACAGAGTTATATTTTTTTGGTAACACTTTAGTGTGGGGAATATATTCTAAGGAACAAATACTTCATTTAAAAGGGTTAGGGTTAGGGTCAGGGTTAGAGGGTTAGGGTTATTATAAGGCCATGCCGAATAAGGCATTAATAAGTACTTAATAAAGACTAGTTAAGAGCCAATATGTTACTCATTTGCATGTTAATAAGCAACTAATTAATGGTGAATATGTTCCCCATACTTAAGTGTTACCATGTTTTTTTACAAGTGCACAAAATGAACAGAGCATGAAAATCACCTTGTTCAAAGAACAAAACCAACACAGTGCATAAACTCACAACAAATTACACACTTGCAAATCAGTGTGACTTCTGCTTTTGCTGTATCCGTAATACGCCGATAGGGAGAAATTTTTATTTACACGATGAGTCGGGTGTGTTTTGACCTCCGCCGAACCCCTGAGGGTGACTCACCGAACCCCTAGGGTTCGATCGAACCCAGGTTAAGAACCACTGGTGTAGTCAGAGAAAGGAGAACGGACACATTTTGGCTTAAAAACCAACAATAAAGGTGAAGTTATGACACTGAAATTCCCACCGAAAGAGGTGCTTTAAGATATGGCTAGCTCGCTAGCGGCTAAAGTCCAGCCCCAATCGGCAGTGTTATAACTACTTCTAAATCCCTAATCCTCACCTCCATGGCGACAAATAAAGTACGTTTCTTACAAGTATCATCCCTGCAGGACGAGGAATAGCTAAACATGCTTCACTACACACCTTAGCTCACCGGCATCAAAATGTAAACAAACGCCATTGGTGGATCTACACCTAACATCCACTGTAATGATACCAACTAGAGTAGCATATCTAATTGATACTACTATGATTACGTCGATATATTTTGGCATCACAACATTTTCTTTATTTTTTTTAAATTTATATTTTGTTTATAAACTAAGGAATTATGTTCCTGGACACATGAGGACTTTGAATATGACCAATGTATGATCCTTTATCGACTTGGTATCGGATTGATACCCAAATTTGTGGTATCATCCAAAACTAATGTAAAGTATCAAACAACAGAAGAAGAAGTGATTATTACATTTTAACTGATGTGTAGATAGAACATGTTAAAAGAGAAATTAACAGTAAATGAACAATTAGATTAATAATGCATTTTCTACCACGTGTCCTTAATAATTTTGAAAAAATAATAGAATGGAAAATGACACAATATGTTACCGCATATGTCAGCAGCTAAATTAGGAGACTTTGTTTGCTTACCTACTAATAAAAGACAAGTTGGCTTGTATGTTCACTATTTTATTGCAAGAAGAAAATATAAGAAAAATATGTTTAATGTAACTTAAGAGCTAAAATAAAGCCAATAATGCATTATTTGTGGGCCCCTTTATTCAGAAAAGTATCAAAATAATGTTGGTGCCAAAATATTGGTATCGAGACAACAGTAAGAGTGTCAGGCTTTCCCCTGACAGTTTGTCTATGTTTTAGTTTTTTCCTCTGCATTTGTCTTGTTTCCTCTGTGTTTTGTATCTCCTGTCTTTAGTTCCTGTCAAGTGCTCTTATATTGGTTCAGCTTCCTGTTTGTCTCCCTGTGTGCTGTTGTCACCTCATCTGCGGCTGATTGGCAACTGATTGGTCAATCAGCCCGCTCCTATTTGTACCCACTTTGTCTTCCAGTCAGTGCTGGATCATTGTCGTTGCCACATGTCGCTCCTGTCATGTCAATGTCATTTTCTACTTGTCATTCCTACTGGTCGTGTGAATGCAGCGTAGCGGTAAGCTATATTTGGTAGATGTTTTGTAGCTTATTGTTTTTTGTTCCCTGCTTCCGATTTGTTTGTTCATAGCCCTTAGTTTGTTATATCCGCCCACGTGCGTGCTTTTTGATTGTATCCTTTGTTTGTTCTAGTTGTAGTATTTTATATTAAAATCATGTTTGCTCACTCCATGCCTGCCTCCATCTCTGCATCTTGGGGTTCGTCAACAAATAACTCTGACAGAATGATACAGCCAAATACGAACCCCGCAGAGTTGTCCATGGCGGAGAGGCTTAATTTAGCGCTAGAGCTAATGGCTAAATTAAAGAGAAGTTCGGGCGCGTTTCAAGCCCTCTCCCACCCACCCCTGTTGACTGTGGGCCTATCTGGGGACATCTTGGAGCCGTCCCTCGATGGGGGGGCTATCAGTAGCTGTGCAGATGGGGATGCACATCTACTACTCGTCCCAGTTGGTCTGCAACAGACGCCACCATCATCTCCGGTGGGCCGGCAGATGCCACTATCACCTCCGGTGGGTCTGCAACCTACGGCGCCATCACCTTCGGTGGGTCTGAGACAGACGGCGCCATCATCTTCAGTTGGTCTGCAACAGACGGCGTCATCGTCTCCGGTGGGCCGGCAGACGCCATCACCTCTGACGGTGCCATCTTTGGTGGGCCGGCAGAGGCCACCGTCATCTCCAGTGGGCCGGCAGATGCCACCATCATCTCCGGTGGGTCTGCAACCTACGGCGCCATCACCTCCGGTGGGTCTGCAACCTACGGCGCCATCACCTCCGGTGGGTCTGCAACCTACGGCGCCATCACCTCCGGTGGGTCTGCAACCTACGGTGCCATCACCTCCGGTGGGTCTGCAACCTATGGCGCCACCATGCACTCCGGTGGGTCTGCAACCTATGGCGCCACCACGCACTCCGGTGGGCCAGCAGACTCCTCCACGCACTCCAATGGGCCAGCGGACTCCACCACGCACTCCGATGGGACAGCGGACTCCACCGCGCACTCCAGTGGGCCAGCAGCAGGGGGTGCCACCACCACACACTCCGGTGGGCCAGCAGCAGAGAGCGCCACCCCAAGCACTCCGGTGGGCCAGCAGCAGAGGGCGCCACCACCATCCTGTCCGGTGGGCCAGCAGAGGGCACCACCATACACCTGTCGGCCACAGAGATGGTCATTTCATGGGCGACCGCCTCGCAAATGGCAGCGGCGTTCCATTCGCTGTCGCCACCTGACTCTTCCCCGCTGGGTGCGGGGACACTTGGCCTGGCGGCCCACCACCTTGTCCTCCCTCCACCCTCCTTTGACTTTGGACTGTTTTTTTTCTAGGGGGGGAGGATTCGTGAAACGTCTGGTATCCGTTATGGGAGGGGGGGCTACTGTCAGGCTTTCCCCTGACAGTTTGTCTATGTTTTAGTTTTTTCCTCTGCATTTGTCTTTTTTTCCTCTGTGTTTAGTATCTCCTGTCTTTAGTTCCTGTCAAGTGCTCTTATTTTGGTTCAGCTTCCTGTTTGTCTCCCTGTGTGCTGTTATCACCTCATCTGCGGCTGATTGGCAACTGGCCACACCTGGAGTCAATCAGCCCGCTCCTATTTGTACCCACTTTGTCTTCCAGTCAGTGCTGGATCATTGTCGTTGCCACATGTCGCTCCTGTCATGTCAATGTCATTTTCTACGTGTCATTCCTACCGGTCGTGTGAATGCAGCGTTGCGGTAAGCTATATTTGGTAGATGTTTTGTAGCTTACTGTTTTTTGTTCCCTGCTTCCGATTTGTTTGTTCATAGCCCTTAGTTTGTGATATCCGCCCACGTGCGTGCTTTTTGATTGTACCCTTTGTTTGTTCTAGTTGTAGTATTTTATATTAAAATCATGTTTGCTCACTCCATGCCTGCCTCCATCTCTGCATCTTGGGGTTCGTCAACAAATAACTCTGACAAAGAGCAGGTATTGTTTATTGGCAAAATTTCTAAAAGCTCTTGTCCACATTCTTTTAGCCCCATCTTTACAGTGAATTTAATTCCGAGCCTCTACAGTCCACTGTCTTCTGTCACTTTCTCTACTAAGGCTTAAGTAACATACATTTCAAGAAATAGGAAAAAAAAAGGCAACCAATTGTTATACTTTAAAAGCTTTTCTTCTGTGATGTCCCAAAAGTAATCGGCATACATTTTTAAGACTGAATTGACAACAAAAGGGGAATAATGAGAGGTAGAAGAAAGAGCAGGCAGGCGTGATAAAGCAGAATATGGGGATGTCAGTGGGTTTAAAAGAGATGAAAGGTGTCTTTGATAAAGCAAAACAGAAAGTGACAAGTGAGAAAAAGGAAGACAGGGAGGTATAAAGTGATCAGATAGTAAAACAGGCTGTGCAGTAGACTGAATAAAATGGAAATCAAGGGCAGATGGGATGCTTTGCTCTGCGTCCTGCTGGCATGATTCCTGAGAAACAGCATTCTGGGTGCTTGCGTCTCACAACAATATTGCTATTAGCACGGAACACAGAGATTTTATACAGTGGAACTTCTAAGATCAAAGACAATCCATTCTGGGGTGATGATCGACCACCAATCCAACAAACAATGATCAGAAAGGACCAGTTACAGAGAAATTTTTGCTTTTATAAACCCTTCAATGACTGAACAGTCAGTTTGTCAAATTAACATTCTTAATCGTCATACAAGTGCAAAGATAAAGCACGGAGTGAGAAATAATTTAATCGTCACAAAAGTGTGATATGAAGCTAATCATGAATCATTTTGTAAACTCAATACATTCTTTCATAAACTTAGATAACAACTGACAAGGAGTTTGTTGACATGCGTTTCCTCGATCTTACCTCGCCCTTCCCTACCCTTGTGTGATGATGACAAACACCTAAATCACAATTTAAATGACCCTTCTACCTTGTTATCCCTCTGTCAATTATTCGAGTAGTACTTTTCCTCAACTCAATATACAAGCTTAATTAGTTCTTTGACTGAGCTCGTAACACAAAACTACATCGCCCAGTCAGATGAATTAAAATCTATATAATTGGTGCTTGGCAACCCAAAAACACAATTTTAACATGTAACGTGTCTTTTGAAGAGGAAATCAAACTTTTAGATAAAACGTATTTTATAAAAACAATACAGTACAAACAGTAGTTTTATGAATTAATAACCACTAATAACACAGTCAAAATGAAAGCTTGTTCTCATAGGCACCAAAAACTGTTAATAATGTATAGACAAAAGTGCATATTATATATACTATTATATATATAGTATTTATTTGGTGTGTGTGTGTGTGTGTGTGTGTGTGTGTATTTTGGGTATATGCATGTGTGTATGCATGTGTATGTATGTGTTTATGTGTGTATATGTATGTATCGGTACCTGCCTCCACACTCCAACCATCCGTTTCAATACATGCGTAATCTGTTGAATCGCTTACGACGCTAAAATCCGAGTCTGAATCCCAGCTAATATTGCTAAACCTTTCTGTGCTATCCGCCATGTTTGTTTCTGGTGCCTTCACGCAGTGACGTCACATGACAATAGATGGGTGGATATAACGACGGTTAAAAATCAGGCACTTTGAAGCCGTTTTTCGGGATATTGCGTGATGGGTAAAATTTTGAGTAAAACTTTGAAAAATAAAATAAGCCACTAGGAACAGATTTTTATTGGTTTTAACCCTTCAGAAATTGTGATAATGTTCCCTTTTAAAAATGTAACATAGATACTGGGTTTCACAATGTAAAGCGCTTTGAGTCACTACAGAAAAGCGCTATATAAATTTAATTCACTTCACCTCACTTATTGTATGTATGTATATGTATATATATATATATATATATATATATATATATATATATATATATATATATATGTATACATATATATATACATATATATATAATTTGTATATATGTGTGTGTATGTGTTTATATATTTGTGTGTGCATATATATATATATGTAAGTGTGTGTGAATGTAAATGTATTATATATAGGTAATCTATAGCATCTACGCAGCAACCATTGAGTTGAATTATTTTATATATTTTTGTATTAGGGCTTCACGGTGGCAGAGGGGTTAGTGCGTCTGCCTCACAATATGAAGTTCCTGCATTCCTGGGTTCAAATCCAGGCTCGGGATCTTTCTGTGTGGAGTTTGCATGTTCTCCCCGTGAATGCGTGGGTTCCCTTCGGGTACTCCGGCTTCCTCCCACTTCCAAAGACATGCACCTGGGGATAGGTTGATTGGCAACACTAAATTGGCCCTAGTGTGTGAATGTGAGTGTGAATGTTATCTGTCTATCTGTGTTGGCCCTGCGATGAGGTGGCGACTTGTCCAGGGTGTACCCGGCCTTCCGCCCGATTGTAGCCAAGATAGGCGCCAGCGCCCACCGCGACCCCGAAAGGGAATAAGCGGTAGAAAATGGATGGATGGATTTTTGTATTATATATTGTATATATATATATATTGTATATGTATAGGGGTGGGACCTAATAAGTTTACTTCTTCCCACTCCCTTTTAGCCAATCTTGACATCTACAAAAGATTAGTCACATGTAATGTTTACAATGTAGGTGTAAATACAATGTATATATATATATATATGTATATATATATATATATATATATTTTTTTTGTATTTTATGTCATTCTTTTGTTTTGTTTGCATGGCTCAAAATAAACCATTCATTCATTCAATGTAATAATAATGTACAGCAATTACTTCTGAGATCATGCTTCCATGCTATGTCCTTCCAGCTGCTTCTACATCAAACACCATCACCATCATCTACATATTTTCATTGAAAATGTCCACCATTTAGATATTGTCCTTGACTGGCGTTGAACTCCTTCTGCTTCATAATGGTGCAGACAAGCAGTGATATGCTCAAAGTGCCTCAAAATGTCAGCTACACATTTAGTCATATTTTAGATTTTTTTTTTTTATTAAATGAATATCGTACATTTCTTCTCAGCACTGATCTTCACACTGACTTGTTCCATTCCATTAGTTGGAAAACAAAGGATTGTGAAATTCTGGCTATAAACTAATGCCAGCTAGTAACACCAGACGTTTTGGTCGGATCTTACGGGGTTCACTGTGCCATTTGCTATGCCAACTAGCAGCAAGGAGGCTTGTAAGTATTTTTTTCTCGCAACTTAAGGCATAGCAATTGGCCGAGAGATAGTTCTTATGTCAAAACACTCCAAGGTTGTAGAACTCGTAATGTATTCTAGTTTTTGGTGGGCGTCATCCTAATTGTAGCCAAAGTGTTTCCAAACAACTGACACAGAATGCTGTTTAGGTACAAGCCGCTCGTGTTGTCTGTTCGCTCCGTCTTTGAGTTTTTCACCAAGACGCTTCAGTTCGTCACGTTACTATTTCTTTTTCTTCTGCTGTTTTTCCTGCAGCCTTTGCAAAACCTTTGATTAATCGCACAACACTACTTTCCTCTGTATTTTTTTTACAAAGAAGTTTTGTGTGATTTACTGACATCTCATCAGATAATGAACTATAAGGTTTTGTGCAGCATTAGAGGCAATGTTTGCCAAATCCAAATTATCAGGGGAATTGAGTTTCAGGGCTTCTACTGCCGAAAGAAAACAAACACCTTTTCGGTTTAGAGTCAGGAAAGTAGACAAAATGTAAGTTGTCTTCCATTAAAGATCTGCCATTAAGGACAAGCGTGTAATCTTAAATCACATTCTACAGATAAGACGGACTACACCCCTGCAGGTCAAATCACTTTGTTAGCCTGCAATTGCTGAACATTCATGTAGGAGGGACTCAACAATTGTGCAGTCGTTCCTAAAAGAGGAGTTCATGAAAAATGCACCAAGGCGCCGGGTGTGGACCGCACTCAGGAACATATCGTAATATATATCCAAAGCAAGTTACAAGAGGATATGAATAACACCTACCATACTTTCCGGGCATTAGAGCACACCGATTTTTAAGCTGCACCTACCAAATTTTTTAAGAAATAAATAGTGTTACATGTATTAGCCGCACCGGACTAAAAGCTGCAGATGCCCCCGTGAAATAATTTGTTGATTTTATTTACATACCTTAATTGTTTCCAAACAGTGCCTGTCACATGGCAGTAAAACAGCTGATCAAACAAAACAGAAGTCATTGTCATTGACCCACAAGCTCCGGAAGCTAGCTCTCCATTTACATAAACAGGCTCAATAAGTCCACGGTGACGTTTTGGTGAATTTACAAAACTGGAAAAATACAAAAAGAATACCATAACAGACAGTTTTAACCTTTTTAGCATATTTGCTCATTGTAACGACGCTAGCTTACATTATGATAACATGTACAAATACGCATGAAGGCGACTTGTCCAGGGTGTAACCCGCCTTCCGACTGATTGTAGCTGAGCTAGGCTCCAGCACCCCCCGCGACCCCGAAAGGGACAAGTGGTAGAAAATGATGGATGGACATTCCTACAGACATCACACATGGGATGGTTTAGTATGTATGAATTGTTTTAGTTATATTGAAAAACTTACAAACATTTCTTGGAGTGATAAAAGAGGAATCCTTTGAGCAGAAACGCTTAAGATGAATAGTTGACGAAAAAAGATAAACTTCCGGTTCAAGGTACGAAACAGGAAGTGCAGTGAGCAAAAAGTCCAAAAGATGGTGCCATAGCACAAACAATGCCAGAGCTTTTCAATGTATTTGTCGATGTTGAAAACTATTTCTTCAATACAAATGACCGTTGGCGAAGAAAACCCAATAAATAAGCAGCCCCATTTTACAAGCCGCAGGATTCAAAGCGTAGGGAAAATGCAGCGGCCTATAGTCCGAAAAATAAGGTATTTTATTTACAGAAAAACACTACAGAAAAGTGATTTCACTGTAGATTTCTAAGAGTGGCACCCTGTGTTCCGAGCTTGCTGCTACTGCTTCCATGAGGATTTTTTTTATGTCGGGAAGCCTGAAATCAAACTGATGGAGTCAACTGCGTCCATCCCTAATAATGTATTTGTAACTTTCTAACTCCATGGTCAAACTAATAGATTATATTTGTTTACTTTTTGTATTTTGTTTTGTAACATTTTTTGATAATAAATGTTTAATACTGTTAGCCTGAATACTTGCATTAAGATAAAGATTGCATAGATTAAGATCAGTAAACGACGCAGAACAATTACTTCCAAAAAACTATTACCGTTATTTCCGGGCTATAGAGCGCACATAAATATAAGTCGCACCCACTTAAAGTACCAATGACTGTCACACACACACTAGGTGTGGTGAAATGTGTCCTCTGCATTTGACCCATCCCCTTGATCACCCCCTGGGAAGTGAGGGGAGCAGTGAGCAGCAGCGGTGCTAGTAGGGAGGCAGTGGGTCCCATTTTTTATTTTATAATCTTTGGTATGGGGTCTGAAGTCCCAACCTACTGATCTCAGGGCGAACTGTCTTCATTTTCTTCATTTTCATCTTCATTCATCACACTTAGTTTTCGGCCAAATTTTTATTAGTACATATATTGGTCGCCAAAAGTTTATTATCTGTAAACGATTGAAACATGTAATATTAACACAGGCGCTTGTGTTCATTCACAAATTTAACAAGAAACAGACACACAGTTGCCTACCGGAAAATTAACTCATTACGGTCTTTGTCCTTTTCCTCTTCCTGCGCACTAAGGGTGGTCTTCTTCAGTTTCGAAGTTGAGGGAACTTGGAGTTTTTTTGGCCCCATTTTGGCTTTAGACTTGAGGCAGGTAGTCTCGGAGGCGGTGGATTTCCATTGCTTGTGGTGGCCATTTTCTTTTTTGATGTCCTGGTTGATCGCTTTCGGCTCTGTATCTGTGTTGTGTGTTGCGATCTGCTGCTCAGATCTTCACATGTTTGTTATTTCCATTTTTGTTTTCATTCTCAGTCTGACCCGTTTATTTCCTGTTTTGCCCATCACTCTGGTTACTCATTAGTTCACCTGCTACACTCGTACCGCACACCTGCTTCAGCTAATCACCCTCCTTTATAAGCCAGCCTTTTCTGTTCAGTCTTCCTCGGATCCTAATTTGCCCACGCGCAACAGTGACGACTCTCGACCTTCATCTTTGTATGTATATTCTCGCTAGCTTTTACGCTAAGCCATTTGTTTATTTCCAGCTCACATGCTGAGGAATTGTTTTTCTGTTTTTGGTTTGCTTTCTCTTTACAGCAGTGTTTTTGTTCCTAGCCTTTTATTATTTAATAAATCCATTTATAACTTACCTTGTTGTGTTCATCGCTTCGACGCATCCCCGGAAGAACCAATCCGGCATTACAATGCCACACAAGCGTCACAGTAGGATCCGAGCATCAAAATGTTTTTCCGCGTCGAAACCACGGGAGGAACCCTTCGACTTGGGTTTGTGGTTGGAGCTCGTGGCTTGGGAGCAGGAAAGACTTGACTGTGGGCCTGAAGTCCCCTCCGAAGCCGTTCGCGCTGCCCCGAAGAGGCGGGGGGTCCAGTGGAGAGGCCCCCCGCACGGCAGTAATGTTCCAGCACCACTTATTCCTCCCCATGGACACAGCAAGTTTCACCCCGTCCAGGATTCACCCGTCATTACCGGTAATCCTGCTTGTTTTTTTTCAAATCATTCCTTAAGCTGCCATGACACTTTTTCTGACACAAGCGATGACGTCAATTGGGGAACGCCCACCGGTGACGCAACACCGGCCTCTGTTGATGACATTTTTTCAGAAGATTTTTATATTGTGGACAGTAATTCTCATTCCCAACCTTTTTTGAATATCAATAACATTCATGACAAGATACAGAATTATCAGGATATTTTTTCTTATTATTCTAGTCAACCTCAGTCACCTAGTTTTTCTCCTACACCTCCTTTAAAACCTCATTCTCCGGCCAAGTCCAAGGTGTTTCCTCCCTTTTCTAAAGGAAATTCTGGACAAATTAAAGGGGAGGAGTCGGCCCGCCTCCAAGCCTCCCACCACCCTCCCTTAAGGTCAGTCCCTGACCATAGGGAACGGGTCTGGGATCCCCGTCTGGAGGAAGGGGCTATGACCTATAGCTGTGCTACGGAGGTAGCACAGATACTACCCTCTAAACCACAGCCACCATGTAGACCTCCTCCACCTGTTTTTCCCCTGGCCAAGTCTCAACGGCCTTGTAGACCTCCTCCACCTGTTTTTCCCCCGGCCAAGTCTCAACGGCCTTGTAGACCTCCTCCACCTGTTTTTCCCCCGGCCAAGTCTCAACGGCCTTGTAGACCTCCTCCACCTGTGTTCCGTCCGAACCCTAGTCCTTACCCAAGTTCTTGTCCGAGCCCCAGTGTTACTGTAAGTCCTAGTCTTTGTCCTAGTCCTTGCCCGAGCACCAGTTTGATTGTTAGTCCCAGTCCTTGCCCAAGCCCTAGTTTGACCGTTTGTCCTAGTTCTTGCCCAAGCCCTGGTATGACTGTAAGTCCTGGTCGTTGCCCAAGCCCTTCTCAAAGCACTAGTGTGATTGTAAGTCCTGGTCCTCTCTCAAGTCCTTGCCCGAGTCCTAGTGTTTGTCTTATCACTCATCATAGTCCTAGTCCTGCTCACAGCCAGTCCCCTAGTTCTCCTCGGCAGACCCCTGTGCCTGCTCCTCGGCTGAAGCCGACACCTGCTCCTCGGCTGAAGCCGACACCTGCTCCTCGGCTGAAGCCGACACCTGCTCCTCGGCTGAAGCCGACACCTGCTCCTCGGCTGAAGCCGACACCTGCTCCCAGTCTGGTTCTCACACCAGCACATGACACTAACCTGGTTTTCACGCCAGAATTCGACTCTCGCCTGGTTCACACACAAGCAGCTTTTTCGGGCCTGGTTCTCACACCAGTTTTGAACTCTAGTCTGGTTCTCACACCAGTTTTGAACTCTAGCCTGGTTCTCAAACCAGCACTAGACTCCCACCTGGTTCTCACACCAGCCTCCGACCCAGAACTGGTTCTCATACCAGTTACAGACTTTAGCCTGGATCTCACTCCAGCAACAGCTCCAAAGCTGGAGCCCACTCCAGTACCAGCTCCAGAGCTGGAGCCTACTCCAGCACCAGTGTCGACGACGGGGCTGGAGCCCACACCAACGTCGACAACAGGGCTGGAGCCTACAACTGTGTCTACAGGGCTGGAGCCTACTCCAGTACCAGCTCCACGCCGCCAAGCGCCGGTACCAGCTCCACGCCGCCAAGCGCCGGTACCAGCTCCACGCCGCCAAGCACTGCCGACGATGAGGCTGGAGCTCACACCAGTCACGACTCCTGCGGCTCCCAGGCCGCCTCCGACGACTCCTGCGGCTCCCAGGCCGCCTCCGACGACTCCTGCGGCTCCCAGGCCGCCTCCGACGACTCCTGCGGCTCCCAGGCCGCCTCCGACGACTCCTGCGGCTCCCAGGCCGCCTCCGACGACTCCTGCGGCTCCCAGGCCGCCTCCGACGCCTTCTTCGGCTGCAGCACCCGCATCATCCTCGCCAGCTGCACTCGGGCCTGCTTTGGCTGCAGTCCCCGCACCCTCGTCTGCTGCTTCCAAGCCTGCTGGGATTTCGGTGCTGAGGCGTCGTCCACCACGTCGACCACGGGCGTGGCCTCTGCGAGGTCATCCTCCTCGCCAGACACTCCCTCCTCCATGTCGGCCACGGATGTGGCCGTGCCCGGGTCGTCCGCCTCGCCGGGCACCTCATCCTGCGAGGCGGCCACTAATGTGGCCTTTTCGAGGTCGCCCGCCAAAACTTTTTCGGCAGCAGCGTTCCACCCGCCGCCGCCACATGATGTGTCCTCGGTGGATTCGGGGACATGCGATCTGGCGACCCTCCACCGTGGCCTCCCTCCGCCCTCCCTTCGTTTGTGGACTTTCTGGTTTTGGGGAGGGGGTTCAAGTTTTTGTTTGTGTTTTTGAGACATCTGGTATCTGTCTTTTGTTGGGGGGGAATACTGTTGCGATCTGCTGCTCAGATCTTCACATGTTTGTTATTTCCATTTTTGTTTTCATTCTCAGTCTGACCCGTTTATTTCCTGTTTTGCCCATCACTCTGGTTACTCATTAGTTCACCTGCTACACTCGTACCGCACACCTGCTTCAGCTAATCACCCTCCTTTATAAGCCAGCCTTTTCTGTTCAGTCTTCCTCGGATCCTAATTTGCCCACGCGCAACAGTGACGACTCTCGACCTTCATCTTTGTATGTATATTCTCGCTAGCTTTTACGCTAAGCCATTTGTTTATTTCCAGCTCACATGCTGAGGAATTGTTTTTCTGTTTTTGGTTTGCTTTCTCTTTACAGCAGTGTTTTTGTTCCTAGCCTTTTATTATTTAATAAATCCATTTATAACTTACCTTGTTGTGTTCATCGCTTCGACGCATCCCCGGAAGAACCAATCCGGCATTACAATGCCACACAAGCGTCACATTGTGTGCACTTTGTTGCATCTTGATGAGGGTGAGTCCATAGCGTGCTAAATAGCTGACTGAAAAATTGTGTGAGGGTGTTTGATTTAATGAGAATATATTTCATTGGTCTACCGCAGGGGTGTCCAAAGTGCGGCACGTGGGCCATTTGTGGCCCTCAGGTAATTTTTAACGGCCCCACTGTTACGTTTGCGCGGCATCGTGGATGCGCGGGGAGTGTCGCCTCTCGATGCGCAGGATCACAGCAGGCAGGAATGAAGGTATGAACAGCCTTTTAATGTGAAGTTACAAAAGAACACTGGTACAAAAGAGCAAATCAAAGGCGTGTCTGAGCACAGAAAACTAAATGCTAATACAAACAGAAGACAGAGTTCGAGATCCATAAAGCGCGAGCCAAGCGCGCGGAGGCAAGCTACATTTAGCAAGCAGAAATATAAACAGACGACTCACGTAACGGTTGCAGGTGCAAACAAACTGGCGAGGTCGAACTTAGGTAGCAGAAGGGCTTAAATACAGAAAACATAATTACAAACCGGTGTGTGAATGAGCCATGCAGGAGGAGCAAATTAGGTAGTCATGGTGACGAAAGTAAACAAGGAAGTGCGATATGAAACTGGATCGAATGAGTCCAAAACATGATCAAACATAATAGGAAAATACAAAAAGGGGACAAAACATTCCAGATCACAACACCCACGGCACATTCTAAAAATACTATCAAAAAAAACAAAAAAAACATAAAAAGTTTTATAAAAGAGCCAAAGGGTGAAATGTAACAAGAAAATGTTGCAATGTTGACTCTAATAACACAAACCTGCCATGCAGGCTGTTTATTTCTTTAAAAAATAATAATGAATCAAAATCAATGTCATTATAAATTATTGACCTATTCATGGCTCCAATAACCTCACATTAAATATTCCACTTTGGGATATTCTTTGGGGAAAATGTTTCATATTTTGTGTTTGCTGTATAAAAAAGTAATCTTTTTTTTTTTTTTTTTTTTTTTAAAAAGGGCCTGAAACGAACAAACACAAAACCTAAACAAAAATAGAACTTATAATTGACGAATAAATCTGAAGTTGATCTCGATATTATTGTGTTAAAAGTAAACAGTTAAGAAAATGTATAATTTATGTTTTAACATTTAAATGAGTCGGACCCTTTTGGATCCCCAAGTGTCATTGATAAAAAAAGTAAAAATAATAATTAAAATCAATGTTGTTACGAGTTATTGACCTTTTTAAGGCTCCAATTATTATATAATCTCAAATATTCCACCATGGCTAAAAATATTACATATTTTGTGTTTTTTTCCATAAAAAACAGAGTTTTCTTTGACAAAAAGAGCATACAACTTAAATCTTTTGATAACATTATATTGAGAGATAGACCTAATGTTGATTTAGAGATTTAAACCTTGAATAATAATAAAATAATAATACTGAATAAGGACACGTTTTTTATATTTTTTTGACCAAAACCCTTTAGGGTCCCCGGGATCAAGTCTGAGTGGAGGCCCAAATGTATATTTTTTGTACATATATTGTATTGGTTTTTAACATAAAAAAAAATATCAAATTGGCCCCCGCTTGCTTGGATTTTTCAGTGTGCGGCCCTCAGTGGAAAAAGTTTGGACACCCCGGGTCCCGCGTGACCCGTTTGACAATGTCTTTGCTCTAATGTGATGAAGCCAAATTTAATGGCGGCATGCGAATCTTACTAACCCGCAGAAATCTATAAATTAGCGGCACTCAGTTGTAATACACTTTTCCACCACTGCAAAATTCATGACTTCAGTGGTTAAGCTGTATTTTCATTTGCACTTTAATCTTATATTACTAAAGAAAAATGTATTAAAATTATGTATTATAAATGTACTCAGAATTTACTTATTTTAGCATTGCAAACTTGGTTGTACATTTAATTTATTGTTTTTTATGAGTCCCTTCTTTTGCAGTATATTTGATTATGATTTATTTTTCATATCAGCCTTGATTATATTTGTGATCAACACATGTGTTCATATAATTTAACAGGGTTTATTTTAATAATTTAAAAGTAAGTTAGATGTAATTAATGAATATGATTAAAATCAAGAGTAAGATGACTAATTCAGTGTTCATTTTTAAGTGGGCCCTAGGCCCCCTGTAGTGGAAAGATTGGGACCCAAAGTCAAAAAGGTTAAGAACCCCTGGTTTAAAGCATAGTTTTCAAAGTGTGGGAATAAGAAGTGGCTTATAGTCCGGAAATTATGGTAAATAAAATAAAAAATATGACAAACATATTCTACGAAAGCAAGTAATACAGGTAAACAGAAAATGCATGACACTTCCCACATAAATAAACCAGTTCTGTGTTCATGTAAAGGGTTTATTCGTGTCCAGTAACACAATTGCCTCATCGGTGTATTTGTTATATTTCCTTCCTACTGTACCTAATGTACCTTAAATCTTACACATTGTACCTTTTAAATGGCATTTGAGGGCTTGAGCAGGTATCTGCCATCTGCCAACGAGGGTACTTCATCCCTTAATACTTGAGCCAAATATAGTCTTCCTTTCCAACATGTTTTCCGCATGGTTTTCTGTGTTTTCAGTTTTGATCAGTGCTCTTTTAATGTGCCGTCTTATTAGAGAAATGGAGAGTAAGTGTCACCAGCTGCTTAGTTCCGTGTGGCCAACTCCTGCTGTTCATGGTGGCGTGTGGAAGTGCATAGATTTGCATTTTCTTTGGCTAATTTAATGGAAATGTGATTAAAGTGTGGACATTCGAGTGGAAACGTAACTAATGGTGTCATTTTCCCTCCATGCTGCTTTCTATCTGTCGCCTCTGCGAAATGAAATGAAAAGTCCTCATTGTCAACGGAGAAGCTAATACACAATGAAATTAAAGGTGCTTTAACTGATTAAGGTGCTGCTCACAAAACAAGCAATTAAAATAACATGTAATGACTCAAATCTTACTTAAGATTGTCAGTTGTCTAAGAAAAAAGGGAATGTCGCGGTTGTTTTTTACAGCTTCGGCATAAAACAAGCCCCGTTTCCATATGAGTTGGGAAATTGTGTTAGATGTAAATATAAATGGAATACAATGATTAGCAAATCCCTTTCAACCCATATTCATATGAATGCACTACAGAGACAAGATATTTGATGTTCAAACTCATAAGCTTTTTTTTTTTTGCAAATAATAATTAACTTAGAATTTCATGTCTGCAACACGTGCCAAAGTAGTTGGAAAAGGGCATGTTCAGCACTGTGTTACATCACCTTTTCTTTTATCAACACTCAATAAACGTTTGGGAACTGAGGAAACTAATTGTTGAAGCTTTGAAAGTAGAATTCTTTACCATTCTTGCTTGATGTACAGCTAAAGTTGTTCAACAGTCCGGGGTCTTGTTGTCGTATTTTACGCTTCTTAATGCGCCACGCATTTTCGATGGGAGACATGTCTGGACTGCAGGCGGGCCAGGAAAGTACCCGCACTCTTTTAGTACGAAGTCACACTGTTGTAACACATGGCTTGTCATTGTTTTGCTGAAAAAAGCATGGGCGTCCATGATAACGTTGCTTGGATGACAACATATGTTGCTCCAAAACCTGTATGGACCATTCAGCATTAATGGTGCCTTCACAGATGTGTAAGTTACCCGTGCCTTGGGCACTAATGCACCCCCATACCATCACAGATTCTGGCTTTTGAACTTTGCGCCTATAACAATCCAGATGGTTATTTTCCTCTTTGTTCCGGAGGGCACCACGTCACCAGTTTCCAAATATAATTTGAAATGTGGACTGGTCAGACCACAGGACACTTTTCCACTTTGCATCAGTCCATCTTAGCTGAGCTAAGGCCCAGAGAAGCCGGCAGCGTTCCTTGGTGTTGTTGATAAATGGCTTTCCCTTTGCATAGTAGAGTTTTAACTTGCACTTACAGATGTATCAACCAATTGTAGTTACTGACAGTGGTTTTATGAAGTGTTCCTGAGCCCATGTGGTGATATCCTTAACACACTGATGTCGGTTTTTGATGCAGTACCGCCTGAAGGATCAAAGATCCATAATATCATTGGTTACGTGCAGGGATTTCTCCAGATTCTCTAAACCTTTTGATGATTTTACGGACCATAGATGGTAAAATCCCTAAATTCCTTGCAATAGCTCGTTGACAAATGTTGTTCTAAAACTGTTCGACAATTTGCTTACAAATTGGTGACCCTCTACCCATCCTTGTTTGTGAATTACTTAGCATTTCATGGAAGCTGCTTTTATACCCAATCATGGCACCCACCTGTTCCCGATTAGCTTGCACACCTGTGGGATGTTCCAAATAAATGCTTGGTGAGCATTCCTTAACTTTATCAGTATTAATTGCCACATTTCCCAACTTCTTTGTCACGTGTTGCTGGCATCAAATTCTATAATTAATAATTATTTGCACACACAAAAAAAGTGTTTATCAGTTTGAACATCAAATATGTTGTCTTTGTAGCATATTCAACTGAATATGGGTTGAAAATGATTTGCAAATCATTGTATTCCATTTATATTTACATCTAACACAATTTCCCAACTCATATGGAGACGGGGTTTGTAATTTTGGTGCACATTTGAGGATCTATTCATTATTGTGTAAGCTCATTGTAATGCATACATTATTGAAAAGCAATATTGTTAGTTTCCTGTTATTATTGTAATGGTAATTTAAGGCATTTAGACCACAGGTGTCAAATTCAAAGCCCACAAGCAGCACCTGGCCAGTAGTCATGGGTGATATGGACTATCACAATACCCTGCCATTTATGGTGAAAACAATAAAAGTGAATATAAAAAACAGCCAAAGAACTCCACCTTTTTGAATGAGTCTGTCAGTGCATCCAGTCTTCAGAGCCCCCCAAACACTACTCTAAAATAACACTAAGGCTATTAAACAACATCAATTAGGTTTAAGTAGCACACCTATACTGCAATGCTACAGTAGTGTACTTTGCTTCTCATACGGTATGGAGGTTATTTTTCTGTCTTCAATATTATAAATATTATTAGGATGAGTTTTATATAACAAATCAATAGTGTTATGATGTGACTTCAGAGTGAACTCTGGTCCGGTTGCATTATAGCGAATTATGATGATGCTTGTTATAAAAGTCATTATTCACTGAAATAGACAAATGCAAAATAAATAGTTGACAAATTAGCAGAAGAATAATGTTTTAGGAACTTAAGTCAATCAATGTTCCACCACTGGTCGCCAACGCGCTCTTCAGGGCAGAGACATCGAGGCAAATGTTCTTTTATAATCTTCTCCGCGGTTCAGGAAATGTTGACTTTGTTTGCACAGAATCCTTAAAATTGCCACAAATACGCCAGTACTGAGGAGTACATGTCTACTTCAGAGTAGACGATCAGACGATATACTCTGGCAACAAGACAGGGGAAGACGAGGACTAAGACTTAGACTTAGAAAAACTTTAATAATCCACAAAGGAAATTGTTCAACACAGTAGCTCAGTTACAATGATGGAAAGTGTAAGGATGGAAAGGACAATGCAGGTATAAATAGACTACATATAGCAATATAAAATATATCATATCTGCGAATATATACAATATATACTTAATATGTGTACAGCATATTATATATACAGACTATATAGACATGAGGGAGGGTGACACAGGTGGGCACAATCAGGAGAGACATCCGACCAGTGACACAGGAGGAAGGGCAAGTGGCCTGAAACGAGAGGAGGATTAGATTTTCAACATAAGACAGGAAGTTTGCCAGACAACCCCAAAACAGGAATTCCCTCACCACGGTGTGACATGTACACTTTAACCTGGTTTAGTGGATTTTCACAAATTGCCACAACATCATTAATATAAAATACGACACAAACTGGCTTCACGGTGGCAGAGGGGTTAGTGCGTCTGCCTCACAATACGAAGGTCCTGCAGTCCTGGGTTCAAATCCGGGCTCGGGATCTTTCTGTGTGGAGTTTGCATGTTCTCCCCGTGAACGCGTGGGTTCCCTCCAGGTTCTCCGGCTTCCTCCCACCTCCAAAGACATGCACCTGGGGATTGGTTGATTAGCAACACTAAAGTGGCCCTAGTGTGTGAATGTGAGTGTGAATGTTGTCTGTCTAGTACCCGGCCTACTGCCCAAATGCAGCTGAGATAGGCGCCAGCGCCCCCCGCGACCCCGTAAGGGAGAAAGCGGTAGAAAATGGATGGATGGACGACACAAACTGCACTGTAACACAAATAAGACACACTTAAAAACTAAATTTAGGCCAAAAGCATGTGCAATATGTTTTTTTTTCCAAAAATATATATATTGTTTAAATCTGCAATGTGTTAAAACCGGGATATTTGAAGAACAATTTCACACAGATTGATTTATTGCTTGTGTTTGTTAAAAAAAACACATAAAAGAACCTGCAGTATTAAAATGGGAAAAAAAAACCCTAATAATCTTAATCCTTGCAGTTTAAACCTCATTCATAGCACACACACACACACGCACACAAACACACACACACGCATACTGGTTATCATTTAGAATGGGGACCAAGTTTTTGATCATCACTTGTGGGGACCACCCTTTCTACAGGTTGTGGAGGCATAAAAAAAATTAAGTAAAAAGGCCACTGCTCAGTTAGATCATACACGTCTTTAAATCTCTGGATTAATGAAGTAATGTGCTGATCATTCTTACTGGGGACCCTGGGGAAAAAGAGTTAATATGGTTCATGGAGACCAAATTTAAATAATTTTGCATAATTCACATTTAAAAAAAAAAAAGTTTAAATGTCTCACACTCAAACAAACCAGTAAACATGTTATATGGGCCATCAATCCATCCATTTTCTACCGCTTATTCCCTTTGGGGGTGGCGGGGGGTGCTGGTGCCTATCTCAGCTACAATCGGGCGGATGGCGTCGTACACCCTGGACAAGTCGCCACCTCATCACAGGGCCAACACAGATAGACAGACACCATTCACACTCACATTCACACACTAGGGCCAATTTAGTGTTGCCAATCAACCTATCCCCAGGTGCATGTCTTTGGAAGTGGGAGGAAGCCGGAGTAAACGGAGGGAACCCACTCAGTCACGGGGAGGACATGCAAACTCCACAAAGAATGATCCCTTAAGAATCACTTAGGCATCTTCAGAATGGATCTGACTGTCATTTAAAAAGGTTTCCTTTTAGGAGACCTGTTTTTTGTTTGCACAGAACACACACACACACACACACACGCGCACACACACACACACATGCTGTGAGTCAGATTCTGATGGTTTACGGCAGCGGTTCTCAAATGGGGGTACACGTACCCCTGGGGGTACTTGAAGGTATGCCAAAGGGTACGCTAGATTTTTTTTTTAAATATTCTAAAAATAGCAACAATTCAAAAATCCTTTATAAATATATTTATTGAATAATACTTCAACAACATATGAATGTAAGTTCATAAACTGTGAAAAGAAATACAACAATGCAATATTCAGTGTTGACAACTACATTTTTTGTGGACAGATTCCATAAATATTGATGTTAAAGATTTATTTTTTTGTGAAGAAATGTTTAGAATTATGAATTATGATTCCAGATGGATCTCTACTACAATCCTCAAAGAGGGCACTTTATGTTAATGATTAATTCTATGTGTAGAAATATTTATTTATAATTGAATCCCTTGTTTATTTTTCCACAAGTTTTTAATTATTTTTGTATCTTTTTTTCCAAATAGTTCAAGAAAGACCACTACAAATGAGCAATATTTTGCACTGTTATACAATTTAATAAATCAGAAACTGATGACATAGTGCTGTATTTTACTTCTTTATCTCTTTTTTTCAACCAAAAATGCTTTGCTCTGATTAGGGGGTACTTGAATTAAAAAAAAGTTCAGAGGGAGTACATCACTGAAAAAATCTTGAGAACCACTGGTTTACGGCATGTCACTACCATTTTTGTGACAGCAATAGTTAGTTACACAGTGATAAACCTCAGTAATATATTCTGCTGTCTTAAAAAAAGCCTACTTTGGAAAGCAAGACTCATTGGCCTCCTCCTGGGTATTTCCATGCACTTTCTCTGTGTGTGTTTATAGTAGGATTCGTCAGGCCAGGCATTGTCACGCCACAGGAATAATAAAAAATGAAAAAAAAAAAAAATCTCACATTCATCACATCCCATTAAGAAGGTTATGGGATTACTGTACCGTACTTTTGCAATCTACAGAAAATAGAAAGTACAAAGTTTTCTAAGCATATTTAAGTCTCAGCAAACAATAAAAGCAAAGTGGTCAGCAGCATCATTCCACCATCTGGCTCATCCCTTTTAATCAGCAGAGATGTCTCATGTTCAGCATTTTAATACAGGATGTTGAATTAAGTCTGCATATATTATATTTTTTTATTTCAATGTTGCATTGAGGAAGAGTAATCACTTGTGTATTCCCATAAATAATGCATATCACATACAGTTTGACCAACAGAATGTCACAACATTTAATTGCTATCATAAATCTTTTGATTTGAAAAAGTTTGCGCGCATTAAAAATTGTCTGCAGAAAGTAAATCCTGAGAATTTCAATGTGGATGGAATTGTTGTGTTGCATGATTTCATTAAAAGATAAATGACAGGAAAACAGTGCTAGAGTCTGTTGGTAGATGTTTTAAAGTTTTCTCCAGAATTATTTGAATGGGTTTGGTGCAGGGGTGTAACGATTTTTTTCGGTTTGATTCAGAATGTGTGGTTGCTGATACGATTTAAGCGCAGCATTATTATTATTATTATTATTATTATTTAGAACAATACGATCTGAAACAATTGAGCTAGTTGAAATAGATTCCGTAACTTTTTAGCAAAAAATTCCACCACTGTGAAATAAATACTGAGTACTGGACACTGCAAGTGAAGCATCCTATACTCCTGTTATTTCTTGTAAAGAAATTATATATATAAATGAATTATAGATACGAACAAGCAAGTAAACATTAATTAATGTCCAATGCATTCACATCTTATTTAAATAAAGTCCAATAAGTGATTTAAAAAAAGGAAACCTTTGCTGCTCTCATTTTCACCATAAAAGAAATGTTCAATATAAGTATGAGTACAACTGCAACCAATTTTTCAGTCATTAATAACCTGGAGCTTATCAGGCCGCACTCTGGTCTGGACAAGTCGCCACCTCATAAACCATCACCCAGAAAAGATATTTGAAGCCAGCAAAGCTAAACATCAGTTTGTGAGGTATTTATATTGTTAAAAGTTAAATTGTTGGTTACATTTTTTCCAGAAAACAGCATTACATTACCCAAACTAAAATAAAAGTATGTCCACTGTAAAGGACACTGCCTCTCATAAATTAAAAAGTTAAAAGACACTAAAGTGAACATTTTTGTTTTACACTGGCTGTTTACATTGTCACTTTAAGACACTCAACTGTAATTAAAAAAAAAATACTTCCTTGAAACAGTCAATGTTTCTGCACTATTATTTGCACTTAAACATACTTGTTTGTAGTATGATTAGAACATTTTAGCATTATGTTTGTGTTCAATTACAGAAAGTGTGTTTATCCTAAACATATTTTCCACTCAATTTTACACATTGAAAGTTTTTTTTTGTTTTGTTTTTTACGTATGCCATAATTATATCATAGCGTGGCCTTATTACCGTGATAATATTGCGCCGTGAGATTTTGATACCGTTACATTCCTCATCGACAACACAGCAGCTTGCTTCAATCGGGATCAGCAGGTACAATTTATTATAATAAATATAATATTAAAAAGCTATGAGATGGCGACTTGTCCAGGGTGTACTCCGCCTTCCGCCCGATTGTAGCTGAGATAGGCACCAGCACCACCTCTGTACCCCAAAAGGGAATAAGGGGTAGAAAATGGATGGATGAATAATATTAAAAAGGATAGTCTACTTGCTAAAGAAAACAAGGTTGCAGCTGCTAATATGTCAATTATTGATCCTATTGCATACTGCAATATAATACTTCATTTCGATTGGTTGGTTGGTTGAAGTTTATTTTGAACATGCAGACAGTTACAATATGACACATCAAGTGTTAAACATATTTCCTTTTCCCTTTACAACATGTCCGAAAGGGAGTAGGAAAAAGCAGAAGTTATCTAATCCTCCCCCTTTTCCATTTCAAAGAAATTTCTAACGTCTTGTTTATTTTGTAACACAACTTAAAGGGGAACTTTTTTTTTAATTTTGCCTATTGTTCACAATCATGAGAGGCAAGAAGATAGATATATTGTTTTTAATGCATTTTAACATGTAAATAAACAGAATGAAAGTCAGCTTACAGCGTAGCCAATGGGAGTTCCTCTATTTCACCCATAAAATCCAATAAATAACCATTCAAAAAATGCCAACATTTTTTACAATTTACATTTCACAACTTAAATGTTAACCAAGTATTAGTGATATTGTTATTATAAGCGCTAACGCAAACAAACTATTTATAGTAGCGCTGCGATCACATGCCTGTGTACAATTTCAACATGATTGACAGGAGAGGTGTTTCCTCCCTTCTTTGCTCCCTGGAAGTCTATTGTAGATCAGAAATCATGCATCTCACCTGGACAGAAGAAGTCTGAGTAGGTATTCCGACAAGTTGGTACACTTAGACAGCCATTTAGGATTCGGGAATGGCGAAAACAACTAGAAAAGATGCTTTTCCGAGGATGTCGTAGTCGTAGTGGTTTGTGCAGTCCTTTGAGACATTTGTGATTTAGGGCTATATAAATAAACATTGATTGATAAACATTGATTGAAATAGTTTCTTAAAATGGATTATATAAGTATATTGATTAGAAGGTTTTTCCAGATGCTCAAAAATCCTTCTCCCTGTCTTTCATTGTCTCTGATCTCTTATTGGTCTTGGGAGGGTTTTTTTTATTGTCTCTGTTCCCTTATTAATCAGTGGGCGGGACTGATATTGGCTCTAACCTTGTTTCACCAAACCAAGTAGGATGGCAGGTTAGCTCTGGTGCATGAGTTACCATGGCAACATATCCTGCTAAAACTATCCTGCTTGTCATAGGACTGCGTGTTGGGACTTAATCCTCAAAACCTAGTCTGCAGTCTAGGCTAAAGTTGTCCAAGTTTTGGTTGTACTCACTCACACTGTTTGTAGTTGGCTGGATTATGTAAACAATTCATTTGTTGAGTAACCGCATTTGAGTTTGCACGGTCAGTCTTTTTTAACTGCGTGAATCTTCATCAAATTCAGCCTAAAGAGCAGGTTAGTATCGGTGATGATGAATGATTAGGGACTAATCCAGGTTAGCATTGGTAGGTTGGGGGGTGCTGAGGGTCACAGTGTTAGTGTCCTATAAACGTGTCAGTGCCTTCCTTTTGACCTGAATAAAGAAAAGAAAGCACATAAATTGGGGTGGATATTTCTGCAAATGGAACAAAATACATTCTGCTGGACAAATTGACCGGTCCTGCTAAGCATTTTGTCTTCTGTTCAATTAATCTCGTCAAGTTGGTGCCTCTCCAGCAGCCATTGTTTAGTCTTATTGACTACTGCGAAAAAGACAACTGAGAGCGCATTGAAAATGTGTTTCTGTCACAGTCTTTCCACATTAGTCACACATTTTGAAACAACAAATATTGAATATTTACACTTTGATATATTTAATTATTAAATATTGATGATCTCTATGTATATGTTTTCATTTTGATTTTGAAGATTCTATTGTTATTTCAGTTTTTTATTGACACTGCATTTTTTATATGCCTATTTTTTAAAGTATTTGTTGTTTCCTACGCAATTTTCCCACCAATTTAAATGTATAAAAATATACAATAATATTGATCTTAGAACCTTAAGGTAAGGCCGTTCTTTGTTTAGTTTTTGAGTGTTTGTTCAATGTTTTTAGCTTTACTTCCTGTTTTGCGCTCTTATTTTGGTCCCATGTCCTGGTTTGTTTGTATTCTGTTTGCAGTGAAGTGAAGTGAAGTGAATTATATTTATATAGCGCTTTTCTCTAGTGACTCAAAGCGCTTTACATAGTGAAACCCAATATATATATGTTACATTTAAACCAGTGTGGGTGGCACTGGGAACAGGTGGGTAAAGTGTCTTGCTCAAGGACACAACGGCAGTGACTAGGGTGGCGGAAGCGGGAATCGAACCTGCAACCCTCAAGTTGCTGGCACGGCCACTCTACCAACCGAGCTATACCGCCCCATTGCAGTAGTTTTACTCTGCTTCTGAGCACTTCCCTCCTCACAAACCCCATGTTTGTACTGATTATCTCACCTGGTGTTAATGAGTGATAGAGGGCTATTTAAACCAGTCTCCCATGGTTGTTGGCTGTGGGATCCTTGTCTTTTTTGTCATAGGAACTTTTTATTCGTTGTTTTGAATTTTTTTTTGTTCATAGCTCTATCACACACTATTTTTCATACACAGTTTCCCTGTGCTTGTTTTCCCTGTGCAACATATCCCTGTTGCACTCTACATAGGATTTTGTACCTTTGGACCTTAAACATTCCTAAATCTGCAAGCTGCCTGCCGTATCCTGCCTCTTTGAGGTCATGATCTCCAGCTGCAACATTGTGGTGAAGTGTACACCCTACTCGCTCTACCTCTTAGTTTTAAAATAAAAACATAAATAAACAAAGTTAGCGATTTCCCTTCTAGTTATCGTGTCAGTTGTCAGCTAGCGATTAGCGCATCAGTTGTCTGCTAGAGATTAACACACCTAATGTCTGCTAAAGATTAGCACACCTGATGTCAGGATCGCGATTAGTGCATTCGTTCTTAACACACTAGTTGTCAGCTCGCGATTAGTGTGCTTTTTGCCTGCTAGTGATTAGCGTACCGGTTCTCAGCTGACCATTAGTGAACCAGTGGTCAGTTAGGGGGTAGAGTCCTAATTTTCAGCTTGCAATTTGTGCACCAGTTCTCAGCCAACCATTACCGCACCAGTTTTCAGCTATCGAATATTGCGCTAGATGTCAGCCAGCAATTAGATTGTTAGTTGTGAGCTACAGATAGGAAACTACCCATTAGCACAGTAGTTGTCAGCTATTGATTAGCGCAGCAGCTTACAGCTATTGATTCGTGCACGAGTTGTCTGCTAAAAATGAGCACAACAGTTGTCAGCTAGCAATTAGCGTGCTAGATGTCTGCTAGAAATTAGCGCTTCAGTTTTCACCTAGTCATTAGTGCACTAGTTTAGTTGGCAAGTTGTCAGCTAACGACTAGTGCCCTGGTTGCCAGCTGGCTATTAACGACACTGCATTATGTCATTTCAACATCTCCATCCATTCATCCATCCATTTTCTACCACTTGTCCCTTTTGGAATCGCGGGGGGTGCTGGAGCCTATCTCAGCTGCATTTGAGTGGAAGGCGGTGTACACCCTGGACAAGTTGCCACCTCATCGCTGGGCCAACACAGATAGACAGACAACATTCACACTCACATTCACACACTAGGGACCATTTAGTGTTGCCAATCAACCTATCCCCAGGTGCATGTCTTTGGAGGTGGGAGGAAGCCGGAGTACCCGGAGGGAACCAACGCAGTCACAGGGAGGACATGCAAACTCCACACAGAAAGATCCCCAGCCTGGGATTGAACTCAGGACTACTCAGGACCTTTGTATTGTGAGGCACATGCGCTAACCCCTGTTTCACTGTGCTGCTATTTATTTGAACATCTTAGTATTGCAATTACCTTTTGGACCATTTTCGTTTAAAACACAATTTTATCAAGCATATATAAGTAGGGTTTCACCACTCTATCTCTTTATCAGTTCGGGGGTATCCGGCCTGGAATACTAAGAAAACCCCTGCACTAGATAGCAATTGAATTGAATCGAAATAATAATGTGCATAATGTGTAATCCTTTTTTTTTTCTTTCACAATGACATTTTGATGAATGAAGGCATAGACTAACACAGGCTGTATCAGTGCGAATGCACAATGTGCATCAAAAACAATTAGACAGCATGGACAACAATAATACTATGGAAATATGTAATGGAAACAATCACAACAGTGAAGCTCCACTAATTGTAATACATTAAGTAGCCAATTCTGCCTGCATTCATTTTCTCTGAGAAGCAAGCTATTGTCTGCACGGTGCAGAAAAGTTTGTTCAGCCAACATCACTGATATTTTTTTGATAGAGCTGAGATTGCCCTCATGGTTTGTGCCTTGTCTCACTATCCTTTGGGGAAGCGGGCAAGAGAAACACAGGCTATATTATATTTATATTCCATATTATTTGTGCTTTCTTTTCTCATTCAAGTGGAAATTGCTTTGGCATGGCCTCAAGTGACCCTCCAAAAGGTTCTTGCACCCCTGTGCCCACCCTCATCATAAATTCATCATACCTTCTTAGAGCAGCAAGGGGTCAGCCTGACAATTAAAACATTTTCCTCAACCGTTCACAGCGTTTCTTGTGAAGAGCAACAGATCGTCAGCGTGGTGAAAAAGCGTAATATTTAGTGTGATGTGGAATTTTATTTTCATCCTCCCCCCAAAAAAACAACATCAATTAGTACAGCGGTTATTGTCTACACCAGGGGTCACCAACGCTGTGTCCTCAGGCACCAGGTAACCCGTAAGGACCAGATGAGTAGCCCGCTGGCCTGTTCTAAAAATAGCTCAAAGAGCAACACTTACCAGTGAGCTGCCTCTTTTTTTTTTTTTTTATTTACTAGCAAGCTGGTCTCGTTTTGCTCAATATTTTTAATTCTAAGAGAGACAAAACTCAAAAAGAATTTGAAAAAAATATATATTTTAAAGACTTGGTCTTCACTTTTTTTAAATAAATGCATTTATTTTTTTACTTTGCTTCTTTTAACTTTCAGAAATACAATTTCTTAGAAAAAATACAACCTTAAAAATAATTTTAGGATTTTTAAACACATACACCTTTTTACTTTTTAATTTCCTTCGTCTTCTTTCCTGACAAATTAAATCAATGTTCAAGTATTTTTTTTTATTGTAAAGAATAATAAATACATTTTAATTTAATTCTTTATTTTAGTTTTTGTGAAATATTTCTCCAAACTTATTAGGATTGAAATAAAAAAAAAAAATATTCTGGCAAATCTAGAAAATCTGTAGAATCAAATTTAAATCTTAGTTCAAAGTCTTTTGAATTTGTTTTAAAATTTGTGTTCTGGAAAATCTAGAAGAAATAATTATTTGTCTTTGTTAGACATATAGCTTGGTCCAATTTGTTATATATTCTAACAAAGTGCAGATGGGATTTTAACCTATTTAAAACATGTCATCAAAATTCTAAAATTGATATTAATCAGGAAAATTACTAATGATGTTCCATAAATTATTTTTTTTATTTTTTCAAAAAGATTCGAATTAGGTAGTTTTTGTCTTCATTTTTTCCAGTTGAATTTTGAATTTTAAAGCGTCGAAATTGAAGATAGACTATGTTTCAAAATTCAATTACATTTTTTTCGTGTTTTCTCTTTTAAATTCATCAATTAAGTGTTTTTTCATCATTTATTCTCTACAAAAAAAATGTCCCTAAAAGGAAAAAAATGTACGGCGGAATGACAAAAAGAAATACCCATTTTTATATATATCTATAGATTTATTTATTAAAGGTAAATTGAGCAAATTGGCTATTTCTGGCAATTTATTTAAGTGTGTATCAAACTGGTAGCCCTTCGTATTAATCAGAACCCAAGAAGTAGCCCTTGGTTTCAAAAATGTTGGTGACCCCTGGTCTACACTCTAGTGTCTCCCGCCGTTGCGGGTTACCTGGGTTACACACATGAGGGAATCATTGTAAGTAAACATGGAGACAGGATGGGTAGGCGATGCGCAGGTTGAAAAAGAAATTGAACCCCCACTATCAGCAGAGACAGAGTCCCAAGACAAACTCCTACCTAAACAATTGGGTAACTCGTCAGTCTGGCTTTATTGTGGTTTCAAAGCGACGGATTCAGAGCAGAAAACGGTCATATGCAAAGTATGCAAGAAAAGTGTTCCGTGGCCCGACGCTAACACAACCAACCTATTCTACCACCACAGAAAACACCACGAGAAGGAATACACTGAGACCTAAAAGGCAAGCAGCTGTTTACACTTCGAGAAACATAAAGTATTTGTTTAAATGTCATTGTGGTTTTACTACTGTTCTGACTGCACTAAATCAATTAGTCAATCAATGTTTATTTGTATAGCCCTAAATCACAAGTGTCTCAAAGGGCTGCAGAAGCCACAACGACATCCTCGGTTCAGATCAGGGGAAGGAAAAACTCAAACCAGTGGGATGACAATGAGTAAGCTTGGAGAGGACCACAGATGTGGGGGACCCAACCCCCCATAACCTCCACCCCCCAGCGGGTGACCGGTGCAATGGACATCGAATGGATCTAGCATAATATTGTGAAAGTCCAGTCCATTGTGGATCCAACATAGTGAGAGTCCAGTCCATAGTGGGGTCAGCAGGAGACCATTCCAAGCGAGACAGGTCAGCAGCGCAGAGAAGTCCCCAACCGATGCACAGGCGAGCGGTCCACCCCGGGTCCCGACTCTGGACAGCCAGCACTTTATCCGTGGCCTCCGAACAGAGCAGAAAAGAAAAGAGATGGCAGATCAACTGGTCTAAAAGGGGGGTCTATTTAAAAGGCTAGAGTATACAAATGAGTTTTAAGATGAGACTTAAATGCCTCTACTGAGTAGCATTTAGAATTCCATAGTACTGGAGCCCGAATAGAAAACGCTCTATAGCCCACAGATTTTTTTGGGGCTCTGGGAATCACTAATAAGCCGGAGTCTTTTGAACGCAGATTTCTTGCCGGGAAATATGGTACAATACAATCGGCAAGATAGGTTGGAGCTAGACCGTGTACGATTTTATACGTAAGTAGTAAAACCTGAAAGTCACATCTTAAGTGCACAGGAAGCCAGTGCAGGTGAGCCAGTACAGGCGTAATATGATGAAACGTCCTTGTTCTTGTCAAAAGTCTAGCAGCCGCATTTTGTACCAACTGTAATCTTTTAATGCTAGAAATAGGGAGACCCGAAAATAAAACGTTACAGTAATAGAAACGAGACGTAACGAACGCATGAATAATGATCTCAGCGTCGCTAGTAGACAAAATAGAACACATTTTAGCGATATTGCGGAGATGAAAGAAGGCCCTTGTAATAACACCCTTGATGTGTGACTCAAAGGAGAGAGTTGGGTTGAAGATAAGACCCAGATTCTTTACCGTGTTGCCTTGTGTAATTGTTTGTCAAATGTTAAGCTGGTATTAATAAATAGGTGTCGGTGTTTAGCAGGACCGCACTAAAGGTTAATGATTCCAGCGACGTGCACTTTAAGATTTTTTATTGCAATTGTTTACATCTGATACCAAAAAGTATTTGTTTATTTTTAGTTATGATTTAAACTTCTGACTGCACTTCAGAGTAAATTAAAAACTTGTAAAACTTCAAAAAACTTCAAAAATGTGTTTTAAAAACTTGAAAAAATGTATTTTGTTGCTATTGTTGTTTTGTATTCCAAATGTATTTGTTTTTTGCACTTGCAAATAAACTGAGAGAAAAGGTAAGTGATCATGTATGTCGTTAAATTTTTCATAGAACTAAAAGCGTATCCTATCGTGGTATATCGTCATCGTGATATAAAATGATCCATATTGTGATTTACATTTTTTTCCATATCGCCCAACAATAGTCCAGAGGCAAGAAAAAATACAAAATAAAACATTTAATATAATTTTCAGCCTGAGCTGAGCGAAAAATGAAATGAGAAACGAAAATTAACTCAATAACTTTGTCGTCATCGATAAATTGCTACGTCCGTGTCTAAGGCTTTCAAACTGGATACAAAATTCTCACTCTGTGCATCACTCTCAGGACCTGAGCCCGTTTATTCGAAATCAAAATTGACTGAACACAATAAGCCTCTTTTCAGTCATCCGCATTCTTTGTTTCGGTACGAGCCAGGGGCGTCACTCGACCTAATACTGTACTGAGGCACACCTGGGGCACAAATAATTCATGTGAGCGTGCAAAGCGCGCAAGCAAAAACATTTTTTAGCACTTATTTATCATTAAAAAATACATAAATAGTGCTTTAAACTATGAAATCATATCAGATTATGTTGTATGGATCTTTGATTAACCACCTGAAATTAACTAATGCATTTGACCTACTTGTGCACTTTTTTACTCCAGACTTCTAAACTGCTACTGGTAAAAGCAAAAAGGAAGAGCAATGAATCTTTTTGAAATATATATTACAGTAATCATCTGCAAATTTAACATCTACAAAAGTAAAACAAAAAATAAAGCACCCCTACATCTCTGGGTTCTTTTATATTATTTAATTTCCATTTATGGCAATGTGGCTAATCCTATTTCAGATACACAAAACTATAAAATATACACAAAACAATCAAGCCACAGTAGTAGAATAAATGAACAACTGTTGTGTGTCTGTTCAGGGAATCATTTTCTGAGAAGTAAACTGTAACGTCTCGTTTTCATTTTTGCAAAGTGGTCAATCACTCTGGACAGACATGGAAATATTACAGTAACTGTTATACAGTTGACTAGTGGTTCCCAACTGCTGGGTCGTGACATAAAAGTGGATTGTGTGTCATTTTCAGTGAGTCGCAGTCAGATGTGTGCATGGAAAAAAAAAAGTTTAGGGAGAAAAAAATCAAATTGTGGCAACAAAACCAGATATTTTTAGCCATTTTTGTAGTGACTATTAGTGAGTATTTTAGCAAAAGGCAAACCGACTAACAAGTTGGAGGAGGACTCAGGACAGACATGGAAATATATTTAAAAAAAATCTAAATGGGGCAACAAAACCCGATATTTTCAGCCATCTTTCTGAAAACAAATACAGAAATGTTACTATTTTTTCTGAAAACAAAACCAGATGCTTTAGCTGTAGCCATTTTTCTGGTGACAAAACAAGATTATTTTAGTCAAAGTCACACCGATTAACAAGACAAGTCTACTGTGCTATTTTTCTGTGAAATAAACTTGAATGATTTAAAAATTTGGCTCACGAATTGATGACATGGAAAAAATGTTTTTCTTCCTGAAAATAAACCATTTGAGAAGCACTCAACTCACACATGCTTACTCCAAATCATCATTGACGCAGAACCAGCAGACAATAACCAACATTATGTTTCATGTTCATTGGAAATTCCCTCGACAGCTCGTACAGCAAATGAATATGTTTGTCTTGATGCAAGGAATAACGTTAGCTAACTTAGCATCAACTTAAGACAATGATGTTGCCTAGCTAGCTAGGACTTCACTTACTAACTTTCTTAAATCCATCTAGGAGTTACAGTTTGAGTCAAATCAAAATCAAAATAATGTAATTAACAAATTGTTGTTGGCTAACGTTACCTACCTCAGCAGTGATTCGCATCCCCCCCCCCTCCCCCCCTCTCTCTCTCTCTCTCTCTCTCTCTCAACCGAAGTCTCGATCCACACGTGGATAAATTACCATATTAAATAGCCATGTGCTCATTGTTACGAATACAGTAGCAATCAATTACCATACTAAGTAATATGTTCGCTGTTGTCTATGTTATCTAGACTTAAAACTCTGAAGCGTTTTTTTTTTATTGGTGAAATTTTTACTGGGGCACTGCAGATCAACAGTGGGGCACGTGCCCCAGTGAAATATGTCTGGCGACGCCCCTGGTACGAGCAGGCATGAGCGGGAACTACTTTCAAATCTCCTCCATATTTTCCTGTGTGTAGCAGTGGTAGCAACACTCACTTTCATGTTGGAGCTGGAACCAATCAATTAGAAACAACAGTCACTTTTAAACATACACATTGCTTTGAGACTGCAGGAGAAGACGTTCGTGACGGTGCATTGTGTGAACCCTGGACATGACGTCGTAAAAAGCTGACCAATTAGATTTTAATTTTTTTTGCAAAATTTATTTCAACACCATTTATGATACATAAAAGTCAAACAATCAGAACATTTAAGTAAACATGTCTCTATAAATTTTTGCAAAATATGTACATAGAAAAAAAAAATCTTCACACATTTCAAACAGTGATTGAGAAATCGAAACAAAACTACCGTAGGAAAGGTTAAACAAAAGAAAGATAAAACATGTTCAAGGGCGGAATATAGGGGTGTGGGAAAAAATTGATTCGAATACGAATCGCGATTCTCACGTTGTGCGATTCAGAATCGATTCTCATTTTTTTTTAAATCGATTTTGTATTTTTATTTATTTATTTATTTTTTTTTTTTTTTAATCAATCCAACAACCAATACCCAGCGATACCATAACAATGTAATCCAATTCCAAAACCAAACCTGACCCAGCAACACTCAGAACTGCAATAAACAGAGCAATTGAGAGGAGACACAAACACGACACAGAACAAACCAAAAGTAGTGAAACAAAAATGAATATTATCAACAACAGTATCTATATTAGTCATAATTTTAGCATAGCAGTGATTAGAAAACCCTCTTTGACATTATTATTAGACATTTATAAAAATAAAAATAAAAGAACAATAGTGTCACAGTGGCTTACACTTGCATCGCATCTCATAAGCTTGACAACACACTGTGTCCAATATTTTCACAAAGATAAAATAAGTCATATTTTTCGTTCATTTAATAGTTAAAACAAATTTACATTATTGCAATCAGTTGATAAAACATTGTCCTTTACAATTATAAAAGCTTTTTTTTTAAAATCTACTACTCTGCTAGCATGTCAGCAGACTGGGGTAGATCCTGCTGAAATCCTATGTATTGAATGAATACAGAATCGTTTTGAATCGGAAAAATATCGTTTTTGAATCGAGAATCGCGTTGAATCGAAAAATATCGATATATAATCGAATCGCGACCCCAAGAATCGATATTGAATCCAATCGACACCCTAGATTCACAGCCCTAGCGGTATAGCTCGGTTGGTGACATGCCCGCAACTTGAAGGTTCCAGGTTTGATCCCCGCCTCTGCCATCCTAGTCACTGTGTTGTGTCCTTGGGCAAGACACTATACCCACTTGCTCCCAGTGCCACCTACACTGGTTTAAAAATGTAGCATAGATAATGGGTTTCATTAAGTAAAAGCACTTTGAGTCACTAGAGAAAAGCGCTATATAAATATAATTCACACAAAAAAATAGCAAAAATGAAAATAAGAGCATTTTATTTATTTTGTCTTTGATGGAAATTGTCTCAATGCAAAGCCATATTATTTTGTGATATGCACGTAAAGATCCGTGGACCTTTTGTGTATGCAAGCTACGTAGCGTGAGAGTTTACATTTATCTGTATATCTATCTATTTATATAACTCTCTAGATGGATAGGTACACCCTGGACAAGTCGCTACCTCATCGCAGGGCCAACACAGATAGACGGACAACATTCACACTCACATTCACACACTAGGGGCCATTTGGTGTTGCCAATCAACCTATCCCCAGGTGCATGTCTTTGGAGGTGGGAGGATGTCAGAGTACCCGGGGGGAACCCAAGTAATCACGGGGTGAACAAGCAATCTCCACACAAAAAGACCCTGACTCCTGGGATTGAACCCAGGGTCTTCTTATTGTGAAGCACGCGCACTAACCCTTGTTTCAATATATGCCGTACAACCCTCATACACACACACACATATTATATGTGTATATATATATATATATATATATATACATATATATATATATATATATATATATATGTATATACATATATATATACATACATATGTATATACATATATATCTACATATTATATGTGTATATATATATATATATATATATATATATATATATATGTATATACATACATATATACATACATATGTGTGTGTATATATATATATATATATATACATACATATGTGTGTGTATATATATATATATATATATATATATATATATATATATATATATATATATACATATATGTATATATATATATATATATACATATGTGTGTATATATATATATATATATATATATATATATATATATATATAAATATATATATATATATATATATATATATATATATATATATATATTATGAAGAGTTCATACGCAAAAACCGATAAACGCCATTTTGATAAAGTTTAGCCCAGCCTCGGTAATATATAGTCCGCCACTTCTATTGTGGTATACCAAAATCAATTTGTTTGCAAATGCAGACAAATGCCGCTTTTAACGTCATTTAGTTCAGCGATTTATTGCAAAGGCCGATAAGCGCCATGGATCATTTACCACAAAAGCCGATATATCCGTTTGCCCAACCAGCGCTGCAGTACGGGATCACGTGACAAACAAAATGGCGGCGCGCGAGGAGTCACTCAGTGTTGTTATCCACGCATGAATCATTTGGAAGCTTCTCCTGTGAACACTGTTAAGCCAGCGAAAAAAACTGACGTGTTGAAGTTATTTGATGTTGGCGCTAGCACGCGTGTCCGTGAGTTTTACACCGCTGCGTTAAACGATGTTGTCGACCATGGAGCTAATGTCGATAGCGATGATGAGTGAGCTGTTATCTGCACAGGAGTGTTTTTGATAGGCAAACCAGGTTGAGCATTTGTGCTTGTTTTATTAATAAAACATTGTCTTCATTGCAACACTGTTTTTTTGTTTTTTCATTTTGTGCTGAAAAGCACAAGGTAAATATGTGAGGTCACAGTTCCAAAAAAGCATGTCCGGTTAGCAAGTACGAAAAAACAATGTTCGCAGGGACAGCTAGATTTATACGTACCAAGGGATCGAAACTGTTAAATAATGAAGTAAAGAAATGTGAACAGTTGTTACCTTGAAATGTGGCTTTCGATAAATTTAATGTTCTGTTTTTCTCTCTATCTTTATCTTGAATATTATGCGAAATAACGACCGCAAAGAAAACGATTTTGGAGATATCTGTTTTTGCAACATATCATAATTTGGATATATCTGCTTTTGACGTAAAACCACATCAAACACTCTTACTTGAAAGCCATTCATTACATCAGCATTTCTTAAAAGTTTAGGCTTTCATGACTTGCTTATGTTGATATTAAATAAACCATTGTACGCTTGTACATGTACCGGCAACACCAGCAGGCAGAAAATCGTTAATATACAGAATCGGTCAAAATGGATTTATCTGCTTTTGCATATGAACTCTTCATATATATATATATATGGACACGCCCTAAATCCACCAACCACTGCCCCATCTATGGGTCAAATAGTTGTCATCCACCCCCACCTGCTGCCTTGTGGTACCTTTGGGAGAAGGAAAGGCTACGGGAGAAAACCCAGACAGAATATCAGGAGTGGAGCCCCCGAGGTGACTAGGTGTCATTGCTGACCCCCGCCAGCAGCTCCTGCAGCCAAGCCGATGCCAGATGTATTGCCTTGCTTTCCTCTGGGCCACATCGACACGGCCGAGAGAGGGATCTTGATGTCCAGGCACCCCAAGATTTCCATACTTTCTGCCCAGGCTTGCGCCACGGAGAGGTCACTCCAGCCTCCCCCCAAAAGGGAGGAAACAACACGGAAGCTGGCAGTCTTAAGTTTCACCCGATTGGTGCCAACCTCGAGGGTGGGAGGAATCATTGACTCAAGAAAGAATGAACTCCCCCTAGGCGCAACTCATCGTCACTACTGACGGACGAATGCCTATGATGATATATATATATATATATATATATATATATATATATATATATATATATATATATATATATATATATATATATATATATATATATATATATGTATATGTATATATATACATGTATATTTCTGCATAATATACACTGTATATATACACATTCAGGATTGTACGGTATACTGGTACTAATGAAGTACCTGGATACTAATTGATTGAAATCAGAACTATACTACTTTTGAAAAGTTCCGATACCGTTCTTTCGTCTGAATGCCCGCTGTGTGGCAGTGACTTCAGAGCCATGATGTTGAGTGTGTCAAAACGCTCACACTAAGTGCATACAAGCTATAACATCTTGGAGAGGAGGAATGACAAAAAAAACCCAAAAACAATTCTACTGGTTAATAAAGAGTGTGCGTGAAGAGCAATATAGAGGTATTTGGGTTTCAAAACTAACGATAAAGGTGACGGTTTTAACAAGGAAGCGCCGCTTTAAAACCCGCCTCGCCAATTGTAGCGATTTGTATTAGCACCTTTGCTTCAAACTTTGGTAAACATTTTAATAATAAGCATTCAGATCTGCACAAGGAGTTATACGAAGTGACCTATAATCAGAGGTGTGTAGTAACACACTACATTTACTCCGTTACATCTACTTGAGTAACTTGTGGGATAAATTGTACTTCTAAAAGTAGTTTTGATGCAACATACTTTTACTTGAGTATATTTATAGAAAAAGAACGCTACTTTTACTCTGCTCCATTTATCTACATTCAGCTCGCTACTTGCTACTGATTTTTATCGATCTGGTAATGCACGCTTTGTTTCAGTTTGTCTGACAGACCTTCAAAGTAGGATATATCACGTGCCTGCGTTTCACCAATCAACTGCAGTCACTGGTGACGTTTGACTCCGTTTCACCAATCAAATGCTGTCACTGGTGACGTTTGACTCCGTTTTACCAATCAAACAGAGCCAGGCGGTCACATGATTAACTGCTCACTTTTTTTTTTCATAAACCTGTATTTATAAATTCAAACATATACAAACAGTTGAAAATAATAATCAAAGTAAGTACAAAAACAGTACAAAAAAGTATAAAAACCGTACAAAACAGCGCCAGTGGGTTGTACATTCAAAATAACTAAAATAGAATGCAATATATATCCATCCATCCATCCATCTTCTTCCGCTTATCCGAGGTCGGGTCGGGGGGGCAGCAGCCTAAGCAGGGAAACCCAGACTTCCCTTTCCCTAGCCACTTCGTATAGCTCTTCCCGGGGGATCCCGAGGAGTTCCCAGGCCAGCCGGGAGACATAGTCTTCCCAACGTGTCCTGGGTCTTCCACGTGGCCTCCTACCGCTTGGACGTGCCCTAAACACCTCCCTAGGGAGGCGTTCGGGTGGCTTCCTGACCAGATGCCCGAACCACCTCATCTGACTCCTCTCGATGTGGAGGAGCAGCGGCTTTACTTTGAGTTCCCCCCGGATGGCAGAGCTTCTCACCCTATCTCTAAGGGAGAGCCCCGCCACACGGCGGAGGAAACTCATTTCGGCCGCTTGTACCCGTGATCTTATCCTTTCGGTCATGACCCAAAGCTCATGACCATAGGTGAGGATGGGAACGTATATCGACCGGTAAATTGAGAGCTTTGCCTTCCGGCTCAGCTCCTTCTTCACTACAACGGATCGGTACAACGTCCGCATTACTGAAGACGCCGCACCGATCCGCCTGTCGATCTCACAATCCACTCTTCCCCCACTCGTGAACAAGACTCCTAGGTACTTGAACTCCTCCACTTGGGGCATGGTCTCCTCCCCAACCCGGAGATGGCATTCCACCCTTTTCCGGGCGAGAACCATTGACTCGGACTTGGAGGTGCTGATTCTCATTCCGGTCGCTTCACACTTGGCTGCAAACCGATCCAGTGAGAGCTGAAGATCCCGGTCAGATGAAGCCATCAGGACCACATCATCTGCAAAAAGCAGAGACCTAATCCTGCGGTCACCAAACCGGAACCCTTCAACGCCTTGACTGCGCCCAGAAATTCTGTCCATAAAAGTTATGAACAGAATCGGTGACAAAGGACAGCCTTGGCGGAGTCCAACCCTCACTGGAAATGTGTTCGACTTACTGCCGACAATGCGGACCGCCACAATAAGACAGTCCGATACCCCATACTCTCTGAGCACTCCCCACAGGACTTCCCGAGGGACACGGTCAAATGCCTTCTCCAAGTCCACAAAGCACATGTAGACTGGTGGGGCAAACTCCCATGCACCCTCAAGAACCCTGCCGAGAATATAGAGCTGGTCCACAGTTCCACGACCAGGACGAAAACCACACTGTCCCGCCTGAATCCGAGGTTTGACTATCCGGCGTAGCCTCCTCTCCAGTACACCTGAATAAACCTTACCGGGAAGGCTGGGGAGTGTGATCCCACGAGAGTTGGAACACACCCTCCGGTCCCCCTTCTTAAAGAGAGGAATCACCAATCTGCCAATCCAGAGGTACCACCCCCGATGTCCACGCGATGCTGCAGAGTCTTGTCAACCAAGACAGCCCCACAGCATCCAGAGCCTTAAGGAACTCCGGGCGGATCTCGTCCACCCCCGGGGCCTTGCCACCGAGGAGCTTTTTAACTACCTCAGCGACCTCAGCCTCAGAAATAGGAAAGTCCACCACAGATTCTCCACGCACTGCTTCCTCATAGGAAGACGTGTTGGTGGGATTGAGGAGGTCTTCGAAGTATTCCTTCCACCTATCCACAACATCCGCAGTTGAGGTCAGCAGAACACAATCCGCACCATACACGGTGTTGATAGTGCATTGCTTCCCCTTCCTGAGGCGGCGGACGGTGGTCCAGAATCGCTTCGAAGCCGTCCGGAAGTCGTTTTCCATGGCTTCCCCGAACTCCTCCCATGTCCGAGTTTTTGCCTCAGCGACCGCTGAAGCCGCACACCGCTTGGCCTGTCGGTACCTGTCCACTGCCTCCGGAGTCCTATGACCCAAAAGGACCCGATAGGACTCCTTCTTCAGCTTGACGGCATCCCTCACCGCTGGTGTCCACCAAGGGGTTTTAGGATTGCCGCCCCGACAGGCACCAACTACCTTGCGGCCACAGCTCCGATCAGCCGCCTATACAATAGAGGTGCGGAACATGGTCCACTCGGACTCAATGTCCAGCACCTCCCTCGTGACATGTTCGAAGTTCTTCCGGAGGTGGGAATTGAAACTTTCTCTGACAGGAGACTCTGCCAGACATTCCCAGCAGACCCTCACAATGCGTTTGGGCCTGCCAGGTCGGTCCGGCATCCTCCCCCACCATCGCAGCCAACTCACCACCATGTGGTGATCGGTAGAAAGCTCTGCCCCTCTCTTCATTCGAGTGTCCAAAACATAAGGCCGCAAATCCGATGACACAACTACAAAGTCGATCATGGAACTGCGGCCTAGGGTGTCCTGGTGCCAAGTGCACATATGGACACCCTTATGTTTGAACATGGTGTTTGTAATGGACAAATTGTGACGAGCACAAAAGTCCAATAACAAAACACCACTCGGGTTCAGATCCGGGCGGCCATTCTTCCCAATCACGCCTCTCCAGGTTTCACTGTCGTTGCCAACGTGAGCGTTGAAGTCCCCCAGTAAGACAAGGGAATCACCCGGGGGAGCACTTTCCAGTACTCCCTCGAGTGTACCCAAAAAGGGTGGGTACTCTGAACTGCTGCTTGGTGCATAAGCACAAACAACAGTCAGGACCCGTCCCCCCACCCGAAGGCGGAGGGAGGCTACCCTTTCGTCCACTGGGTTGAACTCCAACGTGCAGGCTTTAAGCCGGGGGCCAACCAGAATTGCCACCCCAGCCCGTTGCCTCTCACTGTCGGCAACGCCAGAGTGGAAGAGGGTCCAGTCCCTCTCGAGAGAAGTGGTTCCAGAGCCCTTGCTGTGCGTCGAAGTGAGTCCGACTATATCCAGCCGGAACTTCTCCACTTCGCGCACTAGCTCAGGCTCTTTCCCCCCCAGTGAGGTGACGTTCCACGTCCCAAGAGCTAGCTTCTGTAGCCAAGGATTGGACCGCCAAGTGCCCTGCCTTCGGCTGTCGCCCAGCTCACAATGCACCCGACCTCTATGGCCCCTGCTATGGGTGGTGAGCCCATTGGAGGGGTGACCCACGTTGCCTCTTCGGGCTGTGCCCGGTCGGGCCCCATGGGAACAGGCCCGGCCACCAGGCGCTCGCCATCGTGTCCCACCTCTGGGCCTGGCTCCAGAGGGGGGCCCCGGTGACCCGCGTCCGGGCGAGGGAAATCTGGGTCCATGTATTGTCTTCTTCATAGAGGTCTTTGAGCTGCACTTTGTCTGATCCCTCACCTAGAACCTGTTTGCCTTGGGAGACCCTACCAGGGGGCATAAAGCCCCCGGACAACATAGCTCCTAGGATCATTGGGACACGCAAACTCCTCTACCACGATAAGGTAGAGGAGTTTATATATATATATATATATATATATATATATATATATATATATATATATATATAAAATAAACAAAGTGCAAAGCCATAGACTCACTCAATCTCAGTAAATAACTTAAATTTGGAACACAGCATCATCGTTTTCGAAGCTTTTTGGAGGTAGAGTGTTTTAATATAGAGTTCTAAATCTTTTTTAAAGGCACAAAAAACAGGTCGGGTTTTGAGAAACTTACATTTATGAATATAAAACTTAGCCAATAGTATAATGAGTTTGCAAAGGTAGAATTAATTTTCAAATTTTTTTTCAATACAATTTGAAACCAAATATATATTATTTAATATATATTATTGTTTTAGTTACTTAAGAGATATTCCTGGCTCTGAATTTGTTCATTGCTGTTTTTATGTGTTTTAGCATTACTTGTTGCCGTCATCATTAAACGAACTGGTTACTCATCAGTTACTCAGTACGTGGGTAGTTTTTTGACAAAATACTTTTTACTTTTACTCAAGTAAATATTTGGGTGACTACTCCTTACTTTTACTTGAGTAATACATTTCTAAAGTACCAGTACTCTTACTTAAGTACAATTTCTGGCAACTCTACCCACCTCTACAGACAATAATGTAGTTGTTACACTTGTCCTGCTATCTACTCTGGTGCAGACCATCGTCAGGAAGCACAGGGCAGATGTTCCCTTTAGGCTCGATGTTTTTGTCGAGCGTAACACGCTGCACTTTGCAATGGGTCTGCTAAGCTCTGCTTTCCAGTCAGAATTCGGGGCAGCGGATTTGTGACATTCTGGTTGCTTTATGGTTAGTTTTGCAGACACGTTATTTACTCTACTGCGCAGTGCATGCTCTCCCTCTCTCTCTTCACTCACTCACCCACTCACTCACTGACGTCACTCAGACAACACATTGACATTTTCTTAAACACACTTACACTACTCTAATACAATAATCATCTCCCCTGCTGTGCACAGGTAGATACATGATATGTAAATACGTAGACACGAACACAGCTACTTGACTTGATGCTAAATATTATTGTAGTTAAGACCGCCCATCTAACGTCAACTCGTGCAAGTGAAATGACTGGCTTTTGTAACAAATTGCTACAATATGTGTTTTATCTTTAACAAATGTATTTTGTACCTGTTAAATGGCTTATCTGTGTATGTTTATCCACAATTTTGTTTTTAGTACTTACTAAAATTGTGTGTTTTTCTTAAAGCACAGACCAAGATTTGCAACCGTAACTCCTAAATAATCTAATATTATGTTAATACATCTTTTTTTAATTCTAATTCTTGATTATGGAAAATTTGTAATTATTCTTTGAGTTAAACAAGAAAAACACAATGTGTTTAATGCCTTTTAGTTTATATATTAACCTTTTGAAATTATTATTTTAGTGCAATAGGAAACATATGTTTATTGTATTGTAAGATCTTCTGTTAAAATAAAGCCAAACAGTTTTTTATTTTTATCCAAAAGTATCGATATACATGCTGGTACCAGTACCAAATTATTGGTATCGGGACAACCCTATTGCATTTATATATATATATATATATATATATATATATATATATATATATAACCCTAACCCTAACCTTTTATTTTGAAAGTGTCACTTCTGCTTTTATTTCTTCTGCAATTATTTTGCCAAAATAGTCTCAGGGAAAAATCTAATTTAAAACGTGTATACATATACAACACTTAAAACATTTAGTATATCCATCCATCCATCCATCCATTTCCTACCACTTATCAGTGCGTGAAATATATTGTGGAATGGACTAAGCAAAGAAGTTAAACAATATACTAATATGAGGCTGTTCAAACTAAGAGTGTTTACGAAGAACAAGGAAGAAGAATTTTGATGAACATCTTCAACTTTATTGAAAATGAGATAACATTCATTTCATATGTGAGCCATAACTGACTTAACTATTATTTGGATATATGTTGTATTTCAGTGATGTTACATTGTGTTACAAAATGAAGACAGGAAGTGAATGTGATACTAAACTGCTATGAAATGGAAAGGGGGTAGAATTAAATAAAATTGGCTTTGTTCTAGTCCTTTTCAAACATGTTGTAAAGAAAAATGTAAATACTATGTGATGTATTACTTGTAATTGCATGCACGTTCCAAATAAATTCAAACCAAACCAAACTAAAATTATGATGGATTATCAATCTACTTGTTCCTTTACTGTTAATATTTGCTTACTTTCTGTTATAGCATGTTTCATCTACACATTTCTTAAAATGTAATCACTTGTTCTTCTGTTGTTTGATACTTTATGTTAGTTTGGGTGATACTTAGAATGTTCCTATCAATCTAATACCTAGTAGTTACAGGATCATACATTGGTCATAATTTAAGGTCTCCTGTGTCCAGCGATGTATGTCCTGGGTTAAAAAAATAACAAAAACAGACAAACGGTTTTGTGATAATAAAAACATTGATGTTATCATTGTAGTATTGACTATCTACTGCTCTTGTACTTGGTATCATTACAGTTGACGTCCGTGCAGATCCATTTGTTTACATTCAGGAGAGCTAGCTTGCTGTTAGCGGTTAAATAAATAAATGGGTTGTACTTGTATAGCGCTTTTCTACCTTCAAGGTACTCAAAGCGCTTTGACACTACTTCCACATTTACCCATTCACACACACATTCACACACTGATGGAGGGAGCTGCCATGCAAGGCGCCAACCAGCACCCATCAGGAGCAAGGGTGAAGTGTCTTGCTCAGGACACAACGGACGTGACGAAGTTGGTTCGAGGTGGGATTTGAACCAGTGACCCTCGGGTTGCGCACGGCCACTCTCCCACTGCGCCACGCCGTCCCTAACTCTTGTATCCTCCTTCAGTATGTAGTGTAGTGCATGTTTATCTATTCCTCGTCCTGAAGGGATGACACCTGTAATAAATGTACTTTTTTTGTCGCCATGGAGGCGAAGATTAGCGATATAGAAGTAGCTAAAACACCGCCGTCTGCTGATAGACAATAGCCGCTGGCTAGCTGTTTAAGCACCTCTTCCAGAGTGGCGCTTCAGCGTTTATAGCTTGACATTTATTGTCAATTTTGCTGTTTTTGCTTGTAAGTACTCAATATGTCCATCCATCCATGTTCTATCGCGTATTCCCTTTGGGGTCGCGGGGGGCGCTAGAGCCTATCTCAGCTGCATTTGGGCAGTAGGCCGGGTACACCCTGGACAAGTCGCCACCTCATCGCAGGGCCAACACAGATAGACAGACAACATTCACACTCACATTCACACACTAGGGCCAATTTAGTGTTGCCAATCAACCTATCCCCGGTTGCATGTTTTTGGAAGTGGGAGGAAGCCGGAGTACCCGGAGGGAACCCACGCAGTCATGGGGAGAACATGCAAACTACACAAAGAAAGATCCCGAGCCCGGAATAGAGCCCAGGACTACTCAGGACCTTCGTATTGTGAGGCAGACACACTAACCCCTGTTTCACCGTGTTGTTTAATATTCGCCTCTGCTCGCATTTTGTCCGGGAAAAAAAAAAAATACCAGTATTTTTTCAGAAGCAAAATAGCACCATTTTTTATTCTTTATTATTTGCACCGGTATACTGTACACCCTATCTGATATCAAATAAATTCATAGGCACTTTTGCTTATATTCATATGGAGACTGATATTTTTTGTTTGAATGTTTTTAAAATAATTACATGGTTTTGCCTTGAATCTGTTATTATAATAAGAATAAAACACAGTACAATTTATATTTTATTTATTTATTTTTCTATGTATTCTTTTTTTAATTAATTTTTCATACGAGAAAAAAAGAGTGGTGGAATAAAAACAACAAATAAAAGAAAAACGCAGGACAATTTAGGCAAATACAAAATATATATTTCATCAGTAACTGAAGAACAATTACAATACAGTAATACAACAATATCAGACATCCATCCATCCATTTTCTTCCGCTTATCCGAGGTCGGGTTGCGGGGGCAACAGCCTAAGCAGGGTAACCCAGACTTCCCTCTCCCCAGCCACTTCGTCTAGCTCTTCCCGGGGAATCCCGAGGCGTTCCCAGGCCAGCCGGGAGACATAGTCTTCCCAACGTGTCCTGGGTCTTCCCCGTGGCCTCCTACCAGTTGGACGTGCCCTAAACACCTCCCTAAGTAGGCGTTAGGGTGGTATCCTGAGCAGATGCCCGAACCACCTCATCTGGCTCCTCTCAATGTGAAGGAGCAGCGGCTTTACTTTGAGTTCTTCCCGGATGGCAGAGCTTCTCACCCTATCTATATCAGGCAATATAACTATATTAAAAAAATAATGAAATGATTACTCTTCAGTGCATAAAATTGAAATAAAAATTAACTAAATCATGCAGCAAAAAAAACACTGTTGTCTCTTATTCAAATCTTTTGACTGTTTTGCCCCAATGCTTTCCTGTGGTTTAAGAATGTGTCCCCTCAGTTTTGTAAATAATCTACCAATATCTATATATGTATGAAAACATGAACATTAAACCAATAATTATTAGTGAAAATAAACAGAACCCAAAAAATTATCACGCCAGTATCGATCCAGTACCTATTTTGCACCTTCTATCAATAATGTTGATATTTGGACAATATTTGCGCTGGTTTCATGGTATAACAGGGCGTTGATTAGATCTTGTTTTATTTTAGATACTGAACTAACCTAAACTTAAATAAGTACGTAAAAAAAAAATTGTTACACTAACAATATGTGAAGGAGTACTTTGCACTTCCCAGCCACAGTAATGCGGAAATAGACAAGTTAAGGTATTTACCGCAGAAATGTGTTTCTTCCTATCATGAAGAACAATGAAGAACTACTGGTAGTCTCACTGTGCATGTGAACAAATAAAACGCAAATAAATATAGTTGTTACACGTATTTTGGCCTTCCTCCGATGAAGGAAAGTCAGGGGGTTGTCGCCACAGGCATCACCTGCAGCTACTGTCTGTCTTGACTTATCTTATTGGCACTGCACTACTATTGGAACATTTGGTATGCTCAACCCTACATCTGCTCTTCAGAGGTAATATCTTTTAGATAAGAGGGGCTCTGCATCCAGGAATATGGCAGCCATGTACAAAGACTTAAGTTGTCAAGTATGAAGGAAGAATTCACTACGGCCATTTAATGCCTGTCTATTTCCCCTCGCTCTGTGTACGTTTGTGCAAACTGAACTTTTCCCAAGAGATTTAGCTTGGTCCTAAACCTTAATGCTGGGTAATGGCAGATGGAGCTTTAGATAACGTGAAGGACAACAAACATTTATTTAGGCTTTAGCACAGTGCAACTTTATGTGTTCCTCTGCTAAAATGACCCATTTCCCATATGGCTTGTTTACACCTTTATATTTTAAAGGGGTCATATCATGTTCTAATCTATTTGACAATTTGTTTTGGTCTACATAACCTGTAACTGTGGTTCTTTAATCAAAAAATTGCATATATGTTTCTTTCTTCAAGTCCCTTTCTGACTGTCTCTTAAAAGCGAGCCGTTCTGGAGGCCATCTTTTTTACATGACAAATGACCCTTTAGGTGGCTGCAACTGCTTCTTCGCCCATTCAGACGTGTTTGGCATTTTAGCATTACGCTTCTGTACCGACAAATACAGGTTGGAACTATATGCTCCTTTTTATTACAAATGGCAACAGCTGAGTATTTTATTAGGGGTTTCCCGATCTGATATTGACATCAAATATCGGTCTGATGTCAGCAAAAAAAACTAGTATCGGAGGATATTGGATATCAACAGTCATTTAACATCTAAATGTTCTCTAATAAGCACATTAGTTCGATTTTTCTTCGTATTTAAGTGAAGTCATTTACAAAAAGTAAACATGGTAGGCTATAAGGGACGCAAACAGACTGGACAAGTTTGTAGAGAAGGCCAGTAATGTGGTGGGAGTGGAGCTGGACTCTCTGGCGGTGGTGTCAGAGAGGAGAAGTCTAGCAAAACTCCGAGCCATTATGGACTACAGCTCACACCCAAAACACTCCGGGAGTTTCTTCTTGAAAACATCGCGTAATGATGACGTGTACGCGTGACGTCACGGACTGTTTGGAAAAATGAGCACTGCACACACACACACACAGCTAAAAGTCGTCTGCTTTACCCGCATAATTACACAGTATTTTGGACATCTGTGTTGCTGAATCTTTTGCAATTTGTTCAATTAATATTGGAGGAGTCAAAGTAGAAAGATGGAGTTGGGAAGCTTTAGCCTTTAGCCACACAAACACACGGTGATTCCTTGTTTAAAAATCCTGGAGGTGAAACTTTACTATGGATCACAGCGGTCAAGCGAACATGGATCCCGACCAAATGTCAACCAGCAGTTTTCGTTGAGAAAATTGTGGTAAAAAGTTGCTTCTTACCGGGGATCAGCTGAGCTTGTGCCGTCCATAAAGCTGCCGTCAACTTCCCTGAGACACTGGCGTCAAGACACCCGTGGCCACACACCTCCGACTATCAGGTACTATTAAACTCACTAAAACACTAGCAACACAATAGAAAGATAAGGGATTTCTCAGAATTATCCTAGTAAATGTGTCTAAAAACAACTGAATCCGTCCCAATGCAATCAAGTTTTTTTTTTTCTAGTCCATCGCTATCAATATCCTCAAACACAAATCTTTCATCCTCGCTCAAATTAATGGGGAAATTGTCGTTTTCTTGGTCCGAATAGCTCTTTTTGTTGGAGTGTCCCATTAAAAACAATGTGAATATGTGAGGAGCCATCAAACATGTGACGTCATCGTCTGCGACTTCCGGTAAAGACAGGGCTTTTCTGTTAGCGACCAAAAGTTGCGAACTTTATCGTGGATGTTCTCTACTAAATCCTTTCAGCAAAAATATGGCAATATCGTGAAATTATCAAGTATGGCACATAGAATGGACCTGCTATCCCCGTTTAAATAAGAAAATCTCATTTCAGTAGGCCTTTAAGGCTGTATTAATAAACATTGATTGACTGATTAAATACAAAACAACAAAGCACATGGTAAGAGAACATGCGGTGATGGACATAAATGGTGTCGCTGTACTCTCTTTAAAGTGTCCCAGTGTATGAAAAGACAGCAAGCATGATCATTAGAACGTAAGGACGATAACAGGGTTCATGCTGCGGAGTTATTAAGAAAAAGCAGGCTCAGCCAGCACGATGACAGATCGCTCCAATTTGATCATACAACCTCTATTTTTTTTTTTACATCCACTTTGGAAAAGCCACCTACTACATCGGCCTCAGGGGTTGCACATAACTCTCCGTTCAGCCTTGAACTCTGAATGCTTCGCTGCAATAAAAACTTCTTCTGTTTAGAGATAAACATTTATCTTGGAGGTAAATGCATAGCTTCGTTTGGCAGTCATAATATCGGAATCAGTACCGGCAGGGATGTTGTGTTCTTGCTTTGTTTCTAGCACTGGTGTGAATCCAGATTGGACTCTTTATTAATTATTATTATTTCTCAATAATTTGCAATTGCTGCAGTCTTGATAGGACATCACTTTTTTTTTTTTTTTTTTTTTTTTAAGAAAAATTGAGGCAGGCACATTTATAACTTAATGCAACACAAAGCACACTTGGACAGTGTGAGAGTGGCATTTTTCCACTAAATATGTGTATTGTTCAGTAGGCATTAGAGGGGACACAAAAACAGGCAAAATCATCCCAACAGAAAACATCACATTTTGAAAGGTTATTATTGTGTTCACAACACATGCTTCACTTCAGTGAGTTTTCATGTTGATTAATTGCATATTTGCTCTTCTAAATAGCAGAGATGATTGGGTGTGTGCCCCGTGAGAGAGATAACCATCGATTATGTAAATCTCCTGACATGCCTACATAATTAGTTAAGATCTCAAGCTAATTACAGCATGTTTTGTGTTTGTCTCCTCAACAACAATGTCATATCGGTCAAGGTTCAAACAGGTAATTGCTTAACATGAAGTGTTTTGTGATTTGGCTCAATTCTCACAATAAAAAAGCATGTAAACGTCTTTAGTGGCGTCAAACCAACAGTCTTTGCAACTCCCTATTATTTTGGCAATCTCTGCTCGGGGGGATGAGTTATTTCTGTAAAGACTTGGCTGTGAAGGGTTGTCTTTTGCGGGACTGGAAGATGCCAGGTTTTAGGAACAATATACAGCAATTTGTTCTTGCTTTTTCAATTAAAAGTTGGACTTCTTCTACAACTGGCAGATGTGAAAACATGTGGGTAATAGTGTTGTAACGATACCAATATTTTGGTACCGGTACCAAAATTATTTCGGTACTTTTCGCGTACTTTTCTAAATAAAGGGAGCCACAAAAAAATTGCATTATTGGCCATGTTTGAACAAAATAATCTTCGGGTACATTAAACATATGTTTATTATTGCAGTTAAGTCCTTAAATAAAATAGTGAATATACTAGACAACTTCTCTTTTAATAGTAAGTAAACAAACAAAGGCTTCTAATTAGTCTGCTGACATATGCAGTAGCATATTGTGTCATTTATCATTCTATTGTTTTGTCAACATTGTTAAGGACATGTGGTCGAAAATGAATTATTAATGTACTTGTTCATTTACTCTTAATATCTGCTTACTTTCTCATTTGACATGTTCTATCGACACTTCTGTTAAAATGTAATAATCACTTATCCTTCTGTTGTTTGATACTTTACATTAGTTTTGGTTGCGGGACCGGTACGTTTTAGAGACGGTATCATACCGAAAACTATTCATTAGTATCGCGGTACTATACTAATACCAGTATACCATACAACCCTAGTAGGTAATTGTGACGGTCTTCCTGCCGTCCATGAGTGGGTTGTCGTGACGATGGACACAGGACACATCGTAGCAGGTCTGATTTGTGTTTATTCTTTCAACAATCACTTTATCCTCTTGCCTTTTTGTCGCGCCACTTTGCAGTGTGCGGGCGTTTCCTGCTTCTGGCCGCGGGGCACCTTGCGGTGTCCACGGTTTGTGTATGTGGCGGGGGCTCATCGTCTCTCGGGTCTTGGTTGTCGTGCTCGTGGTCGGTGTCATCAGCTGGTTCTTTCTCCTCTCTCTTCCCTCTCCTCGTGCCCCCTTCGCCTCTCTTATAATCTAGCCGCAGATGGAGAGATTGTGAGCCGGTGTGGGTTGTACGCACCTGATTGAAATTGCCGCTCTCGTGCTGCTCAGCGTGCGTCACGCCTCTCCTCGCCGCCGCAGGCCCCGCCTCCTGGCCTCCCTCCATAAACCCTCATATCTGTATTCTCAGCTCTTGCTTGCCAGTGACAGTCACAACTACGGTACCAGGCTAGCCCAAAGAGGTGCTCTCACCCGTCTTGAACCCAAAAGTGATGTTTTAAAAAAGACTGTAATGTATCGGGCAATCACTTACTGGAATAGACTTCCACAATATCTGCTATCAATCACCAGCATAGTGGGCTTTAAGAATAAACTAAAAGGAGAAGTATTGCGTAAAGAGATTATTTTAGATTGTACCTAATGTCATGACTGTTTTTATTGACTATTGAGTATTTTATTGATTATGGGATAAGCAGCAGAAAATGGATGGAAGATACTTTTTCGTCACTTATTGTTTGTCTTTGGTACACTAATGAGTATATTTTAGGCCATTGGTTCTTTGTTTTATTTTTGCAAAAATGTATACAGTATATCTATTTTTATATTGCTATTTTTATCTTTGGTATGAAAATTATTATGTAACATTTATTAGTATTTTTTGGTTCTTTGTTGTTGCTATTTTTGTATTATGACAATTTATTATTGGATCATGTTGTACTGCATTTTAATCGTTTGTTCTGTGGTTGTGTGATGTTTTTTGCCTGGACCCCAGGAAGAATAGTCTCCACTGCGGTGTAGACTAATGGGGATCCTTAATAAACTAAACTAAACTAAACCTCTTGGCCAAGGTTGTCTCTCTCAGCCCGCTGTCGGCCCGTCGGCTGCGTCTGTCCACAGTAATATTTACTTATAATATAGAATCTGTCATATTATAATAGAGAACTATTCAGCTGGTGAATCAGAGGCCAAATCCGGCCTGGGTTTGTCCTCATGCTGCCCACCCCAAGCTCAGTTCAAAATTTTGGAGACAAACATTTTTGCATCAAAAGGAGGGTAAAATAAATAATATAAAGTATCCTTCATCCACATTTTATCAACCATCACAACATTTATCTTAACTAGATGGCCTATTTCTTAAATGTAATTCAACCAATAGGACTTCACACACAATAGTCAATATTAACAAATCTGAATAAAACAAAAACATTCTTCTCAAAACTAGTTTATCGTCAGGTCAGCTGCATCTTGCCTCCAAATTTCTGTATTCTCCTCTCATTTACACATTGAAAACATGTTTTTATGCTACGCCTCTGGCTAAGCAGGTGTGTTGTGAAACGGAGTTAGGATGCACATCTTCATCATAATTTGTTTATGAGTGCAGTAGAAGCAGCAGATACACATAGCTCACTTACAGTTGTGTAGATGTCATGATGGCTCGTCTGTTGTTGACATCATATAGAGTCAAAAATAAAATGTGTCTTCTTTGCTTTCTCCTAAGTGTCAAACTAATTTTAGATCGGGGGCCACATGAAGAAAAATCTGCTTACTTTCTCTTTAACATATTCTGTCTACACTTCTGCCTAAATGTAATAATCACTTATTCTTCCATTGTTTGATACTTAACATTAGTTTTGGATGATGCCACAAATTTGGGTATCAATCCAATACCAAGTCGTTACAGGATCGTACGTATGTCATCTTCAAAGTCCTCATGTGTCTAGGGACATATTTCCTGAGTTTATAAAGATAAGAAACATTAAAAAAAAAACTAAAGAAGATGTTGTGATGCCAGAAAATATCAACATAATCATAGTATTATCGACTAGATCATGTTCGTCCTTCGTTTTCGAAGATGGCCAGGAGACTTCACGTTGATTTGTGTGTGCGAAGATGGCTGATGAGGCCAATCCTTGCATGGAATGACCGGCTGCAGTGAGGGCAAGTTGTGGCTGGGGGGTGGCTGGCTGAGAGGGAGGAACAGTCTCTGGTCTTGCGGAGCTGTCGCTTCTGTTCGGCTTCAATGATCCGTTTTTCCTCGAAGTCTGCTACACCATGGCAGACTGCAGAGCGCCAGTTTGAACCGTGTTGGTCAACGGCTTCCCAGGTCTCTGGGTCCAGACCACAGCCCTTGAGACTGGTTTTTAGGGTGTCCTTAAAGCGTTTCCGCTGTCCGCCGCGTGAGCGCTTTCCCTGGTGCAGTTCACCATACAGGAGCATTTTGGGTAGGCGTTCGTTTGACATACGGCAGGCATGGCCAGCCCATCTCAGCTGGGAACGCTTGAGGATGCCATAGATGCTCTCCATCTCAGCCATGTGGAGGACCTCAGTGTCTGGGATCTTGTCCTGCCACCTGATATTGAGCAGCTTCCTGAGGGATCTCATGTGGAAGGCGTTAAGCTGTTTAGTATGTCGGCTGTTTACAGTCCAGGTCTCACAGGGATACAGCAGGGCAGGTAGGACAACAGCACGATAGACCTTGAGTTTGGTCCGTAGGCTGAGCCCTCTGCGCTCCCAGACAGTACTGCGGAGTCGGCCGAATGCAGCACTTCCATGCGCTATCCTATGCGTGACTTCCTCGTTGAGGTTGCCCATGCGTGACAAGGTGCTACCCAGGTAGACAAACTTTTCAGCAGCTTTGAGGTCCTCCAGGAGCGGGTTGATGCATCACCTCTGTTTTCTTTGTACTGATGGTGAGTCCAAAGTCTGAGCATGCTGTGGCGAAGCTTTTCATGCTCAGTTGCATTTCCAGCTCGTTGGAAGCATTCAGGACACAGTCGTCTGCAAAGAGGAAGTTGTGAACCTTGGTGGTCTTTACTTTTGTTTTTGCATGGAGTCTTCGCAGATTAAACAGCTTGCCATCAGTACGGTAGCACAGGTCTATCCCCATATCCCCAGACCGGAAAGCATCTGTCAGCATAGCTGAGAACATCATGCTGAACAGAGTGGGTGCCAGAACACAGCCTTGTTTGACTCCATTTTCCACATGGAAAGGCTCAGATGATGCGCCCTTGTCCTGGACTTGTAGATACGCTACTGTTGGTATCATTACAGTGGATGTTAAATGTCCATCCACCAATGGCGTTTGTTTACATTTTGACGCCGGTGAGCTACGGTGTGTAATGAAGCATTTTTACCTATTCCTCGTCCTGCAGGGATGATACTTGTAAGAAACGTACTTCATTTGTCGCCATGGAGGCGAGGATTAGGGATTTAGAAGTAGCGACAACACTGCCGATTGGAGCTGGACTTTAGCCGCTAGCTAGTTAGCCATGTCTTAAAGCACCTCTTACAGTGGCCGTTTCACCTTTAATGTCAGTTTTTAAGCCAAAATGCATCCGGTCTCCCTTTTCTGTCTACACACTGTGTCTGCTCGTAAGTACTTTGTGATTGTGCGCGGCCGAACATGCTCCTCTGCTCGTAAATCAGCAATGACACAACGTCACGACGACGGGGGCACGCGGGGGGATGGCGAACCGGTACTTTTCAGAGGTGGTATAGTACCGAAAATGATTCATTAGTATCGCGGTACTATACTAATATCGGTATACCGTACAACCCTATACTATAGCGCAGTGGGTTCTAAACCTTTTTTCAGTGATGTAACCCCTGTGAACATTTTTTTAATTCAAGTACCCCCTAATCAGAGCAAAGCATTTTTGGTTGAAAAAAAAAAGATAAAGAAGTAAAATACAACACTATTTCATCAGTTTCTGATTTATTGTATAACAGTGCAAAATATTGCTCATTTGTAGTAATCTTTCTGGAACTATTTGGAAAAAAAAGATATAAAAATAACTAAAAACTTGTTGAGAAATAAACAAGTGAAAAAAATAAAGTTTTCTACACATAGAAGTAATCATCAACTTAAAGTGCACTCTTTGGTGATTGTAATAGAGATCCATCTGGATTCATGAACTTAATTCTCAACATTTCTTCACAAAAAAAAGATATCTTTAACATCGATATTTATGGAACATGTCCACAAAAAAACTGGCTGTCAACACTGAATATTGCATTGTTGCATTTCTTTTCACAGTTTATGATCTTACATTCATATTTTGTTGAACTATTATTCAATAAATATACCGTATTTCCTTGAAATGCCGCAGGGCATATAGTATGCGCCTGCCTTGAATTACTGCCGGGTCAAACTCGCTTCACAAAACAATTAGCGCATGCTTAGTATTACCGCCTGGTCAAACTCGTGACGTCACGAGTGACACTTCCCCTGTCATTATTTTCAAATTGGAGGAGGCTGATTTCAATACCAGTAATTTATATTCGTATAAAGGGAAGAAGATTAAGAGCTATTCAGTAGGATTTAAGGTACAAGCTTACATCACACTCACATTTTTACTGCATGCCTTTGGTAAGTGCCGGAGTGAGAAGAGGTTTTAAAATAATTAGCGCATGCTTACTTTTACCGCATCCCTTTGGTAAGCGCAGGAGTGAGAAGAGGTTCTAAATTAATTAGCGCCCTGGCGGCAATTCAAGGAATTATTGTATTTGTAAAGGATTTTTAATTGTTGCTTGTCACGCCTGTAAATCTGGTTTTATGTTTGATCATGTTATGTTTTGTTTTCTGGACTCTTGTTCCATTTTGCACTTCGTGGTTTGCTTTTGTTACCATGTCAACGCATTAGTTCCCACCTTGTCACGCCCCTGCCCTCAGTCCCGCACCTGTTCCTGATTATCACAGCCAGTATTTAAGTCATTTTCTTTCTGTTCATCAGTCTGGGAACTTTGCTTTCATTGCCTTTCATACTTCATGCCATGCTTTTCGATTCATCCACGCCAAGTAAGATTTTGTTTGTATTTATGCCTTTGATAGTATATTTTATTTGTTTGTAGATAGTATTGCCATTGTGCTGTTTTTGTTCTAAGTTTTAGTATAGATTATTATCACCCATCGAGCGCGCTTTTTGTTTTGCCTTTTTTTTTGTATTTTGAGTATAAATAAAAAACAAACATGTACCTAAATTCACGCCTGGCTCGTCCTTTAATCCCTCTGCGTCGAAGGAGCACAAACAATCCATGTCCAGGTCTGACAGTTGCTATTTTTAGAACATTTTTAAAAAATCTCACGTACCCCTTGGCATACCTTCAGGTACCCCCAGGGGTACACGTACCCCCTTTTGAGAACCACTGCTATGGCGTATTATGTCCCTTTTTTAGCGGATTTCTCCGTTACTGCCCATAATTTGGTTAACTTGTAATATATTATTTTGTGAGCATACCAAAATATACTTTCTCAACTTCAAAAAATCTTTTTTGAGGGGGAAAAACATTTATTGCCCCTATGTAAAACCAGCCTCGCTGCTCTCACTGCAATGTTGATATATTCCCGCTTAAAAGACAAAGGACTCATAATCCTTGCGAAGGAAAATGGGTTTGGAACAAAGCAACGTTTCAGGTCTTTTTATCCATTTCCAGGTTGAAGTTAAATGTCAAAGTTGACCAACATCTCAGTTTATATTCACATCATTGAACTATCAAGGTGAGAAGCATTAATCATAATATAGAATAAACTTTTGCGAGCTTTGAGACGAGAAAGCAGCTCACCAGCTCATGATGTCAATCCAGCAGCACAAGGAAGTTGCCTCTCTGTGGAAAACAGGTCCTTAATGTCAGCACTTATAATAAGAATACTGATAATACTTCTAATAATAATATTACGGTCACAAAATGTGAATGAAGTATTGTTGACGCTTTTTGGATGGTTATTTGTTGGGTTTTATGGTGAGAATAGACACAATGACTTCATGGTTCCCATTGGACCCATTGTCAGCAGACTTTCATTTACGTTTATTTACGCGTTAAAATGAATAAAAAAAGGCATGTGTGTTCTTGTCTTTCATAAAGATTGCGACTTACAGGAAAATTCCGAAAAACATGCAGTTCCTCTTTACATGCTCTCCTTTTTGGCAGTATTGTTACTCCTAGTGTGATTCATGTAACTAAGGTGTTGCTTTAGCATGTTTACTTCAGATGCAATCCGTAGCCATGTCTTCAACTTCTTTAATTCCTCAAGGTTCTATTTTAGGTCTTGTATTTTTTCATTATTTAGGCTATGCAGCTTGTACCCCTTGAGTTCAGTTTAAAAAGTTGTAAGACTCATAGTTTTGCAGCACATTCTTAAAAACATTAGAGTGCTGTCAAATGGACAGTATTTCACAAGTTATTTTGCAAAAGGTCCTTAAAAACAGCGCAGTGCTATTGTAACTGACAAAATAAATCGACCAAATTCAAAAGTCTCATGACGTTGGTTCTTGGGAATGTACAAAATAAAATTCACTTCACTATTTTTGAGGGCCACATCACAATTATGGCCGCTTGTAACGAAGACTGTGTGTGTGTGTATATATATATATATATATATACATATATATATATATATATATATATATAAATATATATATATATATATATATATATATATATATATATATATATATATATACATATATATATATACACATATATACATATATTTAAACTGTATATATACACACATATATATGTGTATATTATATACATATATATATACACATATATACATATATTTATACTGTATATATATATATATCTACACATACACATGTGTATAATATATATATATATATATATATATATACATATATATATCCATCCATCCACTTTCTACCGCTTATTCCCTTTGGGGTCGCGGCGGGCGCTGGTGCCTATCCCAGCTACAATCAGGCAGAAGGTGTCGTACACCCTGGACAAGTCGCCACCTCATCGCAGGGCATATATGTATATATATATATATATACACATTTACAGCCTTTTTGTATTTTTACCAAAAGATTGATGATGACTTGCAGTAAATTGGATGTCAAGGTGAAAAGCAGACATTTAAGTATTTATGTGTGATAACCAAAAGAAAAACTTGGGATATTTTGTTGCATGATAAGATGACAGGAACGTTTTAAAAAATGATAATATTTAAGAAAATATAGTACTTATTTCTTCCCACTTCCTTGCTTAAAAACAAGTGATTCTCCTTATCTGCATTGGTGCTCCAATCCAAATTCCTGCTCCAGCTTTAAGTTAAAGTTTGGTGAACTTTTAAGTCACTCTTGATCCTCTTTGTAAACCAGGCATTCATCCTTCTCAGAACCAAAGAAGGAGCTTGCTGTCTTTGCAGAAAATTACAATGGCAGTCCTTTGCCAAGGGTCAAACCGGTCTCATTTGGCGTATTAAGCATGCTAGTTTGTACTGTAGTTGAACCACATTCGCCATGCATTCGTGATTAGCCTGTGGCTTTGCTTTCATGTCAGCGCCGCTTTTGTGCAAGCATATCTGAAGGAATTGGAGAGATGGAAGGATAGCGTTGTTTAAGATGATAGAATGTGTGAGTTATTTCTGTGTCGAATTCTGTTTTTAGGTTCAAGCCATATTTGTGGCTAGGTAGGATTGGACTTGTTATACAAAATTAACCAGGACAATTTAGTACATAAAACACAGGGAGCACACTTGTAATGTTATTTTTGGTCAAAGCATTGCAATCATACATTTTCCTAAAATATTGCTTGCACAACAATTTCAACATCCCTGCTTTTAAGAAGATTATCCCCTTCTGTCTGTGTTTGTCCTTGTGTGTCTCTTCTCCGCTCGCCTGCAGCCCCCGCAGAGCCGCTGCTATGCAAGTTTGCTGACGGAGGCCAGAAAAAAAGACAGACCCAGGTCAAATATCCCCAGAACGGCCGACCATGGACGCGGGATGGAGAGGTGAGTTTTGTTTTTTTTGACATCTTTTAGTCAAACTGCCAATGACGGCAACATCGTCTTAAAAATAAAGCAATCTAATAAAAAGGGGAAATTCTCTAATGATGAATATATCAGTTATTTGCCCAGCCTACTCTTATGTGGACTGAAGCACAATTTTATAGCAGAATGTATAAACTGAATCAATATCATTCGTGTAATATCTGGAGTTTAATTCTTACTCAATAATAACTCAATAAACTAAACTACTACCATCACTTTAAATTGTTTGACTTGAAGCCTCAACATATTTTATATTATATATGTATATATTTTATTGCATATGACTTGTCCAGGGTGTACCCCGCCTTCCGCCCGATTGTAGCTGAGATAGGCGCCAGCGCCCCCCGCGACCCCAAAAGGGAATAAGCGGTAGAAAATGGATGGATGGATATGTGTGTGTGTGTGTGTGTGTGTGTGTGTGTGTGTATACATACACACACACACACACACACATCCATCCATCCATCCATTTCCTACCGCTTATTCCCTTTCGGGGTCACGGGGAGCGCTGGCGCCTATCTCAGCTACAATCGGGCGGAAGGCAGGGTACACCCTGGACAAGTCGCCACCTCATCGCAGGGCCAACACAGATAGACAGACAACATTCACACTCACATTCACACACTAGGGCCGATTTAGCGTTGCCAATCAACCTATCCCCAGGTGCATGTCTTTGGAGGTGGGAGGAAGCCGTAGTACCCGGAGGGAACCCACGCATTCACGGGTCGAACATGCAAACTCCACACAGAGCCTGGATTTGAACCCAGGACTGCAGGACCTTCGTATTGTGAGGCAGACGCACTAACCCCTCTGCCACCGTGAAGCCCACACACATACACATATATATATATATATATATATATATATATACATATGTGTGTGTGTACAAACCCCGTTTCCATATGAGTTGGGAAATTGTGTTGGATGTAAATGTAAACAGAATACAACGATTTGCAAATCCTTTTCAACCCATATTCAATTGAATGCACTACAAAGACAATATATTTAATGTTCAACTCATAAACTTTATTATTTTTATGCAAATTATAGTTAACTTAGAATTTCCTGGTTGCAACACGTGCCAAAGTAGTTGGTCAACGGCATGTTCACCACTGTGTTGCATCACCTTTTCTTTTAACAACACTCAATAAATGTTTAGGGAACTGGGGAAACTATTGTTGAAGCTTTGAAAGTGGAATTCTTTACGGTTCTTGTTTTATGTACAGCTTCAGTCATTCAATAGTCCGCTGTCGTATTTTACGCTTCATAATGCGCCACACATTTCCGATGGGGGATGGGTCTGGACTGCAGGCGGGCCAGGAAAGTACCTGCACTCTTTTTTTATGAAGCCACGCTGTTGTAACACCTGCTGAATGTGGCTTGGTATTGTCTTGCTGAAATAAGCAGGGGTGTCCATGAAAAAGATGGCGCTTGGATGGCAGCATATGTTGTTCCAAAACCTGTATGTACCTTTCAGCATTAAAGGTGCTGACACGATGTGGAATATCTCCAAAAACCTGTATGTACCTTTCAGCCTTAAAGGTGCTGACACAATGTGGAATATCTCCGAAAACAATTTGAAATGTGAATTCGTCAGACCACAGAACACTTTTCCATTTTGCTTCAGTCCATCTTAGATGATCTCGGGCCCAGATAAGCCGGCGGCCTTTCTGGATGTTGTTGATAAATGGATTTCGCTTTGCATAGTAGAGTTTTAACTTGCACTTACAGATGTAGCAACAAACTGTATTTAGTGACAGTGGTTTTCTGAAGTGTTCCTGAGCCCATGTGGTGATATCCTTTAGAGATTGATGTCGGTTTTTGATACAGTGCCGTCTGCGGGATCGAAGGTCACGGTCATTCAATGTTGGTTTCCGGCCATGCCGCTTACTTGGAGGGATTTCTCCAAATTCTCTGAACCTTTTGATGATATTATGGACGGTAGATGTTGAAATCCCTAAATTTATTGCAATTGCACTTTTAGAAACGTTGTTCTTAAACTGTTTGACAATTTGCTCACGCAGTTGTGGACAAAGGGGTGTACCTCATCCCATCCTTTCTTGTGAAAGACTAAGCATTTTTTGGGAAGCTTTTTTTATACCCAATCATGAGATCCATTTGTTCCCAATTACAGTAGCCTGCACACCTGTGGGATGTTCCAAATAAGTGTTCGATGAGCATTCCTCAACTTTATCAGTATTTATTGCCACCTTTCCCAACTTCTTTGTCACGTGTTGCTGGCATTAATTCTAAAGTTAATGATTATTGACAAAAAAAAAATGTTTATCAGTTTGAACATCCAATATGTTGTCTTTGTAGCATATTCAACTGAATATAGGTTGAAAAGAATTTGCGAATCATTGTTTTCCGTTTATATTTACATCTAACACAATTGCCCAACTCATATGGAAACAGGGTTTGTATGTATATATATATATATATATATATATATATATATATATATATATATATATATATACATAAATATATACATATATATGTATATAAATTAAAAATATATATGTGTATATATATATATATATGTATATATATATATATATATATATATATATATATATAAATAAATATATACATATATATGTATATAAATTAAAAATATATATGTGTATGTATATATATATATATATATATATATATATTTATACGTGTGTGTGTGTGTGTGTGTGTGTGTGTGTGTGTGTGTGTGTGTGTGTGTGTGTGTGTGTGTGTGTGTGTGTGTGTATATGTATGTATGTATCTATAGACTGTATGTATAGGGTACTGCATTATCTTTTGAAAAAAATTTGGCAAGCGGCTGAAAGACGACTGCATTTAAAGTAACAATGTGTCTGTAGCCTGCATATACATATATTTGTGTACATATTACAATGATATAATGGATATATAATTAATAGTTAATATAAGTGGGTATTACGAGTTTGTGAAAGTTCGACTCCTACGTTGTTTAATTCTATGACAACCTCTTTAAAGCTTTGTAATCAATCAGATTTGTTTGTTTGATTTGTTTATTAACATTTTTAATAAATTCTTACTTTTTTATGTTACATTTAAACATGAGCTTATAATTATAATTGTGCTGTCCAGTTATCTGGATTTCTTTATATTTTTGAGTCTCATTTATTCATTGTTTTTTTTTATTTTAATTTTTTAATTAATTGCCTGCTTGAATTTTCCCTCTCATGTTTTCCGACTCCATCGTCGTCATTTGAGATATGCGTGCCTGCTGTGATTTATTTTCCTGGTTCTATGAACCGCCCTATCTTGTCTCTGATTGGCCTGTCTGTAATGTTTTGCCCTAATCTTAACCAATCGTGACTCGTCATAGTAAATCAACCATTCACCATGGATTTTCTTACACATAAACCAACTATCATTGATTTTTTCTGTATATTTTTGTCCCCTGCCTGTGGAGTTACACTAGTCCATTTCTATATTTCTTTCTCTTTCTCTTCTCCCTTGCTCTTCTTTTGTAGCTTGTACTTTGTAGCTGAGCTACCTGCTACATGGGTCTAAAAATAGCTATGTTACGGAAATTGCTTCTTGTTTAAAAAGTAGCAAAGTTACTGCCAAGATACTGGCAAATGTAGTTATGCTACGTAGCTTCACTTCTTGTAACGAGCTACTGTCTAACACTGGTATAAACTATGGTCTATAGTCTTTGCCATTAAGCTGAATTTAATCTTTTGGTGTGCCCTAAAAAATGTGTATTTTACTTATTACACACCAGCTGTTTGACTCTAACGTGCATCGTAGTTGTATTTTTCATGACTAAATTTGGAGGTGTTGAAATGGCCATCTTCTAGTTGCTAAAGAGATCTTGCCCCAAGTGGAGGAGTTCAAGTACCTCAGAGTCTTGTTGACGAGTGTGGGAAGAGTGGATCGTGAGATCGACATGCGGATCGGTGCGGCGTCTTCAGTAATGTGGACGCTGTATCGATCTGTTGTGGTGACGAAGGAGCTGAGCTGGAAGGATAAGCTCTCAATTTATCGGTCGATCTACGTTCCCATCTTCACCTATGGTCTTGAGCTTTGTTAAGTCGGAAAGGAAAAGATCACGTCTACAAGTGGCCGAAATGAGTTTCCTCCACTGGGTGGCGGGGCTCTCCCTTAGAGATGGGGTGAGAAGCTCTGTCATCCGGGAGGAGCGCAAAGTAAAGCCGCTGCCCCTCCACATCGAGAGGAGCCAGGTGAGGTGGTTCTGGCATCTGCTCAGGATGCCACCCTAACGCCACCTTAGGGAGGTGTTAAGGACAGGTCCGACCAGTAGTAGGCCACGGGGAAGACCAAGGACACGTTGGGAAGACTATGTCTCCCGGCTGGCCTGGGAATGTCTCGGGATCCCCCGGGAGGAGCTGGACTAAGTGGCTGGGGAGAGGGAAGTCTGGGCTTCTCTGCTTAGGCTGCTGCCCCCGCGACCCGACCTTGGATAAGCGGAAAACAATGGATGGATGAAATGGCCATGTAGAATCGCTAATTCTAATCAGTAGTATGGCAATGGCATATCCATTGTAAATGAGCATTGAAATAGCACATTTTTAAAAGTTGAGCCTGACTTTAGGCTTGAGCATTTTCTAACAGGCATACTTGCTCTTTTGGCATTGAAATTTACAACATTACTTAGAGGAGGTCTGTAGACGTCGTTATCTTGCGGCTCCACAATTACACGTTAAGACCAAGCGTGTCGAGTTTACAAAGAGGGTTTTTAATGATCAACACAATACAGTTTTTGTATTGACTTTTCAGTCTCTCTCTCTCGGCTTCCTTCCTCGCCAGCACCCGGCCGCTTACTGTTAAAGACAGCAGATGATTAGTCAAACACGTACCACCTGTGCAATCTAATCATCTGTCAGCTGTGTCTCGCAGTCAGTACATGCCCCGCCCCTGTCTGATGGCGCTCTGTCTCAGCACCCTGGACAGCGGTGTTGACTTTCACTCCTGGAGTGCCATCCATCCCATCCATTTTCTACCGCCTATTCCCTTTTGGGGTCACGGGGGGCGCTGGCGCCTATCTCAGCTACAATAGGGCGGAAGGCAGGGTACACCCTGGACAAGTCGCCACCTCATCGCAGGGCCAACACAGATAGACAGACAACATTCACACTCACATTCACACACTATAGCCAATTTAGTGTTGCCAATCAACCTATCCCCAGGTGCATGTCTTTGGAAGTGGGAGGAAGCCGGAGTACCCGGAGGGAACCCACGCATTCATGGGGAGAACATGCAAACTCCACACAGAAAGATCCCGAGCCTGGATTTGAACCCAGGACTGCAGGAACTTCGTATTGTGAGGCAGACGCACTAACCCCTCTTCCACCGTGAAGCCCTCCTGGAGTGCGCTAATCACAATCCCCTCCCACAAGGTCCAACTGAGTCCGTATTGAGTGTTGCTTTAGTGATTCTCTGCAACAAGACTTAACGTCAAATTCAACAAACTTATCGAAATATGGCAATGTTTAATTTGACGTGAATCGATACCTGGTAGTACCAACATAATTCAGTTGCTGCTTAAAAAGTACGGAATTCGGTACCCATCCTCAAACGAGTCATGGTTCATTGTGCTCGGCGAGAAAACTCTGTATTTCATTATTATTTAAATACACTTTGAATCTGAACAGCTTTGACGGGCCCTTTGTTTTGTAATTATTGGATTGTATTTCAATATAAAAATTGGGGGTGAATTAGAGATGCTGCTGCCAGTATGAAAGCTGTCAATTATAAAGGTTTTAAAATAAACACACAATAAAACAGATTATCTCTGAAAGATTTGATTGCCAAATTGTTTTTTTTCCCCTTTGTTTCGCGTTCCTACCGTGACGTCTGCACAAGAAATGTAACTTCATTCAGTATAGCATAAGATGGATTGTGGCAACTTGTTGAAGATTGTTTAAACCCAAAGCCCTAATTTCCCTAACAAAGGGAAGCGAAGAATGTCACCACCCACATTCAGAGTACACCAAGCAGAGACAGCAATACAGTCCTGTGGCACGAGGACACCAAAACAATAATGTGATGTGGGGACTTGACATTCACAGGCACAGGTTGCATTTTTCGGTACATAGTGACGCTTCCCAACAGGGGATCACTCAGAACCGAAAATGTACAAAATGCACACAGGTTTTGTGTTGATGAAGACCAGCACATCTTTAGATGTTTCAGGGTGAGTCCTTCACGGCTAGACAAACTCATGCATATAAATGATAAATGATAAATGGGTTGTACTTGTATAGCGCTTTTCTACCTTCAAGGTACTCAAAGCGCTTTGACACTACTTCCGCATTTACCCATTCACACACACATTCACACACTGATGGAGGGAGCTGCCATGCAAGGCGCCAACCAGCACCCATCAGGAGCAAGGGTGAAGTGTCTTGCTCAGGACACAACGGACGTCACGAGGTTGGTACTAGGTGGGATTTGAACCAGGGACCTTCGGGTTGCGCACGGCCACTCCCTCACTGCGCCACGCCGTATCTGTTGGTTTCATGTGCATTAAGGCTTTATAAATAAAGTTGGTATAGTATGGTATGGTATTACAGTGTAGCGCGATATAAACAATGTAAATTATATACATTTAGCCGATGATAGAGCTTTTAATATTATTGTTATTAGAATCCGCTTTATTGGTGGGGTATGTTTAACACACAGGAAATTTGACTAGGTACACTGCAAAAAGTCAGTGTTCAAAAACAAGAAAAAAAAAATCCAAAATTAGGGGTATTTTTACTTAGCAAAATTATCTGCCAATAGAACAAGAAATACCAGCTTGTCAAGACTTTCCAAAACAAGTAAAATTAGCTAACCTCAGTGAACCAAAAATACCTTGAAATAAGTATATTGTCACTAATAACAAGTGCAAATTTCTTAGTAGAAAAAATAAATTAGACCTTTTTGCTAAATATGTTGAAAAATATTCTTAAATTCAGTAAATGCTAGTGCCATTATCTTGACATAATGATATGCGCTCGGCATCATGATTTTTTTTTTCATGCTTGAAGTAAGAAATTATTACTTTAAAAAAGTAGTTGTATACTTGTGAGTGTTGATGACACAGCTTTGCAACACTCAATGTTTTAGTTTTAAGCATGTTTTACTCAATATGAATCATAAAATCTCAGCAACAAGCTGAAATATCTTACTGAGATCATTTTTGACCAAAACCTAAAAAACAAGTAAAACTAACATAAAATCTGCTTAGTGAGAAGAATGATCTTATCAGACAGAAAATAAGCAAATATCACCCTTATTTTAGATATTTAATCTTACTTAGATTTCAGTTTTTACAGTGTAGACCAAGGATGTCAAACTCAAATACAGAGTGGGCCAAAATTTTTAACTGAACAAAGCCGCGGGCCAATGTTGAACAAATTAACCTTTTAATAGGGACCCAAACAAGTTCTGCATTGAATATTGAACAAGCAAGGTTTATATTACTTTACAGTGACATGCAGAATCAAGTTTCAAATAATAATAATAATAATAATAATAATAATTTTAAAATATCAATGGCATATCAAATAAAATTTAAATAAAAATTAAATGCGTTTTTTCCATGTGCAGCCTTCTGTGGTATATATCAAAATAAACTTTTTCCACAGGCAAATAATACATTTGAAAATAAAATAACAATAATGAATGAATCAAACATGCAAGCCATGAAGTAGCAAGAGAAAGTGCATGAATAAAATGTTAATTATTGCTCAGTTTGCTACATCTATTTGCTTTAACACTGCATATGGAACAAACAATGCTTATATAACTTAATAGTGCAAGATCAACTTTCAAAAAACAAACAAAAAAACATCAATGGTATATGAAATAGAATTAAAATAAAAAAAATGAATGCCTCTTTTCTAATTGCAGCCTTCTCAGGTAAATATCAACTTTAAGTTTTTCCACAGGCTAATAAATTTGAACAATAATGGGGTGGGTGGGGTTGGGGGGTGGGGTTTAGTGCTAGTAGGGGGTTTATATTGTAACGTCCCGGAAGAGTTAGTGCTGGGTATATGTTCTGTTGAGTTTATGTTGTGATACGGTGCGGTTGTTCTGCCGAAATGTGTTTGTCATTCTTGTTTGGTGTGGGTTGACAGTGTGGCGCATATTTGTAACACTGTTAAAGTTGTTTATACGGCCACCCTGAGTGTGACCTGTATGGCTGTTGACCAAGTATGCGATGCATTCACTTATGTGTGTTTAAGTACCGCTTATAGTATGTGGCTCTGCCGGCACGCTGTTTGTATGGAGACAAAGTGGGCGTAGAGGATGCCAAAAGCAGTGCCTTTAAGGCACGCCCCCAACATTGTTGTCCATGTGGAAATCGGAAGAAGTTCAGGAGAATGGTTGCCCTGGGAGATTTTCGGGAGGGGCACTGAACTTTGGGAGTCTCCCGGGAAAATCGGGAGGGTTGGCAAGTATGAGTATTAGCGGTGAAAGCGGTGTTACAGCAGCACCGCTGCTGTATAGTACCGGCGGGCCAGCTCTAATGTTAATTTGATATTGCCTCAAGGGCCAAATGAAACTGAACACAACCAAAAATGACATTGCGCATCTTGATGACGTCACTCATATTTCTACGCCTTGTAATCCACATAAAATATAGTTACGTAAACACAATTAACAATGGGGCCCACAGTGATATTGATAGATGCATTGTATTAACCATTCTTACTATAGTGAAAACAAGGACTGTTTTCACTGCTGGACTCTAGAAAGAGGTTCCGCAGCCTCCGAACCAGAACCTCCAGGTTCTGTAACAGCTTCTTTCCTCAGGCCGTAAGATTCTCGAACGCATCATAATCATTCCCTCAATTCCGCCCCAAAAATGGATTAACTCACTGGAATATAAAGACAATATAACATACATTTATAATTGTGGATGCATATGCAATATCAATCAATCAATCAATGTTTACTTATATAGCCCTAAATCACTAGTGTCTCAAAGGGCTGCACAAACCACCACGACATCCTCGATAGGCCCACATAAGGGCAAGGAAAACTCACACCCAGTGGGACATTGGTGACAATAATGACCCAGTGGGACGTCGGTGACAATGATGACTATGAGAACCTTAGAGAGGAGGAAAGCAATGGATGTCGAGCGGGTCTAACATGATACTGTGAAAGTTCAATCCACAATGGATCCAACACAGTCGCGAGAGTCCAGTCCAAAGCGGATCCAACACAGCAGCGAGAGTCTCGTTCACAGCGGAGCCAGCAGGAAACAATCCCAAGCGGAGGTGGATCAGCAGCGCAGAGATGTCCCCAGCCGATACACAGGCAAGCAGTACATGGCCACCGGATCGGACCGGACCCCCTCCACAAGGGAGAGTGGGACATAGAAGAAAAAGAAAAGAAACGGCAGATCAACTGGTCTAAAAAGGGAGTCTATTTAAAGGCTAGAGTATACAAATGAGTTTTAAGGTGAGACTTAAATGCTTCTACTGAGGTGGCATCTCGAACTGTTACCGGGAGGGCATTCCAGAGTACTGGAGCCCGAACGGAAAACGCTCTATAGCCCGCAGACTTTTTTTGGGCTTTGGGAATCACTAACAAGCCGGAGTCCTTTGAACGCAGATTTCTTGCCGGGACATATGGTACAATACAATCGGCAAGATAGGATGGAGCTAGACCGTGTAGTATTTTATACGTAAGTACTAAAACCTTAAAGTCACATCTTAAGTGCACAGGAAGCCAGTGCAGGTGAGCCAGTACAGGCGTAATGTGATCAAACTTTCTTGTTCTTGTCAAAAGTCTAGCAGCCGCATTTTGTACCAACTGTAATATTTTAATGCTAGACATGGGGAGACCCGAAAATAATACGTTACAGTAGTCGAGGCGAGACATAACAAACGCATGGATAATGATCTCAGCGTCTTTAGTGGACAGAATGGAGCGAATTTTAGCGATATTACGGAGATGAAAGAAGGCCGTTTTAGTAACGCTTTTAATGTGTGCCTCAAAGGAGAGAGTTGGGTCGAAGATAATACCCAGATTCTTTACCGTGTCGCCTTGTTTAATTGTTTGGTTGTCAAATGTTAGAGTTGTATTATTAAATAGAGTTCGGTGTCTAGCAGGACCGATAATCAGCATTTCCGTTTTTTTGGCGTTGAGTTGCAAAAAGTTAGCGGACATCCATTGTTTAATTTCATTAAGACACGCCTCCAGCTGACTACAATCCGGCGTGTTGGTCAGCTTTAGGGGCATGTAGAGTTGGGTGTCATCAGCATAACAGTGAAAGCTAATATCGTATTTGCGTATGATGTCACCTAGCGGCAGCATGTAGATGCTGAAGAGTGCAGGGCCAAGGACCGAACCCTGGGGAACTCCACACGTTACCTTAACGTAGTCCGAGGTCACATTGTTATGGGAGACACACTGCATCCTATCAGTAAGATAAGAGTTAAACCAAGACAGGGCTAAGTCTGACATACCAATTCGTGTTTTGATACGTTCTGATAAAATATTATGATCGACGGTATCGAAAGCAGCGCTAAGATCGAGGAGCAGCAACATAGATGACGCATCAGAATCCATCGTTAGCAATAGATCATTAGTCATTTTTGCGAGGGCTGTCTCCGTGGAGTGATTTGCCCTGAAACCGGATTGAAAGGTTTCACATAGATTGTTAGACGCTAAGTGTTCATTTAACTGCTCCGCAACAATTTTTTCAAGGATTTTTTAAATAAAGGGAAGGTGAGACACCGGTCGGTAGTTTACCATGAGGTCAGGATCGAGGTTAGGTCTTTTACGAAGAGGATGAATAACCACTTTTTTGAATGCTAGGGGAACAGTGCCCGAGGAGAGTGATAAGTTTATAATATTTAGCACTGATGGACCTAATAATACAAAGAGCTCCTTGATCAGTTTCCCAGGAAGAGGGTCAAGTAAACATGTTGTCTGTTTTATTCCATTTACACGTTGTAACAATTCCTCTAATGTTATTTCCTCAAAACGAGAGAAACTATTTTGGAGGGCAGTATCCGCCGTATATACCATCGTATCAGTGTTAATAGAACCCCGTTGTAGCTGGGACGCATTGTCTTTAATCTCCTTTCTAATGACTTCAATTTTCTTACTAAAGAATTGCATAAAGTCATCAGCTGAGTGGGTTGAGCTACTGGAAGGGGTCCCTTGTTGGGTTAGTGATGCTACCGTACTAAACAAAAATTTAGGATCGTTTTTATTACGGTGGATGAGATTTGAGTAATATTTAGCTTTAGCTAAGGTAAGCATGCGTTTATAAGTTATTAAACCATCACTCCATGCTTGATGGTGCACCTCAAGTTTAGTCGTGCGCCATTTGCGTTCCAGCTTTCTACATAATAATTTCTGAGCTCTAGTTTCTTCTGTAAACCACGGGGTGCGCTTTTTTGGAGCCTTTTTTAACTTTAGCGGTGCTATGTTATCAATGGTTTCGCGCAGGGCGTCGTTAAAGTTGTTAGTGAGGTTATCAATAGAGCCCACATACTTTGGGAATGGTGCCATTACCGAGGGCAGTAGGTCAGCAAGAGTTGTCGTTGTGGCTGTATTAATGTTGCGGCTGCTATAGCAGTTATTATTATTATTAGTTTGACGAACATGCGTCTGAACCTCGAATTTTATAAGGTAATGATCAGACAATACTTTACTATACGGGAGTATCGCAACTTTGGAAACGGTGATACCCCTGACAAGCACTAGGTCTATCGTATTACCGTTGCGATGCGTGGGTTCATTTATTATTTGTGTGAGACCACAGCTATGAATTACAGTCTGGAGCGCTACGCACGGTGGGTCCGATGGGGTATTCATATGGATATTAAAGTCCCCCATTATGATTATATTATCGGCGTGTGTCACTAGATCAGCAACAAACTCTGAGAATTCATTGATAAAGTCCGAATAGGGCCCCGGGGGGCGGTAGATAACAGCCAGGTGTAGAGGCAGCGGTGTGACAGACCTCATAGTAAGCACCTCAAACGATTTATATGTATTATTTATGTTAGGACTAAGGTTAAAGTTTTCGTTGTATATTAGTGCGACCCCCCCACCCCTTTTGAGCGGACGGGCAATATGCGCATGTGTAAAGTTAGGAGGACATGCCTCATTTAGCGCAAAAAAGTCGTTTGGTTTAAGCCAGGTTTCGCTGAGACCGATGACGTTAAGATTGTTTTCTCTGATGATATCATTAACTAATAACGTTTTGGGAGACAATGATCTTATGTTTAAAAAACCTATATTATAGGTAGTGGGCTGTTTCAGGGAATTTTTGATCAATTTATCCGTAGTAGCAATATTAATAATGTTGTGTTTATTATGCCCAGTGTATTTAGTATAGTTACGACCATATCTAGGAATTGATACGACGGGAATTTTCCGATTGTTTGATTGTTGCTTTGATAAACTGCACGCATCATGGTTAGCCACCTCAGTAACGGGGATTTTCCGATTGTTTGTTTGTTGCTTTGATAAACTGCACGCATCATAGTTAGCCACCTCAGTAACGGTAATTTTCCGCTTGTTTGTTTGTTGCTTTGATAAACTGCACGCATCATGGTTAGCCACCTCGGTAAAACACATGTCCAACTCTGAAACACTCAAAGCAGAAAAAACGTGTTCTAATTTAACTGACTCCTTACCCAGACCAGTAGTCTCGCATTTTCCATTTAAATCCGTCTGCAGGATGGAGGGAAGTGGTGTTCTGTGGGGATTAGCCTTCTGCTTTGTTTTTAGCCCCGCTCGACATCCGCGTTTCCGATCACACCGCTGGCGTCTGCTCCGTAGACGGCCCCCGCTGCTACTAGACTCCCCTGCTTCACAGGCCGCTGGATGTAGCCGCCGACGTATTCCCATGCTAGTTAGCAAGTCTAGCACGCAAGCGTCTATCAGTCCAAAACGGCCCGATATGTCCACATCCAGAAGTGTCTGGCGGTCGTACGTGATCACGGAGTGACCACGATGTGAGCCAGCCATAAAGTTTGTGGAATTGTCCGGTATTTCTGCCAAATGTTCCATCTTTAGCAGAGGCTCCGCAATGTTGCAGCCCGTACGGGCGCCGCCATCTTGGAATATCGTGGTATAGTGCAACATATTTATCTGTACAGTAATCTATTTATTTTTACCTGCACCGTATTGCATTTTTATCCTGCACTACCATGAGCTAATGCAACAACATTTTGTTCTTATCTTTACTGTAAAGTTCAAATTTGAATGACAAAAAAAAACAAGTCTAAATCAATAGTAGTGTCAGATTACCAACAAAAGTAGTAATACCAAATTTTCTGGACAATAATCCGCACATTTTTTCCCCAAGATTTGAACCCTGCTGTTTATACAAAGGTGCAGTTAATCTATGGATTTGTTTTCGCTAACAACCATTATGTTTTGTATACAAAAAACTTAAATAGTATTAACATCGACACAGAGACTGTGTTATTGTTTGTGCTATGGCGCCATCGTTCACTCACTGCAGGTGCTGCGTGTTTGAAGTCTCTAGCATTTCCTTCTATTACGTACCTTGTGCCGGAAATATGAGTGCCATTCGATCTACTAGTCTTCCATAGCGTTTGTACTCCTTTTGTTTCTTCGTTCATCACGGGAGGGCGGTGTGGCGCAGAAGGTACAGCGGCCATTGCCAGCAACTTGAGGGTTCCAGGCTCGATTTCAGCTTTTCCCATCCTCGTCATCTCCGTTGTGTCCTTGGGTAAGACACTTCACCCTTGCTCCTGATGGGTTACGGTTAGCGCCTTACATAGTATACGCAAAGTGTATGTTGAAATAGTGTGAAAGCACTGTGAGTACCTTAAGGTGAAACACTGCTATACAAGTATAACCCATGTATCACTCCAAGTAACATTTGCAGGTTTTACAATATAACTAAAACTAGTCATACTTACTAAACCGTCACATTTTTTAAGAGAAGTGTTTTCATGCATATTTGTGTGTGCTGTCGTAATGTAATCAAGCTTGCGTCGTTAGCCTTAGCTTATATGCTAACACGTTGACAAGTGTCTGTGTTAGTATTATAAACTTACAATGGCATTCTTTTGTATTGTTTCCGTTTTCACAAATTCCTCAGTAAATTCACCAAAATGTCACAGTGGTGTTATTAAGTCTGTTTAGCAAGTTAGCATCCATAGTTAGATGCCCGTGGTGTTACAGGCATCGTCTAAAAACAACTAGGGTATCAATCAATCAATCAATCAATGTTTACTGATATAGCCCTAAATCACTAGTGTCTCAAAGGGCTGCACAAACCACTACGACATCCTCGGTAGGCCCACATAAGGGCAAGGAAAACTCACACCCAGTGGGACATCGGTGACAATAATGACTATGAGAACCTTGGAGAGGAGGAAAGCAATGGATGTCGAGCGGGTCTAACATGATACTGTGAAATATTTCTATATATGTAAATATTTATATCTATGTATGTAAATATTTATATGTAAATATATGTAAATATTTCAGAAATATTTTTGTGTAAATATCTTATTTAGGAATGTGTAAATGTACACCTGATAAATTTGGTCCGGCTAATAGGTTTTATATAAAAAAAATAAAAATAATAAAAAAAATAATTTAATGGCCGCGGCTTACACACCAGTGCGGGCCATAGTCTAGAATAAACTGTAATGTATTGTACATGACTAAAAACGACACAGCTTTACCTTTTAAACCTTATCTAAATAAAATAACCCATAAAAGATTCATAATAATATACAGTCAAGAGTGATAATTGTAATCACAGCAATGCATGGTGGGAAACACTTGCTCTTCAGACGCGTGTTCATATTTCCCAAATCCTACGGATTTTCTGCAAAAGACTCCCTGAAAGGTCCTTTGCACATCCTGACTAAAGTTACAAATCTCCCAAACTCTGCTCTTTTTGAGTGCATATAAAATAATATAGCTTTTACCCAGGTGTTAAACGGATGACGAGGAAGTCATTGACTATGAACTACTTCATTGAAACGAGCACAGATAATATGCACAGCTGGCTCAGTGTGCACACAAAGCAGCTTTCTCCCATAGTATCTCTCCCTCTGTTTTTCTGGTGCTTACCATGCAAGAACGAATAAACACAAACAGAGATATTTTAAATCGGAAAAGTTCAACTTATAATGTTCAGCCCGTGACTACTGAATTTCAGGCCCCTGTGCGATTGAGTTTCACACCCCTAACAACACATAATAATGACAATACTGTATCTAACGGAGAAAAGAATGTTAATGCAACTAAAACTCCTGTGAAGATTTAGTCGTTATAATTACCATCTAATTTACGCTTAGAACACCTGCACCTGTTGGTGTTACAGACAACCGCATAGTTCACAGTACTGAGATGCAAAAGGTGTGGAGATTACATGTTAAATATGAGCGTCTCTTTAGTCTCATCTTAAATAAGCACATTATAATGCACTTAAACACATACTTAACAGCTGTCCTATAGTGGTCATATGTTATTTCCCTGCAGGGCCGAAGCAGAATTGTATTTAGCGTCCACCCCGTTACATTTTTACACATTTTATTATTCATTTGATTTTTTTTAAAATACTATTTTCAATACAAACTTGAACTTAAATTGATGCACACACCCAACATTTAAACAGTTAAACCCATTGAAACGTATTGATATTCACTGAACTGGCAGAGTACAATATCCTGAAAATGTAAATAAATTTAAAAAATATATATATTTGTTATTTAAAAAAATATATATATTTGTGGGCTTCACGGTGGGAGAGGGGTTAGTGCGTCTGCCTCACAATACGAAGGTCCTGCAGTCCTGGGTTCAAATCCAGGCTCGGGATCTTTCTGTGTGGAGTTTGCATGTTCTCCCCGTGAATGCGTGGGTTCCCTCCGGGTACTCCGGCTTCCTCCCACTTCCAAAGACATGCACCTGGGGATAGGTTGATTGGCAACACTAAATTGGCCCTAGTGTGTGAATGTGAGTGTGAATGTTGTCTGTCTATCTGTGTTGGCCCTGCGATGAGGTGGCGACTTGTCCAGGGTGTACCCTGCCTTCCGCCCGATTGTAGCTGAGATAGGCGCCAGCGCCCCCCGCGACCCCGAAAGGGAATAAGCGGTAGAAAATGGATGGATGGATATATATTTGTTTAAAGGACAAAGAAAACATCTACCAACAATATTCAAAACCAATTTGTAAAAAGAGTACATAATTATGAAAATGTAAATAAATTATAAAAAAATATATATATGTTCAAAGGACATAGAAAACGTCTATCAAACAACATTCAAAACCGATTTGTAAAAAGAGAACATAATTATTACACCTGTGTGGCATCGTGGTACCGGGTTCGATTCCCTCGAGGATGCGTCAAAATTGAAAACAGCAAAGGTAAGTTTTAACAGATTTATTCTACAAAAAGGATCTAAGAAACAAAAAACTGGATCTAACAAAAGGAAACCAAAGACGCTAGTATGAGAACTAGGTGATACAAAGTGCAAACTAAACTGACCCGTAGGCACAAAAGACAAAACAAAACATTCAGCATGAGAACTGGAATGAACAATGGCTAGCGTGAAAAGCTTAGCGAGGATATACATACATGAAAGTATTGCAGGCGTAACTCGTTGCGTGAAAAGAAAAAATTAGAGTCCCAGAAAGAATAAACAGAAGAGGCTGGCTTATAAAGGGAAGGTGATTAACAGAGAACAGGTGTGCAGGAACTGGGAGTAGCAGCTGAAACTAATAAGTAACCATGGTGATGGATTAAACGGGAAATAAATGGATCAAACGGAGAATGAGAACAAAGATGGGAAAATAAACAATAATATGTGAAGATCCGAGTCACGGATCGCAACAACAATTCTAATTTAAAAGCACCTGAGATTTTAAAAAAAAACAAAAAAACTTGTTTTAGAACAGTGACAATGGAAATTCAAGTGTTAATGTATGAAATAAACTTGCAAAAAAAAAAAATCTCTCTGTATTTAGAAAATGTAAATATCATGATGAAAATATGTGACTTTGAGTCAACATATGGGCTTCACGGTGGAAGAGGGGTTAGTGCGTCTGCCTCACAATACGAAGTTCCTGCAGTCCTGGGTTCAAATCCAGAATCGGGATCTTTCTGTGTGGAGTTTGCATGTTCTCCCCGTGAATGCGTGGGTTCCCTCCGGGTACTCCGGCTTCCTACCACTTCCAAAGACATGCACCTGGGGATAGGTTGATTGGCAACACTAAATTGGCCCTAGTGTGTGAATGTGAGTGTGAATGTTGTCTGTCTATCTGTGTTGGCCCTGCGATGAGGTGGCGACTTGTCCAGGGTGTACCCTGCCTTTCGCCCGATTGTAGCTGAGATAGGCGCCAGCTTCCCCCCGTGACCCCGAAAGGGAATAAGCGGTAGAAAATTGTTGGAGTCAACATATTAATATTATTGTTTTTTGTTTTTTTTTGTAATGTTTGGTGTTTGTTACAAAATGAGAAATATGGCCTAATAATCATCTGAGTTAAATAGCTAATGTTGTATGTGTGTGACTAGGGGGCAGATATTGCGAGTTTATATTCCTTTCTGCTCCTTTAATTCCCAATTTATTTTAATGTCGTATCAATTATTTTTATTTGGTCGTGGAGGTTGCCTCCCAGAGGGTTCGGCTAATCACACACGTGAGCTGGAGACCGGCGTTCCGGGATGAACAAAGTTTTATTTGGCATCAAAGTTCTAGCACCACACTTGACTTCTCAGTCCAACTCCTCCGTGTTCCGCATGCTTCCGTCTCTCCAAGCCCTCCTTCTCCTCCTACTCCCGGCCACTACTGATAAGAATAACAGGTGATTGGACAAGTAGTCCCAGCTGGGCAACTTAATCACCTGTCAGCTGTGTTCTAAATCCATCCCTGGCACACCACGCTCCTGCAGCAAGCGTGCTGACCACGCCCCCCCTCCACATTGGTATTGAGTGAATCGAATAAAAATGGAATTTGAAAAGTTTTGTACTAATTTAGACGTATGAGAAATAATATCACAAATTGAACATTTAAATAATGTTTGTGGCACATAACTGGCTATGGTTGGATGTCAGTCTGTTTAAAGGGGAACATTATCACAATTTCAGAAGGTTTAAAACCAATAAAAATCCGTTCCCAGTGGCTTTTTTTATTTTTCGAAGATTTTTTCAAAATTTTACCCATCACGCAATATCCCGAAAAACTGCTTCAAAGTGCCTGATTTTTACCATTGCTATATCCACCCGTCCATTTTCCTGTGACGTCACTGCGTGATGCCAATACAAACAAACATGGCGGATAGAACAGAAAGATATAGCGACATTAGCTCGGATTCAGACTCGGATTTCAGCGCCGTAAGCGATTCAACAGATTACGCATGTATTGAAATGGATGGTTGGAGTGTGGAGGCAGATTAGGAAAACAAAATTGAAGAAGAAACTGAAGCTATTGAGCCATATCACGACAGACAACGGCAACGAGGACAAATTCGGCAATCGCCTTCTAACCAACGATTGCATCTTTTGACCACTGGTGTAACTTGAATCCGTCGATTGGTATGTGTTTGTTTGGCATCAAATGTGGGTGGAGGGAAAGGCTGGATGCAAATATAGCTACAAATGAGGCATAATGATGCAATATCTACATACAGCTAGCCTAAATAGCATGTTAGCATCAATTAGCTTGCAGTCATGCTGTGCGCAAATATGTCTGATTAGCACATAAGTCAATAACATCAACAACACTCACCTTTGTGATTTCGTTGACTTTATCGTTGGAAATGCATCTGCTTTGAGTGTTGCAGGATATCCACACATCTCTGTCGTAGCATCGCTATCGTCGGTAGCGATGCTACGACAGAACAGAACAAACGAGGGACTTTCGCATCTTTCGACAACTGGTGCAACTTGAATCCGTCGATTGGTATGTGTTTGTTTGGCATTAAATGTGGGTGGAGGGAAAGGCTGGATGCAAATATTGCTAAAAATGAGGCATATGATGCAATATGTACATACAGCTAGCCTAAATAGCATGTTAGCATCAATTAGCATGCCGTGACCATTGGTATGTCTGATTAGCACACTCCACGTAAGTCAACTTGAATCCGTCTCTGTTCATGTTGTTACACCCTCCGACAACACACTGACGAGGCATGATGTCTCCAAGGTACGGAAAACAGTCGAAAAAAAGGAAAATAACAGAGCTGATTTGACCTGGTGTGTGTAATATGTTTGAGAAAATGGCGGGTTGCTTCCTGTTGTGACGTCACGGGTGAAAGGTCATCGCTCCGACAGCGAATAATTGAAAGGCGTTTCAATCGCCAAATTCACCCTTTTAGAGTTCGGAAATCGGTTAAAAACACATATGGTCTTTTTTCTGCAACATCACGGTATATATTGACGCTTACATAGGTCTGGTGATAATGTTCCCCTTTAACAGCCCAGCATTAACACTGTGCGCCAGGGGGGCAATGAGAATTTGTCTTAATAATGATATAACAGGAAAGGGCTTGGAATATGTTTGCTGTAAAAATGTCAAAAGAAGCGCCTTATCATTATTTGCTTATAGGAAAGGGCGGCCTTGTTTCTATGCCAAGCTCATGTCCTCTGATACCTTCTCCAATGCTGCCGCCATTGACTGGCATTCTAGCATGCATGCTGATGTTTCTCTTTCTGATACCGAGCTCAGTGAGTCCTTTTAGGCTGAATGTAGGCTGAAAACTGATTCTTCTTAGGCTCAGCAGGCCTTTTTTTTTGGTCTGAGCTACGTCTTTTAGGTGAAGCAGTACATCACACTCTAGGAATGTGTTAACTGTGCAGTCAGGATTTATTTAAAAAAAATTTTTGGAGAAACATGTTCCAACTGAGTTCAGACATTTTATTCTTGAGGATTCTTTTTTTTTTTTTTTTCTCTCTTGCTTTAAGCACTGACAAGGAAGTTGTGTTTTTATCCGCATCCATGGTCATACATGGATGCAGATAATGTCATGTTGCTACTGGACTTATTCTGCGACCCGCTATTATAGTCTTACTAAGAACATTTTAATTTTGGAATAAAGCAGCCTTTTAAAACATTTATGCCATATTTGTTTAAACATAAGTACATGTACAGTATATGCAAAAATGTAAGAAGGCCATTTTAAGAAATCTATGAGGAGGAACAGGATAACTTCATGTTTAAGAAATCAATGAAGTAAAACTAATAGTTCACATATTTAAAACAAATATGTCAAAAAAATATTTTTCACACATATTTATTAGTTTTATTTTTTTTTACCAGCTACCCACAACTCTAACAAAACAAGTAAACAACCAAATTTTAGGTCCTGATACATTTAAATTGATACGGTAGCAATTCCCGGTACTTGGGAATCGATACACATACATTTGCGGTACTTTTGTGACTGAAATAATGAAATCTATTTTTTATTTAATGTTTTAAAATGAAGTGATTATGGTAACTGTGCTGTCTAGTTGTTGTATTGTGAGTCTATTTTGCAAGCATTATAGACTTTGCATGCAGTTGCAATTTCAAGGCATTAGATGGCAGTAGTGTTTAGGCTTTGATTGATTGATTGATTGATACTTTTATTAGTAGATTGCACAGTATAGTACATATTCCGTACAATTGACCACTAAATGGTAACACCCGAATAAGTTTTTCAACTTGTTTAAGTCGGGGTCCACGTTAATCAATTCATGGCTACAGTGTGTTGCCTAGGTAGGAAGTTGTCTTTGCAAGTCTTTTCGTTTGTGGAGTCCTAAAAAGTGTTTGTACTGTAAGTACTGTAATTATTACAAACAAGCAATTTGTTCGTCACATCCTCGTTGTAGTTTTAATTACCATATTTGGTGGTGTTGAAATCGCCATGTAAAATTGCTAATCGATAGCATACCTATACTATGTCCAATGTAAATTAAAGGCCTACTGAAACCCACTACTACCGACCACGCAGTCTGATAGTTTATATATCAATGATGAAATCTTAACATTGCAACACATGCCAATATGGCCGGTTTAGTTTACTAAATTGCAATTTTAAATTTCGCGCGGAACGTTGCGGTATGATGACGCGTGCGCGTGACGTCACGCATTGTAGAGGACACTTTGGTCCAGCACCGTTCACAGCTATAAGTCGTCTCTTTTCATCGCATAATTCCACTGTATTATAGACATCTGTGTTGCAGAATCTTTTGCAATTTGTTCACTTAATAATAGAGACGTCAAAGAAGAAAGATGTAGGTGGGAAGCGGTGTATTGCGGCCACCTTTAGCAACACAAACACAGCCAGTGTTTCCTTGTTTCCTTGTTTACATTCCCGAAAGATGACGTTGAAGCTTTACTATGGAACAGAGCGGTCAAGCGAACAGGGTTCCCTACCACATGTCAACCGGCAGGTTTCGGTGAGAAAATGGTGGTAATAAGTTGGCTCTTACCATAGACATGAGCGGAGAATTACATCGTTCCTCCTGCACTTGTCAAAGAGGCAGCTGCGGAATCTCTTGCCTCCTTCCACCGGCCACCCCCGACCATCGGATGCTTCCACCGTGGAGGAGGGGGAAAAAAAAAATCTCAGCCCGGCTCCACTGGCTGCCTTCGCCTCGTCGAGAAACGTAGCTTCCCTCGGAGACACTGGTGATTAACAAACCCGTGGCCACACTCCTCCGACTTTCAGGTTGTACAGGTACGGCCATATAATCTCACTAAAACACTAGTAACACAATAAGCAGATAAGGGATTTTCCAGAATTATCCAAGTAAATTTGTCTAATAACATCTGAATCGCTCTGCTGTCTATTTTTTTTTTTGTAGTCCTTCACTCTCACTTTCCTCATCCACGAATCTTTCATCCTTGCTCAAATTGATGGGGAAATTGTCGCTTTCTCATTCCGAATCGCTCTCTCTGCTGGTGGCCGTGGTTGTAAACAATGTGCAGATGTGAGGAGCCCCACAACCCGTTACGTCACTCGCACATCGTCTGCTACTTCCGGTACAGGCAAGGCTTTTTTATTAGCGACCAAAAGTTGCGAACTTTATCGTGGATGTTCTCTACTTAAGCCTTACAGCAAAACTATGGCAATACCGCAAAATGATCAAGTATGACACATAGAATGGACCTGCTATCCCCGTTTAAATAAGAAAATCTCATTTCAGTAGGCCTTTAACATTGTTTACTAATGCCTTCTTCTTGCTTTGTTGGCATAGACCAGTGGTTCTCACACTTTTTTCATCAAGTAGTGCTACAGAAAACACTTGGCTCTACAAGTACCACCCTAATTACTTAACATTGAAATACAGTTACGTAGTAGGCCTAGGTATTAAAAACAAAGCAGGTGTAATTACTGTTTTGCCCACTGTAACATTACACAGAGTTTGAATAGTAGCACTGTGATAACGGCTCAAGTCACATTACAACATTCAATTAAGTGAGTGTTTGGTGTACCACTACATCGAGCCTACATACCACTAGTGTTACCAGTACCACAGTTGTTTGTGTTTTAGTTTCTCCTATGTGTGTTTAGTATTTCCTGTCCTTAGTTCCTGTCAGCACTCTTATTTTGGTTCAGCTTCCTGTTTGTCTCCCTGAGTGCTTTGTTTCCCCTCAGCTGTGGCTGATTGGCACCTGGCCACACCTGATGTCAATCAGCCAGCTCCTATTTTACCTCCTTTGTTCCTCCAGTCAGTGCTGGATTATTGTCTTGTCGATGTCGCTCCCTGTCGTGTCGTGTCGTGTCGATGTCATCATTACAGCTACTACCTGTCGTGCTACTATTTGTTCTTGTCGTCATAGCGGTAAGCTGTTCCTGTTAGCTATTTGTAGTTAGTTTTCTCCTAGCTTTTTGGTTTCGTGTTTTCTTGTTAGTCATTAGCGGTTTCCAGTTTTTCTGTTTCCTGCTAGATACCTGTTAGCTTCCACGCTAGGTCTTTTGTTTGTTATCCGCCCACGTGCGCGCTTTTGGTTTGAACTCTTTGTTTGGTTTTGTTCTAGTTGTTTATATTAAAACCATGTTTTCTCACTCCATGCCTGCCTCCTTCTCTGGATCTCGGGGTTCGTCAACAACAAACTTTGACAATAGTTAGAGAATCACTGGCATAGACATTTGTAACATTTCCTAGAGGCAGTTCGACTGAGATCACCCGTGCAGAAAAGGTATCGAAATATGGCACTGTTTCATTTTACGATACCCGGTAGTATCTATGGAATTCGGTCGGTGCCTATAAAAGTACTGAACTCGGTACCCAACTCTACTTGTGAGAGTGTTTTTTCCCCAACACATATTTAGATTGTAAATATTTACTGTATTTTATGCAACATTGCAATTGTCAGACCATTTTCTTTTTTTGAACCAATAATTCTTAATGGATCATTTTATATCATGCTACTGTGCAGTTAGCGCTAGTGGCTTTTTTTGTAGCTGCAGATCAGAAGCATGAGACAAGAAGGTATATTATTACTGGAGGCCACATTCATGGTCACCGTCCTGATAGCATCAGTGGCGGACATCTTTGCACAAATTATTCATCAACCATAATGAGCATTTTAACCTTCAAGCTTTAATGTCTCTCTCTTTTTCCATAGAGTGGTATGGCGCTGGCGTATGATCCCACTTCAATGCAAAATGGGTAAGGTGGAACATTTTCTTCTCAGATTTACATATGTGTTGCCATCTTTTTTTGCCCGTGCACCTGCTAATGATGCTTTGTGCGCTTTTCAATAGCACACCTGGCCAGATGCTCGTATCGCACATAAGCCTCATGTCAGCACATCTCACACTTCCACATGCATACGGATGTATGAAACACAAATGTGCGAGCGTCGTCAGCCTCACTTAAGGCAAACCGTTTTGCTATTATCATAAAGACACTCATGTGCACTGCACGTTTCCTCCCACCTGGTCCTTTTTATAAAGCTGCTTCACACTGATTGTAAGCTCTTACTGCAAAGAGGAAAGAAAATGCGTAATCGAGAAAATCCATCCATCCATCTTTTTATCTTCTGCTAATCCTTCTCTTCAAAAGCATGATAATTTTTGTCCTTTGGTCAGTACTGTGGTATTGTAGTAGTCTGCTGCAGTGGAAAAGTCAAAGGTCAAACAAAAAGCATTTTAGAAGGCTATAGAAATTAATAAAACTGTATAATAAGAATAGATAGATGTATTTATTGCAGGGATAATCATCTAAGTGTTTTGGGGTTTTTTTTAGGTGGGGGGGCACATTACCAGATACCTAACGACGGGGTGGGGGCGGAACTTTCCCCTCACCAGCATCTTTTACAGTGGACATTTCATTTTGTTCTATTCATTGTTTTGTTTTTATTCATATTTTTAAGGACCTTCTGCAAAAAAGATTGTCAAAGACCATCCCTACGGCAGGGGTCACCAACCTTTTTGAAACCATGAGCCACTTCTTGGGTACTGATTAATGCGAAGGGCTACCAGTTTGATACACCCATCCATCCATCCATCATCTTCCGCTTATCCGAGGTCGGGTCGCGGGGGCAGCAGCCTAAGCAGGGAAGCCCAGACTTCCCTATCTCCAGCCACTTCGTCTAGCTCTTCCCGGGGGATCCCGAGGCGTTCCCAGGCCAGCCGGGAGACATAGTCTCTCCAACGTGTCCTGGGTCTTCCCCGTGGCCTCCTACCAGCTGGACGTGCCCTAAACACATCCCTAGGGAGGCGTTCGGGTGGCATCCTGACCAGATGCCCGAACCACCTCATCTGGCTCCTCTCGATGTGGAGGAGCAGCGGCTTTACGTTGAGCTCCTCCCGGATGGCAGAGCTTCTCACCCTATCTCTAAGGGAGAGCCCCGCCACCCGGCGGAGGAAACTCATTTCGGCCGCTTGTACCCGTGATCTAATCCTTTCGGTCATGACCCAAAACTCATGACCATAGGTGAGGATGGGAACGTAGATCGACCGGTAAATTGAGAGCTTTGCCTTCCGGCTCAGCTCCTTCTTCACCACAACGGATCGATACAACGTCCGCATTACTGAAGACGCCGCACCGATCCGCCTGTCGATCTCACGATCCACTCTTCCCCCACTCGTGAACAAGACTCGTAGGTACTTGAACTCCTCCACTTGGGGCAGGGTCTCCTCCCCAACCCGGAGATGGCACTCCACCCTTTTCCGGGCGAGAACCATGGACTCGGACTTGGAGGTGCTGATTCTCATTCCGGTCGGTTCACACTCTGCTGCGAACCGATCCAGTGAGAGCTGAAGATCCCGGCCAGATGAAGCCATCAGGACTACATCATCTGCAAAAAGCAGAGACCTAATCCCGTGGCCACCAAACCGGAACCCCTCAACGCCTTGACTGCGCCTAGAAATTCTGTCCATAAAAGTTATGAACAGAATCGGTGACAAAGGACAGCCTTGGCGGAGTCCAACCTTCACTGGAAACGTGTCCGACTTACTGCCAGCAATGCGGACCAAGCTCTGACACTGATCATACAGGGAGCGGACTGCCACAATAAGACATTCCGATACCCCATACTCTCTGAGCACTCCCCACAGGACTTCCCGAGGGACACGGTCGAATGCCTTCTCCAAGTCCACAAAGCACATGTAGACTGGTTGGGCAAACTCCCATGCACCCTCAAGAACCCTGCCGAGAGTATAGAGCTGGTCCACAGTTCCTCGACCAGGACGAAAACCACACTGTTCCTCCTGAATCCGAGGTTCGACTATCCGGCGAAGCCTCCTCTCCAGTACACCTGAATAAACCTTACCGGGAAGGCTGAGGAGTGTGATCCCACGATAGTTGGAACACACCCTCCGGTCCCCCTTCTTAAAGAGAGGGACCACCACCCCGGTCTGCCAATCCAGAGGTACCGCCCCCGATGTCCACGCGATGCTGCAGAGTCTTGTCAACCAAGACAGCCCCACAGCATCCAGAGCCTTAAGGAACTCCGGGCGGATCTCATCCACCCCCGGGGCCTTGCCGCCGAGGAGCTTTTTAACTACCTCAGCGACCTCAGCCCCAGAAATAGGAGAGTCCACTACAGATTCCCCAGGCACCGCTTCCTCAAAGAAAGACGTGTTGGTGGGATTGAGGAGGTCTTCGAAGTATTCCCTCCACCGATCCACAACATCCGCAGTCGAAGTCAGCAGAACACCATCCGCACCATAACGGTGTTGATAGTGCACTGCTTCCCCTTCCTGAGGCGCCGTATGGTGGTCCAGAATCGCTTCGAAGCCGTCCGGAAGTCGTTTTCCACGGCTTCCCCGAACTCTTCCCATGTCCGAGTTTTTGCCTCCGCGACTGCTAAAGCTGCACACCGCTTGGCCCGTCGGTACCCGTCCACTGCCTCCGGAGTCCTATGAGCCAAAAGAACCCGATAGGACTCCTTCTTCAGCTTGACGGCATCCCTCACTGCTGGTGTCCACCAACGGGTTCTGGGATTACCGCCACGACAGGCACCAACAACCTTGCGGCCACAGCTCCAATCAGCCGCCTCGACAATAGAGGTTCGGAACATGGTCCACTCGGACTCAATGTCCCGCACCTCCCTCGTGACATGTTGTTTGATACACACTTAAAGGAATTGCCAGAAATAGCTAATTTGCTCAATTTACCTTTAATAAATAAATCTATATATATTTTTTTTTTTAAAAAAGGGTATTTCTGTCTGTCATTCCGTCGTACATTTTTTTTCCTTTTACGGAAGGTTTTTTTTGTAGAGAATAAATTATGAAAAAAACACTTAATTGAACGGTTTAAAAGAGGAGAAAACACGAAAAAAATGAAAATTTAATTTTGAAACATAGTTTTTCTTCAATTTTGACTCTTTAAAATTCAAAATTCAACCGAAAAAAATAAAGAGAAAAACTAACTAATTTGAATATTTTTGAAAAAAATAAAAGAATTTATGGAACACCATTAGTAATTTTTCCTGATTCAGATTAATTTTAGAATTTTGATGACATGTTTTGAATAGGTTAAAATCCAATCTGCACTTTGTTAGAATATATAACAAATTGGACCAAGCTATATTTCTAACAAGGACAAATCATTATTTATTCTAAATTTCCCAGAACATTTTTAAACGAAATTTAAAAGAAATTCAGAAGACTTTGAAATACGATTCAAATTTGATCCTACAGATTTTTCAGATTTGCCAGAATAATTTTTTGGAATTTTAATCATAAGTTTGAAGAAGATAAAATGAAGAATTGAATTGAAATGTACTTATTATTGTTTACAATAAAAAAAAAGTACTTGAACATTGATTTAAATTGTGAGGAAAGAAGAGGAAGGAATTTAAAAGGTATAAAGGTATATGTGTTTGAAAATCCTAAAATAATTTTTAAAGTTGTATTTTTCTCTAAAATTGTCTTCCTGAAAGTTATAAGAAGCTAAGTAAAAAAATAAATGAATTTATTTAAACGTGTGAAGACCAAGTCTTTAAAATATTTTCTTGGATTTTCAAATTCTATTTGAGTTTTGTCTCTCTTAGAATTAAAAATGTCGAGCAAAGCGAGACCAGTTTGCTAGTAAATAAATAAAATTTAAAAAATAGAGGCAGCTCACTGGTTAGTCCTGCTATTTGAGCTATTTTTAGAACAGGCCAGCGGGTTACTCATCTGGTCCTTACAGGCTACCTGGTGCCCGCGGCCCCCGCGTTGGTGACCCCTGCCCTACGGTATAGCACTATAGTGTTTTTAAGAATGTTCTGCAAAATTTCACAGGTTTTTTTTAACAGAACTCGCGGGCCACCAGTTGAATAGTCCAAATGATGAACACAAGAAGACCCAAAATAGAAGCTTGAGGAACACTACTAGTATACGTCAGTGGTGTGCTGTCAGGGCCAGCAAGGCATTCTCTGCTGGCCCTAACATAACCAGAAATCATAATCATAATTAAAGATAAAATATTTGTTTTATTTACTTTCCGTTAATATCTCAAATAATTTCAGATTCTCTTCATGTCATGTTATGCTCGTTCCACTGCTGTTATTTTTAGTTTTAGTTTGTAGCCACAATTCAGCGGGCTTATGTTGCCATGCTGTATGAAATCTGCCCAGGGCCTTCAGAATCAACAATGCTGGCGTCCATGCACTGTCAGTGAACGGGGACATGCAGGTGATAGACGGTTGGAATAGCCAATCAAATCACAAACAGTGGCCGTGTCAGCAACTTGAGGGTTTCAGGTTTGATTCCTGGTTCCACCGTCCAAGTCACTGCCGTCGTCTCCTTGGGCAAGACACTTCACCCACCTGCTCCCAGTGCCACCCACACTGGTTTAAATGTAACTTAGATATTGGGTTTCACAATGTAAAGTGCTTTGAGTCAATAGAGAAAAGCGCTATATAAACATAATTCCCTTTACTTCAAGTTGTTGACAGTCGCTGTTCTGTTACAACTAAAACTTGTAAACCCTTGTTGTTAAAGTGTGTCATGCTTGTCCTTAAAGGCCTACTGAAATGAGATTTTCTTATTTAAACGGGGATAGCAAGTCCATTCTATGTGTCCTACTTTATCATTTCGCGATATTGCCATATTTTTGCTGAAAGGATTTAGTAGAGAACATCCACAATAAAGTGTGCAACTTTCGGTGTTAAGAGAAAAGCCCTGCCTCTACCGGAAGTCGCAGACGATGACGTCACATGTTGATGGCTCCTCACATATTCACATTGTTTTTAATGGGAGCCTCCGACAAGAGTGCCTTTCGGACCGAGAAAACAACAATTTCCCCAATAATTTGAGCGAGGATGAAAGATTTGTGTTTGAGGACTACAAAAAAAAAAAGTAACAAAAAAAAACACGATTGCATTGGGACGGATTCCGATGTTTTTAGACACATTTACTAGGATAATTCTGGGAAATCCCTTATCTTTCTATTGTGTTGCTAGTGTTTTAGTGAGTTTAACAGTACCTGATAGTCGGAGGGGTGTGTCCACGGGTGTCTTGACGCCAATGTCTCAGGGGAGTCGACGGCAGCTATGAACGGCAAAAGCTCAGCTTTTCTCCGGTAAGAAGCGACTTTTTAACCACAATTTTCTCACCGAAACCTGCCTGTTGACATTCCGTCGTGATTCATGTTCGGTTGACCGCGCTCTGATCCTTAGTAAAGTTTCACCTCCAGGAATTTTAGAGAAGGAATCACGTGTGCTTGTGTGGCTAAAGGCTAAAGCTTCCCAACTCCATCTTTCTACTGTGACTTCTCCAATATTAATTGAACAAATTGCAAAAGATTCAGCAACACAGTTGTCCAAAATACTGTGTAATTATGCCGTTAAAACAGACGACTTTTAGCTGTGTGTGTGTGCGCAGCGCTCATATTTCCTAAAAACCTGTGACGTCTTGCGTACACGTCATCATTACACGACGTTTTCAAGACGAAACTCCCGGGAAATTTAAAATTGTAATTTAGTAAACTAAAAAGGCCGTATTGGCATGTGTTGCAATGTTAATATTTCATCATTGATATATAAACTATCAGAATGCGTGGTGGGTAGTAGTGGGTTTCAGTAGGCCTTTGAATTAACATGTGTATTTGTCGCCATCATGTGGTCAGGACAGTTAATATATCTTTGAGAAGTGTGTACCTTGAATCAAATTTTTTTGACCGAAAGTTGCATAAGCCAAGCAGAGAAATTTATGGTTTATGTTTTAATTCCCGTACGTTTTATACAATTTTTAAATGCGCCAGAAAATACTCCGTTTTGTATACTGTTGTTGTGATTCAATTCCCAGTAGGGTGTGAATGTGTTCCTTTACAGTTTTTCTCCAGCAATGATCATGTGGTGACATCAATTACGGTATTTTGAGAAGTAATCATTTAACTCGGAGATCACTGAAGGCCTAGGTGGGAAATGCACGGCCTACTGATATAAATACAGAAGTTGAACAAATGACTACTGACTTGCATCTGAAGTAAACAAGTTGCAGCAACGCCTTAGTGACATAAATCACATTACGGAGAAAAGAAAACGCAACTGCCAAAAAAGAGAGGAGTTAGAGGGGTGCTTTGAGGAACACCTCAGTTATGTAAAGTTTGGATCAAAGTGTTCTGTGTCCTAGTAAGGTTAAAATGTCAACTAAGGTTTTGCCAGTGAGTTTACAGTGGTCTAAGTTCATCTCTACAACAAAAGCACCCTTGGGTTTTTAGGGATTTGCTGCAAAAATGTTTGTCTGAACTTGGGGGCTGGTATGGTGTCATTCCTGGACCTCCAGTTGAATAGCCCCGCTTTATTGTCATTGAAAATGATATATACAATGACATGTCATTTAAAGCACAATGAGAACTTTATCAAATGAATAAATACTAAGAGAAAAAAAATATTGCATTCATACTTCGCATCCATACTACATGCAAGCAAACAGTGACGAAAAAATATGCAATGAGGAAAAAAATAAGCCATTTCCTTTTTTTTTTTTTTTATAAATCCTGGCAATGGTGTAAAGGATTGGTAATTAGGCTGCAAATCCTCCCGAGGCAGGAGAGAAATGATTGACAACATGCAGCGTTTGACTAATCAGCGATCAGATGCAGGCAGACAGGCAGTTGGATGCAGGTGGAAGGAAGGTCTCCGAATCGAAAAATACACAAGGAGCGAGTAAGAGGCAGAAAATCAAAACAAAATGATCTTGTCATCTGTGAGAGGTTTGTTCCATTGCTGAAAGTATGTGTTCATTTTAATGTGTTCTTTCTAATAAAGGTTGTAGATCAAAATGGCTTTTTTTTTTAAATCTTGTATTAAAATTATGTTTAGGGCCCCAATTTGCCGAGGTAAATTCCTGGGTATAATGAATGTTGGCACTTTAATATTTAGGTGCAACTTTTAACAAAGTAGTGTGGTGGTCTTTGACCAAGGATTTTTATAGTCAACATTGATCTGTTAGATTTTACCTATCGTCGAACGTTGTTTTGTTTTTTTAGGACACAGCTAATGCGGCTAATTTGTGACACAAAAAAATGCTCATGTAAACAAATAAACACGGTTTGTAAGAGATTGGATGGTTTTGTGAGATCCGACAATCAAACTATCTAGTGCTGGCGTAATCAAAATAGTCATTTTACCACCACAACCCACTGAAGAAAAATAGTATGTAGCCACAAAAATAAAACATTTTTTTTCATTTTATTTTATTTTTTTAAAGGCAGTTGAATCCGTCCATAAATATATAAACTCTTTTTTTTTCTGAGAATATACTTATCCTCTTCCATCCATCTATGCATCCATCCTCTTGTCATCCTTACCACACACGCACAAAATCATCATTGGCGGTCACTCGAACGAGTATGGCGATCCTCCTGGTAGGGGTGTATCCCTTTATGGTGGATGCCTGTGCGTGACTTTGTTTAACGTGGGGAGGCTGGTGCACAGACAGTCACCACACGATCCTTGACAGAATCAAGTCAGAATCCAGTGGTATGGGGTCCAAGACGACTGGGGACCCTTTTCTGCTGCAGCCTTCATCCGCGATTGCAGCCATTGTGGCTGTTCTTAAATCTTCCGCCTGCTCCGCCATTGAGGTCTTCACCGTATCCCTGGCTAGGGGGCAGTCAGGTACTAGGCCTTTGCCAAGGGCCGCCTGGGGTAACAGTAGTAACCTCCTAGTGCCCCAAGACCCCATAGAGGAGCCTCCACTGCCGGATGCACTTTAACGTCATGCCCAGGACGATCACAAACACGCACGCACACACACACACACACACACGCACTCACACACACACACTCATTTTATTTTCCTTTCCTTCCTCATGCTTGTCCAATCTCCGGACTCAGCCTGTGCCCCCATTCTTGGCCTCACAGACATCTTTATAGAACTCTCGCCGACAGGAGGGAAGAGTATTGTTTAATGTCGATTAGACAGCGAGATTGACGGTAAAATCAAACTCCTCCAAATCTGAATTTTCAAATATTTGACTACGACTAAGTAGGGCTGTCTTCAAGTTGAAGAGTTGACAATTCTATTCCAAGAAGCCTGATTTGACAAAAATTCTTGCAAGTTACCGTATTTTTTGGATTACAAATCAGTTTTATTCATAGTTTGGCCGGAGGTGCGACATATGTGTGAAATTATTGACACATTACCGTAAAATATTAAATAATATTATTTATCTCATTTGCGGAAGAGACAAAGGAAATGTCAGCATTCGTCACACACAGACGTCAACCAATAAGAATTCAGCGGGGGAGGGTCATGGCAGAAGTGCATTGTGGGTCATGGAATGCTAACTGCTATATGCTATATGCTACTGCTATAGCTATTTAAATGGATCATTTCATCGTTGGCGGTAACTTATAAAAACTGAGAAGGGCAGAACAAAAATGGCACCGAAAAAGAAATCATGTGCTGCAGATTACAAGCTGGACGTAGTGAAATATGCAGCAGAAAACGACAAGAGGAAGTGGTGCATACCTTTAGAGTTGGCAGAGTTGTTTGAAAGCGACATCGAGGAAGAAGATCTCATCAGATCTATCGATTAGGAGTGACATATTGTTTGGTAAACGTATAGCATGATTTATCTGTTACAGTTATTTGAATGACTCTTACCATAATATGTTACGTTAACATACCAGGCACCTTCTCAGTTGGTTATTTATGCCTCATATAACGTACACGTATTCAGCCTGTTGTTCACTATTCTTTATTTATTTTAAATTGCCTTTCAAATGTCTATTCTTGGTGTGGGATTTTATCAAATACATTTCCCCCGAAAATGCGACTCACACTCCAGTGCGACATATATATGTTTTTTTCCTTCTTTATTATGCATTTTCGGCCGGTGTGACTTATACTCCGGAGCGATTTATAACCCGGAAAATACGGTAAGTACCTGCTGAGGCCTTCTGCATACAGTAGGTGTGTTGGAAGAATAGATTGATTGCATTCATCAAGTTTTCTTCAAATATTAGTTAGACTATTGTGTGCAGACAAATAGATTTTAGAGCGTAAGAGGTCATTCATATCTGCTTTCAATTTGGGCTGTTGCATAAGAGCAGTGGCGGGCCGCGCATTTCACACCTAGGCCTTCAGTGATGTCCCACTTTAATAAATACCTGCTATAATACTATCATTTCTGTCACCACATTACCACGGCTGGAGAAATGCTGTACAGAAACACTTACGCACTGCCATGTATTGAAACACCCCACTCACTCACTCACCTATCCCATGGCCTAGGAGGCCGTAGCGGTGTCATGGTGGATGCTTGGGCAGTCAGGGATCTCCAGCGGTCACGATCTTCTGCTGTTCATAGCAGGGTTTGGAAGCTGCAGCCAGTCCATTCTTTGATGTTGTCCATCCAGGCCTTTCTCTGCCTGCCTCGTCTCCGCTTCCCCTCTACTGTTCCCTGCAGGATGGTCTTTGACAGGGAGGTGTACCTTGTGACATGGCCAAACCAGGTCAGCTTGCGGGGTCTAACTGTTGAGACTAGAGGTTCCTGTTGATGACTGAGTTTATTTTGCTTTTGTTGACAATAATACCAACTCCATGTTGACGTCCACAGTCCGTTCCGCTATACCATATCTTGTGGCATTCTTCTGTGGTAGTCTCACCACAGCTAGTCCACCTGACCTCAGCCAAACCAAGGATGTCCCATCTGTATCTGTCTAGTTCATGGGTCAGTTCCTTCACTTTCCCACAGGCATACAGTGTGTGGACGTTCCATGTCCCAATAATGGTGTCATGTTTTAAGAGGCTGGGTGTTGATGTTGATCTTGATCTTGTCCCAGTAGTAAACTTGTCACCCCCACCCTGGAGCAAAGCAGTGGGTAGCGTGGTGGTTGTTTTTCCGGGCCTCGACTGGCGACGTGCCATAACTGAGAAACCCTATGTCGTGGATGTGGCAAAACAAGAGGAAATGTTTTTCCATCATGACTTTTCATTAGGCAAGTAAGCTTGGTGGTGCCCATCTCCTCTCCAAGCTCTACCAGGGGGCCAACGACCCCTTGGAGACATTTGTCTAGTTCAGCCTGCCGGTCGAAGCAGTTTACCGTGGTGTGGCCGCAGAAATTCTGCTACTTGGAGCCATAGACAAGAGCTGGGTGTTGGTGAGGTCCAGTAAGGTCTCAACCAGCAATCTAGCTGCGACCGTATCATCCTTAAAGGTAGTACCTCTCCAATCCACCCCAGCACCCCAATAGTGTACAAAATGTAAAAGTCAACAAACCGGCATCAGCCATTAAAACATATCTCTATGTGCTACTGTCAAAATTTAAGTAATTGTAAACATTATTTGAAATACATATATATATATATATATATTTGAACTTAAAATGTGCAGTTCCCAATGAAAGTAGTAAGCCTCGGTTGATTTGCATAGCACGTCCTGCTTTCACAACTTGTGATTAGGATGCTCACTCAATACGTGTCCATGCACTAAATTAGTCCAACTTCTCAAATAGTTCGGCCCTAAATAAGCCTACTACAGTCCGTGGAAACCCCTTAATCCGATCGTGTTCGTTTTTTGAAAAGTCGGACTAACACACCTGGATTGTGGGATTGGAAACCATATCTCCCGTCCAAAGGCAAAAACCAGTAACTCAATTTTGGTCAAAACTGAGCTGATAATAATTTTGGAGTTCCTAGATGATATGCTTTACATTAGTGTATGCGATATTGTAATTTGTTCCGTAAGTAAGCTGTTACGCACATGGCAGGACCTAGCAACTACCACATAACCGCATAGATACAACAGAAAAACCTAGTATCTCAAGGGACCAATCAGAGCTTCTTTGTCAGTCGCCTTATTGTCTTTAATGAGACATTTGCACGAATGGGGGCCGACGGTCAACCTGATTATGTGATATTATGGCACGAGGGGATATTTGGAAGATTGGCCCAGGACGTTGCAAGCACCTTCATTAAATGTATTGTTCTTGATTCTTCCCCTTGCATACTCTTTTGGGCAGATAACTGCAGAGGTCAAAATAAAAACTGGACACTCTTGCCCAATGTGCAAACGCAGAATGGGGCCCACCCGAGATTGTGATAAAATATCTGGAGAAAGGGCACACGTTCATGAGAGCAGATTCAAACCATGGCTCAATCGGCAAGAAAATCAAAGCTCAAGAAAACATCTATACGTTTGATGACTTTGTAGATCTTTGTAAGACAGCATCAAGATAGATTGGTTTTCCTTTGTTTTCTCAAAATCAGCTAGAAGTGAGTTACTAGGTATTGCCTTTGGACGGGAGATATCTCTCGAGGGGTGTGTGTGCGGCAGGAGAGGACCCTTAGTGTCACGCATGCGCCAGTTTCAACGTGCGCTATACAGCCCGGAAGCAGAAACTAATTAAATGAAAACACAGCAACAATTGTAATGAAGAGGTGACTGTTTATTTCCTTCACAAATTAAAAGAAGAAAATATTGTGAAATACATCGATGGTGGAAGAAAAGAAACAAATATTTATTTAAAAAGTAGCTTAGGAAATGTAGAATGCCCGTTAAATTCGGACTCACAAACGAAAAACAAATGAGATGAAATAGAATGAACCAGGTATATCAAAGGTGAATAATAAAGAAAAGTCCAGAAAAAATGGCAACCTTCCTCTGGATATCAGTTGGGCCACGAACGGTCTTTTCCTTCAGATTAAAAACTCTTTCCATCAATCCACATAGTCTTTCGGATTAACTTTAAGACATTCAAAAGTTTTGTTTACATGATTTTCATCTGAAAATGTATTTGAAAAAATGTATCTGTCGGTTCTTCATTGCAACCGACATGCGTCTGCCCTGCATCCGCCCAGATACATTCTTGGTAGTATCTTCATGTTCGTAGCTTAATTCAAGATAATTTCTCCATGATGTCTGCTATTTAACATCAGTATAGCCATAACAGACGTAATTTGTGCCAATATTACAGCGAATATCAGTTAAAAGAAGTTGTAAGGCTCTGCAAATGGCTAGGGTGACGTCATTAGTGAAACTGAAAAGGAATTTATTCAACCACGCTAAAAGGAAATATCGCCCCCCAGTGTACGGGAGGAACATGGTGTATGACCAATAGTCGCACTAGAGAGAGTGCATGGACACTTGGACTTCAAAGATATGTGTGAAAATACACAAAAACAAACTATTTGAGAAATCAGTCTAATTTAGTGCATGGAAATATAGTGACTTGTGACTCACTATTACTGGAGGAGGCGTACATTTCCTTCTCAATGTCACATTCAACTTTTGATCTGGTCGGCTATCACAACTATCTATGTGCCCTGTTTGCCTGCAAAACACTGACCGCAACATTTTTGATTCAGAAGGCATCGGGCAGATTTCATACAGCGCTGGCAAAACAATAGCAACACCGGAGACTAATACGACATGAAGAGAATATGATGGCAAATGAACATTTTTATATATTTAGGGAAAATAAAATAAAATACATATGAGGGCTTCACGGTGGCAGAGGGGTTAGTGTGTCTGCCTCACAATACGAAGTTCCTGCAGTCCTGGGTTCAAATCCAGGCTCGGGATCTTTCTGTGTGGAGTTTGCATGTTCTCCCCGTGAATGCGTGGGTTCCCTCCGGGTACTCCGGCTTCCTCCCACCTCCAAAATCATGCACCTGGGGATAGGTTGATTGGCAACACTATGATTGGCCCTAGTGTCTGAATGTGAGTATGAATGTTGTCTGTCTATCTGTGTTAGCCCTGCGATGAGGTGGTGACTTGTCCAGGGTGTACCCTGCCTTCCGCCCGATTGTAGCTGGGATAGGCGCCAGCGCCCCCCGCGACCCCAAAAGGGAATAAGCGGTAGAAAATGGATGGATGGAAAATACATATGAAATTAACTTTAATCAATTCATGATCATGATTTATGCTTGGCCAGCAGAGAAGGCCTTGCTGGCCATTGTCACACGGCTGGCTGTGTTTTGTTCCCCCACATCTTTAAATATACAAACCCTGTTTCCATATGAGTTGGGAAATTGTGTTAGATGTAAATATAAACAGAATACAAATATTTGCAAATCCTTTTCAACCCATATTCAATTGAATATGCTACAAAGACAACATATTTGATGTTCAAACTGATAAACATTTTTTTTTTTTGCAAATAATCATTAACTTTAGAATTTGATGCCAGCAACACGTGACAAAGAAGTTGGGAAAGGTGGAAATAAATACTGATAAAGTTGAGGAATGCTCATCAAACACTTATTTGGGAACATCCCGCAGGTGTGCAGGTTAATTGGGAACAGGTGGGTGCCATGATTGGGTTTAAAAGCAGCTTCCCAACAATTCCTCAGTCTTTCACAAGAAAGGATGGGGTGAGGTACACCCCTTTTTTCACAACTGCGTGAGCAAATAGTCAAACAGCTTAAGAACAACGTTTCTCAAAGTACAATAGCAAGAAATGCAGGGATTTCAACATCTACAGTCCATAATATCATCAAAAGGTTCAGAGAATCTGGAGAAATCACTCCACGTAAGCGGCATGGCCAGAAACCAACATTGAATGACTGTGACCTTTGATCCCTCAGACAGCACTGTATCAAAAAAAACATTAATCTCTCAAGGATATCACCACATGGGCTCAGGAACACTTCAGAAAACCACTGTCACTAAATACATTTTGTCGCTATATCTTTAAGTGCAAATTAGAGCTCTACTATGCAAAGTGAAAGCCATTTATCAACAACATCCAGGAATGCTGCCGGCTTCTCTGGGCCTGAGATCATCTAAGGTTGACTGATGTAAAGTGGAAAAGTGTTCTGTGGTCTGACGAGTCCACATTTCAAATTTTTGGGGGGAAATATTCGACATTGTGTCATCCGGACCAAAGGGGAAGCGAACCATCCAGACTGTTATCGACGCAAAGTTCAAAAGCCAGCATCTGTGATGGTATGGGGGTGCATTAGTGACCAAAGCATGGGTAACTTACACATATGTGAGGGCACCATTAATGCTGAAAGATACATACAGGTTTTGGAACAACATATGCTGCCATATAAGCGCCGTTGTTGGGTTTTTTTTACACTTACATGTTACATCTTCCCGTTAATAGTATTCTATCTTCATGCTCAGTGGCCTTTTGGTTAGAGTGTCCGCCCTGAGATAGGTAGGTTGTGAGTTCAAACCCCGGCCGAGTCATACCAAAGACTATAAAAATGGGACCCATTATCTCCCTGCTTGGCATTCAGCATCAAGGGTTAGAATTGGGGGTTAAATCACCAAATGATTCCTGTGCGTTGCACCCCTGCGGCTCACTGCTCCCCTGTGGGGATGGGTCAAATGCAGAGGATAATTTCACCGTTACTAGTGTGTGTGTGGCAATCATCGGCACTTTAACTTTATGTGTTGTTATTTATACTTTATGAATAAATTATGTGATAATGTTCATCAGTCAACTCATTGATGTTAATTTTCAATCCAGCAAGATAAAAAAATAATTTAAAACTCAAATTACAGGATTTTATTCATGTAGTTTGGTAATTTTCCTTAACTGGTGTACTAACATCATGTGGTTTATTTTTTTTTTTTTTACATATGTAACATAATCTACAAAGATACAAAGATTTGCTATTGCGACATCTAGTGGACACATTCATAACAGCAGTTTCTCTCATTAAAAAATGTTGGCTCATTTGCATACTCATCCCCTGGGCCAGATAAAACCTGTTCGCGGGGCCTGATCCGGCCTGTGGGCCGTACGTTTGACACTTCCGCCTTATTGGAAACGCAGAAAAACAACTGCTACTTTAACACAAAAAATGGTAGTCCAATTGTATATACAAGCAAGACCTTGGAGTGTTGGACTTGGAGGTTCCACTATAATACATTTTACAAGCACTGGGTGACACTGAGTGATATGTATTTCTATGTTGGTGGACAGCTCATTTGCATAGTGGATGTCACACATGCAGAAGTGGGTAGATGGGTGTTGTTGCAGTGTCACTGTAAGATTTTCATCAGCCGAGGCCCACTGCAGTTCCTCCAGCGAGACGAGAGGTTTGCTTGCTTCAAGGGGAAATTGGAGTTTGGACCTGTCTGCTATGAATGCTTCTGGTGGTGCGATCCCAGGGGACGCTTCCCTCCAGCTCCCGTTTTCTCCTCCTCCTTGTTGTATCTGCCTTCCTTCCACTTTGTGTCCCAATGTTCCCCTTTCATCAGCTCTCGTACTGTCACCCTGTTGTGCTTTCAAGCACTGCAGCATCTCTTCACAGTACTTTTACTGATTGCAAAGTTCCATCATATCCTCCTTGTGCCTTCAGTTGCTTTAACCTGTCCTCATTATTCTACTTCCGAATTGATCTGGCTTGTTTGATTAATCTTCTGGTCTATATCTATTTCCAAAGTAGCTGCTTTTTTTTTAGGTCTTCATTGATGTCTTTGTGTGTGTCTGCTCTCAGACAGACATTTGTGCGCTTATGTGCTTAAAGGGGAACATTATCACAATTTCAGAAGGGTTAAAACCAATAAAAATCAGTTCCCAGTGGCTTATTTTTTTTCAAAATTTAACCCATCATGGAATATCCCGAAAAAAGGCTTTAAAGTGCCTGATTTTGATTTTCCCTATGTGTAAATCCACCGTCCATTTTCCTGTGACGTCAGATAGTGACGCCAATACAAAAAAACAAACATGACGGATAGCACAGCAAGATATAGCGACATTAGCTCGGATTCAGACTCAGATTTCAGCGGCTTAAGCGATTCAACAGATTACGCATGTATTGAAACGGATTGTTGGAGTATGGAGGCAGATGGCAAAAACGAAATTGAAGAAGAAACTGAAGCTATTGAGCAAATAGCTATTGAAGCTATTCGGCCTTCGCCTTCTAACCAACGATTGCATCTTTTGACCACTGGAGCAACTTAAATCTGTCGATTGGTAAGTGTTTTTTTGGTATTAAATATGGGTGGAGGGAAAGGCTGGATGCAAATATAGCTACAAATGTACATACAGCTAGCCTAAATAGCATGATAGCATCGATTACCTGGCTGTCATGCCGTGACCAAATATTTCTGATTAGCACATAAGTCAATAACATCAACAAAACTCACCTTTGTGATTTTGTTGACTTTATCGTTTGAAATGCATCTGCTTTGAGTGTCGCAGGATATCCACACATCTCTGTGCCATGTCTGTCGTAGCATCGCCGGTAAAATGTGCAGACCAAACGAGGGACTTTCGCATCTTTTGACACTGGTGCAACTTAAATCTGTCGATTGGTATGTGTTTGTTTGGCCTTAAATGTGGGTGGAGGGAAAGGCTGAATACAAATATAGCTACAAATGAGGCATAACGATGCAATATGTACATACAGATAGCCTAAATAGCATGTTAGCATCAATTAGCATGCTGTGCTAATCGATGCACACTCCACGTAAATCAACTTGAATCCGTCCCTGATAATGTTGTTACCCCCTCCGACAAATCACCGATGAGGCATGATGTCTCCAAGGTACGAAAAAAAGTTGAAAAAACGGAAAATAACAGAGCTAATTTGACTTGTGCGTGTAATGTGTTTGAGAAAATGGTGGATTGCTTCCTATTGTAACGTCACGGGTGAAAGGTCATCGCTCCGACAGCGAACAATTGAAAGGCGTTCCGATCGCCAAATTCACCCTTTTAGAGTTCGGAAATCGGTTAAAAAAACATATGGTCTTTTTTTCTGCAACATCAAGGTATATATTGACGCTTACATCGGTCTGGTGATAACGTTCCCCTTTAAACCCACTGTGACCTCTCAGAGGTGATGCGGGCCCCTTTCGGCACAGCACCACGTGATTATGAAATGCTAATGCAGCTAATGAGAGAGGCGAAAAGTAAGGAATAAAAAAAGGGAGTGGGTCAAAAGGCAGATAAAGTCAGCCCAAGGAGAGGAGAGGAATCCATTACAGGTCTTTATGCGAACGACCAGGCTTTAGGGTCTGATGCCAATCTAATGTTATGGGAAGCATTTGTCCCAGACCACTTTGGCACACAACCTGTTTCTTTCTTTCTTTTTCTTGCCACCTATTACCTTTTTTGTTCTGTTCTCCCTCTCTCTTATCTGTGCCTCCTCTATTCCATCCATCTTCCCTGCCCACACACAAGCAAATCCCAGCATGCTCTTGCACACTTATTCCACTGTGCAAGTGTCTCTGCGGTTGGCACTAAATCATTAACTCATTTTTCAGGGCGTACTCCTGACAGTGCAGCTAGGTCAAACCAGGGTTTCATAAGTAGGTTTTAAATGGAATCCTGTATCAATGTTGCGTATGCAATTACATGTTCGGCGTGTTATTTAAACAGCCATACTCGAGTCCTTATTGACAGAGTGCTGCTCGGGGCTAATAGCCTCCATCAATAACCTTGGGTCTGTCCTCTATCTAGTATTTTTCTCTCTCGCCGTACACATCACTCTAATGAAAAATACAATAAACACAACGGCAGGACCGTTTATTGGCCAACTTGGCAGCGTTGACTCATTCATATTCATCAGTGATAAATTACAGTACTGTAAATGTAACTCATATGTATTCAAGAGCATTTTCTCTATTGGTCATTTCTCTATTTTGTACTTGCTGTGTTTTTCCTCTCTGCTTGTGCACAGATTGCAAAGCTCCTCTCCGAATCAGTATGCTTGCACTTGCATTCGGACTGAACAGATTTATTTCAGAGCTGCTAGAATTGTTCTCAACAATTAATGGGCAGCTGGACTCACATTTCTGATTCCAAATTGGAACTTTGAACTGAAAAATGGTTGTCATATTTAATCAGTGCAAGGGTTGGTGGGTTTATACTAGAGCAGGGAATCTTTGGGCACCTTACGATTTGACTATAAATCCATTACGTATACATCTATAATTATTATACTGGTAACACAGAAGCTATTTCAAGCCTGTTTCCCAGCAGGGAAACCTGCAAATGAGGCTTGTAGGGATTAAATACCCTACACACTATTTGTAGGCTGGTAGAGCTTCCACATCGACCTGGATAAAGTGGAAAATATGTTAGGTCAGGAAAAAACACAGAGGGTATTTAATCTCTACAAGCCTGTTTTGCATTACAAATTCACTTTACAAAGGAGAAGTGTGACATACTTGTTGCCTTATTTTTATTTGACTTTATTAAATGGATTTTTTATTATTATTTGGCACAGCCGTACCAAAGCAGGAGGGAAAAAAAAGCGGGGAAAAAAGGGAGACACGGGGAAATTTCGGGGACAAGAGGGGGATAAGACAAAGAGACTACAATAACAACCACAACAGAACACATCAGCAAATATGATATGTACTAAAATTATACTAAAAGTGATGGCAAAGAAGCAGTTAGTGAAGTAAAAAGTAATAACACAGAAATAAGGGACGGCGTGGCGCAGTGGGAGAGTGGCCGTGCGCAACCCGAGGGTCCCTGGTTCAAATCCCACCTAGTACCAACCTCGTCACGTCCGTTGTGTCCTGAGCAAGACACTTCACCCTTGCTCCTGATGGGTGCTGGTTGGCGCCTTGCATGGCAGCTCCCTCCATCAGTGTGTGAATGTGTGTGTGAATAGGTAAATGTGGAAGTAATGTCAAAGCGCTTTGAGTACCTTGAAGGTAGAAAAGCGCTATACAAGTACAACCCATTTATCATTTAAATGACAACCAACATTATTACACTACAGATGGAGCAATAAAAATATCAATAGAAATAATACTGTTGATAATGTATAAAAACAATAATTACCTCTATTATCTACAATACATTTATGTAATGATAACTTCCATCCATCCATTTTCTACCGCTTATTCCAAAAGGAATAAGCGGTGCCTATCTCAGCTACAATCGGGCAGAAGGCGGAGTACACCCTGGACAAGTCGCCAACTCATCGCAGTAATAATAACTTGAATTACAAAAAAAATATATATATAATTGGAGAGGAAGAAAGAGAAGCGAACTGTGCCGATCAAATGTTGTGGTAAACATAAAGGCAATTTCCTAACATAGTTATCTAATCTATTTACAAATACATGTGTTTCATTCACACGCCTGCTTAAAACTCCATAAACTCCACCAAGGTAAAGTGGGGTGAGAACACCTACCGTAAGTTAGAAAATGAATTTGGCCGCTACATGAACCAGAGCTGAGCCTTGACAAGAGAAATCGTGTTGTTCTAATAATTCATGAGATTTCTATTCCTGCTGCCAAGGAGGTGAACCACATTGTATTTTGGGGTAGAAGGTTGGATTCTTGTGCTGTGTGTTTTTGTGGCTTCAACACAACCAGTAGAGCACAAAAACCTGGGGTCTTGGGGGGGTTTGGGGGAGGGGTGATGTCCGTGTGAGGCCACATCACGGTCTGGCGCTTATCGCAGCCAGCGAGGAACAAACTGCATTCAGCAGGCCTGAACAGCCACACTTGAGAACTATCTAAAGGTTTGCATCTCACAGCACAGGATTTCAAGGTGCTTGCACTATCGCTGTGCAAACAAATATAATGTGAAACAGACAGAACACAATCAGGATTCAAGAAACAATTCCATCCTTGAAATCATGTGTGCTGGTGCGGCAGTGGACCAGAACTATTTAGATATCTCAATCAGTTTGGCTTGCTACTGAACCTTTGAGTCCCTTCAGTTTAGATAAAGCTTCAACTTTACAAATCGTTTCAATATGCTTCAATAAATGTAGCTTGAGTGTTGGTCCTGAGCATACATTATGAACAATTATATAACTGGCAGGTAAACATTATTATATTTTCAACACACAAAAGTTTGCTTTTATATATTAGAGTAGTCCCACAACTTAAATGGTTCCGTGACAGAGCTCTTATAAAAACACTTGTCAATGTCTCCTATTGAAATCAATTTAATTGGCGCTTGCCCCTCTAAAATAGCAAAATTTTAACATAAATAAATGCATATATTTTACAAAACTTTTGTATTAAAAAAATGAGGCTGTCAAAGTTAAAGCGATAATAACGCGTTAACTTTAAGTTCCTGTAATGGCACTGATTTGTTTAAAGCGCGATTAACAAACATGCGTCCTTTTTGACTCTCGGGCTGTTCCATAGTGATGAAAACTACTGCATTCACTAGGTTCTGATGAGCCACAAGCGGGAAAATAGTGAGCAGAAATGGACAAAGAAAAGGCTACATTCGGGAAAAACTAGGTTCAAACCCATGGCTAGTTTTCCCGACAAAACAAGACTATTTTCACCATGAGATGACATCGCTGTAGCAAATGCCTACTGTATGCATCGTTCAGAGGTGGGTGGTTCTTCAATTTCGTGATTAGATTACAGTTGAGGTGCAGTGATAACACATAATGTGTACCCGGCCTTCCGCTCGATTGTAGCTGAGACAGGCACCAGCGCCCCCCGTGACCCCAAAGGGAATAAACGGTGGAAAATGGATGGGTGGATAGATCTTGACTGTGACTGCTTTAGTAAGTTGGCATAAAAGCTCAGCAGAAATAAGCAGGGAGTCAAAAGGACATTGTTCAGTTATTTCCGTATCGGCCCTCTGAATAGGGGTCGTCACTCAACATGAAAGGAATTACTCGCTGTGCACTTTTTTGCTTGTTTTATTTGGTACTGCAACAGCAGCAGTAGGAGTAGCAGTAGTAGCAATAGCAGCAGCAGTAGTAGCAGCAGCAGTAGCAGTAGCAATAGCAGCAGCAGGTAATAACCAGTTGGGTATGCCGGTGACGAAGCACGCTGTATTTTTTCCAAACGAACAATGACACCATTTTTAAAAGCTACCTAAGTAGTCACCTGACAGTGGTAGCCACGTCCATCTTAAAATTCCCAAGCAAGCCCGCCATAAATACATATACACATAACAAATACACATAGGAAATCCAACAGACATCAAAACTCTTTTCCGGCTTAAAGGAAAAAAAGCGCAACACTATTCATCCGGTTTAACTACATTAACAAAAAATAAAAAATTCTCACATTACAATTATACTTTTTCAAAGATGTTTTATAATGCTATTGTATAATATTTACACCTAAAAAAATGCTATTAAATCAGTTGAGGAATATGGAGGGACGTGGGATATATAAAATATTGTGTAAATTATTTTATAACATGTTCTGGTCGAGTCTTTAATTACAGAATGATTAACAGGCTCAATATGACATTTATTAATAAATAGAGACGTTAAGACGTTGTCATACAGCAAAACAAATATGATTATTTTGTACGACATACAATGTACATAATATCAGAAGCATCTATTTAGATAGAAATATCACATTTTACCTTACCAAACATATTTGCCAATCAAAGCATGATCGTAACAATCCGCATTTTATGTCATTAATGCATAAAACTGGTATCGAACCATGGTGTAGCTCCTTCTGAATGCAAGTGCTCCTTAAGCAGGAATACAAATTCTGTTTTTCTACAAAATACAAACCCAAGCAACACAGGCAATTTTTTTTATTACCATTAAAAGCGTGTTTATGTCCTTTTTGTGTTGTGCTGTTTAAAAAAGCATAATGTTTAAAATACATTTCATTAAACTAAATTAATTGTTCAATCAAGGGTGTTTAACATTTTAAAATGATCTGTGTAGGGTACACTATTGAATGATGAAAAATTATATCTATCTGCGTAGGTAACTGTTACAGTGCGATTGAGCGTGATTAAATATTTTAATTGTTTAACAGCCCTCATAAAACTAATACAAAATAGAATGTACTACAAACAACTACAGTAGTTGTATGAAATAATGTGAAAATGTACAGCATTTACCTTGGATAGGGGACTTCTATGGTGTCTCTTTCTAGCTGCTTCTCTGTCAAACACCCTATGAGCAGCTTCTCCTTTATTTTTGTGGATAAATGTCTGCCATTTAGATATCATGTTATGATCCATCAACCGGATCATATGTTATTTTGGTTTTTGAGTCCTTATGTGTTTTATGTTTGTTTTTGGACTCTTCCGACCCCTAGTTTAGCTCTTCCTTATTTACCTTATTACCATAGTTTCTGATTCGTTCCAACTGCTCTGATTTTTGTCGCGCACCTGTGATTCCTGATTACTGCCCTTATTTAAGCCTGCCTTTTTCCTCCGTTCGATCTTGATCCTTTGTTTGCGATAAACAACACTCACGTTGGCTTTTCCTAAATCTTGTCTCTATGCTATGTGGCTCCTTAGCTTGCCGTGTGCTCGGCACGTAATTTTTGGACTCTGTTTTCCGTGCTAAGTTTTAGCTTAGCTTCCCGTGCATAGGCACGCGTTTTCTTTTGTCTGTTTTTGTACCAGTGTTATCTTTTTTTTGTATTAAACCAAGCTCTTACCTGCTATTCCTGTCCCTTCTGGTGTTCTTGCATCTTGGGGTGGAGAAAACGCGCACCAATATGCGCCTCCATCGTGACATATCATTTTTTTTTTAAATGGGACAAATGGTAGAAAATAAATGGATTGAAGGATTCTTGGCTGGCATTAGCAACACATTCTTCAGTAAGGTGCTGCGTAGTGATATGCTCAAATTGCTTCACCACGTTAGCTAGCTACATAGTCATATTTTTGTCAGTACTGGTTGGAAAAACAATATGTTGACATCTAGCTATGAGCTAATGCTAGCGAGTAAGACAAAATGTTTTGGTCAGATCGTGCGCGGTTCACTGTGACATTCACTACGCCAACAAATGGCGGGGATTCTAGTAACTAAAATTTGTGTTTGCAACATAAAGCATAACAATTAGCCAAGAAACAGGTCATTCCTCAAAACACTCAAGTCGGGGCAGAAATTTGGAAGTAGTAAAAATACTAAATTAGTTCATATCCCAACATTCTGAAGGGCGTTTTCCAGTATAGCGAAAACTCCAGAGTAGTGATGTGCGGATCGATACCGAAATATTGGTACCACTAATACCAGATCTTTACACTCTAATATTGATTATCAAATCAAAATGCTGACACTTTTCTTACTTTAGTATTTTGAGATAATGTTTTCATTAACAGAACACAATGTAAAGTAACTAAGTGATTGCCATCTTGTTTAAAGGAAATACGATTGGTGGGGACTACTTTTTCTTCCACATTGGTATGTATGTAATGAGCAAGCACAGCAGCACAATGTGCTGTGCTCAGTCATTCAGTCTGCCATTTGTTGGATAAAGAAAATGACTGGAATTCAAAATGAGTCACTCATTATTATCAAACCGTGAAGTTCATGTATCATTTAAAATAGGCTGTTGCTTGGATTTATATGTTGTCACATCCAGCTCATTAAATATGCATGGTGGTTAAGCCACTGTCAGTTCTCAATGGGTAATAGGCGACATATGGTCCTTCTCAGAAAAAAATGCCCTATGCTTGCGTTTTTATCGACTGTAGGAATCGTTCAAATCACCAAAAGGATAAACGTTTCTTCAGAGTTCCTCGAGAGCTAATCAAGAAGGGCGGTAGAGTGCAAAATTTTATGAAAGATGACGAGAAAAGTAGCTCGCACTCCAGTCCAAGAGAATAGTCAAAGAACACGCATCATTTTTAACAAACAGAAACCAGAAAGTCAGAGTCAATGATACTATATCAGGAAATGTACTTCTTTATCTCTTCTCTTGTTTATTTTGTACATAAATGTGTATGACAACAGGACAAAAGTCAAACACAAACGTATATTGACAAGTTAGTAATTGTTAGTCTGTTAAATGGATATGCAGTCACAGGTGTCAGCTGTCAGGTGCCAGTAGTTTCTGTTTACATGGATGGCGTCCTTTGCAGCCACCAGGTTGAATCATGAAAAGCAACCTTACACAAGCCAAAACGATGCATCTTTATTCAGGAAAGTCTTGATACCAATGTACTTGACCCAGCCACACACAGAGAAGTTGTAAATCTCCATGCTTTTCCAAGTTTTCATCTGTTTTGTTGTGTAGAATGATGTCTGGAGCACCAGATATTTTGACGTGTTTGGAAACTCAACCAAAAAAAAAAAGTTTTATAAAGTATAGGTATCTATTCCATTGCATAGTCAGCTTTCTTTTGCTTGTATCTGATTTTTGCAGGAAGATCTAGACCCCTTGCGTACTCAGTTTGCACACTGCTTGCTGCACAACAGCCATCTTAGTTTAATTGACCACCACTGTTTTCACTTCCGGGAAGAAGCCACATGGCAGAATACAAGCAATTTGGAGACATTAACACAGAATTGAATATAAATAATATTATGCATTCAATGCAGACTAAGGCCATCCTTAGTTTTTACATGTGATTTATATTATTTGAAGATGATTCTCCAAAAGCACTTGGAATACATTACTTTTTGGATTTTACCCAACACATTAGGTATATTTGCACAAAGTATCAGATCGGTATCGTCGATACCAGACAGAAGAAAGTCAGTGATATTCCTCATTACTACTCCAGAGTGCTCAGGAACCACACTGGCAAACACTGGCAATATGTTGGTCTTGAATGTGCAACCACACCCTGACTGAGCTTTACTGCAGGGGTGATTTAACATCAGAGTTGTGTGCAGTGTTCGTACTCCACCCCAAAATAACGAATTTAAGGTGTAATTTGGGGCAGCACGGTAGAACAGGGGTTAGTGCATCTGCTTCACAATACGGAGGTCCTGAGTAGTCCTGGGTTCAATTCCGGGCTTGGGATCTTTTTGTGTGGAGTTTAAATGTTCTCCCCGTGACTGCGTGGGTTCTTTCCGGGTACTCCGGCTTCCTCCCACTTCCAAAGACATACACCTGATTGGTTGATTGGCAACACTAAATTGGCCCTAGTGTGTGAATGTGAGTGTGAATGTTGTCTGTCTATCTGTGTTGGCCCTGCGGTGAGGTGGCGACTTGTCCAGGGTGTACACCGCCTTCCGACCGATTGTAGCTGAGATAGGCTCCAGCACCCCCTTCGACCCCGAAGGGGATAAGCGGTAGAAAATGGATGGATGGGTGTAATTTGATGTGCCAGCATTCTATCCCCAGCTTTCTTTTAGCTTCTGTCTGTTTGTGGTGTATAAATAAGTATGCCAGGGCTAAAAATAATGCAACACACATTATGATGGCTTAACATGAAACCTAAAAATATATTAATACCCAGTCTGCAACTTGTTCCTAGGATATAAGCAACACATATAATGTTACAGAAGAGGGTAGGACCGCTTTCTTTCTCCTCCTCTGTAGCTTTGCTCCATTATTCAGTCAACAGACACTTAGGCATCGATTGGGCACAGAAACATGGCCTGGCAGATGAAACATGTCCTATCAACGTACACAATGATAAATAAAGCACTTGGAGCTCCAGCCTTCCACCTATACAGGGCTGACAAGGTGTAGGAGTGAAACAAAGTTAAATCCTAAGGGCAGGCAATTCTATAGGGAGCCAAGTAAACAAGTTGAAATGCATATGTCTCTTCTACATGAAGTGGAATATGCGTAGGCGAAAACCTAAAGGGCAATATTGAAAAATGTCTCCCACTCACACATTAGGGTAATAATGTATTATTATGCATAGCAGTGGAGTTGATAAAGGATGTGCACAGCATTTTCGATGTCATGTCTCACTTGAGTCTTTTTGATGGTGCGGCTCGGACTAAACCACGACAGCTCTAATGATGGACAACCGATTCCATTCGTCTGCAGTATTCAACTTTTGTTAGCATCAAAATAAAACCACAATTCTTGCTTGCATCTTTGTCTCAAAGCTATATGACTTACATGAAGTGACACTTCAATCAAGACTGCAATACTGATGTAGTTGTTGTTGTTATTCTTTGCCTCTGCAGGTTCTATTCATCACCTTACAGCATCTCCACCAATCGGATGATTGCCCAGACGTCAATCACACCCTTCATTGCTGCCTCTCCTGTTTCCACATATCAGGTGGGTGTAGCCTCTTTGACTTTTACTGCTTAATAAAAGGTTTTAAAACTTTTAGACAAGCTGGCAGACCTATCTTAATTTATGTAAGGTTCCCATAAAAGGCACATCTCAAGTACAAACCCCTTTTCCATATGAGTTGGGAAATTGTGTTAGATGTACGGTAAATATAAACGGAATAAAATGATTTGCAAATCATTTTCAACCCATATTCAATTGAATATGCTACAAAGACAACATATTTGATGTTCAAACTGATAAACATTTTTTTTTTTGCAAATGATCATCCATCCATCCATTTTCTACCGCTTATTCCCTTTTGGGGTCGCGGGGGGCGCTGGCGCCTATCTCAGCTACAATCGGGCGGAAGGCGGGGGTACACCCTGGACAAGTCGCCAACTCATCGCAGGGCCAACACAGATAGACAGACAACATTCACACTCACATTCACACACTAGGGTCAATTCAGTGTTGCCAATCAACCTATCCCCAGGTGCATGTCTTTGGAAGTGGGAGGAAGCCGGAGTACCCGGAGGGAACCCACGCATTCACGGGGAGAACATGCAAACTCCACACAGAAAGATCCCGAGCCTGGATTTGAACCCAGGACTGCAGGAACTTCGTATTGTGAGGCAGACACACTAACCCCTCTGCCACCGTGAAGCCCACAAATGATCATTAACTTTTGAATTTTATGCCAGCAACACGTGTCAGTGTATATTTCTATATATAGTAGAGGATTACTAGAAGACCATTGCACGGGTACGCCATTTTTATTTAGTTATAATCCAAAGTTGTTGTCAATAAATTCCTTATTTTTCTCTACCCTCCTGTTGTGGGGAAGACTGGCTCGTACATGCACATGCATGCAAAAATCCTCTGCTGTCGCCATTTCTAATACAAAGTAGCACATAGTGCTAACTTACATCTGTCAGTCGACTCAATATGGAAGCACTAAAAACTACAACATGGCTGACGCAGTACAGGGGGACTTGGCCTGGAGGAGGGCTCCGGCAAGTCAGTAAGATCACCCACAAAACGGCGCATTCTAAAGACACGATCAGAAAGTGGATTGAGTATGGTCTGTAAAACAAAATCTATGCAAATATGGAGCAAAGCACCACCATTTGTGGGTTCTTCCGAGGATGTTGTTGTAATGATTTGTGCAGTCCTTTGAGACATTTGTGATTTGGGGCTATATAAATAAACATTGATTGATTGATTGATTACATGTTATGTAGACCACAAAGAAGTCAAAAAATGATGATATGATCCCTTTGAAATAATGCTTGTCTTTGCATCATAAACTTTGGGAAATACCAGTTTGCTTACATATTCAGGACATAACCAGACTTGTGCAAAATTCAGAAATTGAATTGAGAATCTCTCTTCAATTCCACCTCCATCGAACTGAATTTAAATTTAAGTTGCAAACAGAAAGTAGAATTGCAATTTCCATTAAAATTGGAAACAAGTAGACTTGAAATACCATAAAATTCCAATTGATTATTTTCATGAATTCCAGAAAGAAATTACTGGATTCACACATTTTTCAACCAATTAAAACTGTTCCAAAGTCAAAAAGTAAAATTTTATCAGGATAATCTGCACGTCACTGCCAGATTTACTGAGCTGTCCGATCAATTTGCGCATGCTTAAATCAAGTTGTATCCATGTATTGCAGTGCAGTATTTGTCTTATGTTCTATCATTATATTGTCCATCCATCCATCCATCATCTTCCGCTTATCCGAGGTTGGGTCGCGGGGGCAACAGCCTAAGCAGGGAAACCCAGACTTCCCTCTCCCCAGCCACTTCGTCTAGCTCTTCCCGGGGGATCCCGAGGCGTTCCCAGGCCAGCCGGGAGACATAGTCTTCCCAACGTGTCCTGGGTCTTCCCCGTGGCCTCCTACCGGTTGGACGTGCCCTAAACACCTCCCTAGGGAGGCGTTCGGGTGGCATCCTGACCAGATGCCCGAACCACCTCATCTGGCTCCTCTCGATGTGAAGGAGCAGCGGCTTTACTTTGAGTTCCTCCCGGATGGCAGAGCTTCTCACCCTATCTCTAAGGGAGAGCCCCGCCACACGGCGGAGGAAACTCATTTCGGCCGCTTGTACCCGTGATCTTATCCTTTCGGTCATGACCCAAAGCTCATGACCATAGGTGAGGATGGGAACGTAGATCGACCGGTAAATTGAGAGCTTTGCCTTCCGGCTCAGCTCCTTCTTCACCACAACGGACCGGTACAACGTCCGCATTACTGAAGACGCCGCACCGATCCGCCTGTCCATCTCACGATCCACTCTTCCCTCACTCGTGAACAAGACTCCTAGGTACTTGAACTCCTCCACTTGGGGCAGGGTCTCCTCCCCAACCCGGAGATGGCACTCCACCCTTTTCCGGGCGGAAACCATGGACTCGGACTTGGAGGTGCTGATTCTCATTTCGGTCGCTTCACACTCTGCTGCGAAACGATCCAGCGAGAGCTGAAGATCCCGGTCAGATGAAGCCATCAGGACCACATCATCTGCAAAAAGCAGAGACCTAATCCTGCGGTTACCAAACCGGAACCCCTCAACGCCTTGACTGCGCCTAGAAATTCTGTCCATAAAAGTTATGAACAGAATCGGTGACAAAGGACAGCCTTGGCGGAGTCCAACCCTCACTGGAAATGTGTTCGACTTACTGCCGGCAATGCGGACCAAGCTCTGGCACTGATCGTACAGGGAACGGACCGCCACAATAAGACAGTCCGATACCCCATACTCTCTGAGCATGAGCTCATTATATTGTGCCGATCGATAATGATAGCGGGACTTCTGTTTTCGGGTTAAAGGTGAACACTTCCAAACAACACAACCAACTAATCTTGGCGCTAGTGCATCTTAACTCTGACAATCTCAGGTTGAATAACTTTTGTTTGAACCACCTTTTGGATGCACTTCGTCTTTAACGGCGTATACTTTGGCAATAACATATCTCCACATTGGTGAGACTTTGTCGTGAATGATGTGAACAAACAACAGAGAGACATAGCATTGGACATTCGGCACAGCACATCAGGCTCGCTGAGACCGTGCAAAATGGAGATTACCGTATTTTTCGAAATATAAATCGCTCCGGAGTATAAATCGAACCTGCCGAAAATGTATAATAAAGAAGGGAAGAAAAACATATATAAGTCGCACATGAGTATAAATCGCATTTTTTGGGGGAATGTATTTGATAAAACCCAACACCAAGAATAGACATTTGAAAGGCAATTTGAAATAAATAAAGAATAGTGAACAGGTTGAAAAAGTGTAGGTTATATGAGGCATAAATAACCAACTGAGAAGGTGCCTGGTAAGTTAACGTAACATATTATGGTAAGAGTCATATAGAACATGCTATACGTTTACCAATAAATATGTCACTCCTAATCGATAAATCCCAAGAAATCTTATAAGTCTAGTCTCTTACGTGAATGAGCGAAATAATGTTATTTGATATTTTACAGGAATGTGTTATTAATTTCACACATAAGTCGCTCCTGAGTATAAGTCGCACCCAAACTATGAAAAAAACTGCGACTTATAGTCCGAAAAATACGGTAACTTTCTTGGTTCCAGGTGCACTTCATCTTCGACATTAATACCATAGGTTTGGTTTGAGCAATGCAAGACATGCATTTCTAACAAGATAAAATGTAATAAAAAAAAGCTAATGACCATCACTAGGACTGTTGACCACATTTTTGCGGAACAACACAAACCTGTGGTTTCAGCACATTTAAGCCAAGTTCTGACTGAGAGGGATTACCCAGGATGTGACAACATATTTCAACATATTGGTCTTGTTTTAGTGGCTGGGTGACGGCCAACTCGTTTTCATTAATTTAGCAATTAGATTATTTGGGCACAAAGTAAGCAAATGTGACCACAAATATGTCACCTGAAGCCAAAGCTATGATGAAAACAGTAGCTTAAAATTAGTTATGAACAATATTGATGGATAAAATTGGCTTTAATGTTTAAAGTGTAGGCCCTGCGATAAGATGGTGACTTGTCCATGGTGTACTCCGCCTTCCGCCTGATTGTAGCTGAGATAGGCACCATATGGGGCGGTACAGCTCGGTTGCTGGAGCGGCCGTGTCAGCAACTTGAGGGTTGCAGGTTCGATCCCCGCTTCCGCCATCTTAGTCAGTGCCGTTGTGTCCTTGGGCAAGACACTTTACCCACCTGCTCCCAGTGCCACCCACACTGGTTTAAATGTAAAAATTAGATATTGGGTTTCACTATGTAAAGCGCTTTGAGTCACTAGGGAAAAGCGCTATATAAATATAAATCACTTCACTTCACCAGCGCCCCCCACAACCCCAAAGACAATAAGCGGTAGAAATGGATGGATGGGTATAAAGTGTCCTGCCTTCGGCTGCCGCCCAGCTCACATTGCACCCGACCTCTATGGCCCCTGCTATGGGTGGTGAGCCCATTGGAGGGGGGACCCACGTTGCCTCTTCGGGCTGTGCCCGGCCGGGCCCCATGGGTACAGGCCCGGCCACCAGGCGCTCGCCATCGTGCCCCAAACTGTGGTCAAGTAGATACTACAAGTTACTGACTTTTTGTGCATGTGCAAATGGATCGGATAGCTCAGTAAATCCGTCAGTCACAATACACTGTGTACTTATAATGCATTCAAATTGTACTGAAAAGTCGGAATTTCTGAGTTTCGAGTCAGAAGTGTCAAATGGAATAACCCCTGAGGTTGGATTTCCTACTTGGAAAGTTGGAGAGTCTTCCGAGTTGGCTTTCAAAGATAGCAGCTTTGAGTGTAAACAATAATAGAAGCTTCTGTAAAGGTTGTTTTCTAACACTTCTGACTTGTTTGTGTCGCACTAAATCAGCCATAAACGTTGTATTGTCTGATATACTATATATATATATATATATATATATATATATATATATATATATATATATATGTATGTATGTATGTATGTATGTATGTATATCATTATTTACATGGAAATATTAGTGCAGTGCAAATTACCTTTTTTTCATGGGGTATACGTACTAGCAATGGTGTCTTTGTGTTCCCTTTTGATCCATCATATCATGGCTCACCGTGTAGAAACCACCGTACAGAAACTTAAGGGTTCGATTCTAGTTTCCACCAACCTGCTCACTGCCTTTGTGTCCTTTGGCAAGACACTGCACCCACCTTGCAACCCACACTGATATAAATGAGCCTACCACCAAGCTTCAATGTATGTGTTTCTCATTGTAGAACGCTTTGAGACAGTTGTGAAAAAGCGCCATATAACTATTGTTCATATCATTTCATCATGTACGTAGGTTGCGGAAGGACCCCGTATTTGTTCAGAAGTTCTTTATATTTAAACAAGGCAATCACAAAAATAGCTCTTCTAATCCACAATTATGGCTAACTTTTAGCTTTTCAGCCAATTTGTACGTATACAACTAAAAGTCATAACTATTGCTACTTTCAAATTATGAAAAAATGTTAGGCAAATATTGTATTTCCCAGAATGCTTTATTCTATTTAAGTATTCAAAATGGAACGCTTTTCGGTTTAATTTGAGTGTTTGTTAAGTATGATCAGTGTTCAAAGAGGCTGTTTTTAACTTTCTCATAGTTGCATTTTTCAAACCACAAAATATAACAAGAATACCACTGGCTCGCTTGTCTTGTCTTGTTGTTACGATGGGCCTGCTATACATTTAGTGATAGCTAAGGATCGCCAGCCAAATCGTTAACATTAGTAGACAACATACAAAGTTAGTTTGCATGTAAACATACTTAGTTAGATATAATGCTCTCTGGGCATTCATGTATGATGCAAACAGCCCCTCTAAGTCAAAACCTTTGTTGAATGTAACAAATGATTCCTGTTACTTGGTTGTTTTTAAAAGGCTTTAAAAATAAAGTTGGTTTGGTATGGTATGGCTTAAGAAATCCCTCTAAATTGAAGCAAATGTAATTAATTTCAAATGCAATTTAACATCCTTTGGGGGATCACACTCCTCAGCCTTCCCGGTAAGGTTTATTCAGGTGTACTGGAGAGGAGGCTACGCCGGATAGTTGAACCTCGGATTCAGGAGGAACAGTGTGGTTTTCGTCCTGGTCGTGGAACTGTGGACCAGCTCTATACTCTCGGCAGGGTTCTTGAGGGTGCATGGGAGTTTGCCCAACCAGTCTACATGTGCTTTGTGGACTTGGAGAAGGCATTCGACCGTGTCCCTCGGGAAGTCCTGTGGGGAGTGCTCAGAGAGTATGGGGTATCGGACTGTCTTATTATGGCAGTGACATGCACCTGGGGATAGGTTGATTGGCAATACTAAATTGGCCCTGGTGTGTGAATGTGAGTGTGAATGTTGTCTGTCTGTCTATCTGTGTTGGCCCTGCGATGAGGTGGCGATTTGTTCAGGGTGTATGCCGCCTACCGCCCAAATGCAGCTGAGGTAGGCTCCAGCACCCCCACCACCCCAAACAGGACAAGCGGTAAAAAATGGATGGATGGGATAGGTGTTACTTTGCACTCCAGAGCAAACTTAGAACAAAAAACTTCCCATTAATTCGTTTTAGTACAAAACATGCAACAAATTAAATTAAAGTTTGATTAAAAAATGTATTAAAAGAATAATTTCACATAATAAAAAAAAAAAGTGCAAAAGATTTTGCAATGGGGGGCCTCCGAATATAATTCTGCTTATGGTTCCAAATTAGCCAGGGGTAGGCCTGAGTACTTATCATAGCAACTAATCCATGTACTTCATTAAAGTTGTAGCATTAGTTAAAGAGGACATGAGCTTGGCATAGAAATAAAGCCGGCCTTTTTAGACATTTTTACAGGAAACATATTCCAAGCCCTTTCCTGCTATGTCCCTGTTAAGACTAATTCTCATTGCCCCCTGGCGCAGAGTGTTAGTGCTGGGCTGTTAAAGGGGAACATTATCACCAGACCTATGTAAGCGTCAATATATACCTTGATATTGCAGAAAAAAGACCATATGTTTTTTTAACCGATTTCCGAACTCTAAAAGGGTGAATTTGGCGATCTAAACGCCTTTCAATTGTTCGCTTTCTCAAACACATGACACACACAAGGCAAATTAGCTCTGTTAGTTTCCGTTTTTTCGACTGTTTTCCGTACCTTGGAGACACCATGCCTCGTCGGTGTGTTGTCGAAGGGTGTAACAACACGATCAGGGACGGATTCAAGTTGTCTTACGTGCAGTGTGCATCGATTAGCACGGCATGCTAATCGATGCTAACATGGCAGAAATGGCAAGAATGTGTGGATATCCTGCGACACTCAAAGCAGATGAATTTCGAACGATAAAGTCAACGAACTCACAAAGGTCAGTTTGGTTGATGTTATTGACTTATGTGCTAATCAAACATATTTGGTCGCGGCATGACTGCCAGCTAATCGATGCTAACATGCTATTTAGGCTAGCTGTATGTACATTTGTAGCTATATTTGCATCCAGCCTTTTCCTCCACCCACATTTAATGCCAAACAAACACTTACCAATCGATGGATTTAAGTGGCTCCAGTGGTCAAAAGATGCAATCGTTGGTTAGAAGGCGATCGCCAAATAGCTTCAATAGTTATTCGCTCAATAGATTCAGTTTCTTCTTCAATTTCGTTTTCGCTATCAGCCTCCACACTCCAACCATCCGTTTCAATACATGCGTAATCTGTTGAATCGCTTAAGCCGCTGAAATCTGAGTCTGAATCCGAGCTAATGTCGCTATATCTTGCTGTGCTATCCGTCATGTTTGTTTGTATTGGCGTCACTATGTGACGTCACAGGAAAATGGACGGTGGATCTACAGATAGCGAAAATCAGGCACTTAAAAGCCTTTTTTCGGGATATTCCATGATGGGTAAAATTTTGAAAAAAACTTCGAAAAATAAAATAAGCCTCTGGAAACTGATTTTTATTGGTTTTAACCCTTCTGAAATGTTGATAATGTTCCCTTTTAAACTCAACTAAGTACTTTTCAGCTCTCCTATGTTGGATGCTTTGGTTGCTCGGCCAAAATCCGCCAAATCAGTACCCATATGTGAATGATAGCAGTTCCTTTCAAAGTTGCTTCTATTAGAAATTTGATTTAGCCCTTGAGCCTTCCTTTCTCAAACTGATTTTTTTTTCTTTTTGAATATCAGTCATCCTTCGTGAAAAAATGCAACTCTCCACTCATTGATGAGAAAGTACATGATGACGCAAATAATAATCCAGCCAATGTTGACCCACGCCCCCATTAAAAGTGAAGTATTATTATACATATACAAAGCTATCTGGCCGATGTTTCAGCTCTCCACTACGTTTCGTAAACAGTGTTCACACAGAACCAAGACAGTCACATACTGTATGTAGTTTTATTTACAGTATACATCAGGAGTACAGTATATATTGCATGCAACAAAGATGTCCTCCCGGACATTTTACTTGTTATGTTATAGTTGGGAAGTAGACAGCTACAAGATGAAAGCGGTGATTTAAGTTTTAGACGGGCTTTGATGATGAAACCTGCAGTGTGAAACAGTAATTATTAGACTGTATGGCTCTCTGTGGTCTCCATATCCTCCTGTAATTACAACATAGCGCAGTGGACCCTCGGTTGCAGCTGTAGTATTCTTCAAGACACACTGCCGCAGGGACTGAGGCTCTGCAATGTGTCTGTGGAGGCTCGGGTTAATGATTCATTTTCTCTCCTTATTTTTTTTTCTTCTTTGGTCATTTTCTCTCCCTTCCTGTCCTTCCAATTGCCCCTTTTTATTTCCCCCTTCCACCATTTCTACCCACACACAATGATCATCTGTGTGACACCCTCCACTCACCCCCCATCTGTATCCTCCTTACATCCCCTCCTTCTTTCTTGGCGTTTTCATCCAACAGCCCACCTCAAAAAGTGTAGTGTGTCCGTATTGCCATCACTTAGTCCTTAATCTTTATTTTTGTCATCCATCCACAGGTCCAGAGTACATCTTGGATGCCACATCAACAGTATGTTATGCAACCTACAGTAAGTGCATCTTTTATTATTATTTTGTTAATTATGTTATAGATAGATAGATGGATGGATAGATAGATAGTACTTTATTGATTCCTTCAGGAGAGTTCCCTCAGGAAAATTAAAATTTCCGCAGCAGTGAATTGAGATCAAATTTAAAAAGTAAATAATAACTAATGGGGGAGTATGTTATTGTTTTGCTTAATACTATAATCATTTATAATGCATAATTTGCATTATAAATGTTCTTTTCATACTGCACATTTTTCAAGGTCAACAAGACATTACTTTTTTGACAGCTCTGTAGAGTTTGTTAAATTGCATCCCAAACCACGAATGACATGGTATATTCATCAGACAAGAGGATAAAACATATGTCTTTAAGATTACTGCTAAATATGACAGACAAAAAGATGTTGCCCTAAGGCTGGCTTCTTTGTTGAATCGGCCCACGTATGACCTCTGTATATCGGCTTGAAGGACTCAACGTTGCTGAGTCTTGAGATATGTAACATAGGTCTACACGAGGGGAGTTAAACCTACGGCCCGCGGGCCTGACAGGTTTTACCCGGCTCCCGTGATGAGTTTGCCAAGTATTAAAATGAGCTGCATTTTTTTGGAATGAAAGAAACTGCGGTAATACTTTTGTATGGGGAACACATCTTCACCAGTAATTAATTGTTTATTAACATACAAATTTGTAACATATTGGCTCTTAATTAGTCATTATTAAGTAGTTATTAATGCCTTATTCTGCATGGCCTTATTATACAACCAGTAAGCCATTAACTAAGAGTCTTCCCTCAATAACCTCAGAATTATTGCTTATTATTAACCCTAACCCTAACCCTTATATGTTCCCCTAGTGTCCAAATAACGCAAAATTATTTGTTATTTTAATAAGCAACTAATTAATGGTGAATATGTTCCCCATACTAAAGTGTTACTGAAACTGCTGTTCTAAATGTGTCCACTGGATGTCACAATAGCAATTCTGTTAGGACTAGCAGGAGGTACAAAGTAAAGTGTGGCTGCGGCTACTCACCCTCGACCCAAATGAAACTTAAGACCTGCCGTTTTATATTTTCTGCTTCGAACACATCATTATTTGGCACCCTTGCGACCCCGTAAAATCTCTGTCAAAAACGAGAAAATTTGACCCTTTTGAATAGTTTTTACCTCTGTTTTTTATGGTTTGTTGACTTAGCACTGGATTGATACGTGGTCATGACAAGGGAGGTATTTGATACCTAGAAGAGTTATGGTAAATGGGTCATACTTGTATAGCGCTTTTCTACCTTCAAGGTACTCAAAACGCTTTACATGTGTGTTTTTTGTTCAATCCCAGAAAGACTGTGACTTGAAGTTTAATCCTAGTTTTCTAGATACACTGAGACAAAGTCTCAGCTCATTGTGTTTTTGAAACTGCACCAATTTCCTCAGAAATTTCTACAAACTTGAAGTGTTTTGTCCAGAGCATTATCTGTGAGTTTTACATTTTCAGAATGTGCTTGTTCTATTTTTGGACAAAGTAAAAAAAAAGAAAACAACCTGGAGTTGTCTTTATTTTTAAGTTATCATGCCTTGGTTTTACCATTCCGGCCCACTTGAGTATAGATTTTCCTCCATTAGGCCCCTGAGCTAAAATGAGTTTGACACCCCTGGTCTACGCCATGCTTGCTGGAAAAAGACTTTACAGACCTTTGCTAAGGCCAGATCTGATACATCACAACCATAAAAATAAGTGTTGTAACCAGGACCATCCCCTGGCATAAACACTCTATGCGTTTTTTAGGGCCACAACGATAAAGAGAGGGCCACATAAATGTGGCGACCGGTCACTTCAGTAGCTGATCATCAGCGTGGTCATCGTGCTCTGCAGGGACCTCATGTAACAAGCTGGCTTACACACAAAAACCTGCTGTACGCCCTTTTTACGGCAAAGTTGAGATGTATCAAAACTTGACGTTGACGTGGAAATGTGCGATGCCTCAAGGCAACTTCAAAGCATTTCTACAGTGTGGATGCTTTGGCAACACACATAATAGAATAGAATTGAAAAAAAGTACTATATAGATCATTGGGGGAAATTCAGCACCATAGTTCGCTCACAATAGACCAGGAGTCGGGAACCTTTTTGGCTGAGAGAGCCAAGAAGCCAAATATTTTAAAATGTATTTCCCTAAGAGCCATTTAATATATTTTTAACACTGTACACAACTAAACACGTGCATTTTTAAGTAAGACCAGCATTTCGAGAGTATAATAGGTCTCTTATTCTTTGTAATAACATTGCGTACACAAATAATAACATTGTTATTCTGAAGCTAACTGTGGAGGGGGCGTGGCCTGCGGGCCTGCAGCGAAGCGGGGTGTTGCCAGGACCGGCCTCAGTCAGCGTAGATGGCCCAGCTGGGCCTTGTTAGCTAATCACCTGTCGCTCTGTTATAAGCAGCAGCCAGGAAGAGAGACGGGGTTGGGGCTGGAGCCAGAGCGCGAGTGAGGACGAAAAAGAAAAAGACAATTGCTGGAAAGCAACTGAGAGACTTATTGAAAAATAAAACAATATTCTAACCCTAAAACAGGCTCTCATGTCGGTGCTCGGTGATCTGAAGAACCCCCAGGAGGGCAAGCCCCACACTAACCGATAATAAATAAATTACTTATTACCATTAACGCGACTTCTTGAACATAAAAAAGCATGAGAATAATTTATATTTTGAACGTTATTTTTAACACCGTGATTACAAGTGGAATTATTCAATTGTTATCGTGTTAAGCAATGTCAGCTCAGATTTATCCGAGAGCCAGATGCTGTCATCAAAAGAGCCACATCTGGCTCTAGAGCCATAGGTTCCCTACCCCTGCAATAGACAATAATAATAATAAATAATATAATATATATCATATATGAATAATATAAATATATTCTACTTATATTCTACATTTAAGTGATGCCGAGTAACCGTTCACAGATAAAAAGTGCCATCTTCAACACGTCAGACTGACTGATGTGCCAATCAGAGGCATATCAACAATTACACACCAGACCTTTATCATGATTTGCGTGTTAATAAGGGGGTGTGACCTGGGCATGCCGAACCACGCACAGAACCGCGGTCGATTTCAAGTAGATTACACTATAACAAAGAAATGTGCTTGGATTTGTGCGTCTCAACAGTTTCATACATCTGAATTTTTACTGGAGTAGGCCACTTTTTGGATTTGATCTTACGTCCATATTTATTAGGATAGCCACCCAACTCTTTGTACATGAGGCCCCAGGTGTTTGGTTGTTCTACTCTGATGGACTGACTTACCTCAGGAACACAATCATACTTTGTTTCTGCTGAACTTTTCTTCAGCGGCGATTCAGCATGTATGAATTTGTTGCGTCCGCATCCATTCAAAAGCCCATAGAGATAATTGCTAATTTCGCAATGCTCGGAACACTGTCATCATGGCAGATTTACAACTGTATTTCTAAAACGACCTTGCTATTCAAGTTTATATTAGAGCTCAACTATTGTGTCAGGAAGATTCTATTACGTTACTCACTAGACTGCTGTCCGCTATATTACCAGCCGTGTCATACGGGTAATATTAAAGACCGACAGGAGTGATTACAGGTAGTCAGTTTATGCTGTGTTGTCATTGGCAAGTAGTTCACCATGACACCAAAGTGGCACCAATTTGTACTGCGTAATAATGAAGCTTCAAAACAAGCAACAGAGGAAAACACATTTATTTACGCAGGTGAGAGAACATATTAAAAAATAGTGCCCGGACGTCGAGCTGGGCAATATGGGAAAAAAACATAACAAAATATTGTTTACATATCAGTCGATATCTATATGGATCACGATATAAATCAAATCACTACTTGTGTCATGTTAAAATGTTAGATTGCTAGTAAGAAGACATCAGATTATTTTTGATCGGAATATATATTTTTTGTTAGGGGTTGAACATGACAGAACTGCTTCTGATGACATGCTCCGTGTATTGTAGGGAAGGGATTTTTAAGGCCCAATCCCGATGTGGATCTTGCGTGAGGGGAGAAAGGGGGTTATTCATTTTGCAATGCAGTCTTCCAACTGTACAGTATGTTACTCTGTAATACATACTGCCAATATTATTTTACCAATATCATTTTGCTCATATATTTAAAGGTCAATATGTATGTAATCATTATTAAAGCTATTGTTGTATATGTTACATGCACAAATGTTAAACTTTGAACATCACTATATTGATGCAAACATGATATACAGTATGTTGGGAAAGACACATCCGGATTTGCATGACGCCATTTCTCCATAGGTCACGTAATAGATGTTACACAAAGAAAAACATCGTCTGCTCTACACTACCAGACCTACTCAGTGGCCTAGTGCAGTGGTCCCCAACCACCAGGGGCCGTGGTCCGATTGGTAGCGGGCTGCAGAATAATTTTTTATTCATTTTTATTTCCTAAAAAAAAAAAAATATCTTTTTTTTTTTTTTATTAAATCAACATAAAAAACACAATATACACTTACAATTAGTGCACTAACCACAAAAACCTCCCTTTTTCAGGACAAAAATGTCCCTTTTTCCCGGGCCGCGGGACAAATTATTAAGCGTTGACCGGTCCGCGGATACAAAAAGGTTGGGGACCACTGGCCTAGTGGTTAGAGCAGGGGTAGGGAACCAATGGCTCTAGAGCCAGATGTGGGTCTTTTAATGACTACATCTGGCTCACAGAAAAATATTAGCTGACATTGCTTAACGCGATAATTATGAATAATTTCGCTGGTAATCACAGTGCTAAAAATAACGTGCATTTAAACCCATCCATCCGTTTTCTACCCCACCTGTTCAAGAAGTCGCATTAATGGTAAGAAGTATTTTATGTCACGATGCGGGGGGGGTCGCAGCTTGCTGCAGGGTCGTTCTCCCAGGAAGGCAGACGGACCACTCGGGACATGGCATTTGGGTAAAAACATGATTTAATTTAAACTAAAAAAAGATACAAACAAAAATCGCTCACAGTGGAGGCACAACTTGGGCTGAGGAACAAAGCTAACGCATAAACAGACTATGAACATAAATCAAACAAAACTTACTTGGCATGCATGAAGCACGAAACTATGGCAAGGCATGAAACAAGTCAGCACAGAGTAAGAAAAGATCACATTGACGCCAGGGCGACTGACTGGCAAAGACGGGCTTAAATACTGCCTCTGATTAGTGCTCGGGAAGCAGGTGAGCAGGCAAAATGAGTAACCAACGAAACCAGACAAGGGAGTGGAAAAAAAACAGGAACTTAAAGAGTCCAAATGACAAACAGCACATGGCCAAACAAAAACATGATCAACAGACATGACATTTAATTTATTATTGGTTAGCTTCAGGATAACATTGTTATTAAAAAGAATAAGAGACTTATTATACTCTAAAAATGTTGGTCTTTCTTAAAAATGCACACATTTAGTTGTATTCAGTGTTAAAAAAATATGATATGGCTCTCACGGAAATACATTTTGAAATATTTGGCTTTCATGGCTCTCTCAGCCAAATAGGTTCCCGACCCCTGGGTTAGAGTATCCGCCCTGAGATCGGTAGGTCGTGAGTTCAAATCCCGGCCGAGTCATACCAAAGACTATAAAACTGGGATCCATTACCTCCCTGCTTGGCACTCAGCATTAAGGGTTGGAATTTGGGGTTAAATCACCATAAATGATCCCCGGGCGCGTCACCGCTGCTGCCCACTGCTCCCCTCACCTCCCAGGGGGTGATCAAGGGTGATAGGTCAAATGCAGAGAATAATTTCGCCACATCTAGTATGTGTGTGACAATCATTGGTACTTTAACTTTTAACTTTAACTAAAAACAGGACAACATTTAAATGTACCATACCATTAACGTATTTCTTACATGTCTTTAAGTTTATTATGAACATTTTACACTTTTTGTTGGATATAATTTGTCCTAACTCCACTTTTCAAAGCCACTAACATCACACACTTCACTCGGCCAAGTCTGGTGACAGAGTAAGACCTCTTTTTCCCCTTGGCTACAGGATATGATCTTAGTACTGCGTGCAGCTGATTGCTGAAAAATAATGTAGTTGTCTTACGTCTTATAGAATGTGTGCAAATTAAAACTATCAAAATTTTCTCTTATTACTATCGAAGAAAAGGTATTTTGATAGGTATTTTGATATATATCATATATACTATATATATGTGTGTATATATATATATATATCAAAATGTATATATATATAGTGTGTGAATGTGAGTGAAAATGTTGTCTGTCTATCTGTGTTGGCCCTGCCTGGGTTCAAATCCAGGCTCGGGATCTTTCTGTGTGGAGTTTGCATGTTCTCCCTGTGAATGCGTTGGTTCCCTCCGGGTACTCCGGCTTCCTCCCACTTCCAAAGACATGCACCTGGGGATAGGTTGATTGGCAACACTAAATGGGCCCTAGTGTGTGAATGTGAGTGTGAATGTTGTCTGTCTATCTGTGTTGGCCCTGCGATGAGGTGGCGACTTGTCCAGGGTGTACCCCGCCTTCCGCCCGATTGTAGCTGAGATAGGCGCCAGCGCCCCCCGCGACACCAAACGGGAAAAAGCGGTAGAAAATGGATGGATGGATATATATATATATATATATATATATATATATATATATATATATATATATATATATATATATATATATATATATATATATATATATATATGTGTGTAGATATATATATATATATATATATATATGTGTGTAGATATATATATATATATATATATATATGTGTGTGTATGTATGTATGTATGTATATATATATATATATATATATATATATATATATATATATATATATATATATATTATATATATATATAAGATATCCTGTACACTTTCAATTTGACATTTTGAGAGGCACTGAGAGACTGTGTAAATTAGTATTTTGAATTGTAGATAATATGCTAAGGACTTTAAAGTAAATACTGCTTCAAATTATCATTGCAAACCTGTGCTGTATTTTCTTTGTGTTCTTGCTTCCAATTTGGACTTCCTCTGTCTGCCAAATTTAAACTAGAAACGGTCTGACACTAATTATGCCTGTAAAAGAAGAGGATGACTATCCTATTCTGTATGTTTCCCCACACATGTCCTGTCTTGTTATATGTCAGGTTGCTTGTCAGAACTTCCTAAGAGGAGATGAGCAAATGTAGGCATGTATAGGACAAACGAAACAAAAGCAATTGTGTGCGTTTGACAGGGAGAGGAGAGAAAATGGGAAGGAGTAGGCCAGGAGCAGGGGAAGGAAAGAAAAGAAGGGATTACAAAGCACAAATCAGCAACAAAGAGAGCAACTGCTGCAAAAGCATGTCTGGTCTGGTTCCGCAGCCTTGTATCGAAATCCCTGTTAGACAACAAAGGCGAAGGCCAGTCCTTGTATTTTCTGGATGTACACAAACTTGGCAAATTAAAGCTGCATCAGGGAGGGAGACTTAGAGAGTCTGCTGCTTAATTCTGTTCCTATAGTAGCAGAGTCTCTTCAGCAACAACAATGACTCAAAACATGAATTATTGCTGTAAGCTTATTGACTGATTTGGGTTAATACCCCTGAGCACACCTTGCTAACCACGGTCAACTATGGACCTGATCTATTGAATCTTTGCATGTATTAAAGCATGTGCAAACTGGATAGCACACGCAAAGCTGATCTACTAGGTCAGTGTTTTTCAACCACTGTGCGGCGGCACACAGGAAATTATTGTTGCACCTTTCCTGCTTCCGGCTCCCAGACCGTAGTCGAGGAGCGCAGGGGAGACACACCTCCAGGGCCGGTGTATTCTGGGGGGCTACACCCTTTACTTTACCAGGCAGTGGGTCTCCACAGCTCCGGACTACAGTGTAAATGACGAGTCCGGCAATTATTTGCAAATGGTGGTTTTATTGAGGTCTTGCACAGCCAATCCAACAAAACACTAGCCAATGCCTGCACTCACGCTACCGCTCGCTCACCTCTCTTGCCCACACACTCACTGACGTCACTCACCTCACATACTGTCACATATTAAAAGGCCACACACACATACGATACTTTCATAACACTGTGCAACTTCACCTAATTGGTCCAAAAAATAGTTTTTTCAAATCAATGATTATAATCTGCTTAGTTTTTGTGCTGTGTAAAACTCGGCAGGGTAACTACGTAATACTAACCTATGTCAGTAGCTGGCAGCAGCTAGTTAATTGCTTTGTAAAAGTCAGAATGTGTCGGGTGAGACGAGGATTGTTTGTTGTGATCCCTATATGCAGACCACAACAGGAGGCAGCATGCAGGTAAAAAGGTATGTAAAGCTTAAACCAAAAATGAACGAAAGGGAAAGGAAAAGGCAATGGCTTTGCAAAACAAAAGTAAAACTGAAGTGGCTACAAAGTAAACAGAAACAGAATGCTGGACGACAGCAAAAACTTACGGCGTCCACAATGTAGATCCGTACATGACATGACAATCAAAAATGTTCACACGAAGAAGGATTGCAACAATGTAAATAGCTTTGCTTGCTAACACAAAGCAGGTGCGCGGAATAGCGCTCAAAGGAAGACATGAAACTGCTACAGGAAAACACCAACAAAACAGTAAGGGCCACCAAAATAAGAGTGCAAGACAAGAACTTAAGCACTACACACAGGAAAACACCAACAAACTCAAAATAAGGCACGACGACCTGGTGGAGTTTAATTTTTTTTAATGTTTTCTGCAGGTGGTGTGCCTCCGGATTTAAAAAAAAAAAATGTACCTTGCCTCAAAAAAAGTTGAAAAACACTGTACAAGTTTATGTCTTTTAAGTAACCAAAATGGAGTGTCCATTCCATTTAGCTTGTCTGTCTTCATAAACATGTAGAATATATGCTGATAGTCAGAATGTCCTCGACAAAATGCAAATATATTCATTCGGCACGCCCAGTGTGATTTATCAAGGCTAAAACTGTTCTGTGGTCGCTGTTTTGCTTTTATATTTAGTATATCTATAAAGGACTGCTGCCCACTGCACCCCTCACCTCTCAGGAGGGGATCAAGGGTGATGGGTCAAATGCAGAGAATCATTTCGCCACACCTAGTGTGTGTGTGAGACAATCATTGGTACTTTATCTTAAACATGCAATACTGGCAGTAGTGCAGATGTAGCTGTAAGAAAGGAGAAAGTTGCGCTGCGTCCTATGTATGCTTGTCAACATACATGGACTGTCAAAAATACAAATATTAGATATATTGTCTGTTCAAACAATATCATATTAGAATTTTGTAGCAGCTGGATAATCAAAGCTGGGGTGCCAAAGTTATATTATTTAACTAAAAAAATCAATCAATCAATGTTTAATTATAAAGCCCTAAATCACAAGTGTCTCAAAGGGCTGCATAAGCCACAGTGACGTCCTTGGGTCAGAGCCCACATAAGAGCAAGGAAAAACTCACAACCCAGTGGGATATCAATGTGAATGACTATGAGAAACCTTGGAGAGGACCGTAGATGTGGGTGACCCCCCCAACCCCCACCCATGCCCTCTCTCTTTAGGGGAGACCGGATGCAATGGACCTTGAGTGGACGTACAAACGTAACATAATATTGTGAAAGTCCAGTCCATAGTAGATCTAAAATAATAGTGACAGTCCAGTCCATAGTGAGGCCAACAAGAGACCATCCTGAGCTTAGACGGGTCAGCAGCGCAGAGATGTCCCCAACCGATGCACAGGCGAGCAATCCACCCCGGGGCCCGACTCTTGACAGCCAGCACTTCATCCAGGGCTTCATCCATGGCCACCGGACCTGTGCCACCCCCCTACCCCCCTCCACAAGGGAGGGTGGGGCAGAGGAGAAAAGAAAAGAAAATAAATTACAGATTAACTGGTCTAAAAAGGGGGTCTATTTAAAATAAGTTTTAAGATGGGACTTAAATGCTTCTACTGAGGTAGCATCTCTAACTGTTACTGGGAGGGCATTCCAGAGTACTGGAGCCCGAATAGAAAACACTCTATAGCCCGCAGACTTTTTGTGAGCTCTTGGAATCACTAAGTCGGAGTTCTTTGAACGCAGATTTCTTGCCAGGACATATGCTAAAATACAATTGGCAAGATAGGATGGAGCTTGACCGTGTAGTATTTTATACGTAAGTTGTCAGGACTTTGACTTGGATTAGTTTTGCTTCTTCGACGCAGAGAACATTTGGAATAAGGCGTGAATGTGAATACATGATTAAGTTATTTACAAACTAAATACAAAAAGGCAAAACAAAGGACGCGCTCAGTGGCGGATAATAATCTATACTAAACTCCAAACAAAACAGCACAATGGCATGACTATATAAAAATAAATAAAATATACTATCAATGGTATAAAACAAAACAAAAAACTTGCACAGAGGCATAAATATAAACAAGATCTTACGTGGCGCGGTCAAATCAATAATCAGCGTGGCAAGGCAAGGTAGGTGCGTGGTCATCAGGGTTCAATACAAAGTCCGGTAGGTAAAGCAAGTAGACAAGCAAAGTTCCCAGGACGAGGACCGAAACAGAATGGTATAAATAACGACTGTGATGATGATTACTAACAGGCGTGAGGCTGAGGACAGGGGCGTGACTTGGAGACCAGGGGGAAACTAATGAGTAACTATGGAAACAAAACCAAGAAGTGCAAAACTGGAAACAAGAGTCCAAAAAAAAACATAAACATGATCAAAGATAAAACTGATTTACAGGCATGACATAAGTAGTAAAACTTTAAAGTCACATCTTAAGTGCACAGGAAGCCAGTGCAGGTGAGCCAGTATAGCCGTAATGTGATCAAACTTTCTTGTTCTTGTCAAAAGTCTAGCAGCCGCATTTTGTACCAACTGTAATCTTTTAATGCTAGACATTGATACGTTACAGTAATTGAGAGGAGAGTGAACAAACGCATGAATAATAATCTCAGCGTTACTAGTGGACAAAATGGAACAGATGTTTGCGATATTACGGAGATAAAAGAAGGCCGTTTTAGTAACACTCTTAATGTGTGACTCAAACAAGAGAGTTTGGTCAAAAGTAATACCCAGATTCTTTACCGAGTCGCCTTGTGTAATTGTTTGGTTGTAAAATGTTAAGGTGGTATTAATAAATAGGTAGCAGGACCGATAATTATATTATATATTAGCATCATAAAGTATATCGTAACAGTAATAATTTCTGTAAAAATCGTACGTCTACGTGCTGTACGTGCCTTAGTATCAAGTGTTTTAGTAAAAAAAAAAAAAAAAAAAAAAAAAACTGAAAAAAATAATTTGTCTTCCTGGCGGTCAACCCCTCCAGGTCCAATCCCAGGATTTAGAGCAATGTATCCTTTTTGCGTGGAGACGTGTGTTACATATAGTTTGCTTCTCTGTTTATTGTAAGTCGAGATACTTTGTGTTTTTTTGCATTTGGATTTGCAAAATATTTGTACAACATATGGTAATATTACAGCATAGCAACATCATAAGTGAATATTTCATAATTAGAGTAAAAAACACGTACCTGTGACGAGGACATTTATTTCCTGCAGCAAAACACAAATAAGGGGATCATTCGATGCAACTACATACTGTCAGCAACCTATGCGTGCGCACGTACAGCTCTCGTGCACGATTGTGTGCACTTCCAGAGCGGAGGAGACTGGAAGGGACTATCAGTGTGGTGCGCAGAGTGGGGGGGGGGGAAGATTTACAGTTGGAATTTTGCCTCATGACACTAGATTCAAGTACCCCAGCTTTAATGCCTGATTAAAACGGATTCAATTGATACGTTTTGCTGACAACTGACGTTTTATTTTTAATGACATTTTTTTTTCATATATATGAAAATTACTTCTTGTAATATCTTGCACCTGAAGCGCACACTTGCATTCAGTGCCAGGGTGCACCTTTGACGCATTTAAAAAGTGGGTTCCATTGTAGATGCACTAAAGCAGGGGTCACCAACGCGGTGCCAGCGGGCACCAGGTAGCCCGTAAGGACCAGATGAGTAGCCCGCTGGCCTGTTCTAAAGATAGCTCAAATAGCAGCACTTACCAGTGAGCTGCCTCTATTTTTTTATTTTATTTATTTACTAGCAAGCTGGTCTCGCTTTGCTCGACATTTTTAATTCTAAGAGAGACAAAACTTAAATAGAATTTGAAAATCCAAGAAAATATTTTAAAGACTTGGTCTTCACTTGTTTGAATAAATTCATTTATTTTTTTACTTTGCTTCTCATAACTTTAAGAAAGACAATTTTAGAGAAAAAATACAACCTTAAAAATGATTTTAGGATTTTTAAACACATATAGCTTTTTATCTTTTAAATTCCTTCCTGTTTTTTCCTGAGAATTTAAATCAAAGTTTTTGTCTTCATTTTTTTCGGTTGAATTTTGAATTTTAAGAGTCAAAATTGAAGATAAACTGTTTCAAAATTAAATGTTCATTTTTTTTCGTGTTTTCTCCTCTTTTAAACCATTCAATTAAGTGTTTTTTTCATCATGTATTCTGTACAAAAAACCTTCCGTAAAAGGAAAACAAATGTACGACGAATGACAGACAGAACTACCCATTCTTTTATACATATAGATTTATTTATTAAAGGTAAATTCTGGCAATTTAAGTGTGTATCAAACTGGTAGCCCTTCGCATTAATCAGTACCCAAGAACTAGCTCTTCATTTGAAAAAGGTTGGTGACCCTTGCACTAAAGGAAGACTTCTAAATTGCCCATAAAAAGTGGTACATGTCTATTGCATGTTTTAAAACATAGCAAAACACCACAGGTAGGAGCATGATAGCATGTAAGTGCAGTAAAAGAGTGTTTCCGTGGTGACAGCAGGTAGTAAACTTAAATAAGGCGGTATGCATCAGTTATAAATTGTACATGCAGTCTTAGAAGATCAAACACAACACGTCCACTAATATTACACACAATTTAATAATTTACGCAAGCTGTTTAGGTTTGGTATTTGGAACTTAGTAGACAAGAACCTATGTGTTGTAAGGTTTTTATTTCATGCAATAACAAAACTGAAAAAGGTATTCAGTGCATGCATTTTAGGAATATTATTGGGGTCAATAAAAAGGACAGAAATGTAACATTTACATTTTAGAAGTGTGAGGGAGGGGTACAACTGGCTTGTGTACAGGGGGTATGTATGACTTGAAGGGATTAGATGTTTAAGAGTAATATGAATTGGATACAAATTATTCAATAATGGAATTTTTAACGTAATAACAAAATCAACAGAATGAAACAAATCACTACATTGATGGTAGAGTGGCCCCCGAGCATCTTGAATCCAGCTTCCGCCATCCGAGACAATTCACCTACTTTTCACCAAGTACCGCTAACACTGGTGTTTGAATGTGTAAAAATGTTTGGTGGGCAGCTGTGGCTACAAATGAAGCTTACCACTAGCATGGTATGAATGAATGATGGGTTCTCAGTGCTCTCTGCAAAGCGCTTTGAGTGTCTAAAAGTGCTATATAAATCCATCCATCCATCCATCCATCCATTTTCTACTACTTATATCCAATCCATTATCATTATTTGTATTATTATTATTATTAATAGTGTATGTCCTGGTTGGGAATCGAACCATCTAACTGATGATTGGTCAGCTGCTGCATGCTGTCAATCATTTCACACATTGGCAAGAATGAATCCCCACTCAATGAGCTCGTGGGGGGTCTCAAAAGACCCGTTTCCGCAGTAAGCTAGTGTTTGAATTGTCTCCATTTAATAGTGTAACATTATTTTTGGATGTGTCAGGCTCAAACACTGATGACATCTATTAATCAGACAAGAAGCAAGGAATAATGCTGAGACAGAGTTAAATAGAGCTCATGAGGAGACGTGTTTTGGCTGTACTCTAGTTACAGATCCAAACTATGTTCTAAAAAAAAAGCCCGCGCGCCTCCTCTATTTATTAGGAAAGTCCCTATTACATCACTGTCGTTAAGGGAAGGGGGTAGACTCGACAACTTCACGTAGACATAATATATGATTATAGAATAAATAAAAAGTAGGTGACGCAGGTCATATCGCCGTATATCTGCTCTGTCTGCGTCACGGTGGTGTTTGGCCTTGGCCATCAGCAGACCGAGTACTGGTGGCATCACCAAGTCTGCTTTGTCTGGTCCCGGTACCCAATGTTCGGCCTTGGCAGTCAGCAGGCCGAGTCTGGACAAAATACTGATGAATAGAGGCTAGCAATCTCTTTAATTGCTAGCTCGGCACAAATACAGAAATACCACTTCAACACAAATTGACAATACCTTATAGCAGGGGTCACCAACTTTTTTTGAAACTAAGAGCTACTTCTTGGGTATTGATTAATGCGAAGGGCTACCAGTTTGATACACACTTAAATAAATTGCCAGAAATAGCCAATTTGCTCAATTTACCTTTAATAAATACATCTATTTATATATATATATATATATATATATATATATATATATATACGTATATATATATATATATATATATATATATATAAAATGGGTATTTCTGTCTGTCATTATGTCGTACATTTTTTTTCCTCTTACGGAAGGTTTTTTGTAGGGAATAAATGATGAAAAAACATTTAATTGAACGGTTTAAAAAGAGAACAAAACACGAAAAAAAAAGAAAATTACATTTTGAAACATAGTTCATCTTCAATATCGACTCTTTCAGATTCAAAATTCAACCGAAAAAAAGAAGAGGAAAAACGAGCTAATTTTTTATCTTTTTGAAAAAATTAAAAAAAGAATTTATGGAACATCATTAGTAATTTTTCCTGATTAAGATTAATTTTACAATGTTGATTAAATATTTTAAATAGGTTAAAATCCAATCTGCACTTTGTTAGAATATATAACAAATTGGACCAAGCTATATTTCTAACAAAGACAAATCATTATTTCTTCTAGATTTTCCCGAATTTTTTTTTAAAAGAAATTCAAAAGACTTTGAAATAAGATTTAAATTTGATTCTACAGATTTTCTAGATTTGCCAGAATAATTTTTTTGAATTTTAATCATAAGTTTGAAGAAATATTTCACAAATATTCTTTGGTGAAAAAACAGAAGCTAAAATGAAGAATTAAATTAAAGTGTGTGAATGTGAATGTGAGTGTGAATGTTGTCTGTCTATCTGTGTTGGCCCTGCGATGAGGTGGCGACTTGCCCAGGGTGTACCCCGCCTTCCGCACGATTGTAGCTGAGATAGGCGCCAGCACCCCCCGCGACCCCAAAAGGGAATAAGCGGTAGAAAGTGGAGTGGATTAATTATTCTTTACAATAAAAAAAATAAATTTACGTGAACATTGATTTAAATTGTCAGGAAAGAAGAGGAAGGAATTTAAAAGGTAAAAAGCTATATGTGTTTAAAAATCCTAAAATCATTTTTAAGGTTTGTATTTTTTCTCCAAAATTGTCTTTCTGAAAGTTATGAGAAGCAAAGTAAAAAAAAAAAAAATTATTTAAAAAAGTGAAGACCAAGTGTTTAAAATATTTTCTTGGATTTTCAAATTTTATTTGAGTTTTGTCTCTCTTAGAATTAAAAATGTCGAGCAAAGCAAGATCAGCTTGCTAGTAAATAAATACAATTTAAAAAAATAGAGGCAGCTCACTGGTAAGTGCTGCTATTTGAGCTATTTTTAGAACAGGCCAGCGGGCGACTCATCTGGTCCTTAGGGGCTACCTGGTGCCCGCTGGCACCGAGTTGGGGACACCTGCCTTATAGTATTGGCCCTTAAGCATAAAGTTATTATGATAATAAATACATAATTATTCGAACAGGATGTTAAAAAGTGCATGCGATAAAAACAGCATTATGAAAAAGGGCAGTGCACATACTGTATTTCTCCTGACATACCTCCCCAAAAAATTCCGTCTATGATCATATTACATCAGAGCATGCTTACATGCCATCCACTTTAAACAGCAGAGTGCATTGAGAAGTGCTTTGCAGCCTTTTCCCGGATTACTTGAACTCACCCATCTGGCTCTTAATTAGTAAGAGGATTTATTTGTGCGTAATTGCTCATATATCCCCCTGCCGGAAATGAATGCTTTGCCTAGCCATGCATGACAAGTGAGGCAAGGACGATGGCTTAATAGGGGAAGACAGTAACTAGACTTCCAAAGAAATTAGATCTTTAGGAGGTTAAGAAATCCGCCGACACCAGTATGAATAGTGACAAATATTGTGTCGGTGTAGAAACGCCCTGCATTCATCCATTCATTCATTCATGCATGGGGGGAAATATGCTGGGTCCCTTAAACCTATGTATGTATGGCAGTCTTTTGCATTTTGGTATAAAAAACACAAAGGTGTCACATCCGGCATTAATAATGTTTTTGATTCTTAACAAGTGGATATCTAGGCTGCAAAGATGACAGTGTAAGGAGAGGACGACTAAACTTTGAGGCAGATGGAGTTCAAAGTTGAGAATGAGCGACGATGTCCTCGGGGAAAACACAACTGTCTCTATTGCACATTCAAATTATGTCTTCCTCTTGAAAACAATAAACTGTGCAGAGTCCCACCAGTATTCACACACCAACAGTGCGCTAATGTGCAGAGTACACGCCTTTAACACTTGTACGGATAAATCACAGCACACAATTAGCTGTTGTGCTTTATGTTGTCGTTGTTGTTTTACGATTTATGCTGCGGTCTCGCTTCTCTGGAGCCTGCTGGGTGCAAAAATGAAACCAGAAGAGAAAGAGAGAGAGTGAAGGAGAATAATAAATCATCAAATGAGGCAATGTGTTACAATGATGGATAAAAAGCTTGGGTATTATCTGGATTCTGGCTGCTAAACCTCAACTGCATTTGCTAAAACACCTGTGCACTAGAATGTGGGAAGATCTACGAAGGCAGCTTTGTGTGTGTGTGTGTGTGTGTGTGTGTGTGTGTGTGTGTGTGTGTGTGTGTGTGTGTGTGTGTGTGTGTGTGTGCGCGCGCGTGCGTGCGTGCGTGTGTTTGTGTAATATACAATATATATACAATATATAATATGTATCCTTGTTTTATTGATATAGATACATATTTTTTTAGAAAATAGATCAAATAAAACTCCCCTGAAGAGCAGGGAAACCTGCAAAACTGGCTTGTAGGGATTAAATAACCTCTGTGTTTTTCCTGACCTAACGTGAATGTGTGTGTGTGTGTGTGTGTGTGTGTGTGTGTGTGTGTGTGTGTGTGTGTGTGTGTGTGTGTGTGTGTGTGTGTGTGTGTGTGTGTGTGTGTGTGTGTGTGTGTGTGTGTGTGTGTGTGTGTAATACACTATATATACAATACATAATATGTATCATTGTTTTATGTATATATATATATATATATATATATATATATATATATATATATATATATATATATATATATATATATATATATATATATATATATATATATATATATATATATATATATATATATATATATATATATATATATATGTGTGTGTATATATACATATTTATTAGAAAATAAATGAAATAAAAATCCTCTGAAGAGCAGGGAAACCTGCAAAACAGGCCTGTAGGGATCAAATTACCTTTGTGTTTTTCCTGACCTAAGTGTGTGTGTGTGTGTGTGTGTGTGTGTGTGTGTGTGTGTGTATGTGTGTGTGTGTGTGTGTGTGTGTGTGTGTGTGTGTGTGTGTGTGTGTGTGTGTGTGTGTGTGTGTGTGTGTGTGTACGTACAAATGATGCTCCTCTCCAGTTATGAGGCCAGTTGATGGAGCTCTTCTTATAAGCAGCTTGCTGTGTTCTTCAAACAGTTCTCAATGTGAGGACAGCTGTCAGTAGGTAGAGCACTTTCAGTTGCTAAAAAAAAATCCACTCGTGATGGATTGGATGTGCTTTCAACAGCAAAAATCTTCATGTCACATTACCTTTTTAAGTGTATGTTGTTGCGAGTGTTTTGTGGTCCAGGTCTAAACTCTAGCATTCACTGTAAAGAGCCGTATTTAAAGGGGAACATTATCACAATTTCAGAAGGGTTAAAACCAATAAAAAGCAGTTCCCAGTGGCTTTTTTTATTTATTTTTTTATTTTACCCATCCCGGAATATCCCTAAAAAAGCTTTAAAGTGCTTGATTTAAGCTATCTGTGAAACCATCGTCAATTTTCCTGTGACGTCATCCAGTGATGCCAATACGGATAGCACAGCAAGATATAGCGACATTAGCTTGGATTCAGACCCGAATTTCAGCGGCTTAAGCGATTCAACAGATCACGCATGTATTGAAACGGATGGTTGGAGTATGGAGGCATATAGCGAAAACGAAATTGAAGAAGAAACAGAAGCTATTGAGCGAATAGCTATTGACGCTATTTGACCATGTCTGCCTTAGCATCGCCGGTAAAATGTGCAGACCAATGATGGGAAGTTTCGCATCTTGTGACAGTGGATTAACTTAAATCCATCGATTGGTAAGTGTTTGTTTGGCATTAAATGTGGGTGGAGGGAAACACTGGATGTAAATATAGTTTCAAATGTACATACAGCTAGCCTAAATAGCATGTTAGCATCGATTAGCTGGCAGTCATGCCACGACCAAATATGTCTGATTAACACATAAGTCAACAACATCAACAAAACTCACCTTTGTGATTTAGTTGACTTTATCGTTGGAAATGCATCTGCAGGTTATCCATACATCTCTGTGCCATGTCTGCCTTAGCACCGCCGGTAAAATGTGCAAACACTCCGGCACATTCAACTGGGGTCTGGCGGCAGATTTCTTTGACTTTATCGTTGGAAATGCATCTGCTTTGAGTGTCGCAGGATATCCACACAATCTTGCCACCTCTGTAATAGCATAGCTTTCGTCGGTAAAGTGTGCGGAACAAACGACTGACCATTTCGTCGGCTTTCCCCACACCCTCGTATTTTGAACAAATTTCGCCCAATTTCTTGCCACTTTCGCATCTTTGGGCCAGTGGTGCAACTTGAATCCCTCCCTGTTAGTGTTGTTACACCCTCCGACAACACACCGACGAGGCATGATGTCTCCAAAGTTCTAGAAAATAGTCCAAAAAACGGAAATTAACAGAGCTGAGATGCGGTGTTTGTAATGTGTTTGAGAAAATGGCGGCTTTATTACCTAGGTGACGTCACGTTCTGACGTCATCGCTCCGAGAGCGATAAATAGAAAGGCGTTTAATTTTCCAAAATTCACCCATTTAGAGTTCGGAAATCGGTTAAAAAAATATATGGTCTTTTATTCTGCAACATCAAGGTATATATTGACGCTACATAGGTCTGGTGATAATGGTTCCCTTTAAACCATAGGGAATAATTGTAAGAGTAGTGTAGGGTTGTACGGTATACCGGTATTGGTATAGTGCCACGACACTAGTGAGTCATATTCGGTACTATACTGTCTCTGTAAAGTACCGGTTCGCCACCCGCCCCAAACCCTTCTTACCCTTTCTTACAAGTATCATCCCTGCAGGACGAGGAATACCTAAACATGTCAAAATGTAAATAAACGCCTTTGGTGGATCTACACCTGACATCCACTGTAATGACACCAAGTACAGGAGCATATCTAGTCGATACTACTGTGATTACGTTGATATTTTTGGCATCACAACATCTTAGTTTGTTTTTTAAATGTATGTTATGTTTATAAAGTCAGGAAATATGTCACTGGACACATGAGGACTTTTGATATGATTAATGTATATTCCTGTAACTACTTAGTTACTTATTTACTGCCAGTGTACACTGTGGACAAGTCGACACCTCATCACAGTTTAACCCGTACATAATCACAACATAAACGGCACCGTACAGCTGCATTTCAATAAGAGAGGTGAAACAAAAGTATTGAACAGAAGAAAAAAAATGTATAAATAAATAATGTGACAAGGTTGGACAAGCAGAAATGCACAAAGCCATCCATGTTTGTTTACAGCGACAGTCACTGCTTCTTCAGCACCTGCAGTGAGCAAACATGTCCAAAAGATGACGCCATAGCACAAACAATAACACACCTTTCTCTTTATGTTAGGTTATGCGCATGTCAAAGTATTCCGATTTAAGTTGTGATGCATGAAAATACACGGCAAAAACTGAAATCCAAGTAAGATTAAATATCTCAAATTAGGCTTATTTTCTTTCTGATAAGATAATTCTTCTCACAAAGCAGATCTTATGTTAGTTTTTAAATGTTTTGGTCCTAAATTATCTCAGTAAGATATTAAAGCTTGCTGCTGAGATTTTATGACCTACATTGAGTAAAACATGATTGAAACTAGAATATCAACTGTTGCAAATCTGTGTCATCAACACTCATAAGTATAAAACTACTTTTTTAAAGAAATACATTTATATTTCAAGCATGAAATAAAAAATCATGACTTTGACACAATTGTGTTTCATAATTAAAACAGATGACAGCCAAATGGACTTTGTACTCTTATAGTAGTACAGTTAACACATTACAGTAAAGTGACAGTTAATATTTAAAAATTTGACATTTCAAACAATTTTGAACATAATTTTTTAATGCACATTCAGATAAATGACAATAAAAAAATTGTATACATATATATATATATATATATATATATATAGATATATATATATATATATATATACATATATATATATATATATATATACATGTGTATATATATATATATATATATGTGTGTGTGTATATATTATATATATATATATATATATATATATATATATATATAATATAATTCCTTGCGCACTAATAGACTGAAAGAACACGCACTTGGCGTGAGGATGTCATGTTATCGATGGGAAAATGACTTTTTAGACAATATGATTTGCCTGAGCGGCTAGTAGACCCCGAGAGTAACAAGCGGTTGCCTTGTTGCTTTTCCATTAAGAAAAATAAACTAGTTTTTAGTATGAGTTTGCTGGTTTCAAGAAATGTAATGTCAAGCGCATGGCATTATGTCAAGATAATGGCACCAGCATTTACTTAATTTAAGAATATTTTTCAACATATTGAGAAAAAAGGTCAAATATTTGTTTTTTCTATCAAGAAAAGTGCACTTCTTATTAGTTACAATTGACTTATTTTAAGGTATTTTGGGATTCATGGACAGGAGGTAGGAAATGGATCGATGGATGGATTGAGGTTAGTTAATTTTACTTGGTTTGGAAAGTTTTGACAATCCAAATGTTTTAGTTATATTGGCAGATAGTTTTGCTTAGTTCAAGTCAAATACCCCAAATTGTTATTTATTTTTTCCGTGTTTTTGAACTCTGACTTTACGCAGTGTACATGTCATAATCAAATCATTTTTTGGGGGTCCATGTACACAGTAAACTTCTAATCTGAATGATGATCAGAATAAATACATTTTGATTTGTATGTATCACTCAGTGTGCATTAGTTGTGCTAAGTCCATAAGTGTACTTCTGTAGCTATTTTCCCATATTTCTGCACAAAAACTCAGATATGGTAACACTGGCGAGTTGTAGAAAATATGGAGTGATTTTTAGTCCGGAACATATTTTGCGGTATTCATTATTGACTTATTTCTTGACAAATTATGTTATATATTTTTCTATGAGAACTCTAGTAAATGTTATTATCTATTACTACACCCAAAAGGTGGTTTATTTTATTGTTTTAATGTCTACACCATCTATTTGAATTTGTGTTTGACTTTCTCTTCTACTTTTACCAAATTGCATTTTAGTTTTTACTGAGATTCAAAGAGTCTGTTTTTGTCAAAACATCTCTTAAGTTTATAATTTTTTCTGTTATTTGTTTTAGCTTCTGTGTGTTTTCTGTGTCATGTGTTGCACAAGACATTGTAGTCGGTGGCTCTGCAGTATTGAACGGTGAACCTTCACTTCCCATAGTTGTCTTTAATTCCAGGTTGTAGGGAAAGCGATGTTGAAGCTTTTTACAATTCTTGTGGGTGGAGCAGCCCCATTGCTGCACAAAAGGGCAAATTTACACTTTGAATAACTAACAAGGCAGCACCACACACTGCCTTTTGACCAATCAGTGAGGAGATCGCATGAAACTGAGTTGGCCATACTCTCTTTATAAATGACTCCGCCACTAGCGGTATGCCAAATAATCACTTGATTAATGCACAGCGTTTTATTTTCCTATATTCAAACAACGTTACTGTTTAAACTGTGTGTAATTTTACAGAAGTCAAAAATAATAAATATATATAATTTTGTTTTTTAAAAGCCTTGTTTTTTAATACTTAGGTCTATTACCCTACAGCATTTTAATTTAGAATTTCATTGCATTAGCTCATTGTAGTGCAGGATAAACGAGCAATAAGGTGCAAATATGAAGAAATAAATGACTGCACGGATAAATATATTGCACTTTTGCATATGCACCCACGTTTATGGATGTATGTTATATTGTCTTTATATTCCAGCGAGTTAATCTGTTTTTGGGGGGGTTGGTCATTATGGTGGTACTTGGTGTGCCAAGTTTTTGATGAAAAATATTTGAGGACCACTGTAGTAGCGTACAGTGACTGTTCCCTACGTGTCAGTAACGTACTGGATGTGCTTTATCACTATATATATAGTCAATCTCCCCAAATTTCTATACGGTATGTGTCATCACAAACTTTGTAAAACTTGCCGTTGAAAATGACTGCCGTCATGGCTGTCTCAACACAGACCTATCTGCTGAAAACGGCACCTTTAAAGCAAAAGCTCTGGAGGAAATTTTACTGTTAATTCAAAGGGCTGACGACACATCTCTTTATGCATTAATCAATGAGAAGTTAGGCAATAATCCATAGTTCTTCCAAGAATACTAAGGTTAGTAAGACTCTTTGGACAATTGTTTTGATTATAACATTGTGGGAACAGTGTGGGGAAGACCATTGTGTGATACAACATGTCTCTGGCACAGTGCACATCCAAAGGCATACTTGGATGAGTTTGGTGTGGAGGAACGAGACAATCAAACACCTTTAGTGTGAGCTGCAAGAGACACAGGTTCAACATCAGTGATCTCACAATTGTCGCTCATACACTCTCGCAAGGTCGTGTGGCAATTATTCCTGGAAGAATAGACGGTAAAATAGCTGCAAACAGGGATTAAGATAATTTACCAGTATTGTTTAGAATTAGTTTTTAAATCAACTTTTATGAGCAAGGATTTTCCAATAATTGCATGCATGTTGACCTTTCACCTCCATGTGTGGTCATTCAGATGGGGATGTGCTCTTGTTCTCTGCCACAGGGTGCTGTGATTGCCCCGTCTGCAGCTATAGAGCCCAGCTTGTCACTTCATCCCTCTGGTGTCATGGCGCCTCTCACCCAACAGATGAACCACCTGTCCTTGGGCGCTACAGGCACTGTGAGTCTCCTCAAGTTTGCTTCCTTCGCCAGATTCTATATGCACTTGTGCGTGTTTGTGGGGTTTTTAATATCAGAATCAGAAATACTTTATAAATTCCCGAAGGTAAATTAAGATGTTTAGCAAAATCCCATTCAAGAGCAGACAAACATTACAGGGTGACAGAACAGGATCGCTGACGGCGACCCATACAAAAAAGGTGGGGTAAACAAGTAAACGCTGGGGATGTGTTCTTAATTAATTAATTAATAAAAGGGACAAGAGTTAGAAAATGGATGGATAATAATATTAAATTAATCATAATAGTAATAATAAATAAAATACAAATTTGGGGACGACGTGGAGAGTGGCCATGCCAACAATCTGAAGGTTACTGGTTCAACCCCCACCCTCTACCATCCTAGTCACGTCCATTGTGTCCTTGAGCAAGACATTTCACCCTTGCTCCTGATGGGTCCTGGTTAGCGCCTTGCATGGCAGCTCCCGCCATCAGTGTGTGAATGTGTGTTTGATTGATTGATACTTTTATTAGTAGATTGCACAGTTCTGTACATATTCCGTACAATTGACCACTAAATGGTAACACCCGAATAAGTTTTTCAACTTGTTTAAGTCGTGGTCCACGTTAATCAATTCATGGTGTGTGAATGTGTGTGTGAATGGGTGAATGTGGAAATAGTGTCAAAGCGCTTTGAGTTCCTTAAAAAAAGGTAGAAAAGTGCTATTCAAGTACAACCAATTTACCATTTACCATATATAATAAATACAATTATTAATATCATCCAATGTGATCTTTCTATACCAGAACTGATACCACAGTGCATGTTGTCTGTGTAAATACAGTTAGACAAGATGACATCTTACTGTGTTGTCCTGATATTTTTGTGGGTCATTAAGAGAGGTTGGAATATTTGGAGACCTCATGATCCGATTCTTATTCTTGGGCTGACAATTCGAATCCGAATTGATTTTGGAATAAAACAGATTCTCGCAATGTATTATTTGATATAGTAGTACAGGGGTGTCCACACTTTTTCTGCAGGCGAGCTACTTTTCAATTGACCAACTCGAGGGGATCTACCTCATTTATATATATCATTTATATTTATTTATTTATGAAAGAGACATTTTTGTAAACAAGTTAAATATGTTTAATGATAATACAAGCATGTGTAACACATATAGATGTCTTTCTTTCACGAAGACAAGAATATAAGTTGGTGTATTACCTGATTCTGATGACTTGCATTGATTGGAATCAGACAGTAATGATGATAACGTCCACATTTTCAAATGGAGGAGAAAAAAAGTTATCCTTTCTGTACAATACCACATGAAAGTGGTTGGTTTTTGGCATCTAATTCATCCAGCTTCCATACACTTTACAAGAAAAACATTGGCGGCAAATTCCGTAGCTTGCTTGATTGACATTCACGGCACCCGAGGGTCTTGTGAGATGACGCTGGCTGCTGCCAGTTCATTATTATGAAAAAATGACAGAGAGGAAGGCGAGAAACACTTTTTATTTCAACAGGCTTTCTTGCCGTCCCTTCCGTCAAAACTCTAAAGGCCGACTGCACATTTCCTATCTTCACAATAAAAGCCCTGCTTCATGCTGCCTGTGCTAACAAAATAAGAGTCTCGGAAAGCTGGCGTGCACAAGTGATGTGCACGCCAGCTTTCTGAGGGATCGCTTGTGCACGCCAGTTTTCCGAGACTCTGTATTTAGTTAGCGCAGGCAGCATGAAGCAGGGCTTTTATTGTGAAGATAGGAAATGTGCAGTCGGCCTTTAGAGTTTTGACGGAAGGTACGGCGCGAGAGTCTGTTGAAATAAAAAGTGTTTCTTGCCTTCCTCTCGGTCATTTTTAATAATAATGATCTTGCAGCAGCCAGCGTCATCTCACAAGACCCTCCGGTACCGTGAATGTCATTTAAGTGACGTCTTGGTGAAGATTGATGATCACTAATTTTTAGGTCTATTTTTTTTAAAAGCCTGGTTGGAGGTCGACTGACACACCCCCCGCAGTCGACTGGTAGCTCGCGATCGACGTAATGGGCACCCCTGTAGTAGTATAACAAAACCTTTTCAAACGTGTTACCTTTGACAGCCCCCGTAATAATAATGCTTGAAAATGACATAGTTGGCGTGTTAGACATTATTTTGCTGTATTGAGTTTTATTTTAATGATACTAGCTTATAGGGTTGTACGGTATACCGGTATTCGTAAAGTACCGCGATCCTAATGAATAGTATACGGTACTATACCGCCTCTGAAAAGTACCGGTCTGCCATCATTGTCACGTCGTGTCTTTGCTGGTTTACGAGCAGACGAGCATGTTCGGCAGCGCACAATCACGGAGTACTTACAAAAAGACACAGTGTGTAGACAGAAGAGGGAGAATGGACGCATTTTGGCTTAAAAATAAACGATAAAGGTGAAGTTATGACACTGAAACGCCCTCAGGAAGAGGTGCTTTAAGACATGGCTAGCTAGCTAGCGTCTAAAGTCCAGGCCCAGTCGGCAGTGTTGTAGTTACTTCTAAATCACTAATCCTCGCCTCCATGTCGACTAATACAGTAAGTTTCTTACAAGTACCATTCTTGCAGGACGAGGAAAAGCTAAACATGTTTCACTTCACACCATAGCCCACCGGCGTCACAATGTAAACAAACGCCATTGGTGGATCTACACCTAACATCCACTGTTTATTATACCAAGTACAGTATTGTATCTCGTCGATAATACTATGATTACGTCAATATTTTTTGGCATCACAACCTATTCTTTTTTTTTAAAGTATGTTATGCTTATAAACTCAGGAAATATGTCCCTGGACACATGAGGACTTTGAATATGACCAATGTATGATCCTGTAACGACTTGGAATCGGATTGATACCCATATTTGTGGTATCATCCAAAACTAATATAAAGTATCAAACAACAGAATAATAACTTATTATAAAATTTCAACATAAGTGTAGACAGAACATCTTAAAAGAGAAAGTAAGCAGATAGTAACAGTAAAGTTGTGACGATTGGGTCGCATCGTGATGCGGGTTCGTTCTCTCTAGGTGCAGTCTGGCTCGGACACAGCGTGGAGGTAAGAAACAATGATTTATTTCAATATATAAATCAGACTAAGAAAAAGAAACACTTGCACAATGCACAAAAGGCAAACCAGAAGAGCTAACATGTGAGCTAGAGGAATAACAAAACTACTTAGTGTGGAAACTAGCTGGTACCGAACAGGAATCCAGGATCGGGAATCAAAGTCGTCACTTTTGTGCGAACACAAACTAGGAAGCAAGAAAGAATGAACAAAGAAGGCAGGCTTAAATCAAGGTGGTAATCACGAGGCAGGTGCGAGTCAAAACCAAAAGGCAAGTGAAACTAATGCGTAACTATGGTGACCGAATAAACAAGGAGGTACAACCAGGAACTAAAGAAGTCAAACACTAACCGAACATAATACTAAAAGACTCAAAACCTAAAACATAATATGATCCGGGCAGCAGATCATAACAAAATGAACAAGTAGATTAATAATTTAGTTTGTACCACTTGTCCTTAATAATTTTGACAGAATAATAGAATGGAACATGTCACAATATGTTATTGCATACATCAGCAGCTAAATCAGGAGCCTTTGTTTGTATGTTCACTATTTTATTTCAGGACAAACTTGCAATAATAAACATACGTGTAATGTGCCCTAGGTTTATTTGTTAAAATAAAGCCAATAATGCATTTTTTGTGGTCCCCTTTATTTACAAAAGCACCGAAAAGTATCTAAATAATTTTGGTACTACTACCAAAATATTGGTATTGGGACAACACTAGTTAACGATAATCTCTTTAATTTTCCCCTGTCTGCAGTACATGCCTGCTGCAGCAGCTGCTCCTATGCAAGGAACCTACATTCCCCAGTACACTGCAGTGCCTGCTTCTGCCATCACAGTGGAAGTAAGGACACACACTGAGCGCCATGGGATTCATAATCTAGTATGCGCATGTACTGTAGGCCAATAGGAGCTCTAACCAAGAATGTATACTGGAATTTCCAAAGCCAGTGGATGTTGTTTCAGCGCATTATTATCAGTCTGTGTTGATTAATAGTAATTCTACAATTTTTTTGTTTGTGTCGTTGTATCAGGGTGTGGTGACAGACTCTTCTCCACAGACAGCTGCCCCTTCCTTGCAGGACACCAGTGGGCAGCAGTCTTTATCAGTGGAAAACACAGGGGAGCATGGCACTGCCTACTCTTACCAGCAGACGAAGTGGGTGATGTTAAAGACTGCGTATTGAATTCCATGTTTAAGGCCAATACAATGATGTTGTATTAATATACAGTCGGTTAATTTACATGCAAAACAGTTGCAGTATCATTAACACTAAAACCCGGGCGTAAAGAGGATGGATGCACATATTTGATGCTTTAAGTTCTAGTTGTGCATATATTAAGTATATTAGATACGCTGTAAATTGGATAATGTTAGAGTCATAGGAGCAAACTGGCAGGAGCAATTTAAATACATGAGAAGGCTAAGTATTTTTATAATGATTATTTACAGTGAACACTGTGCCAGTGTTCTGCATTGCATTTTCACGATGCATAATAGCAAAATAATTTTTACTCTGAGCCATAAAGCTAATTAATATGTGTCTGGGTTTTTCCATGTTGACATTTAATGATGCAATCTATATAGCTGCTCCATCCTTGCCTGGATTGTAGTCCCAACTCATTTCTTATCCTTGTTTCCTATTAAAGAGATGTAAATAAGCACTTTAATGAAGCAGTGGGATCGCAGTCCATGTGGCCATTTTATTCAGGAGAATACAGTTGGAACCAGACATGTGAGAAATTCTGGTTGAATTGAGAATGTCTCCCAGCTACCTAATCCATTCATCCATCCATCCATCCATCCATTGTCTACCGCTTACTCACGTTGGGGTCGCGGGGGGCGCTGGTGCCTATCCTAGCTAGAATCGGGCGGAAGGCGGGCACACCCTGGACAAGTCGCCACCTCATGGCAGGGCCAACACAGATAGACAGACAACATTCAGACTCACATTCACCCACTAGGGCCAATTTAGTGTTGCCAATCAACCTATCCTTAGGTGCATGTCTTTGCATTCACGGGGATGACATGCAAACTCCACACAGAAAGATCAGGATTGAACCCTGACTACTCAGGACCTTCGTATTGTGAGGCAGACGCACTAACCCCTCTGCCACCGTGAAGCCCCTAATCCATTCAATAAATTGGAATTGAATTTGAATTGAGGTTGCAAACAGGATCTAGAATTGCAATTTAATTTCCAATGGAAGGAAGTATAATTGAAATTGCAGTTGATCATTTTGGTGAACAGGCGTCCCTCGTTTACCACGGCCAATTGGTAGAAGGCCTGACTACGGTAAATACATTTGCGCAAAGTAAGATTATTGGTAAAGATTTTCATATAGCATAAACAACTTTTTTAGATTATATTATATTAGAGCCCTTAAACTAAAATAAATAACACCCATATTGTCACTTTTACACTTGTTTGGCCCATATATACTAGACTTGAGTGCTCACCTGTAGATCAGAGGATCCTCCAAGCGTCACTGCTAAATCATGGTCACGACTTAGAATTACTTCCTCACATCCTGGGTAATTCCTCTAAATTAGAGCTGATAATGTCAAAGAGGAAGTGAATGAACAAGAGTTCACCTTAGCGGACAGCTGCCGATAGCTGGTCACATTAAGTGTCGCGCCCGCCCTTGAGTCAAATCGAGTCCTGGTTCTTTTCGCATCTCATCTTTTGACATCCTTCTCACCAAAGGCTCACCAATGTGGTGTTGTGTTATTGACAGTGTTCAGAAAATGACGTTTAAGACGTAATCAATTAGAGTTACTCGTTACTTTACCAAAAAAGTAATGGAAATACTCTTATATTAAGTACTCTTTTACTCTTTTATACTATTTTATTATTATCAATTACCTGGGAAAGTAATTCATGCATTACTTAAAACAAAAACAAATTCAAATATCCGGCATATGCAGTTGAGTGACGTTTCATGAGAGCTGTGTGTGTACGTGTGTGCGTGTACCTTAAAATTAAAAACGGTGCTGCCTGTTGCCAAGTAACTTGTGATGTCAGCAAGAGCAAGCTCAGAACAGCATTTAAACTCAGCTGTGTTTGTTTGCTGAGCTGGGGGAACTAAATATTTTTTGAAACATTTTTAAAAGCAATAGGGTTTGGTTTACCAAAAACCCTCACATACCTTAACACAACAAACACAAGCCCTTCTTAATATTGTGTTTAATTGTACTGCTAGTGTTGTGGTACATCCTGCAGGGCGAGAGAAAAGAGAACTATTGTCCACAACAGTTTCGGTATTCCAAATATGTGAGTTGAACAGCCCTGAATTTGGATTGAATTGCAGAGTCTTGCCAGTCAGCATCGGAACACAGCTATCACATTACCATCCATCCACCCATTTCTACCGCTTATTCCCTTTTTGGGGTCGCGGGGGGCGCTGGCGCCTATCTCAGCTACAATCGGGCGGAAGGCGGGGTACACCCTGGACAAGTCGCCACCTCATCGCAGAGCCAACACAGATAGACAGACAACATTCACAGTCACATTCACACACTAGGGCCAATTTAGTGTTGGCAATCAACCTATCCCCAGGTGCATGTCTTTGGAAGTGGGAGGAAGCCAGAGTACCCGGAGGGAACCCACGCATTCACGGGGAGAACATGCAAACTCCACACAGAAAGATCCCGAGCCTGGATTTGAACCCAGGACTGCAGGACCTTCGTATTGTGAGGGAGACGCACTAACCCCTCTGCCACCGTGAAGCCGCTATCACATTACCTCAACCATTTTTTGTCATTCTCCCCTAAATAGATCGGGGATGAAATAGCGTTTCCTTGGGTTAATGGCACATATACCTTTTGAGTTAGCGGTGCAAACCCTGGAATATAACTGTTGCAATAAAAAAGTGATTCAATCATACGATCGTCCAAATTCCCAAGGCTGTGATTGTAGGAATGTGTATTAGCCAATTTTGAGTGACTGAAGCTGCAGTTGTTTGTTATGACTACTTAAAACGGTGACCTTGACTTCAAGCATGTATCAACATGCAAGCTTTGTGTGGTAAGTGAGGTAACACCATGTATTTCTGATAAAGCTCCATAATTACAGTGGATTAAAGAGATGTTGGTATAGTGTCAGGGGTGGTGTTATTCATTCCAAGGAATGTGGCACTGTGGTGCGGAAAAAGAAAGCTTTAAAAATTACCTGGACTTCATCTTCTGTGAGGCAAGTGTCTTTTAATGACACCTTGCAGCCACTCAGTCATGAACTGTGGCAGCTGAAGGCTTCACATCGTAAATTGTTTTCACAAGACCTTGGCTAAACCTGCGAGGCGTCTCGACACACAAGAAAACAACTCTCACAAATCCATCTTGTCAAGTTATGAGCTGAATAAATTGTCAAACCAATCAGCATAATTTGAGAAAATAGAGGCTACCCTTAAATGGCAACAGATTTATTGGGTTTTTGGGCTGGAAATAGTTAGTATCTTCAAATTTAAATCAATCTAATAACTAAAATACCGTGGTACTTCAACCTTTGAGTGATTTGAGATACGAGCTGTCTCGGCTTTTTGTTATGCTTGAGGTTGCAAGGATAATTTGAGTTAGGATCATTTCCGCCGCCATTTGAAGTAGTAATGGCCGTATCAAATAAACAAACACAGCCAGAGATAGACACAATACTGCCCTCCAACTACCGTAACTGAGAACGTGAGTGCAAATGACGACACCGAACGAATCAAAAAATCACACAATTAAAAACCTGTTCTACCGTGTAGCAGACTTTAACTGCAGCACTCTCAAGCAAAATCCAGCCTCCGCGCCAAATACATCCCCACAGCGGACATTACAGGGATAAGAATTTTCCGCGGATCCGCAGAATTCCGCCGATTTTGGCGCCGCGGGTCATTTATATAATATAATTAGGCACCAGATTGGCTCGCTCTATTATCAGCTGACGACATCAACCAATGACATTGCACGCGTCGCAAAGACCACTTTGAAAGCAGGGCGTTACAAAAATCTGTATGACTTTTAAGAATAGCGAGCATTAGTCTGATCGCCAAGATAAATTCTGTAAAAGGCCACCTACCCAGTGGCCTAGTGGTTAGAGTGTCAGCCCTGGGATCGGTAGGTTGTGAGTTCAAACCCCGGCCGTGTCATATCAAAGACTGCCTACTGCTCCCCTCACTTCCCAGGAGGTGATCAAGGGAATGGGTCAAATGAAGAGGACACATTTCACCACTCCTTATGTGTGTGTGGCAATCATTGGTACTTTAACTTAAAATACTTTCTTACCTGTTGTATTAATTTTCAAACAGTATCTAATAGTTTGTGTTTATTTTTAAAAGCTTGTTACATGTGAAAAGTGTGCTGCTTTAAGGGGATAAGCACGGATTAAATTGATAAAATGTTTTTTTGAATTGGTGGAGCTGATTTGAGATACGAGTGTTTTGAGTTACAAGCTCGGTCCTGGTATGAATTGTGCTCATAAGTTGAGGTACCGCTGTAGTCAAATGAAAATTATTTTAAGGAACTACACAGGTAGTCTCTCTTTCCATTCAAAAAAATCTCTGATGAACCATGTACTGTATTGCCCAAGCAGATCCGTACTTTGACGTACTTGAAACATTTAAAGTTAGTTTGGATTATTGAGGAAACCAGAGCAACGGGAGACAACCCACACAGGCATGGGGAGAACATGCAAGCTTAATAACAAAGACCCCAAGTTGAGATTGAAACAAAGGTCCTATTTGATACTGAACCACCAAGCTGGGAGTAAAGACCGTTCTCGATGTAAAGCATTTGTTCAGTCACTCTCTTTTGTATGGTTTTTGGGGACGTAGGAGCCATTTTCCGAAGTTTCTTTTGGATCTTTACCAAACTGGTGTTTGAAATGCTGTTATGCAATAAACCATCTGGCGGTTTAAAAAGCCCAATTCCCTGGTGCTGCATTAGCTGTAATCAGCCCAACGCTCCCACTGGTGCTTTCTTTAGCTAGTGTCAACAATGGAACAATAATTCATGGACTGAATAGTTCTGTTGTTCTAAGCGCTATATCTGTGTAGTACATTGATTTCCAAACGTGTCCCCTGTTACAATGTTACAGCCTCCTAGCTGTGCTGCAGCTGGACGGTAAACAAAGATGATTCAGCTTAACTAGTTTCTTTACTTTCCTTTAAACTGAATTGTTTGTTTTTTTCCTGTAGGTAACCAGATAGGTCATGGCTGTGTTGCCTTGATGAGGACTGCACTGACAGAGACAGAAACAAACCTGGATAATGTAAGGTCACATGAACATCTCGGAAGGAGTGAATTCTCCAGATTAAAACGGAGGGGGAAAAATAACTTTGTTTTTTTAACAAAAAAAAAAAAGCCCTTGTTGAATGGAGAAAAGGACACAAGAGACCATCTGTTGAGCTTAGGACAATGATACCAAATGCAGTCTGTATCTTTTGAGATAACTTCTGCAAGTGGGACTGGGCTTCGCCTCCAAAGGAGTAAAAAAAAAAGGTGAGACAAAGACTGAAACATCAACCAACAAGCTGTACAGAAGAAAAATAACCTCTGAATGTGCAGGTAGATTTTCAGACTTTTGTATGAAAAAAAGGAATTAAAGACAAACTAAATTGTCTTCCTTTGATATTATCATTTTCATCTTTATCATTTGAGTAGTTTTCTAGGAGATCAACGTTTTCGTAACTCTTTCTTGCCTTAATTTTTCTCAAAGTGTGGGAAACGATTTTCATTGTGCTGACCTATCGAAAAAGGGAGTAAATGAGTAAGTTTGGGAGGAACCGCACGGATGAAACTGTACAGGATTGCTTTCAAAAGGTATTTGTTTGCAGATGATTGTAATGATTGGCGTGGCGCCGCTCAGCTCTTTAACGTGGGAAGGATCATTCCCACTGCTTACTGGCTGAAAACTCAGTTTGGTTTCTTCATTGTATTTATATTTTCGATTAACTTTGAAAAAAAAAAAAAATGTAAAACAGTTTCGTCTGCTTTACTTGTCTCAGTGCAAATAGAACAGCTGTAAGGAGAAACGTTTATGGCTTCTGACTCAAAAGCAGAAACAATTTTGAAATGCGCAAAAGCAATAGTTTTAGTCTTTTGTAAATCCGTAAAAGGCAGCCTGAAGGTGACATATTTTATACCAAAGATGAGGAAAATAGCTAGAAAAGATTTCTTCCTTTTGTTTTTTTCTTGATTCTTTTACCACTGAAACTGATTTTGTTGTTGCTCATGGTCTACTGTACAAGATCATATTTTGCTTTAAAAAGATGCTTTTTATTAAACGCAATGGGAAAAAAAAATATTTTACCAACTAATAAGCTGTTAAAAGTTTGTTCATTAGAAGGTTTTTATCTTATAGAATAATGATGGCAAATGTACACACACACCAAATGTGTGACGTATGCATCGGTTGAATTAAAACAGCTGGACTTTTCTAGATAGTTGAAGATCTGTCACCTTTCATCCAAAGGCTTTTTCACCCTAACATGTCCACACAACAAAATGTTTAGGTAGAAACGCTGGAGTTTTAACCTTTTATGGAGTGGGAACGTCTGATATTGTGTGGACAGGCAAACTGCTACTTTTTAATAACAATGGCATTGCCACGCTATCATGTGACCATTAAAAATGGAGGAGACAGCTGCCAACAACAACAACAATGGTAAAGAACAACGCTGTGTTTGTGTTGTACTGTAGTTGCTCAGTAGTACAACCTTATCCACATCTGTCAACTACCATACACAATTTTCTAAGTACTTCCACAATTTCAGGCTAAGGACCACAAGAAATAGACTTCCTTTATTGTCATTCAAATTTGAACTTTACAGTACAGATAAGAATTACATTTTGTTGCATTAGCTCGTTGTTGTGCAGGATAAAAGAGCAATAAGGTGCAAATATAAATAGATTTACTGTACAGATAAATATATTGCACTTTTGCATATTGTGAACGCGTCTGGAGCCGTTGGGTCGTTCTTGATTGGAGAGAGCACAGCCAGGAGGGTGCCGAGTACAGGGTTTTTATTTTTTTCCACTTCACAATCGATATTTTTCACTGTTTTGCTTTTCAGCAATTAGAAGCCTGCCGCTCCTTTCGTCCGCGTCTCTGCCTCGCGTCTGTTCCCCAACACCTTCTCATGGTCCCCCGCGCCCCTGATAAAGAGACAGGTGATTAGACGACTCGTTCCAGCTGAGAAATTTCCTCACCTGTCATCGCTTCACAGCCGGCTCCTGTGCACGCCTCGCCCGCAGGGGAAGCGTCGACCACGCCCCTCTACATGCCTTCACCGCCAGTTTAAGGCCGGGCACCCGTCCGGCCGCGACCACTCCCCCCCCGCCCCCGTATAGGGGCGAGAGAGGTAGTCGGCCACGGCCATCTGCGTACCCGGCCGGTGGACCACCCGGAAGTTGTAGGGTTGCAACGCTAGGTACCACCGGGTGATCCGTGCGTTGGCATCTTTCATGCGGTGGAGCCACTGGAGCGGCTTGTGGTCCGAGCAGAGGCTGAAGGGGCGCCCCAACAGGTAATACCGGAGGGCCCCGACCGCCCATCGGACCGCGAGGCACTCTCTCTCCACCGTACTGTATCTCGCCTCCCGGTCCGAGAGCTTCCGGCTGATGTATAGGATGGGGCGGTCGACACCCCCCACCTGCTGCGACAACACCGCCCCCCGCCCCCGCTCCGACGCATCCGCCTGCAGGCAGAAAGGGATGGAGAAGTTAGGCATGCACAGTACCGGCTCCTCGCAGAGTGCAGATTTTACCTGTTCGAACACCTGCTGGCACTGCTCCGTCCACTGGACCAGTTCTGGCGCACCCTTCCGGGTGAGGTCGGTCAGGGGGATGGTCAAGTCCACGAACCGGGGAATGAACCGGCGGTAGTACCCGGCCATGCCCAAAAACCGCCTCACCTCCTTTTTCGTCTTGGGGAGTGGGCATGCCGCGATCGCCATCGTTTTGTCAACCTGCGGTCGCACTTGCCCCCCCTCCCTAAATGGTACCCCAGATACTGTACCTCCCCCCGACCAACCGCACACTTCCCGTGGTTGGCGGTGAGCCCCGCCCGCCTCAAGGATTCAAGCACCGCCCCCACCCGCTGCAGATGTTCCTCCCAGCTGTCACCCTGGATGATGACATGATCCAGGTATGCAGCTGCGTAGGCCGCGTGGGGTCGCAGCACCCGGTCCATGAGGCCTGGAACGTCGCGGGCGCACCGAACAATCCAAATGGGAGTGTCACGAATTAGTATAAGCCTTCTGGAGTGGAGAAGGCCGTTTTTTCCCGGAACTCTGGCGATAAGGGAATCTGCCAGTAGCCCTTGGTTAAATCCAGTGTGGAAAAAAAAACGCGCAGTGCCTAGCCGATCCAGGAGCTCGTCGACCCGAGGCATTGGTCGAAACGTGACACCTCATTCACCTCGCGGTAATCCACACAGAACCGTATAGACCCATCCTTCTTCCCCACTAGAACGATGGGACTACACCATGCACTGTGGGACTCTTCTATTACTCCCAACTCTAGCATGGTTTTTAATTCTTCTCGGACCATTTTGGGCTTGTGCTCGGGAAGCCTATAGGGACGAGACCGCACCGTAATCCCCGGGCTGGTCTCAATGCGATGGCAGATGAGGTCCGTGCGGCCGGGCCGCGCGGAGAACACATCTGAAAAGCGACGCTATAATTCAGCAACCTCCGCTCTTTGAGCCAATTTGAGCTGGTCATCACAAGGAAGGGGAGGGGGAGAGGCGGAGCGCGGGACCTCCGGCCCCAGCTCCTCCTCCTCCTTCACTACCGTCACCATGGAGACAGGCTCGGCCTCCCTCCATGCCTTCAGCAGGTTCACGTGGTAAATTTGCATTTCCCCGCGCCGGACCTCGTAATCTACATCGCTAGTCTGCCGTGTGACCACAAAGGGCCCTTGCCACTTGGCCAGTAATTTAGAGCTGGAGGTTGGGAGTAGTACAAGTACTTTTTCTCCCGGTAAAAATGTTCTCAGCTGGGTTCCCGATTATACGTGCGCTGTTGTCGTTGGGCGCGGAGCAAATTTCCCCGTGATAAGTGCGCCATCTTGTGAAGTTTTGCTCGCATGTCCAACACGTATTTAATCTCATTCTTACTGCGGCTGGATCCTTCCTCCCAGCTTTCTTTAATAAAGTCCAGCACGCCACGCGGCCTTCTGCCGTAAAGTAACTCAAAGGGCGTAAAACCGAGGGAGGTCTGGGGTGCCTCCCGCATCGCAAACATCAAGGGATCCAGCCATTTGTCCCAATTAGGTTTGTCCTCGTATATGAATTCACAGATCATGGTTTTCAGTGTTGTATTTAATCTTTCCACCAGGCCATCTGTTTGTGGATGGTAAACGCTGGTCCGGATAGATTTAATTCCCAGTAATCCGTATAATTCCTTTATCGTTCGCGACATAAAGGACGTGCCCTGGTCAGTAAGGATTTCTTTCGGAATCCCTACCCGGGTGATGACCAAAAACAGTGCTTGTGCTACACTCTTTGCCGAGATGGAGCGCAGCGGCACCGCTTCGGGATATCGGGTTGCGTAATCCACTAGGACTAACACAAATCGATATCCCCGTGTGCTCGGGTAAAATGGTCCGATGAGGTCCATTCCGATTCTATCGAATGGGACCTCTATGAGCGGTAATGGCCGCAACGAGGCTTTTGGGATGGCCGCCGGGTTCACCAGCTGGCAGTCCGGGCAGGCAGCACACCATCGGCGAATGTCCGCCCGGATGCCTGGCCAATAGACCAATGACCCGATTAAGTGTTTTTTTGTACAACATGTGGCCCGCGAGGTGATTGCAATGCCCCGCCTGGAAAACCATTTCCCGCCGGGGTTTTGGCACCAACAATTGGGTGTATTCTTCGCCTGTTTGAGTGTCACGGGTCACTCGGTATAGCCTATCTCTTACAATGGAAAAGTGGGGAAATACCCGTGTTTTCCCCGGGCGCACCAGCTGACCGTCGATGTAATCCACTTGGTCCCACGCCGCGCGCAGAGTTTCATCGCGGGACTGTTCGAGGGGAAAGTCCTCCGTGGGTCTCCACTGGGGGTCCGGGGGAGCCTCCCGCAAAGCCCCCGCCGGTTCTCGCTCGGCAGCGCCGCTCGAACCCGCGTCGCCACTGAGTACTGCGCGGATACTTCCCTGTCCTACAGCCCGTGAACGCCTCCCCATACATTGTTCCATTAGTTGGCTAAACCCCGGCCAATTTGTCCCTAAAATCAGGGGGTGCGTAAGTTGCGCGCTTACGGCAACCTTTACGGTATGTTTTTGGCCCTTATGCCAGATTTCCATAGGCACAATAGGGTAAGTGTGCACATCCCCATGTATACACCTTATCCTCCCTTGTGTCGCGTGCCTCAACGCCCCGGGTCGAACCAGGTTCTGGTGGTTCATGCACTGTTTGCAGCCCGAATCCACCATAGCCCGGTGTGTACTCCCTTGTACCCTTACCGGGACGCAATACGTCTCCCCTGGATCGGGGGAGGCTGCTGGAGACCCGGCAACCCGTATCACCTGGTCCACCTGAGGCGGGACCCCAAGACCGACAGAAAGACCCACACCGGCCCCGCGCAGACGATCCGCACCGCCGGTGGCAACAGCCTCCAATGACCGGGCTGTCCGCACCCCCAACACAACTGCCCTGGTGTTCGCAGTGCAGTCTGCGGGGGAAGCCCGCTATCAGCAGCGCTGGTACCCTGAAAGAGAGGAGCAGAGACACCTTTATATCCCCTCACCCCCCCCTTATGATGATGTCCGTGTGTGTGTGCGTCTTTTCTTCTTTGTTTCGTGGTCATGTCCGAGGCTGGAACCTGCTCAAAGAACGCCGTGGGCCTTGTTGGTCGCTAACGGGGCCCCAATGAAGCTGTTGCCACCGGCGGTGCGGATCGTCTGCGCGGGGCCGGTGTGGGTCTTTCTGTCGGTCTTGGGGTCCCCTCCTCCCTCCGTGCGTCGCGATGGACCGCCAGGTGATCCTCCGCCAGGTTTACCGCTTCGGTCAGGTTTTGCGGCCGGTGGTACCTCACCCACGCCGCGGTCCGTGTCGGGATGGCCTCCAGGAACTGCTCCAGCAAGATGAGCTGGAACATCTGGCTGTCCCGTTGTCCTGGCTGGAGCCATCTTGCTGCCGCATCCCGGAGCTGTTGCCCAAGAGCGAACGGTCGGTCCTCTGGTCCTAGTTTCAAGGACCGGAAGCGGCGCCGATGGTCTTCTGCCGTGCTGCCGACCCGGTCCAGGATTGCCCTCCTTAAGTGTTGGAACCCTACCTGGGCCGCTGCTGGCAGGCTGAGCGCCGCTCGCTGCGCCTCCCCTGCTAGGAGTGGCAACAGCCTCACCCCCCACTCTTCTTGAGGCCATCCGCACGCTGTTGCGGTGGCCTCAAAGATGTCGACGTAGGCCTGTGGATCCTCGGCCTCCGCCATGCGTTGCATGGAGGCCTTCGTGCCGGCGCTTGGTGGCCCACCCCCCCCCCACCCTCTGTCCATCAGCGACTGCAGCACCTGCGTCTGCTGCTGGCTCGCCGCTGATACTTCTGCCAGCACTCTCCCAAGTGCCTCCAGTGGGGTCGGTGCAGTCATTCTGTTGTTCCTTTTTTTTTTTCCTGGATTCGTTTAGCTGGGCGCCAATGTGAACGCGTCTGGAGCCGTTGGGTCGTTCTTGACCGGAGAGAGCACAGCCAGGCGGGTGCCGAGTAGAGGGCTGTTATTTTTTTCCACTTCACAATCGATATTTTTCACTGTTTTGCTTTTCAGCAATTAGAGGCCTGCCGCTCCTTCCGTCCGCGTCTCTGCCTCGCGTCTGTTCCCCAACACCTTCTCATGGTCCCCCGCACCCCTGATAAAGAGACAGGTGATTAGACGACTCGTTCCAGCTGAGAAATTTCCTCACCTGTCATCGCTTCACAGCCGGCTCCTGTGCACGCCTCGCCCGCAGGGGAAGCGTCGACCACGCCCCTCCACACATATGCAACCACGTTTACGGATGTATGTTATAGTCTTTATAATCCAGCGCGTTAATCCGTTTTTTGGGGGAATTGAGGGGATTATTTTCATGCATTCAAGAGTCTTATGGCCTGAGAGAAGAAGCTGCTACAGAACCTCTACTACGGAGACTGCGGAACCTCTTTCCAGAGTCCAGCAGTGAAATCAGTCCTTGGTAGGGGTGGGAGAAGTCTCTACAGATTTTCTGAGCCCTGGTCAGGCAGCAGCTTTTTGCGATCTCCTGCATAGGAGGAAAAGGACTGATAATGTTTTCCGCCGTCCTCACCAATCTCTGCAGAGACTTCCAGTCTGAGGCACTGCAGGCTCCAGTCCAGACGGAGATGCAGTTGGTCAGTAGGGTCTCTACAGTCTCTCTGTAGAACAAGTTCATTGTAACTAGCATGTTACTTCGACATAGCGATTCCTCTCTTCAAAATTGAAAGCAGGATCATCCATATCCTACCGCTTCTTCCCTTACGGGGTCGCGGGGGGCGCTGGTGCCTATCTAAGCTACAATCGGGCAAACCTAAGCAAAATTTAGCATTTTTGACCCCTTAAGGAGTCAAACTATGTCTGATGTGAGAATATTTAATGGAGAAGTAAGAGTTTGACAAGATGACGGAAAACCACGCGCACTTGTATTGACACGTGCAACAACAACATGGCAACATGGTCGAAACCTACAGCGAGCTGTGATCGACCGGTAAATTGAGAGTTTTGCCTTCCGGCTCAGCTCCTTGTTCACCACGGCGGAACGATGCCGCACAGATCCACCTGTCGATCTCTCGATCCACTCCTCCCTCACTCATTAACAAGACCTTAAGGTACTTGAACTTCTCCAGCTTGGGCAGGATCTCATTTGCCCGACACTTTGGGGGCCGAGAACCATGGACTAGGACTTGGAAGTGCTGATTTTCAACTCAGTCACTTCACACTCGGCTGCGAAGCAATCCAGTAAGAGCTGAATATCCTGGTGTGAAAAAGCCAGCAGGACCACATCATCTGCAAAAAGCAGAGACCTAATCCTGCAGCCACCAAACCTGACCGTGCCTAGAAATTGTGTCAATAAAAGTTGTAGACCGAAACGGTGACCAAGGGCAGCCCTTGCGGAATTCAACCCTCACTGGAAACGTGTTTTCCTACCTACTGCTGACAATGCTGACACTCATCATTCAGGGAGCAGATTGACACAATCAGGCGGCCTAATACCCCACACTTTATGTCCCACAAATTATTGCCAATTGCTTGGATTTACACAATGTCACGTCCGGCTCCTTAAATATGCGTGGTGGTCAAGCCAGCATCTGTTCTCAATAGGTACCAGGTGCCATTTTGCCTTTCTCAAAGAAAAATACCCTAAGCTTGCTTTGTTTTCAGCTGTACGAACCATTCAAATACGAAAATAATAAATGTTTCTTCAAGACGGACAGAGGAGTACAATATTTTACGAAAAAAGACAATAAAAGCGTCAAGCACTCCAGTCCAACAGAGCAGAGCCAAAGATAGCACGAGTTTATACTGATCTTTTTGTTAAGGATTGGTTTGATATACTTTTAAGTATTGCCTTGATATTATATGTATTTTGTCTTGTTTCGGAGTTCTCAAAAATGCATTTTTGCTACAAGTGTTTTGAAAAGCACCAACTCTGTTAATCGAAATAAGGTAAAGCAAATTGAAGCAAAACCTAAAAGAGTTTTAAGCTTTTACCAAAGGCAGCAATCATAAACGAAGCTTTCAGCACATACACAACATAGCTATAGTTATATTTTGATAAAGACGGGGTAAAACACACGTACTTGTAAATGACGCGTGCTACAAAACAGCAACAAACACGGCTGTAGACGCAAAGTTAAGTCATAAAAAGCAACCTTACACGAGCAAAAACGATGCATATTTATCTGGGAAAATCTTGATTCGAATTGTCCTTGAGTTGTAGACCTCCATGATTTTCTATTTTTAAAAAAAAGGTTTGTGTAGAATGATGTCTAAAGCACATTAAATAGTTCGATAAGTCTGGGAACTCCACCGACGGATAATTCTTTATATCACTAAAAAATATATATTTTTGATAAAGTATAGGGATCTATTACATTGAATAGTTTGATTATTGTTCATTCTGCTTTTTTGCAGGAAGATCTAGACCTCTTGCTTATTCAGATAGTTCGCACTATGTTTGCTGAACAACAGCTACCTTGGCTTGGTTAACCACCACTAGTTTTCACTTCTGGGATGAAATCACGTGTCGGAATACAAGCAATGAACAATATTATTGTCAGCATTATATTGAGATTAATTTAAACACTAATGTAACTATAATCTAAATACTTAGAATGTAAGTAACACTTTAAAACACATTCAACTTGTATTTCATTAATAATGATGGGCTCATCTTGCTTATTCGGTTTGAAGCCAAAATATTGTCTATACATTTGGCTTTGCAATTTCGTTTTTTCCTCCTAATTTTTGCTACATTGAGGTGCTTCTCACTTGTGAGTCGCCATTAGTGATGCTCTCTGTCCATACATCCGGTGTGTGTGTGTGTGTGTGTATGTGTGCACTGTGTATGAGTGTGTGTGTGTGCTAACAGTCCCACCTCCACCCACAGAGACAATGATTATAGATCAATGAAAGAAGAGTTCACTCTGTTACTTTGATTCTGCCATTGAAAACCTCCTGCACCCTGTTTGACTGCGATAGACAAAGAAAACACACAAAAACGTGGCAATTCATAGATTTTATTTCAATTTATTGTTTAATTAAATTGATTTATTCAGCTTAAACCGTAGACATGAATAAGGAGACTCCACACTTATAATGTTAGGACTGAAAACAACTTTTGGATGAAAGGTCTTCAACTAACAGCAGTCCCGCATTTCAATGACCCCAATGACTGAGGATTTACACAGGCAAACACCATGAGATGTAAAAACTCTAAACTCAAGCCAAAATACTTGCATACATGTACAACCCAACTACAACACGGGCATAGTAATGAAAAGGAAAGGGCATTTCTGCACGGAACCATTTAAGCGTATGTATTTCATTAATAGGTTTTGTATCTCTTTTCTGTTCTTTGTTTTTTTTTACTTTTTGTGTGTTTTTTTTTAAGAATTTGTGTATGAGCTGCTAAATACTATGTCAGTGTTGGCGGGTGTGGAAAATGCTGCACGTTCAGAATGTTCCTCAAAATCTTTTCATTCAGCCGAGATTAACCGCATCTGGTTTGCAGTTGTACATAAAAATAAAAAAATAAAAAAAGGAGCAAAAGCAAATGAAATAGGAAGTGTTGCAAAATGCAATTTAACCAAAACCAACCAGACACAAACCTAAATTTGAAGGCTGAGAGAGAGAGTCAAATATTTATGAGATCTGTTTTTGTACAGATGTGAAAAAGAAAATGCAACTGAAAAAAATTCTTTGATGCTATTTTTTTATTTGCTTGGTCACAAGACCTCCATGTCTTTTGAACTGTGATTCTGAGAGTGTCTGTAGAGCCAGTGGATATTGATGTGATTTTAAAATGTCTCCTTTGGTTCATTTTTGTTTTCCTTTCTAGACAAATCTTTCAATAAAAAACAAAAAAATACAAAGTCTTCTCTTTAAGTGTATGTACGCTGTGCACCATATACAGTACTGCCACTAGAGGGCAGTCTATGCATGTGGTATGAATGAAGGATGAAAAAATAACCACTATGGAAAAGATCAAGAAGGCCAAATTGACCAATCAGAAACGAGCTGTGGTGATGATGTCATCAACACGGTCCACGAGATCACAGGTGAAGCCTCATGTCTAGTCTGGAACCCAAAAAATATTTTTTAAAGGTAAGACCTGTTGGGTTTTCCTCACAAATATGTTAAGCTTAGTATCCATTGTGTTGTAGATACACTTGTTTCACTTCTATAAGCTCAAGTAGTCGTTTCTCTACTTTAATTTGGTGTATTGCACTGCAGGGGTCACCAACACGGTAGTTAGCCCGTAAGGACCAGATGAGTAGCCCGCTGGCCTGTTGTAAAAATAGCTCAAGTAGCAGCACTTACCAGTGAGCTGCCTCTATTTTTTTAATTTTATTTATTTACTAGCAAGTTGGTCTCGCTTTGCTCGACATTTTTAATTCTAAGAGAGACAAAACTCAAATAGAATTTTATGAAAATCCCCCAAAATATTTTAAAGACTTGGTCTTCACTTGTTTAATTAAAATCATTTATATTTTTACTTTGCTTCTTATAACTTTCAGAAAGACAAGTTTAGAGAAAAAATACAACCTTAAAAATGATTTTAGGATTTTTAAACACGTATACCTTTTTACCTTTTAAATTCCTTCCTCTTCTTTCCTGACAATTTAAATCAATGTTCAAGTATTTTTTTTTTTTATTGTAAAGAATAATATATACATATTAATTTAATTCTTCATTTTAGCTTCTGTTTTTTCGACGAAGAATATTTGTGAAATATTTCTTCAAATTTATTGTGATTACAATTCTAAAAAAATATCCTGGCAAATCTAAAAAATCTGTGGAATCTAAATTAAATCTTATTTCAAAGTATATTGAATATATTTTAAAAAAATGTGTTCTGGAAAATCTAGAAGAAATAATGATTTGTCTTTGTTAGAAATATAGCTTGGTCTAATTTATTATAAATTGTAACAAAGTAAAGATTGGATTTTGACCTATTTAAAACATGTCATCAAAATTCTAAAACTAATCTTAATTAGGAAAAATTACTAATGATGTTCCATTAATTATTTTTTTAATTTTTTCAAAAAGATTTAAATTAGCTAGTTTTTCTCTTGATTTTTTCGGTTGAATTTTGAGTCGAAATTAAAGATAAACTATGTTTCAAAATTTTTATTTTCTTTTTTTTGTGTGTTTTCTCCCCTTTTAAACTGTTCAATTAAGTGTTTTTTATATCATTTATTCTCTACAAAAAAAACCTTCCGTAAAAGGAAAAAAATTGTACGACGGAATGACAGACAGAAACACCCTTTTTTTTAATACATATATATGTATTTATGAAAGATAATTTGAGCAAAGTGGTTATTTCTGGAAATTTATTTAAGTGTGTATTGTAGCGGTTGATTTACAGACATAATTCGCCACACCTAGTGCTTGACCTTATTGTTATTATTCACTGTACTGTTCGATTGTGCACATGACAATGTTGTTGTTTCACTGTACTGTTCAATTAGGCACATGACAAGGTTGTTCCGTTGCAGGTAATTCGGCGCGGCCCCTTTAAGTGGCCGTCAGGAGATTCTCCCAAAGGTGGGGGTTTGTTGTTCCCGCCATTTTGAGTGTTTAAGTTTCATTCTGGTTTGTTCTAAATGAATAAAGGACGCACACGTTTTTGTGTGTCAACGATACACAAAGTTGTCTTGCTTTCACGCTACAAGCACAACAGTCTCAAACTGGTAGCCCTTCGCATTAATCAGTACCCAAGAAGTAGCTCTTGGTTTCAAAAAGGTTGGTTACCCCAACATTAGTGCTAGCTCGGAAGCTAAATGCTAACGCTTAACTTTTTAATGGCTGCCTTCTTAAATGTACTCCTTATTGTAGTCATAAGTTACAACCCATAGATCAGATCTATTTAAACAATAATCAACACAGCCAGCAACACATGGATGTGAATAATTTCTGTTAAAAAAATGTACATTTCTAAGTATAACATTCCCCCTTTCTGTGACTCCAAGCAACATACAGTCAGGATTTAGATGAACAGACATCTGGCCTTTAACTCTGTCTGGGCAAGGATAACTACATTAGCCATGACTGCTTTTCTAATTAAACGTGTATTATTGAAGTACACTTCAGGGTTTCCCCAGGCTTGCCAATAGACGAGTGGCGGTGAGTGCGTGAATAGGGGTGATGTCAATATGACATCATCGTATCCATCTAGCCATTTTTTTTCCTGCTTGTCCCTCCATCATACTATTTGGCCACCACACAGTGGCATGCACTACCAACAGACCTCAAAAATCGAACTTCCCTACTAAATTTTAAAACTGCCATAAAATCACGGCTCAGCTCAACCTCTACCTGATCTGAACCAAAATTGATCCCCAGCAACTTTCCAAAGCATCAAAGAGGTTTATACTCCCCCCCCCATTTTTTGTATATATTGTGTTTCAAATCACCTGACATGTATACTGTGTATATGTGCATAACAATACCCATTTTCTATATACATGTTACAGGTTGTATATAGTTTATTGTTGAATGTATCAAGTGTGATGAATATTTAATGGAGCGCAATGGAAAAAAGCCTTTTGGCTTTTTGTGCCATCCATTTGCCTTTTCAAAGCATTACATGGATTCAATTATTTAAGATGTCAATAAACTTCTCAATCAATCTCTCGGTCAAGCGGGTGGCTAGGGTTGTCAAAGTTAACACAATCATCCAAATTGTTTGCAAACAATGTACAATACAGCATGTTTATTTACAATAGTATTTTATTCAAAACTGAAGGTTTAAGTCCTCACTTTATTGATCTGATTGATTTTTATTACTATTAATGATTATTCAAGGCCTACTGAAACCCACTACTACCCACCACGCAGTCTGATAGTTTATATATCAATGATGAAATATTAACATTGCAACACATGCCCTTATGGCCTTTTTAGTTTACTAAATTACAATTTTTAATTTCCCGGGAGTTTCGTCTTCGAAACGTTGTGTAATGATGACGTGTACGCAAGACGTCAGAGGGTTTCAGGAAGTATGAGCACTACGCACACACACAGCTAAAAGTCATCTGCTTTAACTTCATAATTACACAGTATTTTGGACATCTGTGTTGCTTAATCTTTTGCAATTTGTTCAATTAATTTTGGAGAAGTCACAGTAGAAAGATGGAGTTGGGAAGCTTTAGCCTTTAGCCAGACAAACACACGGTGATTTCTTGTTTAAAATTCCCGGAAGTGAAAATTTACTATGGATCAGAGCGCGGTCAAACAGACATGAATCCAGACCAAATGTCAACCAGCGGGTTTCGGTGAGAAAATAATGGTTAAAAAGTCGCTTGTTACCGGATATCACCGGAGCTTCCATCCTGCTGCAGCTTCGTGACTTCCCTCAGAGACACTGTGCGTCCCACTGTGCGTGGACACACTTCTCTGACTATCAGGTAATATTAAACTCACTAAAACACTAGCAACACAATAGAAAGTTAAGGGATTTCCCAAAATTATCCTAGTAAATGTGTTTAAAAACACCGGAATCCGTCCCAATGCAATGGCGTTTTTTTTTAACTCGTTTTTTTTTTTTTTTTTTTCTAGTTTGTCGCTATCATTATCCTCAAACACAAATCTTTCATCCTCGCTCAAATTAATGGGGAAATTGTCGTTTTCTCAGTCCGAATAACTCTGTTTGTTGCAGGCTCCCATTAAAATCATAGTAAATATGTGAGGAGCCATCAACATGTGACGTCATCGTCTGCGACTTCCGGTAGAGGCAGGGCTTTTCTCTTAACACTGACAGTTGCCAACTTTATCGTGGATGTTCTCTACTAAATCCTTTTAGCAAAAATATGGCACTATCGCGAAATGATCAAGTATGACACATAGAATGGACCTGCTATCCCCGTTTAAATAAGAACATCTAATTTCAGTAGGCCTTTAAAGGTTAATGTACCAGTGATTGTCACACACACACTCGGTGTGGCAAAATGTTTGTCTGCATTTGACCCATCACCCTTGATAACCCTCTGGGAGGTGAGGGGAGCAGTGAACAGCAGCGGTAGCCATGCCTGGGAATCATTTTTGGTGATTCAACCCCCAATTCCAACCATTAATGCTGAGTGCCAACACTGAAAAAAATAACTCATAAGATTTACTTGAAAAAAGTATTGTATTTGCAGACAAATGATTTAAGTAAAATTTAATGCTGCAATATCAAGTAACACTCACTTGCCTGTATCAAGTAAATTCTACTTACCATATAACTTAACAGTTGTGAAGATATTAAGTAACAGTTACTTAATTACATCCAAGTTTTAAGTTATATTTATTTTAACAAATTAAGTAAAGTTTACTCCTTTTTCATCTGTAGGAACATCATTTTACTCAAAGTTTTAAGTAAATTTTATATGCCGTATTTCCTTGAATAGCCGTCGGAGCGCTAATTAATTTAAAACCTTCTCACTCCTGCTTATCATTGGCGTGCAGTATAAAATTGAGTATAATGTTAATGTCTTTAATAGAAAATTACTCTGCGGCCGTGGTCCGGTGGTTTGGGACCACTGCTCTTCAGCATGTCATCGCGCCGTCTTTACAACCATACAGTCTGCGTGGCGGAAGGACGAATGCATTTCTCCACCTTTTGATAAGGAATTGCGATGCATACTTACTCAACAGCCATACCTTTTACACTGACGGTTGTGATATAAACAACTTTAACATTCTTACTAATATGTGTCACACTCTGTGAACCCACACCAAACACATTTCTGGAGAACATTGACTCTGTAACACATTATAAACGCAAGATAAGAATTACCCATAATGCCACCTTGCAGTGCACTGTGAAGTGATCCTAACGGCCGGAGCAGAGCCAGTCGGCCAGAGCCTGTTGTGCTGTGAGCATGCGTCGTCCTGCATGCGTTTCAAAACACTAGATTTTCAGAGTAAAGTTTATGCAATATTTTTAGGTTTATGTACATACAATTATTAAACATTTAAATAGTATGAGGAAACATAAGTAAAACTTACTCTTCCCCCATAATTCATGTATTACGTTAATAAAATGTTTATTTTACTTAAGAAACTCTAGTTCTTACTGAATGTTGAAAATATTACGTATAAATTATGACAGTTACTCTAATAGAGTTTACAGCATCAAAAAGTCACTTTTTTCAGTGAAGCAGGGAGGCCATAGGTGCCATTTTTATTGTCTTTGGTATAACACGGCCTGGGTTGGAACTCACAACCTACCGATCTCAGGTTCGGACTCTCTAATTGGTATATTTAATAATTTATTGGACTTTATTTATTTGCATGCAATGTGCAATGCTACATTTTTATTTACGGAAGCATTTTTTTCAAGACAGTACTAAGTTTGCACTTACTGTACTTAATGTCAATGTTAGAGATTATTATGTATTTGCATGTAGTTCCCTTTTAAGGGTGAAATGCACTTTTTTGGAATTTTGCCAGTTATAAGTATTTAGAAAAATACTTATTGGCATGCAGCACAGTGTGGGACAGGGGTTAGTGCATCTGCCTCACAATACGAAGGTCCTAAGTAGTCCTGAGTTCAATCCCGTGTTCGGGATCTTTCTGTGTGGAGCTTGCAGGTTCTCTCCGTGACTGTGTGGGTTCTCTCCGGGTACTCCGGCTTCCTCCTACTTCTAAAGAGATGCACCTGGGGATAGGTTTATTGGCAACACTAAATGTTCCCTAGTGCAGTGGTTCTCAACCTTTTTTCAGTGATGTACACCCTGTGAACATTTTTTAAATTCAGGTACACCCTAATCAGAGCAAAGCTTTTTTGGTTGGGAAAAAAAGAGATGAAGTAAAATACAGCACGATGTCATCAGTTTCTGATTTATTAAATTGTATAACAGTGCAAAATATTGCTCATTTGTGGTGGTCTTTCTTGAACTATTTGGAAAAAAAGATATACAAATAACTAAAAACTTGTTGAAAAATAATCTTGTGAGTCAATTATAAATAAAGATTTCTACACATAGAAGTAATCATCAACTTAAAGTGCCCTCTTTGGAGATTGTAATAGAGATCCATCTGGATTCATCAACTTAATTGTAAACATTTCTTCACAAAAAAATAAGTCTTTAACATCAATATTTATGGAACATGTCCACAAAAAATCTAACTGTCAACACTGAATATTGCATTGTTGCAATTATTTTCACAGTTTATGAACTTACATTAATATTTTGTTAAAGTATTATTCAGTAAATAAATGTGTAAAGGATTTTTAATTTCTGCTATTTTTAGAATATTTTTTAAAAATCTCACGTACCCCTTGGCATACCTTCAAGTACCCCCAGAAGTACGCGTACCCCATTTGAGAACCACTGTACTTATATGTATGTATATATATATATATTTCTCCATACATATATATGTATATATCCATACATATATATATATATATATCTCCATACACATATATATATATATATATCTCCATACATATATATGTATACGGTAAACTGTGATCTCTTAACAGAAAGAACCGTCTGAGTTAATCTTTGTCGTTGACTCGTAATTTCACAACCACAACATTCACAGTTGGTAGGTACATTTATTATGAGTTATTATCAAAACATAGATGACACAGTCAACGCATCACATTAGAATCATGCATAATTGTGTCCAGTGCTAACATAATTGATTTCGTTCATGCTACCAGACATGACCTTATTGAATTGAGTTGTTTTGTAATCATCGTTTTCTTTGGACAATACAGAAAAAAAACATTACCATGAAAAACTTCCATTATGAGAAAAATAATTACCACCGGCTGCTCAACAAAATGTTATAATTAAAACACCTTTTCTTAAAATAAAATTGCAAATCCTACTTGAGTGTCATTTCATTGCTTTTGAAGTTACAATAGGTAATTATGCAGCAGGCCAAGTTCTTGGTAGGGGGAAAAGGATGTCTAATGGCCGATACAGAGACTACACAACTGTTCTAAGTCTACACAAATAGCATACATGAGCTTCATCTAACATGTATGTTTAGCTTACACACTATCTACACTGAGTTTTAAGAATCAGTGTTTTCAAATTAGTTAACACATAAAAAGTGATATTTTTTTGCATATGCATTTAGTGCAATTGAAGTGCATACTGTATATATTATTAGAGAGAAAAACAGGAGGGTGTCAGGACTTTTTGGAAGTAAAATTTTGAAATAATTGTTATTGTGTCCCTGAGATTAAAAAAAAAAGCATCTTCTGTTAATTACAACACATTGCACAATTAATTTTAAAAAAAAGACACTACAATAATGCCTCCAAATCCAGTGTTGTAAATGATCATAGCCAAAACTACAGTAAAATTAAAGTTTCAGTCTTGATGTACAAAAATTAAACCAAACGACCAGAACACGCATTGCAATGAAGTTATGTACAAGCTTCCTAAATTTGTAAATAATAGTCAAATAAGCTATGATTCATAAAACTTTTTTTTAAGAAACTGTATTGGGTATGTGCTACATTTAGGTGTTTAGCTTTGTTAGCGTAAGTAAAAACATTTTTTAGGGGAAGCGCAATACCGTGTGTTTCAAAAACAATAAGAGTAAAGAACTCTAGCCATTTTTGCCATGAAAAACATAAAATAAGTCTATTGAATAAAAAGGGGCTCTTTTTGGAGCATGTTTTTTATTTTCCCTCAACATGTAAAAACGTTTTATCATTCATGATTTTTAAATATTACACAATGTTTTTCTTGTTTTGTTTAGCTAGCTTAAAGACCTTTGACCTACATTGGATGTTTTTTTTAGCATCTTTAATGTAAAAATGTATCCAAGTGTTCCACCACATTGTTAAATTACTTAGGATAATGTTTGTACAATTTTGTTCTGGGCGATGGTTCGCTACTATATTGGATCCACTTTGGACTGGACTCTCACCGTTATGTTAGATCCACTCTCCTGTCCAAAGGCAAAACCTAGTAACTCACTTCTAGCTGATTTTGAGAAAACAAAGGAAAACCAATATATCTTGATGCTATCTTACAAAGATCTACAAAGTTATCAAACGTGTAGATGTTTTCTTGAGCTTTCATTTTCTTGCCGATTGATCAATGGATTGAATCTGCTCTCATGAACGTGTGCCCTTTAGGTTATGTGGTAGTTGCTAGGTCCTGCCATGCGCGTAACAGCTTACTTACGGAACAAATTACAATATCGCATACACTAATGTAAAGCATATCACCTAGGAACTCCAAAATTATTATCAGCTCAGTTTTGACCAAAATTGAGTTACTGGGTTTTGCCTTTGGACGGGAGCACTATGGTTTGGACTTTCACAATATCATGTTAGACCCGCTCGACATCCATTGCTTTCGGTCCCCTAGGGGGGGACGGGGGTTGCCCACATATGCGGTCCTCTCCAAGGTTTCTCATAGTCATCATTGTCACTGTCCCCGACGTCCCACTGGGTGTGAGTTTTTCCCTTGCCTTTATGTGGGCTCTGTATGGAGGATGTCGTTGTGGTTTGTGCAGCACTTTGAGACACTTGTGATTTAGGGCTATCTAAATAAACATTGATTGAATGATTTGTGTTTGTGTCTTTTTATTCTTAAAACATAGGTTCAAACAAATTAAGTTGTTTCTTTTTTTTTTTAGACACGTCACTCAAGATAGCTACACGGGATACTGTCAACAGGTAATAGACATCTCTTAATGAATGATGGGTTCTCAGTTCTGTCTGTAAAGCGCTACATGAATAAAATCCATTATTATTGTTGTTATTATAAAAAACTATGTGTCTTTACAGAAACATCTTGTACCTGGGGCAATGGTTTGTTAAAGGTTTACATAAAGTGTCACTTCAAAAAAAAAATAAAGTTTGCTTTACTAAAAATACCGTTTTGCTACATCTGCGGTTTACAGTAGCTTTGATTATGTGGCTTATACTTGCCGGTGACTGAAAATTGTGGAGTATTGCAGACAATTTCCGTAGAGAGACATTTCGTTTGAATTCACTTTCAACACATATTTGGCTTATACATTTGTTTTTGCACAGTTATTACATTTATTTTTCTGTTTCTGGCATTCCTAAAAGTACCACTATTTAGAGCCGGCCTACAATTAGTGGCACTCATACTCTACGGTCTTCCTCATTTTTTGGGCTAGATATATGAAGTAATTACAAATGACTAACAGAATATGATTCTTTCATTGTTAGTTTTTCCTTTAACATATTATATTCATGCTAGCACAGGTGTCTCAAACTCAATTTAACTGAGAGCCACCGGAAGTAGAGTCTGGGTGAGCATAGTGTATTCACTTTAGAATCACGTTTTAAATACGTGACTCCATTTTTTAATACTTCAGCTTACTTAACGCAAGTTGCTCATTGTGTTGTCCTGTGTGTGATTGTTGTGCTGTATTTTTTTTTGTAAAGTTAGTGTCTAGTGCAGGGATATTAAATGTTCTCCAGGCCAAGGATCCCCAAAGTTACAGTGAGATGGAACGGGCACCATGTATAAAATTGATACTGTGCAACACGCATGTATTCAATTATTACAGTACAGTGCCTCTAATAGCTTGCTCGCAACTAAAGTGCTAATTCTTAGCTATCATAATTGCTAACATGAATATAATGATATAATTAGTATCCATGTTTTTATTTTCAAGCAGCAAATTACATTGAAGAGGGTGGTCGTGTCACTGCCACTTCTAAACTACACTACATGGATCACTGTTAATGTGTAATTAAATACATTGAAATGTTTATATGTATTGCAGGCAATTATAAAAAAAATAAAAAAGTACAATTAACCAGCATTCACAACCCCCCGCAGTACCTCTGCCGACCCCTTGTAATTGTAAAGACCTGGATCTAGTCCAATTCAAGATTGCCATGTTATATGCAACTATTCGCCGTCCAGGGTTTGTGGACTGCCATTACAGACATGGACATCAAGTGATACGTCAAATTTTTGATTCATTATTTAAGTGGTGTAGTTTTATTTTCCTAAATTTAATGCTAGGTTGTCAAAAATATTACATATTCTGTATTTTCCAGACTATAGAGCACACTGGTATATAAGCCGCACCCACTAAATTTGAGAAGAACAAATATTTTCCATATAATACCCACACTAGACTATAAGCCGCATATATGTAGTGTAATGATATTTTTCTTTTTTTTACAAAGAAGGACTTTGTAAATGTTTTTTTTATACAACTTAATGGTTTCCAAACGGTGTCCATAACATGGCAGTAAAACGGCTGATCAACCAAAATAAAAGTCATTGTCACGGACCCATTAGCTGCGGAAGTTAGCTCTCCAATCAACTAAACAGACTCAATAAGTCCACGGTGACGTTTTGGTGAATTCACGAAACTGAAACGATACAAAAAGAATGCCATTGTAAGTTAATAGTTCTAACAGACTTTTGTAAATATTTTAGCATGCTAGCAAATGCTAACAACTGCATTACTTTAAAATAGCACACACAAATATGCATGAAAACACTATAGAAATCACAAATAAAATGGTTAATTAAGTAAGAATTGTTTTAAGTTACACTGTAAAACTTACAAACGATGCTTTGAATGATAAATGACGATTCCATACGAGGAGAAACGCAATTGACGGGTGGAAGAGTGAACTGCAATTTTACTTCCGGTTGAAAGGATTAATGTAAACAGAATGGCAATGCAGCACTTCAGTACCTGCAGTGAGCAAGCTAGTCCATAATATGGTGCCATAGTACAATAAATAACACACCCATTCAGTGTATTTATATTTTTTTAATCTACTTTTTTCCTTATGGCTGTCCGCGAAAAAAAATCCATATAGTAGCTGCTCCGTTTTATAAGACGGAGGGGGAAAAGTGCAGGAAAAAAGTTGCGCCTTACAGTCCGAAGTTTACCATACTTGTTAAGCCTCTGCCTTGTTTTTAAGGAGTACTTTGGCCTACTACACTACTGTATTTTAATTTTGCTCATTATGGTGGTACTTGGAGAACCAAGTGTTTTCAGGGGTTGTACTCGTTTAAAAGTATTTGAAAACCACTGCACTTAACTTTTAGTACATTTTTTTGTCATGCTTTCATAATATTAATTAATCTTCCTGAACCCACTTGTAAAATATTTTGAGACAATGCAAACATATAAGCTGTAAACAAGGCTCTTAAAGCGGGACACACACATAAGAAAAGACATCACTGGCTATGCTCAGTAGCACATGCGAATAAGGATAATGAAAATAAAGATGACAGTAACAATGATTAGAGCTGAAAATAAAAAGACAAGACCGGCAAAGACGGGGTTAGTCAACGGGAGGACTTCTTCCACCTCTGATGGTATCATATTGGAGCTACTCAGCATGTATCCCAGACTCCAACCTACGCTGGTGTTCCTCACCTGGAAAGCAGATATGATATCACATGATATTACCCTTTTAAGTGGCTTATAATTAAGGCACCACTTTGTCTGTCGTGCACTGTTATGACTCAGAGATGAGTCAGAAAATTCCATCCCCATTCATAGTTTCCCTCCGCTTGTCAATACACTTGTGGCGCTGGCAGGCATGACAAGGGGCGTCCTCAATGATTTGGGGCTGTTTTTCTGCTTTTATGCATCTTCGTCAAATTTGCGAGATGATGCATATATTTTTTTAAAAGGCTTAACAATATTGTGTGTACATTTAAAAACAAATTTGTGTTATTAGTAAATAGTACTTACATATATTTGTTTTATTTAAATGTGTTCTTTTTTTCATTGTTGCTGCTTAGTGTAACACAGGCCAAATACAAGTGGTGGCTGCTGGTTTTTCAAGTAGGAGAAGCTCATTTTTAGCTACTTTTTAAACACAAGTACAGTTTCCAATAATAGATAAAAGAAATAACGATGCTTTTAAAAAGAACACGATTGTAAAATTTTCTATATCGACTCGGAACAATGGAATGAAAGTTGAAAATGGTCTGTCAGTGGTGTATATTTGAAAACGTCTGACTTGCTCATTTTGCTGTCAATCATAAATTAATTCAGCCTTTGACGGATCATCAAATCATAATGTGGAAGGGCAGCCGCGGCTGAGCCCACTTCTCATTCACTAAGCCGAGCATTTATCCAAAGACTGTCCAGTTTGGCAGCAGTAGAACCCACTGTATGCTCCAAATGAATTCAAAGAACCAGCTGTTCCGAAAATTGCTGATTCTGAAGAAAAGCTGAATGCATTCTAACGCATATTTAGTTAAAGAAATAAAAGCATAAGAGTAAAAATGTAACCACGTTTTCTTATTGCCGGGTAGGCCTGAACAATTATTTGAATTTTAATTTCGATTCGGATTATAGCTTCTCACGATTATGAAATAAAATAATGGAAAAAAAAACGATTAATACAAATTCAGATAAGGACGAGGAAAAAAAGAGGATGAACACGGGAAGTTTGGGATCTCACCATGGCTGCTATTTTTCATTTGACACAATGCCAGGATGCCTAATTAATAATCACTAAACTAAACAAAAAAGCAAGGCAAATGATTTCCGCGTTCACATAACTGCAGACAGTTTCAGATAATTGGCCAATAAAACGGAATCTGCAGGTAATAAAATACTGTACAAGTGTATATAAAAGTACAAACTCCGTTGAGTTGGGAAATTATGTTGGATGTAAATATAAACGAAATACAATGTTTTGGAAATAATTTTAAACCCATATTCAGTTGAATATGCTACAAAGACAACATATTTGATGTTCAAACTGATAAACATTTTTTTTGTGCAAATCATTAACTTTAGAATTTGATGCCAGCAACACATAACATAGTAGTTGGGAATGGTGGCAATAAATTCTGATAAAATTGAGGAATGCTCATCAAACACTTATTTGGCACATCCCACAGGTGTGCAAGCAAATTGGGAACAGGTGGGTGCCATTTTTGGGTATAAAAACAGCTTCCCAAAAATGCTCAGTCTTTCACAAGAAAGGATGGGGCGAGGTACACCCCTTTGTCCACAACTGCGTGAGCAAATAGTCAAACAGTTTAAGAACGTTTCTCAAAGTGCAATTACAAAAAATTTAGGGATTTCAACATCTACGGTCCATAATATCATCGAAAGGTTCAGAGAATATGGAGAAATCTCTCCACGTAAGCGGCATGGCCGTAAACCAACACTGAATGACCTCCGATCCCTCAGACGGCACTGTATCAAAAACCGACATCAATCTCTAAAGGATATCACCACATGGGTTTAGGAACACTTCAGAAAACCACTGTCACTAATTGCAGTTTGTCGCTACATCTGTAAGTGCAAGTTAAAGCTCTACTATGCAAAGCGAAAGCCATTTATCAATAACGTCCACAAACGCCGCCGGCTTCTCTGGGCCAGACATCATCTAAGATGGACTGATGCAAAGTGGAAAAGTCTTCTGTGGTCTGACGAGTCCACATTTTAAATTGTTTTTAAATATCTTCAACATTGTTTCATCCGGACCAAAGGGGAAGCGAACCATCCAGACTGTTATCCACGCAAATTTCAAAAGCCAGCATATGTGATGGTATGGGGGTGCATTAGTGCCCAAGGCATGGGTAACTTACACATCTGTGAAGGCACCATTAATGCTGAAAGGTGCATACAGGTTTTGGAACAACAAATGCTGCCATCTAAGTGCCATCTTTTTCTTGGACGCCCCTGCTTATTTCAGCAAGGCAATGCCAAGCCACATTCAGCACGTGTTACAACAGCGTGGCTTCATAAAAAAAGTGTGCGGGTATTTTCCTGGCCCACCTGCAGTCCAGACTGTTTACCATCAAAAATGTGTGGCGCATTATGAACCATAAAATACAACAGCGGAGACCCCGGACTGTTGAACGACTGAAGCTCTACATAAAACAAGAATGGGAAAGAATTCCATTTCATCAATTAGTTTCCTCAGTTCCCAAACGTTTATTGAGTGTTGTTAAAAGAAAAGGTGATGTGACACAGTGGTGAGCATGCCCTTTCCCAACTACTTTGGCACGTGTTGCAGCCATGAAATTTTAAGTTAATTATTATTTGCAAAAAAAAATAAAGTTTATGAGTTTGAAGGCTTCACAGTGACAGAGGGGTTAGTGCGTCTGCCTCACAATACGAAGTTCCTGCAGTCCTGGGTTCAAATCCAGGCTCGGAATCTTTCTGTGTGGAGTTTGCATGTTCTCCCCGTGAATGCGTGGGTTCCCTCCGGGTACTCCGGCTTCCTCCCACTTCCAAAGACATGCACCTGGGGATAGGTTGATTGGCAACACTAAATCGGCCCTAGTGTGTGAATGTGAGTGTGAATGTTGTCTGTCTATCTGTGTTGGCCCTGCGATGAGGTGGCGACTTGTCCAGGGTGTACCCTGCCTTCCCCCCGATTGTAGCTGAGATAGGCGCCAGCGCCCCCCGCGACCCCGAAAGGGAATAAGTGGTAGAAAATGGATGGAGTTTGAACATCAAATATCTTGTCTTTGTAGTGCATTTAATGCAATATGGGTTGAAAAGGATTTGCAAATCATTGTATTCCGTTTATATTTACATCTAACACAATTTCCCAACTCATATGGAAACGGGGTTTGTACATGTATGTACATATATCAATGTAAATATTTATTGGTATGTGTATATATATATATATATATATATATATATATATATATATATTCATACAATGTATTACTTGAATTTGTAATGGGAGGGAAAACCCTCCCATTACGATTCCTGTAAAGAATGCAAGTGTGTTTGGAATCTCAGTCAAAAAGACCGGGAGACACCCAAAGGCGATTAACAGCACACACAGTACACCGAGTCCCTTGTTGGTGGGCTTGTCTTCAGGGAGCGCTGCCAGCTGCTGAAGATCATCAAAAAAGGCAGCCGGAATGTGTAATTGTTGCTTTTTTACCCCCGACTTGTGTCACACATGAGGAATCTCCTTCATTTGAGGGAGCCTCATTGTAAAAAATGCTCCATATCTTCAGGGCATCCTGGAGCCAAACATAGCCTGCCTTTCAGCTCATTGAAGGCAGATGATCATGATTATGTTTAATGGGCCACAATGTGTGGTCGCACTAATAATGTTCTCTGAAATACTCTGATCAACTTGGTTCAGATGTCGTCCGACATTCTTTGTCACACACACTCAACATTGTCAAAAAGTCAGGATCTTTTTCCACTCGTCCAACTCACCTTTTTAACAAAGTGAATGTTTCTCCATGTGTCTTTGTCAAATTTGTAACCTTTGGCCGTTAGAGTGAAGATGTAATGAGAGGCGAAGCAGTAAGTGCGAAGGTGTTTTTCGATGACCCAGTGCTTCTCCGTCTTTAGCTAAAAAGAAAATGTGTGTTAGTTTGTTGTTGGTGTGTGTTTGAATAACAAAATGCAAACAATTAGATATCTAGTGATGAACAGTGGGTACTTTTTAGTCAAGTTTTTAGGGGTGTAGCAGTCTATGTATTCGTAGTCCGATTGTTTTGCGCTAAATAGTTTTTTTACACTCGTTTCCACTATCCATATTCTCCCATCCAACCTATGGACACGCCCAACCCTGTAAGTTCCATGAAAACGATAACACTTAAAATTTGAAAAGGCTTGTGGAGAGGCGGGGCCGACAGAGCAGCAGGGTACCCTTGAGCCCGGCCCAAGATGGCGGCGAGGAGGTGGAGAAATCCAGTGGGCGTCGAGGTGGGGCATGCCGGGAGCGACGCCGCGGGCGAGATCAGGTGTGTGGATCGCGCACCTGGACACAATCAATGTATCTCCTCTCAATGTATAAAAAAGGAGAAGGAGGAGAGACGGGGGCGGAAGGAGTTGGAGAGCGCTCAGCAGTGCGTGAAGAGCGGAAGCGAGAGAGAGCAAGACGGCGACGACGAAGAAGCGGCCGACTGAAGAGCGACACGGAAGAGCGAGCAGTGGGAGCGACGACGGCGCAAAATACTTTCTTTATTTGAAAAAATAAAAAGGAGTCAAACCGGCACGAGAATACCCTTCCTTGATGGCCTTGGGAACCCGCACGGCAGCATGAGACCGTCACATTTGGCGCACAACCCGGAAGGACAATCGGAGGCGAGGGAGGACGATCACCTGTGGGCTCTAGTCGGCGCGTTCACCGAGCTGGCAGTCGGCAGCGGCAGCGGCTCGAGGAGTCCCACCAAAGGTTGCGGCTCCTACAGGTGCTGGCGGAACAGGTGGGGGGAGGCGGCGAGTGCCCTCCCAAAGAAGCGGTGAAAGAAGAGGTGGAGGAAGAAGAAGAAGTGCTGGAGGAAGAAGAAAAAGTGCTGGAGGAAGAAGAAGTGCTGGAGGAAGAAGAAGAAGTGATAGAAGAAAAAGACAAAAAAGAAGTGGTGGTGGTGGAAGAAAAAGATGAAGAAAAAGAACACGATGATGAGGGAAAAGAACATGATGATGATGAACATGATGATGATGATGAAGAAAAAGAACATGATGATGAAGAAGAACATGATGACGATGATGATGAAGAAGAACATGATGACAATGATGATGAAGAAGAACATGATGATGATGATGATGAAGAAGAACATGATGATGATGAAGAAAACAAAGAAAAGGATGAAGAGAAGGTCAAAGAGGCTGAATAAAGGTCAAAGAGGACGAAGAAAAGGACAAAGAAGGAAAAGACAAGGAAAAAGACAAAGACAAAATGGAAGAAGAAAATGAAGAGAAGACAGGTGGCCGTGGCAGTCTTCATTTCCCGCCCCTTCAAAAAAGGGAGGGGGGAGTTCGCTCAGCCGTTCGGAAGCCCGGCTTGCGTCTGGCGATGGAGGTATATAGAGAGGCGGGGTCGGCGGGCCAACAGAGCGTCATTTCATGCTGGAGCCCGGCCCAAGATGGTGGCGAAGCGGGGCGTGCTGGGAGCGACACCGCAGGCGAGATCAGGTGTGTGGCTCGCGCACCTGGACACAATCAATGTATCTCCTATCAATGTATAAAAAGGGAGAAGGAGGAGAGACGGAAGGAGTTGGAGAGCCCGCAGCAGTGCGTGAAGAGCAGAAGCGAGAGAGAGCAAGATGGCACGAGAATGTCCTTCCTTGATGGCCCTGGGAACTCGCACGACAGCATGAGACTGTCATAAGGCTTTACAGTGTGTTGCCTAGCTAGAAAGTAGCCTTTGTCATGTAGCTGAATGTGCCTATAGTCCTATGTTGTACCTGCCTTTGATTAGTGGTTGGGATGCTTACTTGCTACTGGTCAATAATCAGGAAGCTATTTATTCCTGCCTCGCGCTACACTCTGGCTGGTATTTGGTATTTATTTTCATGAAAGTTTATATTGATTATTTTCTTCACTTTTTTACCTGCAGACTGCTTCCTAATGTCTTTCTGCACCCTGGGGAAACGACCACTGCATAATCATGCGAACCAAATGTAACAGTAACATTACCGAGACAAAGTGTGGCTAAGTTGGTTCTGAGTGCTGCTTAAGGGGGAACTGCCCTTTCTTGGGAATGTTGCCCATCGTTTTTTTTTTTGTTTTTTTTTTTGTTTTTTTTTGCAGTCTAACATATAAAAATCAACTCGTTCTGGGTGGATAGCAATGCAGCTAATGGGATCAATCAATTCTGCCAACAATACTTCATGTACGTTCTGTGTTCGGAAGCAGAAGCGGGGATGCCGAGCGGGGCTAACAACAAAGCTAAAGGTTAATCCTGACAGTACGGCGCTTCCTTCCATCCTGCTTTCAAACGTCTACTCCCTGGAGAACAAACTGGACTACCTGAAGCTGGATTTAAATGCGAGACGCGAGATGAGAGACTGTTGCGCCATATTTCTAACAGAAACGTGGTTGAAATCATCCGTTCCGGACGAGGCAGTTAGCATCGAGAGGCTAACTATGTTTCGGTCGGACAGGAGCAGATCTCTCACTGGTAAGTCCCGAGGCGGGCGGTGGTGTCTGCATATACGTCTACAATAACTGGTGCAATAATGGGAAGTTAGTATCACGTCACTGCTCTCCTGATGTTGAACTATTAACTATATAAAATGCAGGCCATTTTATTTACCCAGGGAAATCAGTGCTATGATCTTCACCGCAGTGTACATTCCCCCCAGTGCTAACACCAAAGAACCTTTGAATGCTTTGTACTGCTCCATCAATGCTACACATCCAGAGGGAGTTTTCATTGTTGGGATTTTAATCAAGCTAACATGAAAACGGTTCACTCTCATTTCCATCAATATGTGAATTTTGCAACCAGGGGTGGAAGCAAGCTGCACTTGGTTTATAGTATTATTAAACAGGCGCATAAAGCTGCACCACGCCCCCACCTCGGCTCCTCAGACCATCTATCTGTGATGCTAATTCCTGCATACAAGCCCCTGCTGATCAGGAAGCAAGCTATAGTGAAGCAGATGAGGACCTGGCCAGAGGGAGCAATGTCAGCATTATAAGACTGCTTCGAAACCACAGACTGGGACATGTTTAAAGCTGTCGCCACTGAAAATCACCACACATGTGGAGGAGTATGCAGAGTCTGTGTCCGCATACATTCAGAAGTGCATGGAGGATGTCAGTGTGATCAAGAACATCCCCACACGGGCCAACGAGAAACCCTGGATGAACAGTGAGGTACGTGCAATGCTAAAGGCTCGGAACAAGGCTTTCAAGTCTGGCGACATGGTGACATTAAAATCAGCCCTAGCTAATCTGAACCGTGCCATTAAGGTTGCAAAGCATGCTCACAGTCAGAAAGTGCAGGACTTCTTCGAGAAACCTACAATCACTAGACGAATGTGGCAGGGCATACAGGTCACCACGAAATATAAAGCTGTCCCCTGTCCCTGTGACAACAGTATCAGCTTCCTAGATGACCTTAACAACTACTTTGCAAGGTTTGAGGCACTTAACACCAGTCCGGCGAGAAAATCCATCCCTCGCCTTGATGAGCAGCTGCTCAACCTGGATATAGCGGATGTCCGGAAAACCCTGAGGAGAGTGAACCCCCGGAAAGCACCAGGACCTGATGACATTCCGGGCATGGTAGTTTAAGGATGTGCAGACCACAGACATCATCAACATCTCGTGGACCCAGGCTGTGATACCATCATGCTTTAGATGGCCACAATCATCCCAGTGCCTAAAAAACTCACAATCTCCTCCCTCAATGATTACCGCCCCGTTGCACTCACCGCCATCATAATGAAGTCCCTTTGAGAGGCTGGTCAAGGAATATATTGTCTCCAGACTTCCACCCACATTTGACCCATACCAGTTTGCTTATCGCCCTAACCGCTCCACAGAAGACGCCATCTCCTCTGCACTCCACCTGAGCTTAGAACATCTTGAAGGAAAGAACACACATGTGCGGATGTTGTTCCTGGACTTCAGCTCAGCATTCAACACCATCATCACTTGGTGAGCAAACTGGCCCCCCTTGGATTCAGTACCCCCTATGCAACTGGCTGCTGAACTTCCTCATAGACGGACCCCAATCTGTGAGAGTGGGCCACAACACCTCCAGTGCCATCTCCCTGCGTCCTGAGTCCACTGCTGTTCAAGTTGATGACTCATGACTGCTACGCCAGGTCCACTACTAACCACATTTTGAAGTATGCAGACGACACGGCAGTGGGGGGCCTCATCGGTGGCAACAATGATATGGACTACAGGGAGGAGGTGAAACATCTGGTTGACTGGTGCAGAACCAACAACCTGGTCCTGAATTTCAACAAGACCAAGGAGATCATCGTTGATTTCAGGAAGCACCAGTCCAGCCACGCTCCACTCTACATCAACGGCACAGCGGTGGCGATGGTAAGCGACACCAAGTTCTTGGGGGTGCAAATGACTGAAACTATAACCTGGTCCCTACACACCGGAGCTCTTGTAGAAAGAGCTCAGCAGCTCATGCACTTTTTGGTCGGATGAAAAGAACACAGCTGTCTTCCCCCCATTCTCACCACATTCTACAGAGGCCTTATAGAGAGCCTGCTGACCAACAGCATCTCTGTCTGGACTGGAGCCTGCAATGCCTCAGACTGGAAGTCTCTCCAGAAAGTGGTGAGGACGGCGGAAAATATCATCAGGATTCCTCTTCCTCCTTTCCAGGAGATCGCAAAAGCCGCTGCCTGACCAGGGCTCAGAAAATCTGCAAGACTCCTCCCACCCCCACCAAGGACTGTTTTCACTGCTGGACTCTAGAAAGAGGTTCTGCAGTCTCCGAAGCAGAACCTTCAGGTTCTGTAACAGCTTCTTCCCTCAGGCCGTAAGTCTCTTGAACGCATCTTAATTAAATTATCCCCTCAACTCCCCACAAAATGGATTAACTCGCTGGAATAAAAAAAGACAATACAACATACATCCATAACATGGACACATGTGAAAAAGTGCAATATATTTATCTGTACAGTAATCTATTTATTTATTTATATATATTTATTTATTTTAATATATATATTTATTTAATTATTTGTGCTCCTTATTGCTTTTTTTATCCTGCACAACCATGAGCTTATGTAACGAAATTTCGTTCTTATCTGTGCTGTTAAGTTCAAATTTGAATGACAATAAAAAGGAAGTTTAAGACTAAGTCTCTCTTCTTCGCGCTCACTTCTATAGGCAGCAGTTCATCTTGCGTTCATATATATTCAGCTTCAAAAAGATAAGGTTTTTAAACCTCATTTGTCCAAAAATAGTAGTATTTGTTGTCTGTTACCAAGTCCGCCATAATTAGAACACACTCGCGTATTTGTTTGGGGAAATAGGAACACACAATAGATGCTGGAAGTTGGCTGCGCGCTGCTATGGAAACGGAAATAAATGCGCCAGAAAACGAAGTTCTACTATTAATTATAATGACCAAAATATGGTAAATATTTTACATATTGCATATTGTTATGAACGTGTCTGTTACTGCATTAAATATAGGCTTGCAGCATCTATATAAAATGTTGATGGAGGGTTTTGAATGTGTTTTAGAGGGCTTGTTGAAGGCTACAACAGTGGCTCTCATTAGTTGCATCTTCCAAGCGGTTTTTAATTATCTTTAAAATCCAAATAAAAAAAAGATGTGTCTTCTTGTCTCTCATAATGATTGTGAACGATGGGCAAAATTCCAAAAAAAGAGAAGTTCCCCTTTAAGTGATTCTCTCCTCGACAAGTGTTTCAGCCTGTGTCAAGTCTGGAACCAAACGTGACGTCACGAGCAACACAGGTAATAAAATAGAGCACCATTGGATTCGATCGTTGCCTATAAAAGTAACGGATTCGGTAGCCATCCCTAGTGTTGTATTACAATATGTATATGTGTAATGAATTACAGTTCTTACCACACTCCAAGGTGTGCTGCACAATTGGTTGATTTTGTTGTTGAATTCATCATACTCTGATGGTGTGACCTCTTCAGTGTCATTGTTCATCAGCAGAGCTCTGGCAATGAAGAAGTACCCTGCATATGCCTAAAAACACATACCGACGTAGTAAATGATTTCACATTTTCTTTTGCTGCCTTGTGTGTGTATACTTTGTCTTACCGAGAATTCTCCGGTGACTGGCGGCTGCTCGACTTTATTGAAGGAGCAGTGGGCAGAAGAACAGGGGCTGAAATCAAATATGGATTCCACTACTTTCCGACATTGGTTCGAGTCACCCACACCCACCATGTGGTATTGTTCATCCGGGTTGTAGTTTTTTGGTTTCTTTGTGCACTCTGTGTCATAAATGGTTGAGGCACTATGGGTCATTTCGTAGTCTACCGGGTAGCAGGGGTTGGTAATGTTGACATGGTTAGATGATCCCTGTAGCATTGCGAGAAGGAAGTACAGGTCAGAGGCCGGGGTGTTAAATGGATTACATCATGCAAAAGCTGTTGAGAGTGCATCCAAACACAAGATGATAAGACTAGAAGGTGGACCTAGGAGCTTTATGATTTCCATTTAAAAATATTCCCGTAATGCATTAGGTTGAAGCTGAAAACATATACCTGTCACATTATACCCACTTTCTCCTCTTACTAAAAGTTGCACGAGGAGCTGAATACAACGGGAAATAATGCATTTCTTCCACACTGACAATACACATACTCCTAGCCAGATCAATATCTTTTACGACATAATGCATCCATGACTATCTGCTTTTTGGCTGTCTGCACCACGTCATTGATAAATTATTTACATTTTGGTCTGCACATTTAAGAACATGTGTGAAGCAGGTTTGTGCAAAATTCCAAATTGGTTTATAAAATCCTTAGTTAATTTGTTGGATTTTAATTGAATTTCAATTATTGAGGTCACGAACCGGAAGTCAAATTTAAATTCCATAAAATTCCAGTTTATCTTTTTGGTAAATTACAGAACCATGCTTTACAGTATATTCCTTACATGGCCGTTTTACATATTTCATAGAATTATCATGAACTTCACATGTACATCAGATTTTAATTACAGTACAGCAAATGTTTTTTTTTATTGACTATTGTGTCATGCTGTGTACTGCCATGCTAACAGTTATCAGATGATGCTCACATTTTGCAAGGTAACATTTTAGAAAATGTAGGTATAAACTTAAAGGTCATGGATATAGTTATTGGTGCTCTCTTGCTAGCATGTTTACTGTTAGCTTTTTTAACATGCTAATAACATTAAGCATTTTACCCAATTTTATAGGTATACAGTAAAGTCATATCATTATTGTCTAGCTTTCTGGTATGCTAACACTTAGCATTTACAGTGGCTTTTTAGCATTTGCCAGCATTGTCTACTGAAATTATTTATCCTAGTTTGTTTTAATACTTTAAAATATAGAAAATATTGGTGAAAAAATGTTTAAACTACCTGGAAGGCTTTGCTTTATCCATTTTTCAAAGTGAAGGGAATTTGTGTTTAAATCTTAGTCGGTGAATACATTTTCAGTGTTTATGTCTTTCCTTTTCTCTGGCAACAAGGAATTTATCTGATAGCAATTAGTTTGATTTAACTTTCTGTAATTCCTGGAGGTGGAGGTAGCCTATTTAATTAGAAAAAAAAATCTTCAAAACAATTGAAGTGAAACTCCATATTAGAAATTTTGGACAAGCCATGAAGAGGCTCAGAGACAACACACAGTCTTCTAAAACAACCTGCGATGTTATACCTGAATGATTTTGTCCAAAATCCTCTTCTCAGCCTCATTTTTGCCATAGCAGAGGAAACTGTGACTGTAGACGTTGTAGTTGTAACCGTACAGTTTGATGTGCATGTAGTCAGGCCCCATTAGCTCATCTTCAGCCGCAAAGGCGATCTGTGTTGATGCGCCACCCAGATCCATTGAGCCCATAGTCTTTGACGCTTGTGGATGAACGTACTTATTCAATATGTTTTTCTGTAAACATAACAGAAAAGGTGACAGTGCGAACAGTATGATTACGAATATTAAAGACATGTGATTTGGTTAAAAGTCAGTAACCTTTTCCTTGCATTTTATTCACTGTTTATACATGTATCGGAGTGTGTTAGAGACGGGAGACTCATCGATGGTGAGTGAAAGACATACCCCACATTGGACTGGTCACCAATCGCAGGACCATTGTGATGGGGCACTGTTCCCATGCCAGCAATAAATTAAAAAAAAATGTATAAACAACTGCACTACCAATGGGCTGAATAAACTTAAAAAGCCATGATGTTCAGCCTGCCTTTGAATACATAGCCAAGTAAATTTTTGGTTTAAGACTATAAAAAAGGTAGAGCGAAGACTTCTGCCAAAGCTGAACTGTTTTGAGAATTGCCATATGTGTGTTTGTTTGTCTATTTGTTTGTTGATTATCAGGCTACTTTCTTGTTCACAAAGGATGACAATCAGTATGATCCTGGATGGTGGACAATTCAATGATCGCATAATAAAAGTGAAAAAAATTGTGAAAACATAATAATCCTTTATCTTGACTTGTATTCAGACCCTCGCTGAACTTTTAGCAGGTTATTTTTTTATTCTTAAGTTATATAAAACTAGAGATGACCAGATTCAGACCATGGTAATTTTTGCCTTTTCAACTGATCAGCTGACGAGCTGCCGAGCCCGGACAACCTTTACTGTATACAGTTGTGTCCCAGTGTTCCTATGACTAAAGATTTCACTCAGATATGAAGGTTCCTTCAAAAGGGATGCATGCTCAAAGAGACACATTTACATTCCCACATTTCTTGTTACAGGAGTTGAATACCAGAACAGTGGTTTAAATCTCATGTCCATTCACAGTGCGTAACTGGAGGCGGAAAATAAACATTCTTCCAAGTACCAGTATCGCTGCAGAGAAAATAAATGGCTGGACACACTCGCGCACACACACACACACACACACACACACACACACACACACACTGAGCAGGAAGGTACAAGAAACTAACCGCTTAAAGGCCTACTGAAACCCACCACTACCCACCACGCAGTCTGATAGTTTATATATCAATGATGAAATATTAACATTGCAACACATGCCAATACGGTCTTTTTAGTTTACTAAATTACAATTTTAAATTTCTTGGGAGTTTCGTCTTGGAAACGTCGTGTAATGATGACGTGTACGCAAGACGTCACGGGTTTTTAGGAAGTATGAGCGCTGCGCACACACACAGTTAAATGTCGTCTGCTTTAACGGCATAATTATACAGTTTTTTTGGACATCTGTGTTGCTGAATCTTTTGCAATTTGTTCAGTTAATACTGGAGAAGTCACAGTACAAAGATGGAGTTGGGAAGCAGGTTTTGGTGAGAAAATTGTGGTTAAAAAGTCAGTTCTTACCGGAGAAAAGCTGAGCTTGTGCCGTCGACTCCCCTGAGACACTGCGCGTCAAGACACCCATGGAGACACCCTTCCGACTATCAGGTACTATTAAACTCACTAAAACACTAACAACACAATAGAAAGATAAGGGATTTCCCAGAATTAACCTAGTAAATGTGTCTAAAAACATCGTAATCCGTCCCAATGCAATCGCGTTTTTTTTTTTTTAACTTTTATTTTTTTTGTAGTCCGTCGCTATCAATACCCTCAAACACGAATCTTTCATCCTCGCTCAAATTAATGGGGAAATTGTCGTTTTCCCGGTCCGAATAGCACTTTTTGTTGGAGGCTCCCATTAATAAATGATAAATAGATTGTACTTCTATAGCGCTTTTCTACCTTCAAGGTACTCAAAGCGCTTTGACACTACTTCCACATTTACCGATTCACACACACATTCACACACTGATGGAGGGAGCTGCCATGCAAAGCGCTAACCAGCACCCATCAGGAGCAAGGGTGAACTGTCTTGCTCAGGACACAACGGACGTGACGATGTTGGTTCTAGGCAGGGATTGAACCGGGGACCCTCGGGTTGCGCACGGCCACCCTCCCCACTGCGCCACGCCGTCCCATTAAAATCAACGTGAATATGTGAGGAGCCATCAACATGTGACGTCATCGGCTGCGACTTTCGGTAGAGGCAGGGCATTTCTCTTAGTACCGAAAGTTGCAAACTTTATTGTGGATGTTCTCTACTAAATCCTTTCAGCAAAAATATGGCAATATAGCGAAATGATCAAGTATGACACATAGAATGGACCTGCTATCCCCGTTTGAATAAGAAAATCTCATTTCAGTAGGCCTTTAAGCTTCTGCATGAAATAGGGGTGAACAATCCAAATGTCAATGCTATTGATATTTAGTACAAGATCAGTCAATAATGTATATTAAAGTAATAAGATTTAAACTTTTTAAAATCGTGTTAATATTATCACAAAATCAAGTTTTCGGACGTTGTTGTTAGTCAGGGGAACTAAGTCTCTGGATACAAGAAGTAAAACCTGAATAAATGCAAGTATGTGGTAGTTTTTGATTCTATTTTTAAGTCATTGTGCACTATTTATTTTATTTTGCTGAAATACTTGTATGTATTATTCAATACTACAAATGGAATGTGTCTTTTTATTTATTATCTGAACATTACTGGCATATTCAAAATTTAATTAAATACAACTTAATAAAGTGTGTGTTTAACGTCATGTTCCTCATGATAGTTACGGTAGACTTACCATTTGTATGTTCTCCTGTTTGGTATTACAAAATCCAAAACCAGTGAAGTTGGCACGTTGTGTAAATCAGGAATAAAAGCAGAATGTAATGATTTGCAAATCCTTTTCAACTTATATTCAATTGAATACACTGCAAAGACAAGATATTAAATTTTTGAACTGAGAAACTTTTATTTTTTTTTTGCAAATAATCATCGACTTAAGATTTAGTGGCAGCAACCCATTGCAAATCAGTTGGCACAGGGGAATTTTTACCCCTGTGTTACATGGCCTTTCCTTTTATCAACACTCAGTAAACGTTTGGGAACTGAGGAGACCAATTTTTGAAGCTTTTCAGGTGGAATTCTTTCCCATTCATGCTTGATGTAGAGCTTAAATTGTTCAACAGTCCAGGGTTTTCGTTGTCGTATTTTGGGCTTCATAAGGCGCCACACATTTTTAACGGGAGACAAATCTGGACGGGCAGGCCAGTCTAGTACCTGCACTCTACGAAGCCACGCTGTTGTAGCATGTGCAGAATGTGGCTTAGCATTGTCTTGCTGAAATAAGCAGGGGCGTCCATGAAAAATACGTCGCTTGGATGGCAACAAATGTTGCTCCAAAACCTGTATGCACCTTTACGCATTATTGCTTCCTTCACAGATGATGGCTTTTGAGCTTTTTTGCGCCTATAATAGTCCTGATGGTTCTTTTCCTCTTTAGTCCAGAGGACACGACCTCCAGTTTCCAAAAAAACATTTGAAATGTGGACTTGAACAGAACAGTTTTCTAATTTGCAATAGTTCATCTTAGATGAGCTTGGGCCCAGCGAAGCCGGCGGCGTTTATGGGTGTTGTTGGTAAATGGTTTTCACTTTGCATAGTAGAGTTTTAACTTGCACTTACAGATGTAGCGACAAACTGTAGTTACTGACAGTGGTTTTCTGAAGTTTTCCTGAGCCCATGGTGATATCCTTAGCTACTGTACTTATTATCATCAGCATCGACAAACATGGTAATGTTGATTTCATGCATGGTTTGTTTTACCTCGAGGAAATTATCCAAGAGATAGTTGACAGTAATCCATCCGTAGAGTCCTTCCTCCTGACCAGTAATGATGGATGCATTTTTGAAGTCAAAGGGCAACGACTGCAGGTATTCTCTCAGACTTTCAAGGACTTCAGCAGCTCGCTGTGGATCCTGCTTTCTTAAAACAAAACACATATTGTCGATAAGGAACCAATAAAAATTGAATCATGTGTACTTTCGGAAAATTAATCTCCACGTGTGACGAGTAAAACCACAAGTTATGTAAAAAAAATGTATGGGTAACAATTTGTGATGACTGAATAGATCGGCTGACTGATATAAATGCTGATATTAAAAGGTGATATTAGATTGAATATGGATCTGTTTACTGCTAATAATGATCTTGGATTTTCCACGTATGAATGACTACCTTTTCAACCTGTGCGGTGCTCCACAGAGCAACAATTTTCAGAGCTAGAATGTCTGCCGTGTGGAATTGTTTCCAAGTTTGGCCTTTGAACTGTGAATATGCAATTTTAAAGGACAGTTAAATGCTGGTTTTGCAAAAGGTGTGTCGGTAAGAAAGTCAATGTGGAACATTGTGGAATGCAATATTCTCATACTAAGATCAAGTCTATTAAAATATGAGGTTGATTAACTCATTATCTCGTGTTAAACATCTTGTCTTATTCTCATTGGAGAGTAAATCCAATTTGGACTTTGCTTTAACACCTCCTGGCTTACAGAATCTTCCGTTATTTTGCATTCCAAACATGTTTCACAGCCTCTAACAACATGCTGCATGTATACGGTCACCCTGTAATATACTTGTGTATGACACGGGCTTTGCTTCCTTGTTACTTCTTACTGTAACAGTCTCATCCCGGCTGTGGCTCCCAAGAAGAGAAAAGTGCTGTTGTGCTTTTCCGGAGGAATTTCTGCGGAGATATTTGTCATGCATTTTTTGAAGCCTTCCCATGATTCTTTGTCTTTTTTGGGGTCGATTCCCATTGCTGAAATTCCATCACCTAAAAAACAGAATACATAGCCATTATTTATATTCTTTAGTACGGCAATAACGAAAAGACAGACTTTAGCTCATGTTTTTCAACATTATTGAAAGTAGACCTATGATGATTTCCGTCTTTTCTGACTTAAGGCATGTCCCCACAGCAACATTTGTGTTTTGGGTTCAAAAAAAATGTGTCCCCTAGGGATGTATACCGAGTACCAGTATTTTTAGGTACCGGTTCCTAATTGGATCGGTCGTAGTGGACTATTAAAATTCTTATGATACTTTTTTATCCAGCTGACCTTTTAATTGTGACACGCGCTGTCACAATTAGTCAGGCGCCGCTGCAAAGCATAAAAACAGACACAATGGAACAGCCAATTTAGAGTTGATTTTTTTAACCATCCCTCTTCTGGTTACGCCGTGCGCGGATGTAAACAAAATCATAGATTTATGTATCATCAGAATCGCATACGGAATCATTGTTCGCTAAAAACAGAATCTAAATGCGGAAGGTCAAGGAAATTGACTTAATGTGACTGAAATGCTGTCACTGAGAGGAAAAGGGGAAACATATTTACCGTGTTCTTGACAAACACCTACCTCCATGGAGCCGTGCCAGCTAGAGGCCAGCACTATATACACAACCCTACACGATGCACCCCTCTGGTAAAATGTATGTGTCTTCCTCCAGGACAAACGGCCACCTAAAACTAACTCTAAAAAATAAAACCAAACATTTCTCAAATGGCTCCTCCTTGTCAGGTGATATGTTTCTTTTGCAAATGTGATGACTTCTTGTCGCCATAAAGCTGTGTGAAAAACAGATGCTACTACTGCAGCCGATTGTGGACGTGATAACCGGTTAAACATTTTCATTGTTAAGTTCATGACACATTTTAGTACTAGCACTATAGTTGAAATACTAACTGTGCTTTCTTTTACTTGGAACATGTAAACTTAAATGTATTGGTTTATTGTTATTATGCTTTTTCTATCCATCCATCCATTTTCTACCGCTTATTCCCTTTCGGGGTGGCGGGGGGCGCTGGCGCCTATCTCAGCTACAATCGGGCGGAAGGCGGGGTACACCCTGGACAAGTCGCCAACTCTTTTTCTTTTTCTAATTTAATAATATTTTTTAATTATGAAATGTTGTTCAGAAAATGTTAAACTAATCCCTAGTTTATTTGTATTTGAGTAGAGATGCTTTTAAACTGTCAGGTTATAAATTACATAGTAAAAAAAAATTTTAATCGAGATCAAATTATTTTTTTTCTAGCCATATCGCCCAGCCCTATAAGTGGTCATCAGTTTCGACTAATCACAAATAAAGAAGCAACACCACACAAACGTTTGTAACACAACAATATTTCCTCCTCAAAAGACCCTCAAAGTCCAGTGTCTAGCGACCTAGTAATCCCCAGGCCAATAAATAATCCACTCAAAAAAGTGAAAAATGAAGGTAATATATATACAAAAAATTGGTCTGAAGCAAGATAGATACCGCTGACAGGTCTCTATAGTTGTCATGGAGGCCTGGACCGATAACTCATTTTGCCCGACGATATATTGACCTATTTTGTCATATATTTTAATATTGTCATTGAAATGTAAACTTTTAAATACAAAGTCAAATAAAACAAACAATAAAAATTAGATATACTCCGTCTGTAAAGAAAATTGCCCCAAGTGGAGGATTTCAAGTACCTCGAAGTATTGTTCATGAGTGAGGGAAATGTATATCATGAGATCAACAGGCGGATCAGTGCGGCGTCTTCAGTAATGCAGACACTGTATTGATCTGTTGTGGTAAAGAAAGAGCTCAGCCAGAAGGCAAGGCTCTCCATTTACCGGTCGATCTACGTCTCCATCCTCACCTATGGTCATGAGCTCTGAGTTTTGACCGAAAGGACAAGATCACGGGTACAAGCGGCCGAAATGAGTTTGTTCCATTGGGTGGTGGGGCTCTCCCTTAGAGATCGGGTGAGAAGCTCTGTCATCCGGGAGGAGCTCAAAGTAAAGCCACTGCTCCTCCACATCAAAAGGAGCCATATGAGGTGGTCAGGATGCCACCCGGACACCTCCCTGGGGAGGTGTTTAGGGCACGTCCGACCGGTCAAAGGCCACGGGGAAGACCCAGGACACGTTGGGAAGACTATGTCTCCTGGCTGGCCTGGGAACGCCTCGGAATCCCCCAGGAGGAGCTGGACGAAGTGGCAGGGGTGAGGGAAGTCTGGGTTTCTCTGCTTAGGCTGCTGCTCCCGCCACCCAACCTCGGATAAGCGGAAAAAAGTGGATGGATGGATGCATCTAAGCAAAAATCTGCACTTGAATAAAAATAACAACCAAAAACAATAAAATAGGTTCTGTCTCCGTGAAGGAGGGGGTGGGGGGCCCCCAATATACACAACCAAAACAATAGACAAAATGGCTAGATAAAGATACCGTGACCAAAATGATCATGGTTTTCATTATTATCGTGTTATTCTTGAATGTGCTCCAAAAGTACTTCCACACACACAAAAATCTGTTTAACCAAAAAAAAATTTAAATAACTAAAATAAATAGTCACTCAATATACTTTTTTGGCATCAAATATTGTTCCGGCTTCATAAGAGCCAAATTATTTGTATCTGTTTGTTTAAATTTGTTTATCTTCTTCCATTTTAAATGATAAAGTTCCATCAGTTGTTTCACTTACGGTTTATGTGACGTCACGTGGGTTCACTTCCTGTTGAACGGAGTCTTTCCCCGTCTGCACAGCTGCTAAAACCGATGAAAAGCGTGAATGTTCTTGATTTATTTATTGACGCCGGAAAACTTAAACGACTTAAGTCGATAAATTAAAATGATTAGTTCTATGTCTGACGTCACTCCATCGCACCACGTTTGCGTGGCATCAAAACACACTTTGCTTTACAATAAGCTAATTGATTGTATTGATCGTTATTGTATATGTAATGTAATATAAATTATGGTATGGTGTACAGTACCATGTAAAATGTCTGTGGTCTGCCTACACAAGGCCGGTTGGGTTGCCATCTGTTAGAGGGGACCCAAATTGTAAAATACACTTTTTTTTTAAATAAACAAAAAAATATGTTTAAAAAATATATGTGTAACACGCCCTCTGTACACTCAATTGAAACTTTTTGTTTTCAAATAAATAACAATCAAACCTTAATATTTAATAGCCTTGCTATGAGTGACCTACAGCTGACCTCCGCCATGAACCGGACTCACCTGCTGCTACTGCTACTTCAGACAGCAAGAAGCAGCAGCACATTTGCTGCTGAAAGCCAAACTCCTCATGTAGATCCAAAGTGTTTTTTGTTTGTAACAGACTGTAATAACAAGCCTTTTCACATTAAAAGGAAGACAACATATATGATCAATGGACTAAATTTTGCCACAATATTTTTGAAATATTCTCAGGGCATCCTGGCCTTGAGAATATTTAAGCCTAAACGCTGCACAGATTTGTCGAACAAGCTAATACTCAGTGGCCTAGTGGTTAGAGTGTCCGCCCTGAGATCGGTAGATTGTGAGTTCCAACCCCGGCCGAGTCATACCAAAGACTATAAAAATGGGACCCATTGCCTCCCTGCTTGGCACTCAGCATCAAGAGTTGGAATTGGGGGGTTAAATCACCATAAATCATTCCCGGGCGCAGCACCACTGCTGCCCACTGCTCCCCTCACCCCCCAGGGCGGTGATCAAGGGGATGGGTCAAATGCAGAGGACAAATTTCACCACACCAAGTGTGTGTGACAATCATTGGTACTATAACTTTAACTTTAATATGATTAGCAGCAAAGTAAGCAGTCGTCAATGTTGTGGTTCTGATAGCGAACACGTGAGCTAGCGAGATGTTTAGTTAACTAGCAACTCGTAATTTTACTTGTCACCGAGCCAAAACGTTGATGGTTGTCCACTTGGCTGCTAATATTATTTGGATGATCACAACCCAAACACTTGTTTGTTCCGAATCAGTTGTAAATCAGAATTTTTTTTTTTGTCAATTTTCCTCTTTTTTTCCTCAAAGAGTGCTCACATCCCTGAATAGTACAGTATATCATGGTTAAACACTGGTCTCAGCAGTAGCATACAGTAGACAAGGAGGCAAACAAGCACTCGTTCCTCTGGTGGCTCAAGCTTGAAATAGTTGCATTATAAAATAATATGACGCGTTGATTATTATCATTAAGTGTATGTCTGTACTGCATGTCTGGTTGATAAGATACTGGCAAGGTTTTCTTGACATAGTGCTAATATTAGTAACTATTGTACATCACAATTACATCTTTGTTGTAGACAGCTGTTGAGCGTGCCTTCTCCCTACAGAGGGGGAAGGAGGCAGCGACATCATCAATCTCGGGTACTGTGGCGGCTTCATTTGCCGCACAGAAATGACTATGAGTTTTCAGACCTTCCCACCCTAGAGAAAGTTTTCAAAAACTTGTGTTTCAGACCACCAAAAACAGCCTTTATGCGGTGATAAAATGCTGGAACGGTACATTTTTTTCACCGTTTGCACCTACAAACTCTTCTTTGGAGACAGGCTCTTTTTAAATGTCGTTCCAATGTTGCATATTTGTGTTAAGCAATGCATGAAGTTCATGCATTTGGGTGTGAGCTTGTGTACAGTTTGGGATGCCTCTGCTTGCAGTGTTTTGCAGTCTTGTTTTTGTTTTTAAGATTGCGTAAATTGTGGCTAGGGTTGCTCCGATACCAATAATTTGGTACCGGTACCAAAAATTAAGGGTTGAAATTGGGAGTTCAATACCAAAAATGATTCCCGGGCGCGGCCACCGCTGCTACTCACTGCTCCCTCACCTCCCAGAGGGTGATCAAGGGTGATGGGTCAAATGCAGAGGACAAATTTCACCACACCTAGTGTGTGTGTGACAATCATTGGTACTATAACTTTAACTTTAATATGATTAGCAGCAAAGTAAGCAGTCGTCAATGTTGTGGTTCTGATAGCGAACACGTGAGCTAGCAATATGTTTAGTTAACTAGCAACTTGTAATCTTACTTGTCACCGAGCCAAAACGTTGATGGTTGTCCACTTGGCTGCTAATATTATTTGGATGATCACAACCCAAACATTTGTTTGTTCCGAATCAGTTGTAAATCAGAATGATTTTTTTTTCTCAATTTTCCTCTTTTTTTCCTCAAAGAGTGCTCACATCCCTGAATAGTACAGTATATCATGGTTAAACACTGGTCTCAGCAGTAGCATACAGTAGACAAGGAGGCAAACAAGCACTCGTTCCTCTGGTGGCTCAAGCTTGAAATAGTTGCATTATAAAATAATATGACGCGTTGATTATTATTATTATGTGTATGTCTGTACTGCATGTCTGGTTGATAAGATACTGGCAAGGTTTTCTTGACTTAGTGCTAATATTAGTAACTATTGTACATTACAATTACAGCTTTGTTGTAGACAGCTGTTGAGCGTACATTTTTTTCACCGTTTGCACCTACAAACTCTTCTTTGGGGACAGGCTCTTTTTAAATGTCGTTGCAATGTTGCATATTTGTGTTAAGTAATGCAGGAAGTTCATGCATTTGGGTGTGAGCTTGTGTACAGTTTGGGATGCCTCTGCTTGCAGTGTTTTGCAGTCTTGTTTTTGTTTTTAAGATTGCGTAAATTGTGGCTAGGGTTGCTCCGATACCAATAATTTGGTACCGGTACCAAAAATTAAGGATTGAAATTGGGGGTTCAATACCAAAAATGATTCCCGGGCGCGGCCACCGCTGCTGCTCACTGCTCCCTCACCTCCCAGAGGGTGATCAAGGGTGATGGGTCAAATGCAGAGAACAATTTTGCCACACTTCGTGTGTGTGTGCCATGGGTACTTTAACTTTTAACTTAAAAATGTATATCGATATTTTTTCAAAATACAGGGAACTACAAAAAAGATAAATATTGGCTTCATTGTAACAGAAAATCTTACAATACAATAAACATATGTTTACTCTTACACTCAAAGAACAGTTTTAAAAGGCATTAAACACATTGGGCTTTTCTTTTTGCACTCAAAGAACAATTCACATTTTTCCTTTTTAAAGATAGTCTGCCATAACCAAGGAATAGGTTAGAATATAACAAAAAGCTTTTTTTACATTATACTATATGTTTCATGATTTAAGGTTGCCACTCTTGGTCGGCGCTTTAAGAAAAATACAATTATTAGAAAGTACTAAAAACAAACTATGGATAGATGTACGCAGATAAGCCATGATAAAAGATAAAACGGTGGAAGAGGGGTTAGTGCGTCTGCCGCACAATACGAAGGTCCTGCAGTCCTGGGTTCAAATCCAGGCTCGGGATCTTTCTGTGTGGAGTTTGCTATTCCTCCCCGTGAATGCGTGGGTTCCCTCCGGGTACTCCGGCTTCCTCCCACTTCCAAAGACATGCACCTGGGGATAGGTTGATTGGCTACACTAAATTGGCCCTAGTGTGTGAATGTGAGTGTGAATGTTGTCTGTCTATCTGTGTTGGCCCTGCGATGAGATGGCGACTTGTCCAGGGTGTACCCCGCCTTCCGCCCGATTGTAGCTGAGATAGGCGCCAGCGCCCCCCGCGACCCCAAAAGGGAATAAGCGGTTGAAAATGGATGGAAAAGATAAAACACATATTGTAGCAATTTGTTACAAAATGTTGTCATTTTACTTGCATTAGTTGACTGTTAATTGGGTAGTTTTAACTCCGCTAATATTTGGCATCAATCCAAGGAGCTATGTTCGTGTCTACGTATCTACATGTTATGTATCGACGGGGTCGCAGGAAAGGAGCTGGTTAAGTCATGAGAGTAGTGTATGTGTGTTTGCGAGAATGGCAACGTGTTGATTCAGTGACGTCAGTAGGGTTGGCTATCGAGTATCGATTGGAACCGGGACTAACTCTCCGATTCTCCCGGTATCATTCAAAAGTTTCAATTCCGATTCCTAGTTTCGATACCCAGTCCGCCGACTGGAAGAAAAAAAAAGTCTGCCGACCCGGAAGAAGAAGCCGTTGAACACCAACGAAGAAGCGCCCACCGCCGGAAGTGTTAGCAGAGCCGAGCCTATGTTGCCGAGCGAGTCAGTCAAGCATGGATAGCGGTCGTCGGCGGTCGAAAGTGTGGCTTTATTTTACAAAAAAAAGAAATATCGGCCAAATGCAACACGTGCAACAGGACTGTTTCGTGCTTAGGAGGGTGCACGTCGAACATGATGAAGCACCTTTGAGTTCATGGAGTACAAATAAATGCGTGTCCCGTCTTCGACGCGCTGCGCCGACCGTCCTCCTCTGCCTCTTCCTCTGGCTCCGGCTCCGACGCCCGGCCTGGAACATCGGTGACTGCACTGCAGTCCGAATCCGGTAAGTAAAACAATACATATGCAATAAATAATGTGTTTTGCGCCAACGTTGAGGCAGCTAACAAGTTTTCCTGCGTATTTTTTCATAGACAATTTACAACCTGCTAGCCAGGTTCCGCGATGTGCTCAGCGTACTCCGTTCACCGTAGCGGAAATGGGGAAGATGTCGGTGCTACAGACAGAAGAGTTTTTTTGGACCGTGCCTTTTTATTTTATTTTATTTTTTTATTTTTTAAAAGAAAGAATCGGAATCGTTAGGAATCGGAATCGAAACAAATAATCAGAATCGTTCGAATTCAAACGATACCCAACCTTAGACGTCAGTGAATGAGTTGGCAAGCAAAGAGAGAGAGCGGTTGCGCTGCACTGCGCAGTAGAGTAATGAACGTGTCTGGTAGGTTTCTGCAAAACTAATAATAAAGCAACCAGTTTGTCACAAATTGGCGGCCTTGTCATTCTGACCTGAAAGCGGAGCTTAGCAGACCCATTGACGGGTAAAGTAAAGTGTGTTAACCCGACTAAAACATTTACCCCGAAGGGAACGTCTGCCCTGTGCTCCTCTACTTCGGTCTGCACCGAAGCATAAGAGGAAAGGTGTAACAACAATTACATTACCTGTCACTGTTTAAACTCCTTGTGCAGATCTGAATGCTTATTGTTTTAAATGTTTACCAAAGTTTGAAGCAAAGGTGCTAATACTAATCGCCAAATTTGGCGAGGCGAGTTTTAAAGCAACACTTGAAGCGCGGCGCTTCCTTGTCTAAAGTGTCACCTTTACCGTTAGTTTTGAAGCCCAAATATCTCCATATTGCGCTTCACACACACTCTTTATTAACCAGTAGAATTGGTGTTTTTTGCCACGCCTCATCTAACAAATGTTAGTGCTTTTATGCACTTAGTAAACTGGGTAACACATGGCATACTGACGAAGCTTAACCTATTGTTACTATAACAATCTACAAGATTAATAAAGGTTGCCTCTCTCTCTTCCCCTCCATCTTTCGGTATTCCTTTATTTATTTATTTTTTTTTCATCTTTCTAGTTATCATTTTGTATATGTATTGTTGCATTTGAACAACTGTATTGTTGATAATAGAGGTAAACTGTTGGTATTGTTCATAATCAATAGCGCTTTTTCTTTTGGTATTTGTATTGCTCCAGTGGTAGTGTAAAAATGCTCATTGTCATTTCCATATTATTATTTATTTCACTAACTACTTCTTTTGCTATCACCTTTACGAACATATTTGTACATATCGTATGTGCTGGTGTTGTTCTATTGTTGTTGTTTTTGTTGTTATTGTTGTGTTTGCTGTTGTTGTTGTTTTTGTCTCTCTCTATAATCCGCCTCTTATCCCCACAATTTCCCCCTCTGTCTTCTTTTTTTTTCTCTTTCTATCCCCTCCTGCTACGGCCCGGCTTCACCAAATGATAATATAAATACATTTGATAAAGTCAAGTTCAAATAAGGCAACAAGAGAAGTATCCTACACTTCTCTTTTGTAAAGTAAATCTGAACAGCCGATATGGGCATCTACATCAACTATATTATTTGCCGGAGAAGCTGGACTGGACAAAAAAAAAAAAAAAAAGGATGTGCGTTTTGGCACACTCACTATCATGTGCCTCAGCTCTGTAGTCACCGCCAGCAGGAATTCAAATGAAAGAACGGTACTTTTTTAAAGGCAGTATAGTACTGATTTAAATCAATTAGTACTGCACTACTTTATTAGTACCGGTATACCGAACAACCCTAGTAATGACGTCACAATACTGTGTACATACTTATTTGGACATTACTGTAGCTTAGGCTTTGGAACTGTTATGGCTGCTGCCTGGAGCCTTGTGTGTTATTAATTATTGTCTAATTTCTCCTGAATTTCTCTGATTTCAATGAAATAAATAAATGAGTTTTTGTCTTTTTGACATTTTACTCAGACTTATTTGTCAAAATGGACCGGTATGAAATCGGATTCGCCGCTAAACTCTGACAGAAAAAGTCAGTGACTCTACGACTTGGTTTGACGAAGCGCAAGAGAATAATGAATTAAAGTATTAATTCAGTTCAATCTTGGCATGCGCCAAAAAAAATTCTATTGCACTTATCCTGCTCAGAGTCGCAGTGGAAAAGCCGCAGCCTATCCCAACTGACTTTAGCAGTGGAGTGGTTGCAGTGACGTAAATGCTGCTAAGGTCACTCTAATATTGTGACTGGGTAAATCTATATATTTCTTTATGAAATGTATTTTGAACAGTGTCTGGAAAAAAAAATCATGGTGACGTTTTCACGATATATATGTAAACAGTTTACATATTCAAAAGATAAATTGTAATACTTTTGGAGAGGCTGAAGTGTAGTTTAATTTGCAATCTTGGAGCGCCTCACAAATGAACATCTTGTAGACATACGCAGAAAGTGGGTTATGAATTTGAAAGCATATCCAATACATATTATCAAGATCATCTGGGATGTTGTGTTGTGGTGAGAGTCACTCAAAACAAATGGCTTGTGGCGGTCACCGACGTCCTTAGTGCACAACGAAAACAAGAAAGCTATAAAAAAAAAAAACTACAAAACATTTCTGAAGGGCGGAGGCAAATGCTTACTGGACCACAAGAAAGTGTTTGGAAATCATCATAGATCCCCTTTGAATATTGATTTAATAGAAATAAAGGCTCACCTGGCACTTTGCAGTTACGTTTCTCCTCCACCACTCCTGTTTCATTCTGCTTCTCCCCGGGCCACTCGTACACATAGATGGTGGACCGGGATGAACCTGAGTCGATCACTATTCCGTACTGCTGTGACAAAGTGCATGAAGCAACACTCACATTGTTTTCTTTAAGAATATGATTACAGTCACTGTGGCCTCTGTGCTTCACAAAGTAGGCAGACAATATTTTCCTTCAGCCGTCCTTATAAAAACAAGAAAAGATCACATTTAAATTAAATGGAATGCATTAATAAATACCATAGTAAAAAAAAAAAGGTGTAGCTACATCGTATTATGCATAAATATGGGTACATGCACAATATTAATCTTGATGATAAAAATATTTAATTCATCATTCCGATAAATAATAGATTGATCAAGAGATGTCATTGAGGCACTTGTGATTAATATGTTCGAGCAGCGAATTGTAATATTGGAGATGAAATAATTCTATGGTTTGTGTGGTCTTTAAAACACTCACTCAGTCTTATCCCAGATGTAGTTTTGTACTGGTAATAAAAAGTGTACTGTCACTGTGCAAACTTTATAGCACATGCAAAGTCGATTTACTAAATTAGAGAGTGCAGTCCATTTGGCGTGACTGTTTTCGTGTAAATGCAGAATATATGCTAGTTATCAGAACATTTTGAAAATGTATTGACTACTGGGAAGAAAAAATAAATCATTTAGTACTCGCAATGTGATTTATCAATGCTGAAACTGTTCTGGGGCTGCTGTTTTGCATCTGTATCGAGGAGGTCGCATTTTTGTCAGAAGTGCATGCCGGAATAAATTTTGATTGGCGAGAATCATCGTTCACGATAGCGCGACACACAATAGTTTTGAATTATTCAGTGTAAAAAAAAAAACATTGCACCGACTGTGATACGATTGCAAAATACTGGGTCATTTGATAAGAAGTCCCTTTGTCGCTATTTATAAATAATTAGCGCATGCTTAATATTACCGCCGGGTCAAACTCGTGACGTCACAAGTGACACTTCCCCTGTCATCATTTTCAAAATGGAGGAGGCTGATTTCAATACCAATAATTTGAAATTGCATAAAGGGAAGAAGATTAAGAGCTATTCAGTAGGATTTAAGGTCCAAGCTATTGATTACCGGTATGCTAAAAAGAACAGTAAGCAGCCATGTTTTATTAATATACCTGTGGAGCCGACGGTCCGACAGACAGGCAGGGCACCCTGGAGCCCAGCCCAAGATGGCGGCGAGGAGACGGCGAGCGAGCGGAGAGGAGGAGCGGAAGAGCGACTTGGACTGAGGTTTTATTGAAAAATAAACAAAGTCAAACTGCTCAAGCCATGTCCTTCTTTGGTGGTCCTGGGAACCCGCAAGACGACGGCTTGAGACCGTCACAATACCGTAGCTGCGTCTGTCAAATATGAGTCATTAAATGACTCCCCGCCTCCTGGTGGTAGAGGGCGCTAGTGATCCTTCTTGCGACTACTCGGCTGCAGAAGAAGTGAAACGAGTGAGGTGATATGTGCTGGAGGAGGTAATAAAGGAAGATCTCCATCGAGACAGAGAGAAAATAAGGAAGACTTCTATAAACAAGTTATCAATGCTTTTGATCAGAAGCAGCTGGCATGGACTATATTTAAAGTAAAGGTAAGACCATAATAACTATTTTTTTTTTTAATTAAATGTGCTTTTCATTATGGTATCCTTACATCACACTCCAATTTTTACTGCATGCCTTTGGTAAGTGCCAGAGTGAGAAGAGGTTTTAAAATAATTAACGCATGCTTATTTTTACCGTATGCCTTTGGTAAGCGCAGGAGTGAGAAGAGGTTTTAAATTAATTTGCGCCCCAGCGGCAATTCAAGGAAATACGGTATATATATATATATATATATATAATATATATATATATATATATATATATATATTAGGGGTGGGCAAATTAATGCGTTAATTACGAGTTAACTCATCAATCTATTAAGGCCGACAATTATTTTATCGCACATTTGCGTATGTTGTTTACATGCTTTTATTTTGTTAACGCCTTTTCTTAACAAGATGGCGTCGCCCGGATGCGTCGAGGGGCTCTTGGTAAAGATGGAACATTCGGCAAAAATACCGGACAATTCTGCAAATTTCATGGCTGGCTTACAGCGTGGTCACTCCGGGATCACTTACGACCGCCAGACAATTCTAAATGTGGATAGATCGGGCCGTTTTGGACTGAATGACGCGTGCTTGCTAGACCGGCTAGCTAGCATGGGAATACTTTGCCGGCTACATCCAGCGGCCTGTGAAGCAGCGGAGTATATCTGTTGTCTGTCTATTTATCAATAATGCAGACGAGGAGTGTTGGCTGAGTTCTTAACGTTTACTTTGAGAGCGTGTATATCACAACATACAAGATGCCGTCATGGCGACACATCCTATACCGGGCTACCGCGCATGCTCGTCACTCCTGTTGCATGCTGGGTAGGGTAGTTCTTTTTTTCCCTGGCTCATAACATCACAATGTAGTACCATGTATATGATGCGTTCAGTTTATCAAAGCACCAAGCAAACAATCGGAAAATTCCCATCATATCAATTCCTAGATATGGTCATAATTATCTTAAGTGCACTACGCAGAATAAATGATAAATGATAAATGGGTTGTACTTGTATAGCGCTTTTCTACCTTCAAGGTACTCAAAGCGCTTTGACACTACTTCCACATTTACCCATTCACACACACATTCACACACTGATGGAGGGAGCTGCCATGCAAAGCGCCAACCAGCAACCATCAGGAGCAAGGGTGAAGTGTCTTGCTCAGGACACAACGGACGTGACGAGGTTGGTTCTAGGTGGGATTTGAACCAGTGACCCTCGGGTTGCGCACGGCCACTCTCCCACTGCGCCACGCCGTCACAACATTATTCATATTGCTAGTATGGATAATTTAATCAAAAATTCTCTAAAACAGCCCACTACCTATAATATAGGTTTTTTAAACATAAGATCCCTGATAAAAAAAATGTTTCTGCTGTTACCTCAGAAATTGCCTGTTCGGATGTTATGATTGTGGCTCAGAGAGTTGTATGTAGATTATATTTATTTTCCA